>NC_137103.1:37529148-38735077 GCF_949357685.1 Gobio gobio
GCTGCGTTACCTCACACTCAGCACTGGAGAAGAGGAAGTGCCGCCGGCAACTGTGTCATAATAAAAGTCCCGCCGGCGACTATAACATAATAACAGTCCCGCTCTTCAATCGCTCCAGCGGCCTTGCTCTGCTCCACAACACTCGCTCCTGCTCTGCTTCACTACAGTAATGTTAATAATCGCATCCATGAACATGATTTCTGCCCGAGTCCTATCCTGACTGTTTCCCACCGGCTGTGAGGTGAATACCACATGTCCCGAGATTCTGCGCTCAAACGTGGCGTCATCAAACTACGCCTTTGTTTTGAACAGGCGACCTCTAGTGGACGGAAAAGTTACATAGTGTAGCTTTAACCAATCTTTTTTCAAAATTAAACACACGTTAGACACTTTATTTCCTCTTTTCAAATATTTTCTTAATTTTTATTGAAAATGAATGCCATTCATATTTGATGGGAAAAAGGAGTAAGTGAGTTCGGCAAAAGGTGGATTCGAACGGCGGTCGATTTGTGTCAACTTTATGCCATGTGCCTTTCCCCTACACCACTTGCTGTTGACAATCCCACATCTTCCGTAATTTTGTCTGGCCCAACCTGATGTCAGTGGGCGGATTTAGTGTAAATAGCCTCTGCCAACAAGGAAGGCTATTTGCACTTATTTATTCTTGTCATTTTGATTCAAAAGTGCTGGATCGCTGTTCTAGATCAGGGGTTTTCAAACCGGGGTCCTCCAGAAGGTTCTAAGGGGTCCCCAGAAAATTTCAGAAAATAAAAAGACAAAGCAAAAATGTTTAAAGTCTACTGAACATTCTAACTTTTTCATTTCGTTTCCCTCATTCTTGCCATATACATACTTTCCAGAATTGTATATGTTTGTTTTGTATCTTTCTAGTGAGTTTTTCTCACTGTAGTCCCCTTTATCTTGTTCACTGGGGTTGTAAGGCAGTATTCTTAACGCAGAAATTTTTCATACATAAAAATATATAGATGGGATCATAAGGAAGGGGGTCCCTCAAGGTTCATCATATTTGGTCCCCCGTTCTAGATCATTGCGTCTGAAGATTTTTTTTATGAGAAAATGGACATACAGAAAAGAGGTTTCTAAACTTATTTAAAAATGTCAGCTTTTTTATGCCATAGAAAAAAATGACACCATTTGAGTTTGGAACTGTGAATAAATAATGACAAGAATATTCATTTTTGGCTGCACTGTTTCTTTAGGGATGAAAGTTGAGAAGCTCCAAAAAGAGTGTTTTTTCCCAAGAAGTTTGTTTGAGACAAAGTTCCCCACTGCAGTTTAGCGATCCCTTAGTCGCCCATCATGTGGAAAAGCCACTTTTTAGAAAGTAAGATGAAAGTGCTGACATTGACACGGGATGACAGAGCCCCATCGAGGGATAGGTGAACCACTTTGGCAAAGTGACATCAATTTTCAAGATGATTTACTCTAACCATAACGCTCTTCTGGAGAAGGGGCAAAATTTCCAAAGTCTGATTTACCCCCACTGACAGTCGCACAACTCCCGGAACAATGTTTCCAAGGCTACTAGCGAATGACGAGTGGTCATGTCTGTAGAACCGTCCCCATTGCTTTGATTTATGGGCGGGGGATCCAATAAAAATGGCAATCAAATCAGCCCAGCCACTTTACAGGTAGTAGGCTGTCTGATTAAGTTGTCGAAGGCATGGCTAGGGTTCAGAATGATTATTCCGAGGAACCGAAAAAAGGGGTCCATTCCCACTGCCAACAAGGACACCATTCATCTCCCGCTGTGTTCTTACCACTCTGTGATACATATCCAAAATAACTGCACATCTACTGCTCACGTCCCCTTACTGAAGGTTATTTGTTGTCTGAAGGACTCCTCTTGTCAAGATATGATGAATACCATGTACACAGACAGGGGAGCATCAAAACCCGGATTAGCCGGAAAACTCACTGATCTGTGAATAACCTAAAAAAGAGGAGCTGAAGATTAGCGACGATGCTTTTAAGAATGATCCATCAAACTCAACTACCAGAGGAGTGCGAATGAATCATCCGCCTTGATTTTTGAACCCGCTTTCCGCTACTCCAGCGCCGTCGTGTAGCGCCGAGAATCCGTGGGAGAATGTTATTAAATAAGCGCTATTAATTTCCACCCAGATCATTTCTTATCTGGCCTTCAGAATGAATTATTCACACAATGATGTCACAGATTGCTGAATTAATCTTGAGTCTTTTATATTCAACCGTGTTGACCAGAAAGCCTAAAGCGATGTCATGGATTTTGCCCCTCGTGAAAAAGAATGGTTAATGGAGAAAGGAAAATCCCTTAAGAGCATGTGTGACTTATTTTCTCTCATTCGCAATACAATAGAAGTAATGGCTACGTGTTAACCTTCGGGAGAACGAAGGACAGTAGTTTGAATAAAAGGGCATTTCCCAAACCATATGGGCTATTTTTTACCCTCAAAAGTATGCTAACGCTACACGTCCGAATGGTTTCCTGTCTTAATACCCCTGCGGTATTCAACGATCACATGGCTGAATTAACACCATTGTCTTAAGATTTGCATTGGGGAAACGTGGAGGTTGGTGCGCTGTTATGGCAGGCCTGCTTTCTTCTTGGTCCAGTGGGACGCAGGCAACAGGTAAAATAATCAATTTCAAATGTTTTTGCTGCCCTTAAGAAATGACAGCATAGTTTCAGCCTGTTTACTGCCTGTTTTAGGAAATCCATTGCAGGAAGTGCATTGGATCAAAGTCCGGGCAGCTGGTTTAGCCGTTAGTGTGTGTGTGATAAGTCAAATGAAATCACCCTCATTGTTACATTGGAGTGACTTGTCTCCGTGTCTGACAGGAAAAAAGCAGGAAGAGGAAAATGGAGCTGATAGTTGGAGTTGCCTGAGTAATAAAAAAGGCCACGGGCAGCCCTCCAACTTTGAAACAGAACAATCGAGCAGAGAAGCTTTTGTGATAGCAACACAATCACCCCCAAGAAATAATAGTCCTGTATGCAGAACAGGCACAGGCAAATCTTTCTAGACATAAATCTAACCAGGGACCACAAACATGGCAATTATAACCGTGCTTGGCTGTGATGTCTTTTTTTTTTTTGTATTATTCCTTGGCAGTTATGTTTTTGTTTCTATAAAAGAAAAAAAAACCCTGACAATTGCATATCTTGCCTTCTTAAAGGGATACTTTTTTTGTCCGTACATTGAAAGTAAACAATGTTGTTTTGTTGAACATTCCTTTAAAATCTTTCTATCAACAAGTTTTTTCTTGTTTAAATCATCAATAATTAAATTTTATAGACCTTTTTTTTTCATATTGAAGTTGCAATGCCTTAAATCATTATTAGATCAAAAACATTACATATAAACGCTTTACATTTATTGTCAAGACCTTGCTATTCTTGAAGTAGAAAGGGGAATTCTTTGGGAACTCAGTGAGACTGTCTAAATAACATGCATGACACAGGAAATAACTATTCATTGATTTCTGTTTCCAGAAAGATCAATTTTATTCTTCCTTTGTTTTCCAAGTACAATGCTCCAAAGCTTCTTGCAGCTGGATATATCCTGTACACCAAAGAAGAAAAGAGGCTATTAATCAAATGGTGTTGGTGCAAGCACATTGTGTTGTCCTGCACAATAGAGACAACCCAAAGTGCTCTTGTTACGCTGCCAGTCGCACATATTTTGTAGCTAAAGAAACAGATCACTGGACATATGGATGGGTGCCTGGCTGAAACAAATACACACTGATTGAAATATTTTAATTTTTATCTTTTTGTGGCATTACACACTTACATATTTCCATTTTTATTATTTATTACAGAGATTTAGTTGAACTAAATCCAATAACTTACTTAAAGGGCATACAAATGTCACTTTGCATATTGCAACAGTATACTTTTAATATTATAAATGGTCTTCAGATCCATACTCATGTGATGTTGCTTACAACAATTTATAGAATATACTCTGAGCTCTACGTTTCTCTTTTTTTATTTCTCCTGTATATTTATTCTACGTTTCATTCCCATCACTTATTTTTCACTGCCAAAGTAGCATCACAGGGACTATGGATGTCCTTTCCCTCGTCCGGCGCAGTGACAGCGAGCGAAAGTGATACCTCAGGCTTTATCTTCCATCTGCCTGTTTAAGATTCATAGAAAAGGCTATCTGCCCTAATCAATATCTTCTTGAAATTTAAGTTGCATAATGCATCGCCTTCACTGGCATGATTTAAAACATCAGCACAAAGTATTCTTAATTTTATTGCCCGCTGTAAATTAAAATTAATGATGCTGACATCCACAATTAACAATGAAAAATGCAGATTCCTATAATTACTTTAGCCATAATATTGTTTTTCAACAAAGACTCAAGGTGCCGCAGCCCAGCTCCTCAACATTCACCAGAACACAAAGAGACAGCTTCATTACAATTTATTTGCCATAGGAAACAAAAAGAAAAAAAGCTTTTTTTATTTGCTATAGGAAAAAAAAGGGCAAAAAAAGCTAACAAAAATCCTCAGCTCATTTGGGATTCTTTCGCCATGCATAATTAAGCAAATTTGATTGGAATTAAGCATGACTTCTTTGGTTGAGTTTTAATGAATGCAAATCAGGCATCTACATCCCTAAGATTAATTTCAGCCAATTAAAAAACAAAGCTTATTGGAAAGTGTAAAAGTGTTCAAAGCTGGGTAGCAAAGCATTTTCCTCTGCTCGTCTCATCCTCATAACTTGCACTCAGGAGATTTTTCCCCTCTCAACTTTGATCATTAGCGTAGAGTTGCAAGCAAGCCCTCTGAATTCAAATAGTGTTGAAAAGCACAATACTCGAACCGCAAAGTCAGTCCTGCACAACTCCTAACAACTTTGTTCTGTGTCACACACTCTGATACGTTCATTAGTCGCCTGTAGGATTCCAGTATAGCCGAGGATAAGTACTTATTTATTGAGAGATGACAACACAATGAAGGAATTCAAGGCCATATAAAGCAGTTGTTAGTAAGGGATAATATACAGTCAAATGATCATTACTGCCAAATAAACACATTTAGGAATATACAGGAGATTTTTTTCATAGCAAAGTTTATAGAGGTTTATAGCAAAATATACAAATGTACACACACAATTTATATATTTTAAACAATTTACACACATGCAATACAAACACATACATAATGCTACTTTTAATATACACTCACCTAAAGGATTATTAGGAACACCTGTTCAATTTCTCATTAATGCAATTATCTAATCAACCAATCACATGGCAGTTGCTTCAATGCATTTAGGGGTGTGGTCCTGGTCAAGACAATCTCCTAAACTCCAAACTGAATGTCAGAATGGGAAGGAAAGGTGATTTAAGCAATTTTGAGCGTAGCATGGTTGTTGGTGCCAGATGGGCCAGTCTGAGTATTTCACAATCTGCTCAGTTACTGGGATTTTCACGCACAACCATTTCTAGGGTTTACAAAGAATGGTGTGAAAAGTGGAAAAAACATCCAGTATGCGGCAGTCCAGTGGGCAAAAATGCCTTGTTGATGCTAGAGGTCAGAGGAGAATGGGCCGACTGATTCAAGCTGATAGAAGACCAACTTTGACTGAAATAACCACTCGTTACAACCGAGGTATGCAGCAAAGCATTTGTGAAGCCACAACACGCACAACCTTGAGGCGGATGGGCTACAACAGCAGAAGACCCCACCGGGTACCACTCATCTCCACTACAAATAGGAAAAAGAGGCTACAATTTGCACGAGCTCACCAAAATTGGACAGTTGAAGACTGGAAAAATGTTGCCTGGTCTGAGTCTCGATTTCTGTTGGGACATTCAGATGGTAGAGTCAGAATTTGGCGTAAACAGAATGAGAACATGGATCCATCATGCCTTGTTACCACTGTGTAGGCTGGTGGTGGTGGTGGTGTAATGGTGTGGGGGATGTTTTCTTGGCACACTTTAGGCCCCTTAGTGCCAATTGGGCATCGTTTAAATGCCACGGCCTACCTGAGCATTGTTTCTGACCATGTCCATCCCTTTATGACCACCATGTACCCATCCTCTGATGGCTACTTCCAGCAGGATAATGCACCATGTCACAAAGCTCGAATCATTTCAAATTGATTTCTTGAACATGACAATGAGTTCACTGTACTAAAATGGCCACCACAGTCACCAGATCTCAACCCAATAGAGCATCTTTGGGATGTGGTGGAACGGGAGCTTCGTGCCCTGGATGTGCATCCCACAAATCTCCATCAACTGCAAGATGCTATCCTATCAATATGGGCCAACATTTCTAAAGAATGCTTTCAGCACCTTGTTGAATCAGTGCCACGTAGAATTAAAGGGTTAAATCAGTGATTTAGCATTAAGCTTTGTATTTAAACTGGGTCATTTATGCAGTAGAAATGTTAAATTATTTTAGAATTTGGTGCCTTCTAGACTGAGAAAAGACAGAAAATGTATTTTTGTCTCATGTGGATGAAAGACAACAACTCCCAGAATGCACTTGCTTCGCTGCCCTACGAGGCCACTTCGTACACCAGTTTTGATCTTCATAGTAATACAATAATTTCGTTCAGTTAGAGAATAAACACTACAATTAAAAACTGAACGTGTCTTTTCAATAAAGTGTGAGTGAGCCGAACGAAAGTCACAGCACAGAAGCAGCAGTGTTAGATTTAATTCGAGCTGAGCAGAGCTGAGGTAACGTTAAACGCCAGTCTGGTACGTTTTCAGATCGCACATGGAAGCTAAACTATCACAGGAATTCATTGAAAAGTTGAAACACTCACTTTACTCTGCACCGCGCTGCGTTATGATTGTCCGTGCGGCCGTCTGTGTCTTACATTCTGTGCGTGAGATCTCTCCCCTATGGGCGGGTTGATAACATGCGGAACAGCTCCTTCTAGTGGCTGTAGTTTTAGCCTCTACCAAAAATTCCTCTGATGATGCAAAATGACGATATTTGCATCATAAGAGGATTTTTTTTCCAGAAATAAAATGCATAATTCTCTCGTCTCAGGGGGATATGAGGGGGGAAAGTACCATAATTTGAATATACTACCGGGTTTCTACTGATATAAAGCCTAATGCTAAATCACTGAAGTTACCCTTTAAGGCAGTTCTGAAAGCGAAAGGGGGTCAAACACAGTATTAGTATGGTGTTCCTAATAATCCTTTAGGTGAGTGTATATGAAGTGAATAACACTGAATATCTCTTACGGCACCTGTTAGTGGGTGGGATATATTAGGCAGCAAGAGAAAAAATTCTCCTCAAAGTTGATGTGTTAGAAGGAGGAAAAATGTAAGTGTAAGGATATGAGCGAGTTTGACAAGGGCCAAATTGTGATGGCTAGACGACTGGGTCAGAGCCTCTCCAAAGCTGCAGCTCTTGTGGGGTGTTCCCTGTCTGCAGTGGTCAGTATCTATCAAAAGTGGTCCAAGAAAGAACTGTGGTGAAACGGCGACAGGTTCATGGGCGGCCAAGGCTCATTGATGCACGTGGGGAGCAAAGGCTGGCCCATTTGGTCCGATCAAACTGTAGAAACTGTAGCTCAAATTGCTTAAGAATTTAATGCTGATGTCAGAATACACAGTGCATCGCGCAGTTTGTTGCATATGGGGCTGCATAGCCGCTGTAAGGCTGGAAAAACTATTAAATGCCGGGCTGTCTGTTTGAGGAATGAGTACTCTCTGAGAAGACACAGGACACTTTCTGGAAATTAACATCTGAACTGTCTCTTACGAAATTAGCATCACCATTCGAGACGCAAGTCTCACCTCAGTATCTCTATTGACCACCTCTCCTACTCTCTCTCATGTTGAGATCACCTGAAATTCACCCAAAATCTATATGGTTTAATGTGAACAAGTACTACACACTATTATACATGTTTGGTATCATTCGAAATGTCTCAGTGCGACTGGTACAAAGGTCTCATCCCCACAGAAGTAAACCAAAAGGTAATATAGGTTTTAAGAGTTTAGAGATATTTGGCTTGGTTTAAAATACCCACGTCTGGGACAGCGATTAATGTAAATTCCAACTGTTTACAAGTTTCCATTTGAAAGAGGTTTCTGTCTTGGTCTGATATTTAAAGAGAGGCTAGGAAAAAGTTTGGGCTGATTTGTAGCTTAAATCAGCCCGTGAGGCTGAGTGTCTGAGGACAGTATTTTGCATCTTTGACTCTTTACTTCAGAACATTTGATGTTATGTATTGATTATCTTTGAATTGATTATCTATGTAATTGGCGTTATGCATTTACCTGACGACTGTTAATAAACTGTTACAGTTGGATTTATTCTGACTTACTCTGAAATTATTGATTTTAGTGCATTATGATGTATCCTTTGTTACCGCAAATCTGCGACCAAGGTTAAGTACATTCTAGATCTCGGATTGTATGGCGCATGGGGCACATCTGGTGAGATTCTAGATTTCTGACTAACTGTTCGACTTTTACTAAGTTGTTATGCATTCGCATTATAGGGGGCCAGATAAAATATTATTGTGATAATACGGCATTATTTTATGGTACTGGCCATAACCTCTGGTTATTGTTTCAACTTTAACTAAGTTATATAGGCGATTTGTAGGGGGCTATACATGGGTAATTTTTTTTACCCATGTTTTACCCATTTCCTTTAGCCATAACCTCTGGTTAACGATCGGACTGGTGAGTTGTGATTGTGGGCCTGCATAACGGCCCGTGCGAGGACCCTGTGCGACTCTGAGAACCTAATGAATCATTTAAATAAGACTAAAGAGTTAAATAGATTAATCAGATGTCTAGATAAATGGTCAATAATGAATTGTCATTCTAACCTAAATTCGAGGTCATGATAAAACGAAATTGGAATTAAATTACTTTGCCACGCTGAAAAGACAGACAGCACAAGAAACCTTCACTCACTAATCGTAAGCCTTCATTGGGACGATTGGGTGGGCCTTACAGCCGCAGACTAGTCAGAGTGCCCATACTGACCCCTGTCCACCGCCGAAAGCAACAAATGGGCACGTGAGCATCA
The DNA here is from genome assembly GCF_949357685.1 of Gobio gobio. NCBI lineage: Eukaryota > Metazoa > Chordata > Actinopteri > Cypriniformes > Gobionidae > Gobio > Gobio gobio. Next base: position 37,538,185 of record NC_137103.1, read on the forward strand.
GAACTGGACCACGGAGCAATGGAAGAAGGTGGCCTGGTGTGATGAATCACGTTTTCTTTTCTTTTATCCATCACATGGATGGCGAGGTGTGTGAGCGTCGCTTACCTGGGGAACACGTGGCACCAGGATGCACTATGGGAAGAAGGCAAGCCAGAGGGGAGTGTGATGCTGTGGGCAATGTTCTGCTGGGAAACCTTGGGTCCTGCCATCCATGTGGATGTTACTTTGACACTTACCACCTACCTAAGCATTGTTTCAGGCTAAGGCCTCTTTCAGCAGGATAATGTGCCCTGCCACAATGCAAAAATGGTTCAGGAATGGATTGAGGAGCACACAACGAGTTTGAGGTGTTGACTTGGTCTCCAAATTCCCCAGATCTCAATCCAATCGACCTCCGTGGAATGTACTGAACGAACAAGTCTGATCCATGGAGGCCCCACCTCGCAACTTACAGGACTTAAAGCATCTGCTGCTAACATCTTGGTGCCAGATACCACAGCACACAACTCAATATATTAATGTTATGCCTGGTTGCAACCCATTCTCACTCCCAAGGCGTCAAAATCCGAAGCATGGTCAAGTGCCGCTGGGTGCTCCATTCATTTCAGTTGTTTACACAATGCATCAGATCAAGACGCATTTTATTCTTTGCATTTGTAAAAGCAGACATGATTTTATTAATATTTTATTCATATTTACATAGTTACTTTTATATTTTGGAGCAGCCTACCCAAAACCTACCCACGTCTAAACAAAATAAAACACATAACAGGCAAATACAAGTACAGTCACAGGTATTTATTGCAAAAACTGACCAAAAACAGTATAAAAGTATTATCTCATGCTGCATTCCAAGGCTTCTGAAGTCACACGATGTCTTCATGTAAAGAACAGAGTTGATCTTAATGTTTTAATCGTTGAGATGATGATCCCGCCGCTCCGTGAACGCGCTCATTCATATATCATTCAAATAATACACACGACTCTTTAGCATGACGCAATCGGTCACAAGACACACGAGAGCCAATGACATTTTACAATGAAAGCTGACGTATGACGCAATAGGTCACGAGACATACAAGAGCCAATGCAATTTCACTATGAAACCTGACGTAACAGTCGGCAATATTTGAAATTTAATGTGTTCACAATCTTCTGCGGATGGAGACGCTGATCGCTTTTGGGGATTTCCTTCACACAAATCAATCGCTTGGCCTCGGAACACTTTTTGAATAAATTGCGCATGCAGTCGTATCTGCCTGTTATATCTGTGTTTTATATACCACACAAATGGGTAGGTTTAGGGATGGAATGGGGTTGGGTTACATGTTAAAACGTGTCTAGATAGCGTAAATAAAATTATGCTGGCTGATTAAATTGAGAATAACATGTCATAATGGCAAAATCATAACCCAATATATGATCATCATGACGATAACGTTCCCATGCCCAACGTACGTACGTGTAGGTATAAAGGAACAATATGTAATATTTGGGGAATAAAAGGGGAACTAGCAAGAAGGGGGAACTACCAAAACCATGCTTCTGACCATGCTTCTGATTTCGACGCCTTGGGAGTGAGAACGGGTTGCTGATATTTACACACAGCTCTGGAAAAAGTGGTCTCTTCGTTTTTTCCAGAGCAAATTTCTGTGGAAATCCTACATAAGATTGTTGTCTAGGTCAATTGTCAAATTTAATTAAATGCATACAAATGGTTGTACAAATTATTTGCTCAGAAATTCTGTCTTTGTCTCAAGAATAAGGCCCAATGTCTGTTGCTTAATTGTTTCAAACAGAACTAACTTGCATAACTCACGATCAATGCATAACTGAGACACACGGCTGGGAATAAGTGGGTGATATTGGCCATTCTTTGAGGACAATGTGTATTTGAAGTGTATTGTAGGTTTTGGAATTTGTTTTCTTCTCTAACTACTCTTCATTTGGACCCTTCTCATAGCTCTCTATTTATATTGCTTTAACTTCAGAAATGCACTTAACTCTTGGCAGTGTATCTCCTATAACCATTTTCTGCTCAAGCGTTTGTTTCACTGCCTGGTTACTGCCAAAGCAGTTTCACATTCCTGTTTTCTCCCCTGGGTGACTCTTTTGAAGCACTTAATCTTTTAAAAATTTTACACACCTGCTAATGTTTCCCTTTTTCCAATGTAGCCACTTAATAATTGAGGAAGCAAAGAGGATCTTTCACTCCGCGCAGGGGATCGCTCCTTCCAGCTCCCCGCAAGAAAACTCTGATTATTTTAAACACTAATGATTTAAGGCAAGCAGGCACCTTCGCCACACGGGGCTGCGAAATGCTAATCCCCATCTTCCCCCTTCCCTGCATGGCATTCGATGAGAGTGTGTACATCGATTTGATCTCTCACATCAAAAGACAAACACTGATGCGAGTCAGCAGTTCCTCTGTCAATGTCATTCCTTGATGTGATTCTTTCCACGCACATCTTTATGGAGCCGAAGGATCGAGCTTTAAGCAATCACAACTATTGGCATTTTTTAAAAGGACATTCATGGGCGTGGAGAAGGGGGGAGAGCGGATGGCGGTGTTCCATCGAACCTGCCAGCCTGGATGGAGATGCTCTGTGCTAGGATAGCGCTAATCCCATTGTCTTTACCTGTTATATGTTTCATTAACGTTGTCTTTCAGGATCAGCCTCCAGCAGTGCAGGGGACTAAGTTTGAATATATGCACAAAAAACAAAGAATTCAATGGCAAGGTTCAAAGCAGCCTGCGAAAGGCCTTTATGTGTGCCTTAATCATGCTAAAACACAAGCTGGTATGCTGGGTGCGTCGCGCTCCCCTTGCTTTGCTGGGTGACAGAAAGAATTAATATTTGGCCTCTGATGCTTTTTTTTTTTAAAGAATAAAGAAAGTAAAGAGAAGCATTATCTATTCAAGTAGCGCAGGGAATAACGTACGCCAGGCTCCCTCTGTTCAAGCTGCTGCGTCTCATTTTGTCTAGAGAAGATCAGAGAGCCGAGGACTCGCCGCTGCTGAGCGCAGAGTGGGAAATGAGACTGAACTTAGAGTTTCCAATCCTCGGGGAGAGTTTTGTAGGGGTAACCAGACTTTTTGAGCGTATTTGCATCACAGCTGCAAAGTGATCGCGAGCATGCAAATAAAGATACAATGGCGTTGGATTCACCCATTGGTACATATTTTAGATTCGATTTTTAAGTCTTTATTGGATTTTCAAAAAACAAACAAACAAAAAATGTTAGACTTTTGACATTCCACTAACTAGAAGTAACTTTGCAACTACATCACTGTAAAAAAAAAAATTTTCAACTTAAAGTAAGTGTTCGTGCTGCCTTAAAATGGAAGGGTTAGTTCACCCAAAAATGAGAATTCTGTCATTAATTACTCATGTCGTTCCAAACCCGTAAGACCTTCGTTCATCTTCAGAACACAAATGAAGATATTTTTGATGATATCCAAGAGCTCTCTGACCTCTGCATAGACATCTATTTAATTAACATTTTCAAGGTCCAGAAAGGTAATAAAAACATTGTTAAAATCGTCCATGTGACTCCAGTGGTTCAATCTTAATTTTATGAAGCCACGAGAACTTTTTGTCCACAAAAAAAACAAACAAAATAACGACTTTATTCAACAATTTCTTCTAGCCTGTGTCAGACAGTGCATTGTTTCCTAGTTCTACAGCAGAACGACTCGTGCGCACGCATCGTGGTGCTCACGTGAACAGCATTGGCCAATGGTAAGCCGGCGTTCTGGATGCACTGTTTACGTTACGTCAACAGCGTAAAAGTCTGACACAGGCTAACAAGAAATTGTTGAATAAAGTTATTTTGTTTGTTTTTTTGCGCACAAAAAGTATTCTTGCCGCTTCATACAATTAAGATCAAAATAAAGTGTTAGTAGATATTAAGCAGGCAATCTAAAGTGGACTATTGAAATAGTAAGTACTGCGTAAGTAAAACGATTTTACAGCGTAACTTTCAGTAATTATAGTATAACTATGAAGTACGTACATGTAGGTATAAGGGAACAATATGTAATATTTGGGGAATAAGGGAACTACCAGGAAAATTAACAAATTATTTATACTGTAAATATTTTTTAATTAAGGGGTAATTATCTGTGTAGTTACAGGGTACTTATGAATATGCAGGCTGTAAATTAAAGTGGTGCTTGTTACCCTCTTGTTTCATTTAGTTTAAGGGTAAGTACAAAAAAAAAAAACACGCACACAATCTGATACCACTCGAACACCTTTATTTGAAAAACAACTTTAAAAACAGATTTACAATACTTCTTATTCATTTCTCTGCTTGGCTGTATCCTCATCTTGCTCCTTTTCTTTTTTGTTCTTGCCACAGATAAATCTTAAGAAGGAATCCTATGTCTCTTGCTATTATGTATTAAAAGAAAATATAGTACACCCAGAAATGTCCTCACCATTTACTCGTATTTACCCTCATGCCATCTGAGATGTATACGACTTTCTTTGAGATGAACACAGACATACAGCACATAAAGTAATAACTACAGTAATCCATACAATCCCAATGTGTGAATCATGTCTTCTGAAGTGAAACGATAAGTGTTTGTAAGAAAAATACGAATATTTAAATTTTTTTAAACTGTAGTCTATCGCTTCGGACCAAAAGTCATCTGTGCGAGTAAAAAGAGGGTTAACGGGAAAAACGGGAAATAAAAGGGAGGGTTGTTTTTCAAATAAATGTTTTCAGAGTGATATCAGATTGTGTATGTGTTTGTATTGTATTTACCCTGTAACTACACGAAACAAGAGGGTAACAAACACCACTTTAATTTACAGATTCACACTTACCCTGGTAGTTACCCCTTTATTCCCCAAATATTACATATTGCTCCCTTATACCTACACATACATACTTTATAGCAACACTATAATTACCGAAAGTTACGCTTTTAATTTTTTTTTACTTGCGCAGTATTTTCCGGGTTATAATCTAAAGCGTTACCAAATATTGTTGTACCAAATTTAAAGTTAATACAGCATTAATAGTGTTTTATGTTTGCTAATAGCACAAAACACTAAATGCCTTATGAAGGGGTTATAGAACAGTGTTGGGAAGTAAGTGAATAAATACATGATGCTGCTATAATATAACCCCCGTTTTTCCCGTTTACCCGTCTTCAAAGTCCTGTAGCTTTTGCAAGCTATTGTTTTAGATGGCATGTCTAAACTCAGGGATAAATCAAACATGCTCTGCTGTACAGTCCTCTCTATTTTTCCTTATGTAGCACTGCAAGTCAGGTGATTCTTGTGAATCAGTTCTTAGATCACTCTCATATGTCAACCCAGTCTCACGGCAGTTTGTGACACTGAAGGATAAGTCTGAAGGAATCAAGTGAATTGGTTCACCCAAATGATTCTCTCATTTATAGTGTTGGAAAGTCTGATTCATTCTAAACTCATATAGTTGTTTAAAATTAACAGATTAAAAAACTATTTTGAGTGTGCTATATAAATAAAAGAGGACAAGGAATATAAAAAAATATGCATTCACATCTTACTAACTTAAATTCTTAATTTTTTTTGTGCACTAAATGCAAAAACCTCTTCAGTTAATAAATGAATCAAGGCAACTACAGATTTTGATTGTTCAACAAATTTTCAATTAGCAACACGTCACGATAAATTGATATCATGTTGGTAGCCATATGCATAGAATAAACTTTAATATTTGAAGTGAATGCTATCTTTAATTGTTTCTGAAGGCACAACCTTTCAAAGCAAAGATTTAGTTTTAGAAGGTTGTACATGGGCCTCAACACTCAAGAATGATGACAATCAATAAATGTAAAAAGATGAGCTCTTAACACCACAACACAACAAATAACTAACAATGATGACAAAACAACAACAAAAGTTTAAACAAAAGTCAGCAGACGGTGAATCAATCTTTCTGCAATGCATGCTGCATGGAACACAAAAACATTACATTAAAGCAATATTTTTAGTATAAGAAAAAGAGACACTTGACTTTAGTTTCAGTTTCAAAGTAGCTTCCCCAACATTGTTAGAGACATATGCACTAAAATGGAGGCTAATTTGTTCACTTTAAATCAACAATTTTTGTACTTGTTTTTTTTTTTTTTTGTAAATATTTTATATATCCATGGCGAACATGCTTTTTTCTTAATGCCTCAGGCTTGGTATCCTATTAGACAAAGCGTCATTACTAGGCCTTATGTTTCACTTTACGCACCAGAGACTATACATTCAAGTCCACTAGAGCAAACCCCGGCCTTTGAAATCGCTTGAACCATGCCGATATGAAACCACGGTGCTCATAAATTTGTAACACTACAGTTGCAGATCTTCTATTGGTGCAAAACGTTCTTTCCACATCGCCGGGAAAGTATGTGTCCCTTTTATTTCTGTGCATAATGACATAACAGATGCTTATTATTCCGAGGGAGAAATCAGTGAAAGGCTATTGAGTCCGTTTGTTTAAGGCCTCAGTAAAAGTGGAATAATTTGCAAAGTCTTTGAGAATCAACACAATCAGCAGTGGCTTTAATAGCATTTTAATTAATCTTCCTCAAATTGCGTGCGAGTGTTTAAAAAGAGCCCGCTCGCCTCTGGATCTTCTGGGTGTTTTATTGTGTGCATGAGAGATGCAGCTATGTGATGGGAAACCCGTGGGGACACGCAAGAGGACAATGCTGGCTCTCTGGAGGATTTGATGCTGCCGAACTGAATGTGAATGCATAAAAGAAAACTCGGCAGCAGTGGGGTATAAGACATAACATGGCTTGTGTGTCTTTTGAACACAGGGAGAGAGAAAAAAATCGGCACAGAATATATCCACATTCTTGGTTTAATTTTAAATAGGTTACTTATTCATTATGCTCGAGTGAGATACAGTCTAGTTAGAAATGCTATTCAGGTTTTTATATGCACCACAAAGAGAAAAGTTACCGGAATGTTTTTATGAGATAGAAAAAAAAAATCTGCTTTCTAGTCTGCACTAAACAAAAACAGATACATGCAACGTGAGCGTCCACCATACGCTCTGTGTCGGCCCGGTCTACACCCCTCCATTTGCTGCTTGCTTGCTTTTCCTGTTTGGTCTGCTCTCTTTGGTGTGTCCCTTATCTTTTCATCAGTCATTCCCCCTGCTTGATACAGCGCTTGGCTCTGCCTCGTGTTGTTTGGCACCCTTTCTTTTCCACCCCCTCTCTCTGTGAAAGACACTTTGTCCTCCTGTGCTAAAGTTTAGAAGCGAAGGGAGAAATGTCTTGGCAACATTTTCTGGATTTGCTGCCATTACACCTGGATGTGTCCAAGACTTTGCCTTCAGGGAGATCCTCTCCTGCACCGCTGGACAAATGAAGTCGCCTTTTGTTTATTCTGTACCAAGTTGACAGAATGACAGTTTCCTTATTATTTTGATAAAATATTATGAAAAAATAATTTATTTATAACATGGAATTGCTTACTGGATGCATGTCAGAGCTGTTCGAGTCAGAAGAGTTGACTGAATGTCTGTTTTCAATATTATTTTGATAAAATATTGTGAAACAAATCGTACTATATAAATATTATTTATTTATAATGTAGGAATTGCTTATTAGATACAAGAACTGTTATTCAGAAGAGTTCAGAAAAATATTTTGATGTGATATTTATACCAATTACCAATTACAAATATTACAGAACAAATGATTATACATTAAATTGTTCTGGTAGTATGCCACATAAATGGGTAAGAGGAGGCTTTTAATGTTATTTTATTGATTTTTACCCTTTACATTGTGTCTTGTGTACTGTACGGTTTTTGATTTTCACTTCATTATAACTTTTAGTATTTGAATAGCTTTTTAATGATCTATATACTCTGTTTTTCCCTTTGAGGAGGTTACTGCAGGAAGTCAAACGTGTATCAGTTTTCCATCTTCAATCCCTGTAGAGGTCACTGTTGCTTGGCACAGCTGAACAACAACTGAAGCTCAAAAGGAAGGTTATTAGATCCAGCATTATCTGATATTCACACATATCGTACAGTTACAATTTCACAAAATAATGTTGATTGCTCAAATTACTTGATACGGAGTATAAACAACTAAGCAACTAGTGTTTCAGAATTACCTGCATGAACACCTTGAATCATCTCAACATGCATCAGGAGATATTTTATATTTATAAGATCAGTTTATTTGTGCAAGGGCTCTATGATGGTAATTGAATTCCTTGATATGTGTGTTTCGGGAAATGATTACGGGCTGTAATTAAGGGTGGGGCTTTGTTATGGAGCTCTGAAATGAGAGATATTAATTTGCTCTCTACTCCACATTTGTTTGTGCCATTTAATTCTGAAATCCACACACACTTGGTGCGCGACATGTCTAAATCAACTCTAAATCATATTTATCGCTAGGAACACATGTCCAGATGGCAGACTCTTAACTGAGCTTGGATTAATGGGAAGACGGGCAAGAACTGCATCAAACTCCTCTTAAGGACCTTTGAAGAACAACATTGCTAATCGCTCATAAGGACGCTGTAGAACATGTTTGTTGGGTAAAAATAAACAAATTATGCTTTGTTTGGAAACACATTGCCAGCTTCAGCTGGCATTTCTGATAGACATCCATAGACCAATATGTATGTGCTTGTGTTTAGGGTGAAATGCAGATGGCCTGGCCCACATAAGCCCTTAGTTAGGATTCTGTTTAAGTGTTAAAATCAATTCCAAGCAAATAACGCGAAAACCTTTGTGTAAGCACTTTTCACACTCTTAATTCTCCCTTGTTAAATTAGCCTCGGTGTCGGAATGATGGGACAACAGATGAAGAAGAAACCTGTGCATGCAGAAAATTAACCAGATTTATGAAATGAATAAACTATATATATCTATATATAGTCGATCATTTTATAATGATGGTTATAGATCTCATTTATTAATAGTACTTTGTAATGCTCTTGAATGTTGTGCAAAGTGTGACTATCTAGTAGTCATTGTGAATTCATGAATTTATTGGGTTCTCCAACTGGGAGTATCAGTTTTTATCTAAGAGAGATGTATCATTATGCGCTGATAATTCCACATAGGAAACGTGGCCGGCGGTGTTTGCTTTGCCTTCGCCAGGGTTTCTGTATTCTACCCCAGTTGATTTCCACATCTAAAAGGACAGGGCATCTCATTTCTTGTCACTGTGTCCCAAATTCCTAAAGGTACAATTAGCATTTTGTCTGACAAAATGTTGAAAGGTTCATAGATTGATATTTGCGAAAATGCAGCAAGATGCTCTTTTTTTCAGGAATGCAAATTTTGACATTTATTAACTTTTATTCCGGATCTGTTTATGGATTGTAAAAGTCTGCATACATTTAACGAGAATCAAGCGAAATTACAATGTTTACACAGTTGCTGTCCGACGCGCAAAGTGCGTAATTTATCGCGGAGGCAATGAAATTTTTACTGTCCTTGATTTATGTCTTCTGTGGCATTTCTAATGAGAGGGAGCGGTGTTTCATTGAAGAACAGTGCAGGAAACTACATTCATTGCAGACCTCTTTTTTTTCTCAGGGGTGCTTTTCCCCTGTGAAATAATGTCAGCACTTTCCCACCTTCAAAGTCCTTTTGTTTTTCTCAATCTATTAACAATTCTAATTGTACAGCACTTGTTAAGTAAGCATGGTAAATAAGGCAGGAAACGCATTATTTCCCTTTAGTGCAGATTAAAGGTAGCACAGCGCTATGTTGAAACACATTAGTGAACACTAAAGACACAAAACAGAAATGCACGCTTCTGTTTTGCTTAGCAGCGCCGTGAGCTTCCTGACGTTTAAGTGTCACTTCTGTGAGAAACAACTACCTCATTCCGTCCACATATCTGTTAATGAACATATCCGTGCTCTGGAATATCTTCAAAAGGGATGCAATCACTTTAAATTTGATTAAAGTGATACATATTAGGCTGGCTGTTTTCTTTGGGCATTTCGGCTAATTAAATAGCTTTGTATGGCATCGACTGCTTTTCTTAGACACAACACCCCAGTTCAACTTTGCTGGTCTGGATGGCCATATCTTAATTGGGGATCATTTCGCAAATGTGGTTCAATTTCCTTTACAAGACAGTTACTGTTAACTGCTATTTTTAAAGCCAATAACAACGTCAAAGCTTAGGATGATTAAAGCAATTAAAGTTTCCCTTTGTTTTCTGAATACAGTGAGATAGGCGGCCGTGTTTGTATAACATTTATTAAACATTTACTAAATGGAATTGAATCTGTCATCGCAGAACTTTTTCCAGACAATTACTTTTTTGTGTGGCAAGCACGCTTTGGTTCGGGGAATGTTTTGCAGCTTCTATCCCTGATTAGCCTTGCGATTTTAATCAAACTTTACCCTTAAATCTACACACAGTGAGAATAACTTGTGTGTAATTTCAGCACCAGACTTTACCCAATTAGCATACTACATTTTCTCCATTAGATAAACTGCCTTTTGAGATCTGACTGGTTTAATCTGTTTAATGTGCGTGTAAACCATAATCTCTCAATTCTGCAGATTCCCTTAAGGACATTATTCACATACGCTTCGTTTTTGAAATGCATGATCTAGCACTGCTCTTAAAATCAGAATTAAATGCTGATTAGAAGCCGGGTATTTCACAGAGTTTTTCCTTCCTGGTCAGAGGGAGGGAGTAGAGTTACGTACAAGTAATCAGCCGCGGACTAGTTTCGCTACAAGTTTAAAAAGAGTGTTATAACCAGACGTGTTGCTCGCACCGCACCGGTGTCACATACAGATGTTTCTAATCAGTCCAAGTACAGAGAACATTCAGGCAAATGTCAGCTGTAATCATTTTTTTAGACCTCTGTGCCGCATGCAGTGAATTCTGGGAAGGCTTAGCATTCTAACAGATGATCAGAACGCTGGATCATACCCATCAGTATTTGTGCAATTGCAACAAGCATAAAATGACACCAAGGGTTCTGAATGCACAATATGTTTCTTTATACGATGCAAATGTATTGAGTAATGCAACAGACGGCTGAATGTTGTGTTCGATATATACCGTGGATTCAGACTAGAATGAGTCTTTGTGCGGGTTCCTTTTGAAGTCACTTCATTGATTACCTCAACCCTCTAGGAAATGGCTCATGCATCTCATGTACATTATAACAAATGTTCTCTTTGCATTACAATTGAATTGTGATTGTTATGTTCAATCAATGGGAAAGGTCAAAGGATCGCCACTGCCAGCAATTTAATGGAGAAGTCGATGGAGATTCATTTTAATCACTGTGGCTGTTGCCGTCCGAGCACAACAGGCCCTGTGAATGGCACGGTAATTACTACTGTTTATACAGGTTTACCTTCCAATTTAGATATCCACAAATCTCTCGCCTGATATAAAAGTCTGTGCGGCTTTAAACAGGGTACGGGGCACCGCAGAGTAATTGTGCAGCTATCAAGCGGCTTCTTTTGAAAAAAATGAAATTAGCTCTCTTTTAAAGACTGATATCACCAGAGGGGCAGTATTTTACATACGGTTGGACGTTTTGCCAGCTCAGCTCACAAGACGCCCGGCTGGCATCTTTCCAAGTGAATCCTGAGATCTGCAGATATATTTGCAGACAGGATGCTCACACAGAGAGAGAGTGAGTTGTAAGCCAGGATGGCATCATCATAACAACCGCACAAATGGATCTGAGCATCAGAACAGCTTGACATCTGATAATTATTTTATGGCAGCATATCTCTATAATGCACATAATGAACTGCTGCGTTTTAAGTTTATGCTAGGAATCTGATATATATATACACAGACACACATACACACACACTTAGGTAAATGGAAACCCTACTTAAAGAGGTTGTTCCACATTATTAAGCAAGTCACAGTTCTCATGCAATATGGGGAGGAAGAAAGATCTTTCTGAAGATGAAAAGCCTGAAATGGTGCAATGTTATGCAAAAGGCATGGAAACCACTAATATTGTGTAAAACTGAATGGAGATTATCGAACTATCATTGTGAGTAATTTACAGTACAGGAGAACTCGATCAGATAAAGGCTTATTAAGGAAAGATTATGTAAAAAAATGTATTGTATTATTAATAGATATAGAACAAGCCATTGTTGGGCAGCAAACAGGTATTTAAAGCTTGTGCGTAAAGTTGCATTTTAGCCACTTCTAAACAAAGCTCACAAAGAGAAACGTTTACACTGGGTAAAGAAATACATGGAGACTCATTTTTAAATAGACAAATGCCGTACTACAACGGATGGTCTAGATGGATGGATTTCTGGATGGTTGGGGAGTGGCCTCCACGTTCCAACAAGACTGTGACAGCAAGGAGCTAGCGGGTGATGATTGGCTGGAATATTGGGAAGTGAGATGGAAGGTCTCTTTAGGGTCTTTATAACTGACCATTTTCTAATATGGTATAAAACAAGGATAGTGCCTTCTGAAATAAGAGGACTTTCATTCAGGAAAATGCTACAAAAAACACCACAGCAATAGGCTACAACTTTTTGAAAATGTATCTATATACCCACCGTAAGCGTTTCTCTTTGTTTGCTTTGGTTGGAGGTGGTTGAAATGCCTAGATGGGGGGGGGGGGGGGGGGGGGTCAATCTCATGTAAATCTTGAGTGCCTATAGAGTAGTACTGCATCCTTCATATCTCCGAAAAGTCTTTAGTTTTATCATATTTATAAAAGAAAGATACACTGTATCTTTCCGAATAAAACCGAGCGGCTGGAGGCATATCGTGTGGGCGGAGCTAAAGAACCACGAGTGCACGCTTTTGCGTTGAGAGCGTCTGAAAGCTGTGACATTAAAGAGCACCTATCATGGCATTTAAAATGTTCCAAATATTGTTTTAGAAGTCCCCAACAACAGTTTAGCATGCATGCAATGACAAAAAAGACTTTAGTTTTCTTATAATATGCATTTATTTTTACCTGTTTTGACAGCGATTCTCAAATGATTCCTTTAGTGATTCACTTTTCAAAACCCCGCCTTTACGTGACGCTAATCTGCGGTGATTGGTCCGATGACCCAGTCAGTTGTGATTGGTATAGTCTGTGCAGATATTTTCGGAAACGGAACGCCCATCAAAGTCTTATAGTGACAGTAATTTGTTAATATGTGTCAGGAGTTATGAATATGAAAACCGCGTCTGTACCGTTTGATTGTAATATGAGCCTCAGCTGATCTCATTCATAAAAAAAACTCCTCTATTCTCCTCACGAAGACTCGCGACAAATCAACATCCCTCAGGGCTTTTAGTTCAAAAGTGTGCAGATGAGGAGACATATTGATAGATTCTCATATGTCTGTGTCAAATTTCTAAACAGAGGAGTATTTTTTATTCAATACTTCCTCAAAATACGCAGATATAGCCTAATCATGAGCGATTGAGTCTCTTATGTGTTGTTTTCAATTCATCCTGGCAGCCGGAGGGCGCTCTGTGCACATGTAGTCCATGTACAGACAGATGAAGAAGAACCATGTGCCATAATAGAAGTCCATAATAAAAGCTTCCTGAGATCGCGAAACATACATTTGACGACTAATAAACACTCAATCGCGACGATGTATGGTTTGTCTTCAAGCCACTTAGTCTTCAAATGCTCATCCTTGGGCAGATGAAAAAAAGTTTGCTTTTGAGTGGCACTTCAGAACACAGGGTCTCGTCGCCATGATGTTTTCTAGTTTTCACTGGCGTCTTGGAGCGCAATAAGTGGGCGTATCATATTCAAATAACTTGACAAGTTGACGTCATCTAGTCAGAGAAAAAGCTTCGGTCTTCTAACGATTCTTAAAAATGACTCTACTTTTGAAAGAAAATAACTATATATACGGTGCACTGTCATATTTCAAACTATGCAGGATGTTTTTGTTCACTTAGATCTATGTTACACACTACATGAAAGGTACATTTCGAAATTCCATGATAGGTGCTCTTTAAAGTCGGCATGAAACGGAAGTTGAGATCGTCTTTTTCTCCTTATTGTGACGTAAATCCGAGTGAAACGGCTTCTGAAATTAGAAAAAATGTAGGGCGAGGCTTGATTTCGTCCTTCGGGAATTGATTGGATCGTTGGAAGTTGGGCGTTGCTAACAAAATGGAGGCAGATTTGAAGTTTGCACTCAGTTGTGGAGAAAAACTCAATCTATCTCTAAAATAAATGTATTTTCTTTCTAAATCTTTTCTACATAATGTTACTGAGCATATTTCCTCACTTTTCGCTGGTTTATGATACAGATTTTACTTATTTTAAGCCTTTTATGGCTTTATTTCTGTAAAGCTTTTTTCTCAGCTCTCCCTTATAAAGGGGGCGCGCCGTAAGCGCGTTCACACGCTGCATTCCTCAGTGCGAGTCGTCACGATAAGCTGTTCGTCCGACTATATTGAGTAATTTTTACATTAAAAAAAAGCTTTTATTTCTCATATATTTCTCTCTTTTTGCCTCAAGTCCTTCTTGAAGAAGGTATTGTGTATACCGAGAAAAATGCACCTAACCACGATCAGTGACAGGTTTCTGAGAGGAGGTGCAGAAACGAGATGGGGCGATAACCCCGCCCTCGCGCCATAGCACATGACCGGGGGAGAAGAGAGGTCGTTTCATGGGGGAGGGAGAGTTAACATATTTGATTAAAGATTATAAAGGTAAATGAATTTTTTAAAAATAATGAAGTGAACAGATAAATCAGTTATAGTAAACACTACAATATTAATATAAAAATACAAATTGTAAAATTTGATTTCATGCCGCCTTTAAACGTGCAAAGGAAACCGTTATCCTAAATAAACCATGACTATCAATCAGATTTATGATCCAGAATCTGATCCGGAGGCTGAAATTGAACAGGAGCAGCAGCTATTACAGCAGGACGTCTCTATGTGGTATGTATTGTAACTGTATATTTGCTTAGCGGCTTGTCATGCGCAAGTTTTACAGCATTTGTGTGTGTTTTCTCATGGTTTATGAGGACATAAAGTTAGCAGTAGCAAGCGGAACGGTTTTGCATGTCATGTTGTTTACTTGAGGTGTACTTACTTAAAATGGCTAACAAATCAAGACATTTGAAGCAGTTTTACTCACCCCCTTCTTCCAACGCAGGACCGTGAACCTTAATCGCTGGGAGTGCTCCATCTTTCAGCATTAGACGAGCTACAAATCCGGAGTTGAACTGGGGCTTGTTTATAAAACGATCGTCACCGAAATGCAGGGAACAAACAAAAACACTTGTACAATTCTGCTCCGGAAAAACAAACTCCATCCACTATCCCATTAACGCTGGGTTCTTTGGGAAGCTGTACAGGGTTTTCTTGCCCTGACAACCAAAAACACACTTCTTTGGTGACGTTGTTGATTTTGTGAAGTCCTGTGACTGCAGCGCAGCCGCTTCCCAAAGCCGAGCAAAGCACGTTAATGGCCGTGCATTTGCTCTCTCGCGCGCAAGGACATTCCGCCCGTGCTGACGTCAGATAAACTTTCCGAAACTTGTGAGAAACCGGAAGGAGTATTTTTGGCACAGAAATACTCCTTAAAAGGTCAAAAAAAAAAAAAAAAAAAAACTTTACTTGATTGTTTAGCATGGGAATCCAAATATTGAACAGTGTAAAAAACTTAGTGGGCTATGCATGAAACAGCATTTCACCCCATTTTTTTCAACACCATTTTTACAAAAATAAATATCTGTTTTCTATTAATATATTTTAAAATGCAATTTATTCCTGTGATGGTAAAGCTGAATTTTCAGTATCCTTACTCCTGTCTTCAGTGTCACAAAATCCTCCAGAAGTCATTCTAATATGCTGATTTGCTGCTCAAGGAAACATTTATTATTATCAATGTTGAAAACAGTTAAATTTTTTTCCCCCATAATTCTTGAATAGAACGTTCAAAAGAACAGCATTTATCTGAAATAGAACATTTTTGTAACATTATAAATGTATTTACTATCACTTTTTATACTTTAATACATCCTTTAATGAAATTATTTATTTATTTTATTTCTTTCCAAAAAAAAAAAAAAAAATCTTATGACTCCAAACTTTTGAACTGTGTATAATGTTAAAAAAGATTTATATTTCAGATAAATGCTGTTCTTTTGAACTTTCTTTTTATCAAGGAATCCTGACAATAAATTGTACACAACTGTTTTCAACATTGATAATGTCATTTAATAAGCGTCCATTTGTTTTTATCAATGCTTGTTCAAATTGTGTTATTTTAAGCTTTGATAGTTAAATTCCACCAAACAAAGAATGCAACTGATTTTAGTTAAATATGTCATCTGGGTTTGATTAAAAAAGAATAGTTCTGTTAAGAGGGTTTTTATCCATCTTTTACTGATAAATGAGAGCTATTTGTTATTAAATGCATTAACTGTGTTAAGGAATCTTATGGGTTTAAAAATGCATTAAATTCAAGTTATCGTGTGTTAACCATTAACTTATTATTTTACTGCGAGTATTCATTTATGAGCTCTTTATAGGAAATGTATTCAGATGCAGCTATACAGCCTTTTATCATTTCAGATTCCATACATCCTGTAAACAATAAAATCTGCATTCCGTTATGAGGTTCCTTCACAATTTGTATTGACATGCAACATTCCAATCAGGGACTAAAAATATTTGCTTTAATTATGTCTCTGAAGGTCATACCTGATTTGTGTAGGAACTGCTTTATGGAAATGAGCCGGCTAGAAGATCTGTAGTTTTATTAGAGCACATTTGGTCTCTGTTTACTCTCTGATCTCATCTGTAATGTGAACACAACAAAGAGAGCCATAGTTTCGCTTTGTGAAACATTCTGACGGCAGTGAACTCAGAAAATCTCCAGTCTGGGGAGAAACTCCATTCTCATTAAGCAAAGAAAGTGTGCTATCATTCTCACAACATCTAATTTAATGACAGTCCCTAACTGCCTGTCATAAAGTTTTCGTTCAGACGTCTACTAAATGAGGGGGCTCTAATTGGACATCTCTGTGTATTAACCCTGTTCTTTGTGTACCTGCAAAATATGTAATTTCTTGCAAAAAGGAACAAATAGAAAGGAAGGATGCTGGCTTTCCCTAGAGCAGCTTTTTTATTCCAGATAGACTATATACAGTATATATAATATATACTGTATATATATATATATATATATATATATATATATATATATATATATATATATATATATATATATATATATATATATATATATATATATATATATATATATATATATATATATATAATGACAGGTGAAGTGAATAACACTGATTATCTCTTCATCACAGCAACATTTTGTCCTCAAAGTTGATGTGTTTGAAGCAGGAAAAATGGGCAAGCGTAAGGATTTGAACGAGTTTGACAAGGGCCAAATTGTGATGGCTAGATGACTGGGTCAGAGCATCTCCAAAACTGCAGCTCTTGTGGGGTGTTGCCGGTCTGCAGTGGTCAGTATCTATCAAAAGTGGTCCAAGGAAGGAACAGTGGTGAACCGGCGACAGGGTCAAGGGCGGCCAAGGCTCATTGATGCACGTGCACTCTCAGAAATAAAGGTACAAAAGCTGTCACTGGGGTGGTATCTTTTCAAAAGGTACACTTTTGTTACTTTTAGGTACTAATATGTACACTTTAGGTACTAATATGTACATTTAAGGTACCAATATGCACCATTTAGGTACAAAAGTGTACCTTTTGAAAAGGTTCTGGCCCAGTGACAGCTTTTGTACCTTTTTTTCTGAGAGTGTGGGGAGCGAAGGCTTAAATTGCTCAAGAAGTTAATGATGGTTCTGATAGAAAGGTGTCGGAATACACAATGCCTCGCAGTTTGTTGCGTATGGGGCTGCATAGCCACAGACTAGTCAGGGTGCCTACTGACCCCTGTCCACCTCCAAAAGCGCCAACAAGTGGGCACGTGAGCATCAGAACTGGACCACGGAGCAATGGAAGAAGGTGGCCTGGTGTGATGAATCACGTTTTCTTTTACATCACGGGGATGGCCAGTTGCATGTGTGTCGCTTAGGGAACACATGGCACCAGGATGCACTATGGGCAGTGTGATACTTTGGGCAATGTTCTACTGGGAAACCTTGGGTCCTGCCATCCATGTGGATGTTACTTTGACAGGTACCACCTACCTAAGCATTGTTGCAGACCATGTACACCCTTTCATGGAAACAGTATTCCCTGGTGGCTGTGACCTCTTTCAGCAGGATAATGCACCCTGCCACAAAGCAAAAATGGTTCAGGAATGGTTTGAGGAGCACAACAACGAGTTTGAGGAGCACAAGTCCGATCCATGGAGGCCCCACCTCGCAACACACAGGACTTGTTAGATCTGCTGCTAGCATCTTGGTGCCAGATACCACAGCACACCTTCAGGGGTCTAGTAGAGTCCATGCCTCGATGGGTCAGGGCTGTTTTGGCAGCAAAAGGGGAACCAACCCAATATTAGGTCATAATGTTATGCCTGATCGGTGTATATGTCTGTCTGTCTGTCTCT
This sequence comes from Gobio gobio, assembly GCF_949357685.1. Taxonomy (NCBI): domain Eukaryota; kingdom Metazoa; phylum Chordata; class Actinopteri; order Cypriniformes; family Gobionidae; genus Gobio; species Gobio gobio. The sequence goes on from NC_137103.1 coordinate 37,556,697, forward strand.
CTCTCGCAGAATTTCTCCAATTTGACGTTGAGGGTCGGCACTTTTAGCTGATGGTAGAACTGACGGCGACTACTCTGTCATCTGCCCTCTGCCATGGTAGGTTGTGTGTGTGTGTGTGGCAGGGGGCGTCTCCGGATAGATGGGGTCAATGGCATGCGACCTTGAGGAGACAAATATTCAAAATCAATAAGTATTTGTCTCACTCTGCACTCTGTTTGTCTGAGCAGCATTTTAAGCTGCATCCTCCCCCGAAAACAGAACAATGTGAGTAATGAACGTGAGTCAGAAGAAAGACGTACCACACTTGCAGATGTACCCAAATATTTACTGCATGAAAGTCATGTTTATTCATCAGACGAGCGAGACGGTGAGCAGATTTGCATTTAGTGGAATCTGCCAATATGTTGCAATGCAATGACGGCTGTTTCTATTTGAAACAGGTACGCCCATTTCATGCAATTAAAGTTATTTATCTCCCTTTTCAAAGTTCATCAATTATGTTGAAATACTCTTAATGTCCATAAGGGGGATGATGTATGATTGGTGTAATTATTTCTTATTCACCATGCTTTCTAAAGCATATCAATTTTGTTAATACCATGTAATTAAAACATGTCAGTGCACTACAAGTTGCGAGCTGTATTAATGACTGTGAAAATTATTTTAATTAAATAGCCAATTATAGAAAAATCCTAACCATGAGAATTGACATTTAAATGAATTTAATTTAAATTGCTTTTCAACATTGTTTTATCAAAGCCTTATAGGCTGAATAAATTATTATATCAAACAATATACAGTGCCATTGATCATACGCGAGTCATATCGGAGTTCTACTTTTAAACTCTGATACATTAGTTTTATGGTGATTCATACAGATGGAGGGAAATTCTGTGCACACACTTTTTTCCCCCCAGCTTCTAGCCGGTGTGCTGAGGATTAGGAAAGAAAGTAGATGTACTATTGTCAGCTTGTTTGATGGTTCATGTATGTCTGATGTTTGCTGTGTGCTCCCTGTAACAAATACCATAAACAAAGGGGAAGGAGTTAGTCACCAGCACTGCAACGCCATCAAACCTTTGTGTGTGTGGTCTTGTGATGGGCCTTTCCTCATTAGCGATGTCATGTCATCCCCCAGCAGTCATCACAGGCCTCTGATATCATATAAACACATGGAAGAAACACATAAATCTCGTTGACTAACTTCAAGCACTATTTAGAAACCATTTAAATGTCATTTTCAAAAAAAAGTATAGAAACAAAGAACACCCTTTGTGCTCCTTCAGAAGATAATTGAGCATTTTATCCAATGCGATCCAACAGTCAGATTGTTTTAATTTGTGGTAGCATTTATGGTAGCATTTATGTCATCCATTTGCCTTCCTGATGGATCCTTTTCAAGCTCTAAGAGTGTAAATGCCAATGTTGTTAACGCATTGGTATTCTGTAATTACACTTTTTCCCTTATGGAAGGAACATCTTGAATCAAGTAAGGGCTCTCAATGTTTAATACATGAAACGCCAATTTTTTATACACATAAAACAATTAACAACAGGTTACATGTTTTAACGTTACACAGAAAAAAGGTACAAAAGCTATCACTGGGGCGGTACCCTTTCAAAAGGGTATGATACTAATTACTACTATATAGCTAATTCATTACAATAGTTAACCTGAACAAACAACGAAACAGCCTACTTCTAAAGCTTTTATTAATCTTAGTTAATGTTAATTTCAACATTTACTAATACATTATTGAAATCTCAAGTTGTGATCTGTATAAATGATTTAATGGACCTGAGCTAACATGAAGGAATAATGAACAGTTGTATTTTCATTAACTAACATTAACAAAGGTTAATACATATACCCCCGGTTTCACAGACAAGGTTTATAAGCCTAATCCCAATGCGTGTTTGAGCTGTTTTAATTGAAATAATCATATCTTAAAATATGTCACTGCCATTGATGCACACCAGTAATCTTATTTTCTATGCACATTTATAAAAGACACTTAAAGGGATCGTTCACCCAAAAATGTAAATTCTGTCATTATTTACTCACCCTCAAGCTGTTCCACACCTGTTTGGGTTTCTTTCTTCTGTTGAACACAAAAGAAGATATTTTGAAGAATGTTGGTAGCCGGACAGTTGGTGGACCCCATTAACTTCCATAGTAATTCCATCAACATTCTTCGAAATATCTTCTTTTGTGTTCAACAGAAGAAAGAAACTCGTACAGGTTTGGGACAACTTAAAGGTGAGTAAATAATGACAGAATTTAAATATCCAAATTGATCTAAGGCATAATCGATGAAACCAGGCCATACTGTAAGACATGTATTGCTCATTGTTAGTTAATGCATTAACATTTACTAATGGGACCTTAATGTAAAGTGTTTTACAGAGAGAATACGTATGACTGTGTAATTGAGTTGGACATGCTATCACTACTGTTGACCCTAAAGTGGATTTAATTAAAATAGTTTAACATTTCGTTCTCGGCTGTTTCAAGATGTTCTTTTGTTGTATGTAACCTCTTTATTGTTGGCTTGAACTTCTCTCAGGTGGACCGTGTTATCATGTAGCATTCCTCTCAGTCCTGGCTCATTGAATAATGATGCAATGAGCATCGCTTCTTCTAAAGCACGAGATTGAGAAATTCTTCCCAGGATGCTTGCATTTACCCAATACATAAAGATTGCAGACATTGTTAATTTAACCAATAAAACTAATTGAACATTCAATGCATTGAACAACTGAGCATTGTGCATCCTGCTGTTTGTCTATTGAAAGACTGTTGTTCTAATGGGAGCTTGATTCATCAGGCCCACCCAGCTTGTTAAGAGACTCTGAATCGGAGACATCATAGAGGTCCTGTGGCGTTTGTGGATGCCTTTTTGTCTTATCATCATTCTTCTCTAAACGAATGTCTGCAAGCAGTTCTTTGTGTAGAATTTTATGGCCATCATTTGCAGTTAACCCCATGCTAACATGAAAAATAGTTGGCAAACTATCATGACATTCATTGTTTTTAATGAAATCTTAATATGATGCATATTTAAGCAAAGGTTAGCAACATAAAGGGCAACTTTGTCTGGCTTTGAATTTTAAGCGGATATTGATTTTTACACTACATGCTACCTCTGTGCCTGAATGACAATTCTGAAATGGCATTCTGCTTATCTTAAAGCAGATCAAATCAGACTAACTTGAACGTATAAGTTAACTTAAGATAGGGTTTCGACATTGTACATTTCCAAATAGTTTTCTCTTTGCTTCAAGAGACTTCTGTATGAACTCTGTATGAGTTCCTTTTGAAAATCTGCTTTTTGAAGAAATACATATCTGAAGTTACAAAATGAGACGTGTGCGAAATAACAGGAGGCTATTAAACTCTGGGGGTCTTTTATTTTTATAACGGGGAGTGTTGTAACACATTTTGTTTCAACATCTGCAACCCCCCTCCCCCTATATTCAATTTTGAGACATAATATTCCCATAAATGTCTGTTACAAATGAACTGGTGCTGGTGTGTACAGTAAAACATAGAAAATAAACATTTAAAATGTGCTTCCCTTTATATCATTAAACCTACAGTAACTATATGAAATGTATTTCAAATGTGAAAACAAATATAGAAACACATAAGCAATAACCAAAAAACAAAACTGTGTCTAATGTGGGTTACGCACTGACATTAGCACCTTTGTAGTTCCAGTATACCTGGAAAGTGTTACAGCCTCTCTTGTTTGCCCAGATATGATATTTCTTTCTTTCTTTTTCTTTTTTACATGCAGATGAAAGGCTTACGTGGATATATCAAATGAAACAAGAGCCTGCTCATTCAGATGATATGCTACTGTCATGTAACGTGCATTAACTGCAAATCAAACTAATCCAGATGTGAAACTTCCTACACCTGTTTTTTGTCCTGTGAATTCTCTTCTAACAAACGGTCACCTCAGGAGGGTGGTGCTCATGTTTGAAGTCATTTCACCCCTGTAGTTAATTTCTAATTGGTTAAACTGATGGTTACAACTCACCCAGTTCTTCCCTCCATAACTCGCCTTAAGTTGTGATACCGTTAAATTCACAGTACTTCTGCATCTATTCGTTAATGAATAACTTTCAATAACAAACATAGCCTATTTATAATATTTAACAGATCCCTTTATTTTTCTTTGGGCTAGGCTTTTGCATAAATGTTCAAGTAATTATAAAGTTTACCTTTAAGTGTGCTTATTGTGTCACTCAAAAAATGACAACTTCAAGTCAGGCTACTTTAAAACAACGAACGACTAGAAGCAGAGGAGCTCGGCGTATAAAGTTGAGTTTGAGAGAGCATTCCTAGAAGAGGCGCGGGTTTCATCCGAGCTCACGACGGTCGTAAGTAAACGCTGGAAATGTTCCGTACGCTGTTCCACTAGGGTCGCATTAGATTGTGCATGTCTCCGTTTCAAAGGGTTGATAGTGGCTCCTCCCTCTCTGTACCTTGTGACAACAACAACTCATCCACAGAGCAGAGGCACACTTTTCTGCTCATTTTCTTCCTGTCATTCTCTCTCAATCTTTCTCAGAGCCCTAATTTCAGCACGGCACCTCTCCACATCCATTCGCGCGTCGGCGGAGCGCACTCGGGTGGATTTCTTCTTCTTTGCGCTACTTTTGCATACCCTCTGAACTTATTTGATAGGTGCAGAACACCATGGCCGTACCGGCTGCTCTGATTCCTCCATCGTCTCTGGTCCAGCCGTGTCCGATCTCAACTCCTTCGTCAGCATCATCAGCATCATCATCATGCTCCGCGATCGCAGCATCATCATCCTCGCCCTCGGCCACTTCTGCGTCTCCCTCTCAGTCAGCGCCCCAGAATCTGTTCCGCACGGATCTGATCAGCACCAACACCAGCAGCCTCTCACTAGCCGGCAAGCCCGTGTACTCGACCCCGTCCCCTGTTGAGAACACCCCGCAGAATAATGAGTGTCGGATGGTGGAGCTTAGGGGCGCCAAGGTGGCCTCTTTCACAGTGGACGGACATGAGCTCATCTGCCTGCCCCAGGCGTTTGACCTGTTTCTCAAACACCTGGTCGGGGGTCTGCACACCGTCTACACCAAACTCAAGCGGCTGGAGATCACGCCGGTGGTGTGTAACGTGGAGCAGGTCCGCATCCTGCGCGGACTGGGGGCCATCCAGCCCGGGGTCAACCGCTGCAAACTCATCTCCAGAAAAGACTTCGAGACCCTCTACAACGACTGCACTAATGCCAGGTCAGAACAAGTGCCACTCTTTTAGTGCTCGAAACCAGATAATCAATAGACAAGTTAGAAGGGAAGTGAACCTTACAGTAGCCTACAAAGTAAAAAGAGTACAACTAATGTAGGCTACAAACGTGCAGGACATTTACAAATACTTTTGCACTTTAAAATATATGTTCCAATTTGAACCCACAATGATTTTTCAGCCGGATGCTACACAAGTTCAACAAAGAACTTTTTATTATTTCTGTAGTTTTATGTAGGCTACTGCTCTTTACTTATTTTGAAACATCAATAACTTTCATTTCAAAAAGTTATTGATAAGTACAGGGATCTTTGTTGCAAAGAAACATTGAAGAAACGCATATTGTTCTTATATCATTAAAATAATCATAAGAAAAATTTGCAACTAATTCTAGAATACTAAGTAATTCAACTTTTCGCAATGGTGGAAAGTTGAATATAAATATAATAAATAAATGCAAACATTTTATTGAAGTCTTGTAGTGCATGTAAAATACAGGGTGTTCTTTAAAAAAAATGAATATTGGCACAGTCAAATTAATAAGAATTAATATTTATTGTAATTATTAAATAATGAATAATTCATAAATGACAGTTGGCTCAAACATGTTTTGTGGAAATCATGTACAAGTGTATGTACAGTGCATTAGAGCTTTTTTCTCGTTATGTATTTTTCTACGAACAAATGTGATTTTTATTTATTTATTTCAAGTCACCCTGCATTTGTGCATGTTGAAAGCAATATTGAGCTCCTTTTGAGCATAAGAGGAAATATTATTTGGTTTTGTGTTATTTGAGCAGATTTAAATGAGCATGTTTGTCAGAATTATTATAATAGATGCTCTCTCTTATTAGTTGTATTTACAGGCAGACATTTCGTTCTGCTCTTTTCTTCCTCTGGGGAAAAATCAAATCATAGTCAATAAGTGCTTGTATACTTAATGGCAGGAGTGATACAGTGCTTGAAGGTACAAAATCACACAGGAAACAATTACTGCTTGTAACATCGGTGAATAATTCGCCCTGAAACTTTAATGTCACCCTTTAGTGATCAAGTGAATGGGCCCAATAATTACTAGAAAAAGTAAGCTAATTTAAAAATGTCAAGGTGTTGACAGCTCATCTGAAATGAAAACATAAAAACACCTTGCATGCAGCAATTCGAGCCTGAGTGTTGTACAATTTCAGACATTTTTTAATGAGTAATTTCAGTGCTATAAAAGCTGAACATTTAATCACAACTTTTTTTTATGAGAATCGCTTTATAATTAATATATATATATATATATATATATATATATATATATATATATATATATATATATATATATATATATATATATATATATATATAAAATATATATATATAATATATTGTGGATCACGCAAGTGCATAATCTTAATAATGTTAATATCAATCCTTTTAGATCTGAATGTCCAGTGATATCATATTAACTATTTTAACACAATATTGTTTCTCACAAACATAGCATTAAAATATATAAATAACATAAAACACACTCATAATATGATTTTCTGTTTTGGACAAGTGCTACTTTTACTCAGTGTGAGTGCGGATTAAAAACTCTTTTGTTAAATCACACATTATACCATCACAAGTTTTTTGCAAAATATATATATAATTATAATGTGCAATCATTAATGATATATTTTTTTTCTCTTTCTTGTGATCCACATATATTGGACTTCTTAATGCTAGTCATAATTACTACTGCAGATTAACACCAAATGCATTGCATTCTTTTTTATTTCATACACTTGATTTAAAACAGTTATTATACATGATTGTCTAAAAATGCATGATGTAAATATTCCCATTTATCTGTATGTCAAGTGCGGTGTGTGTTCGTCCAGCAGCAGTGCTAATGGAGCAGTCTGCTCACAGTCTTTCCCATGCTGTCTGAGCGAGCTCCTTCTGGGCCTGTGCTTGCTTTCAGTCCGGCTCCCCTCCTCCTCGTGCCACCCTGTCCCAGGGTCCTGAGGTGATGGAGTGTGTGGTTTGAACTCCGGGGCTGGGAAAGAGAGTGGTCAGTGATGGGGTTAAAGGATAATGCAGTGCTACACATTGCTTTAATGACGCTAAAGTGCTGGCCTATTACTGCTGCATAGAGAGGCCTGTAATTGTCTCTGAAAGCACCTGGTACTGCCGGTGTTATGCTGAAATCAATCACCTCCTCCATGTCTGCTTCCCATTTGGAGGATTACATCATTTGTATGGACAAAGGTATCTGCTCGGATGGAACACAAACACACGGGCTCTTATTTACAGTGTGGATTTAATGTATCTACATCTGCTTTGATTCTCTGTACGGGGAAGGTCAGCACGCTAAGTCATAACTCTTGCATGGACGTGACTCGTGCTCCTATTTAGAATTTTAAAGAAGGATTATTTTGTTTAACTAAAGCAGTCTAGATGTTTATGATATAATGTTCTGTTTTGCTATATGGATTTAGTTCCTTTGGTATGTAGAGAAGAACTTTACAGAGGAGTGGCGCAATGGATTGTGCATATGCCGACAGCATAAGAGGTCAGGTTTGAGTCTGGCCTGGGATGCGTTCCAATCCTATCCCCATTGTCTTGCAAATAAAGGCAAAAGAGATAATAAAAAATAAAATGGCATGAGCTCACTTTTCCAGCATGCTGCTCGGCTTCCAGAGTGCTGAAGAAGTGCTAATAATCCTCTTTGCTTCGGGATAACAGCGGCCTTACATCTTTGTCTGCTCACGTTAAAAGAATTCCCCATGAAGCGGAGTCAGACTCGCCCCTGTTCTCCCTTCCGCATGAGGACGTGTTCCTCCGGCTCCCCCCCTCATTCTCCTGGGGACTCTCGGCCCAGATTAATGCGCACCTTCTGCCGCCGAACAGATACGGGGCTGTAATCTCTCTGCTTTCATAGGAGTTATGAGTCTGCCCCGTGAGAAGCAATACTTCAGCTACTTGTTTTCCTTTCCATTTTGTCCGTGTGGGACGGTGCGGTTCTTGCCGCCTGGTGACATTTGAACTCTTAAGGAAAGGTTATTGAAACACCAGGGCGGTTGGGCTGGAGGTGAGTGCTGAGACAGCTGTTACATTGGAGGGTTTGTCAGGCTGCGTACGGCCCGGGTGGTTAATTGACAGTTGTTGTCAACAATGGAAGGTTGAATAGATAGCTCTGAATGCACTTGCATATTTTAGACTTTACCTTTTTTATTTAATTAAATGTAAATGAATAAAGAAGGTGTCCTTTGTGTTCCCCTCAAGTTTGAATTCATTAATTATGTTTGAAATCATATTTTGTTACATTTTTACTTTTATAATTCATTCACAAGAGCATCACATTTTACAAAATATTTTTGTTTGTGTACAACACAGACTGGCATATTTACAGAGGAGCGTCATTATTTTGTTTAGCACTCAGGGGTGCGTCTTAACACACAGTGGCAGATTTTATCGCTCTTTTTTTTCCCCCTCTCGCTCTCTTTGCAGTGCTCTTCTGATATATTTGTTTTCGACAAGGCACGGATGTGTTTACAGGTACTCATGGGAAATCTTTGGATCGAATTCAAATCATTCCCAGTCAGAGTGGGTGCTAAGATACCCGTCACCCAGCAACCACATCCAAGAGGGAGCTGAGGCGATAATAACTTCAAAAAACAGAGAGACAGATGCTGATTAGGATGAAAGAGTTGAGGGGGGATGTGCGTGTGTGTGCGTTTGGAGGGGGGGGGGGGGGGGTGCATGTTAAAAGGCTTGTTAAAATCACAGATTCATTGTAGCACTTTCTTACAACATACATTATGATTCCATATTCCTCACTTGCGATCAGTGCTGATGGATTGAAAATGAAGCAGATAAACATTTTTTTTTTCGTCGCCGTGAGTCATTGGAGCTTTCCTTGATAGGATTAGCCACGTGTGTTCAAATTAACTGTGCACTTGGCATCCGTTGTCAATGCAAGAGGATACAGCAAAAGAGTTTGTTATGAACGTGACACTAATAAAAGCAATTTGATACCTCTGTATTCAATTGAGGTTCATTTGAAACAGCAAGCCCTTATATTTGCACGCACTTTTACATTTCAGACAGAAGTTCCTTCTTGACATTTGACCTCCATATTAAAGGGATAGTTGACCCAAAAGTGAAAATCTGTCATCAATCTATCTCTAAATCTGCTTTTTTACTGCTTATGAATAGTTAGTAAGGTAGTTTTTGTAGTGTTTAAGTTTAGGTATTGGGTAGGATTAAGGGATGTAGAGTATGGTCATGCAGAATAAGGCATTAATATGTGCTTCATAAGTCCTAATAAACAGCCAATATCCTAGTAATATGCATGCTAATACGCAACTAGGTAATAGCGAGAATTTAACCCTAAAATGAGTAATTAGTAAAAATTAGGGTCCCACTTTTTTAAATACTATGTACTTACATAAAAAAATAAGTACAATTTTCTTATTGTGTTCATATTGTATTGCAAAACTGATATTCGGGTAAAGTTAGGGACAGGTGTGGTGGTATGGGTAAGTTTAAGGGTAGGGTTAGGTGTAAGGGAAGTGTCAACAGTGTAATTATAGATGTAACTACAGCAATTATTTACAGATGTAATTACATGCAGATACTTTTTAAAATGTAAGTGCCTGTAAAAACATGTATGTACACAATAAGTGCATTGTATCAAAATATTAATTTAAATGTTAGTACATAGTAGTTAAGGCCACCTAATATAAAGTGGGTCCAAAATTAGTAAAATAAGTGTTACCAAATTTGCTCACCCTAATGTTGTTCTAAATCTTTTTTCTCCCTTGCAGAACATAAAAGTAGGTATTCGGAAGAATGTTTGTGTCGTACAATGAAAGTCATTGTTTGGCCAAAAAAAAAAAAGAAGCACTGAGACATTTTTCAAAAAGTCTTCTTTTGTGTTCTGTAGCAGAAAGTGATGCAGGTTTGGTACAACATGAGTTAAACTATCACTTTAAACGCACAAATCGTGTTCATTGAGCGAATAGCGGACGTTTATGAATTTTAAAACCGGTTGCGGTGACCGTGAGTGATGGCGTGAGTCATCAATCAGTCTCAAATCAAACAAGCAAGTGTAAGTGTGTCAAATCATCTGCAGGTTTCTTTTTTTCTGACCACCACCAGTATGAAATGAGACTGGACAGTGACACTAGCCACCGTAGTCGCACCTGAGACAGATTGCCGGTGGAAAAAGCAATGCATTATGAGCTCTCTGACTCGGAGCCCTGGCATGTCTTTAGCCACCATCCCTACCACATTACAGCATATTTAGGAAGCAGTGCGCAGACCGCTGACGCTCACGCAGGGACGCTAACCACTACTGACACAAGTTAGAGGGAGCAGATGAGATTTCTTGATTGAAGAGCGATTCCAGGCCTTAGCTCGGCTCTGTCTAATATGGTCACATAAAGAAATTGATTTTCCTCAGAAATTAATTAATTTTTCATATAGCCCAAAGCTGGAGTTTAAAAAGAGAGTGCACTTTCTGGTTTCCTATTTTCCTCCTTTTTTAAAGAATTATTGCCTAATCATATTAATACTTTTGCCCTAAGGATAGAAAGATGATTGTACAAATGCATTCGGAAATATGTATCGCTGAGTATTTATGATTAAATTATGCAAATAACTCGGCTCTCATCCTTCGCGGACCCAGATTGTCTAATTAGGATTGATATGCCGAGTGGATGTTCGGGAATCTGAATACAAGCATGTCCAAAGAGCAGAAAATTGAAAATGACAAGGCCGGAATCCTTAAAAAGTGTTTTTTTTTTTTTTTTCACCGTCTAATTCAGCGTAGCCATATCAGGAGTTAATTTTCCCTGGCTTCATTTTCGTGTTGAAGCTGACATGAGGGGGAAAAAAAAGAAGAATACTTCAGGGAATCAATCTCAAATGGGATTCCAGAAATTTCCTCTTCTTGTTTTTTCCCCCCGTCTTCAAGATCATATCAAATGATGAATCTCCTCCTTTATAAACTTTTTCATGCTATCACGGAAATATCTGCGTTGTTTGAACTTAATGGCCTCTTCTTGTCCCAGTCTACTGTGATAAAAGTGAATGATGGGAAATCTACCCTGTAAGAGTGATATTTACTCTGTTATAAAATGGAGGAATGTCATGATGGATGTTTTATGAGCTCTATGGTTTTGAAAGAAGACAGCAAAAGCTGGATATTTAAGTTTGAACCGCTGTCATGAGGTGTGGGGAAACTCTGAGATGCCGTCAGCAGGTTTTGGCTGGACTGCGGTGAAGGACAGGTGACTGCTGAGGTCTCGAGGCTGTTTTCATTTAGGTCAGAACAAGCGCCACTTTACAGCGCAATGAGAGCACCATAACTCCATTAAAGGAAAACAAAGGGCTCTGAAGTGCTGGAGACACTTTTCCTAGGACAAAATAAATAGAGCTCTCAATTCAATTCACTTCAAGCTCTCCTGCAAAAATGAATTATATTATTAAAGTACCGTTCATAGAACTGCTTTCAGAATTTCGCCATAAATTATATATTTAGTCATTTATGAATACTCCATGAAATATGCTTAACAGGGCATGTTAAGAGTTTTTTTTGCTCCTTAAAAATACATTTGCATGTTTTTTTATATGCCGCCAAAACAACTGAATAGTCCCCACTCAGTCAGATAATTCAAAGGAATGAAATAAAAGACAAAGTTATACGTTTTTTCTAATTTACATTCCTCTTTTAGCAGAGCGACAAAAGACTCCTAACACCTCTAAAGGTATCTCATAAAGTTCTGATTGTTATCTAATCTTTACCTGGCCCTCAGCTAATGACACTCGAGAATAGAATGGAACTCTATCAGAGCTCGAAGCACGATGGGCCTTTGACAAAGCTGAGACACCAGGCCTCTCTTATGAAGCTGGAATCCTCACGGACCGCACAGAAGCCTATCAAGTCAATTTAGCACAATTGAATCATAATAGAAAAGCCAAATTTCGGTGCTCGTTGCCGCTGAGGATACCATATGTTGCCCATATTGATGCAGTTGTTGATGTGTTTGTGTCTCATTCCCGCCAAAGCGTCTTTTCTTTTTATATTTTTTATTCAGTAGCTTGTATTTCTTTTAATTCGTCCATCGCATTGATGTAAATATGTAAGCGTCAAGAGTTTTGATTATATTCCTCAAAATATGCGCAACTGTGTTCAGTCCTGCATTTGAATATATGCAACATTCTAAAATGCGGCAGTAGCCTATTTATGAAAACAAAGCAAACAATTAGGAGACCTTGTAGCTCGATCGTGGTATGCCAACTGAAGGCCAGCATCAATGAGCGTTGCATAGCACACAACTCTCTGCTGGGGAAACATCCCAACTTGCAATGCAGCCCATTTAAAACAAATGGAAATATTTATTTTAATAACTGTAGTACAAAGTACGCATATCCCCAACAACAGATCCCTAAACCGCCCGAAACCCTCCATGGGCAATACTGTATTTCATTATCAGCAAACAAAGGTGTTGTTCCTTTGAAAGCAACCCAGAGCTTCTCATGTTGCTGTTGTCTAAGTCCAGTGAGACAGGCATTCTGATAACTCTTTCTATGATGCTCCGCTTGAGTTTCTCCTGCAGACTCAAATGTCAGCTTCTCGCTTTAAAAAAGAAAGTGTTTTTTCCATAGCAAGTGGCTGTGGTACCCGGCTATTATTACTCTCTTCTTAAAGACTGACAGTTTGCTCCAGAGAGACATGACACCAAACTCGTCTGCTGGAGGCGTACCACTGCATTTCCCGTCTGTCCAATCAGATATTTGTAAACTGACGACACCTGGCAGGAGAAGGTAAATGGTGAGCCCAGAGCTGTGGCAGACACAGATATTGTGTTCATGCCTTTGTGCGATAGAAAGATTCCAGACACAGTTACATACTCAAAAGCACAAACACATTCTCACAATCACTCGGAATAATTTGTACGAGATGGCGAAATCGCATGATATCAATGTACAACTTAGATCGTACAAAAATGTAGTACTTTCACATGGGTCCATATTACAATCATTGGTTTTAGGGTTTGGGTAAGGGGTTGTTTTTGTGCGACCATCTCATACACATTTTTTTTGTGTGTTTTTTGTGTGAGACCAGGTTGGAGAAACAGATCAAACCATAAAAAAAACATTTCTCAGAGCAGAGGTGGCTCTTTCATAGCTCAGGAGACTTTCTCTCAACTTTCTAAGAGATCTTTGATCTTAAATTGAATTAATTAACTGTAAAATTCATGTGAATTGCATAGCTCACATAATTTGTATTGACTTTTTACTACACAGTTTGAGATATTCTATGATTTAAGATGCTTATGAGGTTAATGGGGTCTTTTTCCCAGGAGAAAAATCTCTATTTCTATTTCTGCATTTATTCTCATTTAGAAACTTTTGAGCTCTCTTTTGTGATTTTTCTTTCCCATGATATTTTTCGTCGTCATTGCATTACTGCTGTTCATTTTAAGAAACGCTTAAGTCTTGCCCACCCCATGCTCTTACTGCACCAGAAAGGATTATGTTACTAATGATTTTGATTGTGGATTTATTTTAAGACATGACGTCACGAAGAGATGATTCAGAGAAAACGGTTCCCTTGAAAGTTCTGCTTGTTGTTTTAATTTCAGAGCCATTGAAGAGGAGGTTCATGGCTGTACACACATTTACATATTTACATTCATGTGCTCGGGAGAGAGAACATTCTTCCAAAGTGTCTTAAAGAAGGATAATTTATTCTAGTTGTGGATCCGGTCTCACATTTTAAACTCTGTTGTGAGCTGTGTCTCCATTCAGACAGCTTATGCTGTTCTAATACGACATTCCCAGCATAATGTGTCTGTCCACATCTATTATCCCGCTCTGGAACAGGCAGTGTGATATCCGTAAACTTCACATATGAATAGGCTCAGCTGAAAAGGAGAATGAATTAAGTCAAGCTGACATCGCATGCCAATAAGCTTTGTTTCATTCCCAGTGCAGTATTCATTTGCGGCACAGAAAGATTTATTGCATGATTGACAATTATGAGAGGATGACCTAGTTTTTTGTAATGGAACAAAAATGGTTTTCATGGGACGCCACTGCCTGTCTGTGTATTCTGTGGCTGCCAACCAAGTAATAAGTAGTTTTTCTCACCAACAGAAACTGTTGAGGGGGAGGCAGGGGGAGGTTTGAAAGAACAGTGAATCACTTTACTTTTACTCAATATATTTTGTCTTGGATAATTCAGTATTAAGTGTCAGCGTTCCCTATAGACATCAGCTCCCTTTAAGCTAATACATTCAATTTGCTCCTCAAAGTTATTTTCAATGCGATTTGACATGGTTCTCCCTGCAGGCGAGCACTTAAGTAACTTTATACATGGAGGAGGTATGGTATAGCCATTCAATATGCTACTAAACTGTCTCCTGCGCTCCCAGAGCCGCCCAACAACCTTACATACAGCTACTACTACTTAACCAGAGCCATTTTCAATGGGATCTGGCTAATATTTCATGATTCATGCATTTTGATCTTACCTTTCTATTAACTGTTTTATTCAGCTCAGTAAAGCTCATTACAGCTGTGAGGAGGGCTCCGGCCCCCACGGGACCATTGGTTGAGTGGAACCACAAATGGCACAAGCAGGGTTTAGCCAGAAGTTAATATCCTGCAAAATTGTTTCTGAGTAGCTCGGTAGAATACGGATGATTAAATGACACGAGCAGATCAAAAAAACGTTTTCTCTGACTACAAAGTGTTAAGTGCCGGTGCTTTCAAGCGCTACAGATCTCCCAAGGTTGCCATTAAGTGGAATAGGACTTATTTAATGGGAAAGACTGTCCTGCCGAGAAGGGAACATGGTGCTGAGAGCACAGTGGAAGGTTTTGTTAGCTGTACAGAGAGCAGCAAAGCCTTGACAAAACAACAACAACAACAGGAACAGAAAAAGACTGTCAGTTCCTTTGTCGGAAGTTGATATTATTATCACTCTGATGAGGTTAAATAAATATAAAATATATAATATAAATGCAATTGTGTGTATATATAATATTCATACACCGTATTTTTATTTTATTTTATAGTTCTTTAAATTAAAAGATATATACAAACACCTCTGGAGTAATTTAATAGTTAATTTTAATAATCAAATATATATATAAAATATATATACATATAAAGTTATTTTGTGTTCCAGTGTCAGTATTAGTGATGGATTTTAGTGATTTTCTACATCGTTTTACTCATACTATCGGTTTACTACTACTATCGGTGGCATACTGATTAGGTTTACTAATATTACATTGGTTACTACTAATAGTAAGAGTATGCTAGTATGTGTTTCCGAATTCAGCTCCGTCTATCGTCTTCATAAGTGTGTTATTGACACATTCACTCAACTGATTCGTTCAAACTCACACAGGTTCATTCATTGAATCATTATTCAAAAACACTGATTTGTAAATGAATGCCGCTGTTTTGTGCTGCTTGGAGACGCGTAACGCCATTTATTTTTGTTTTGAATTATTTTCACTGGCGAAAAAAAAAATGGACTGGCAACTGTCAATATTGTCTCTCAATGAACACAATGCAATGCCCTATCATGTATTTGATCTGCATTCGGAACAAATCGCGCTCTTGTTTGTGTGTTATTGTGTAAATATTTGGGCCAAGCCGTGCTACATGTGCAGTGTCGACAATGTGCAGGTCCCTGAAACCTAAAAAACAAAAACAAAAAGTCCAGTTTATCTCACTCATTCTTAATGGTACAGCAGTTTGCCTCTTTTAGCAAGCATGTATTTCTGTGTAGCGACTTGACCTTTTGTTGCGGTCAGAGCGTTATCCGATTCTTTCCTCTTTTTGTCTTCAGTGCTGCGAATTCCTAAAGCTTCACCTTATGGTGAACAAATGTGAACAGACACAGTTTCCCAGTCTCTCTTTAGCCCTCCTCCCAAAGATAAAATGCTATGTTACCGATTCCGAGAAGACAGATTAAGGGTTGTAAAATGGAGTATGAGGATTTTGCAGTTATCAAATGTCCTCTCACTCTTGACCTTTCAAATGTCGGAAAAAGGAATGTGAGACAAAAGCAAGCTCACAGATCTGATTACACGGATCAAAAGTGTCTTTACGCTCCTGTCAGTGACAGGGATGTTTAATTGGAGGATACTGGGGAGGGCAGCTAAAACAATACATCATAGTTATGTCTTCTGTGCTGTTTTTATACTTTAAGTATTGTAGTGCTGGAAACAGCTCGTAGTTGTTGGGGCATTATGTAATTTTCCCTTGATAAAAGAACCTCTTCTGCAGCTGTGTCTCTTGCTTGTCTCACAGTCACATTCCAAATAGTCTAATATTATTCCAAGAGTTGCACTGCTTTGAGTGGGGCCCTCAAATGCGTACTTTAAAAGAATAGCACACATGCTCACGGCTATGATATGTATATTCGTTTTGCCATGGAAGGAGATTTGAGACAGGATAATTAAAGGTGCGCTTCTCAAAGGGTCAGGGTCAAGCCAATAGGAATGTCAGAGACTTGCGAGGCTATGACAGCTCTTTTCAACAGGCCACGGCGGACTGGTGCAGGCAGAGATAGCGCAGCGCCCCAGAAAGGGCAGCACGCTGACAGCTCTCCAGCCACGCCGTCCCAGCAGGAAGGCATCAGTTTGAGAAACAGATAGGGAGCGAGGCCGTCGGTGGCGCGGACCGAATCGGGACAGATTAGGCGTGGCCCGCGGGTCAGCCCGTTCCCACCGTTTTGCTCGTGGCCTCCTGGACCCTTGAGTGTTATTAATAAAAGACAGGGCCAAAGTGCTCATTGAAAATCTCAAACTCACCTCTTTCATTAGAGTTGGGCGTATGTTGCTAGCACACAAACACACAATTAGTATGCTAGCTGTGGACACTAGTTGACATGTAATGTGCCCTACAGTTGTCTTGTTGGAACTTTCTTTTTCCTATTTTTAACCTCTGTAACTTAAAGATGAAACATGCCATTTTTTATGTTAAAATTCTTCTATCCCAGCTTAATATGCTGAGACAACTAATGGTTTACCAATATATATTCCCAGGGCTAATATACAGTATTGGCTGACATTTGGTAATTTAATAATTATAGACATCAACTGTAAGTTTTGATATTTGGACATCTTGTGCAAGTATTTATTTTGACATTGGTCATGTTAAGATGAAGATTCATTGAACACATTGATTTTCAAATTATTTACATTTATTTGAGTAAATATGTAAAATAAATATACATTTTATTGCAGAAATGTTCTATATTTGGTCATTCATTTACACAACGACAGCATTTTGGGGGCCTGAAAACACAAACTTTTGAAAACGGGTATCAAAGTGCAAGTTTTATGAAATCGATGCATTGTCATTTACATGTAAGCTACAAAATTGTGAATTTCTTTATATCGCCCACCCTGATTGCTATGTATCCAGTGTCATTGGTCATAAAAAAAAAGGTAGACCACTAGAGACTACTATTAGCAAGCATCCTGATCTTATGATGAAAAGTAATTATTTCGCAAGTTGCCGATTTTGTATGAATTCATACAATTTGGTTCATATGAAATCTTTTTAGAAAAAAAGTAAGCATATGGCTTCACCCCTATCCTTACAAAAATGAAATCTACTTCAAGATAATTTTATTAAGTATACATACAGTAAGTAAAGTTCAAGTATACTTTAGGTATACTTTATGTAGTAAGTATACTAATATCAATGTACTTATAGTATACTTGTTAGTGTACTATTTCAATACTACTTGGGACTATATTGGCCAGTTTTTAGTGTATAAGAGTAAACACTTATGTATACTTTAAGTGTAACAGTAGTAAACTTTGAGTACACAACTAGTTTACAGGCTACATTATCTTTTGTCCTGCAACTTGTAGGCCTACTGATAGTTTACTAGTCACTATTTTAGTTTATTAAAGTACACTTTGAAGTATACTCTCAATAAACTAGGCTACTAGTTTACTAGTTTTATACTGCAAGTATACTTGTAAGTTTTTAATATAAATGCATTTTAATATAAATCAATAAGACAGTGTAAAACTATGTGAAAAAATTATTTAATAGGCTATTCAAGTAAAAAGAGTAAAGATAACTACAAGCAGAGTATGCTTAGATTATTTAGATTATACTTTTAAGTACAGGCCAAATATATCTTGACCAGTCAACATAGCAACGAGTGAGTTTTGGGGCGGGGATAACAGTTTGTTCAACCAATGGCAGATTTTGGAAAACCTGTTTGAAAACAGTCAGTATTTTTGTAATTCCGTTTAGGGATGCTAGTTGCGCAGAAATTCAAACCTTCACTTTTAACTGGGTCTCTGTTGATGTAGTGTATTTGTCACAGTAAGTAATCTGTATTTCAACACGTTAAGTGAGTATATCTGTACACACAGAGATAAACCGTGCTCCCATAACTCTCTCCTTACCTTAAGTGATGACTGGTGTCGTACCTGTCATGTGTTTAAAAGGAAGCATAACATGATAGAGCAAGATCTCCGATCGAGATGTGCAGGTGTGTGACGGCCATGATTTATATGCCATTCCTCAATAAAAAAGGATGTCAACTTCAGGCCTTAATGAAAGCTCTTGAACGGAGTTCAAGATATATGTGAGATATGTTGACAGTAAGCATGCAAATGAGGTTAAATGTGTGCAAACCGAAATGAATCACCTCCTGTCTCTGCCATTTCTTCAGCACTAAGCTTTTTGGTGGTTACGTAGCGGCTCGTGACACATTCCGTCCTTTGTTTCAAACTGCTAACTGTATTTAATTTCACATCTTATCGGCCTAGGCTTTGTCTGTCTAGCGGCTCCTCCCGAGTCAAAGCGACCCCTTGAGATAAACTCTGTCAGACTCCGGGGTGATTTATTAAATTCTGATTTCTGTGAAGGACTTTAATGGGGGTGGGGTGGGGAAATACATTGCAGGTGGCTACCAGCTTCAGGCACTGTTTGTTCTCTGATATACCCACTAAAGGTAGAAGAAAGAGAGAAGTACAAATCTAAGTGGGATTTCCTTCCTTTGTTGTGGCAAGAGGAACCTTCCCTCTGCAATCCCCCTTTAATTTCACCATTGCAGCAGTTGTTCTGAATAACTGCTGTTTAGAATAGAGATGGCTTGAGGAACTCAGGGCTATTTATATTACCCTGCGACCCAGAAGAGTAAATTTACATTCATGCAAATCCACTAGCGGACACCTAAAAGTGTCTCTGACCCTCTATCCAAATCTATAAGGGAAATGTTCTGACCCAGTCTTAGCCCTATTTGATTAAACTAGTTTGCATCTCTTTTTTGGCCCTGCACTTGTCGGCAATGCATGCATCATGCTAACTATTTAAAGTGGTGTGTGTAAAGTGTGCTAGTCAATGTATTATTAAAGCTAATTTACAACCGAATATGATTAACCACGGCAGGCGTTTCATTTCAAGGTTGTGCTCATATGGCCTCGTCTTTTTCTCTAGCCATTAATGGCAGGGGAACATGGCCCATAAAAGTGATATGTTACTTATTCTAGTGGTATCTGTGAATGGCGCTATGATTAGCGCCTGATGTTCACTATGTCATACATTTCTGCTTAGCTTATGTTAGCCTGTTGTTTTCAAAGAAGATATGCTTTCAGACATTCCAAACAAACAATTTAATATATATTTGTTGGTGCTGCATTTATTACTATGTGTGTGCAAACCGTCTTTTGCCAGTTCTCTCTACTTGTTTAGAGAAAAGTGTATGAACCCAGGGCTGAATTCATATTCTTAATAATACAATTACACCTAACTGCTATTTTCTCCTAATTTTCTAACTGAAGAATACAGTAATATATATACACCGATCAGGCTTAACATTATGACCAGGTGAAGTGAATAACACTGATTATCTCTTTGTCACGGCACCTGTTAGTGGGTGGGATATATTAGGTAGAAAGTGAACATGTTGTCCTAAAAGTTGACGTGTTAGAAGTGTTAGCAGGAAAAATGGGCAAGCGTAAGGATTTGAGCGAGTTTGACAAGGGGCAATTTGTGATGTCTAGACGACTGGGTCAGAGCATCTCCAAAACTGGTGCCCATGCTGATCCCTGTCCACTGCCTAAACGCCAACCACAGCATCAGAACTGGACCACGGAGCAATGGAAGAAGGTGGCCTGGTCTGATGAATCATGTTTTCTTTTACATCACGTGGATGGCCGGGTGTGCGTGCGTTGCTTACCTGGGGAACACATGGCACCAGGATGCACTATGGGAAGAGGGCAGGCCGGCGGAGGCAGTGTGATACTTTAGGCAATGTTCTGCTGGGAAACCTTGGGTCCTGCCATCCATTTGGATGTTACTTTGACATGTACCACCTACCTAAGCATTGTTGCAGACCATGTACACCCTTTCATGGAAACGGTATTCCCTGGTGGCTGTGGCCTCTTTCAGCAGGATAATGCACCCTGCCACAAAGCAAAAATGGTTCAGGAATGGCTTGAGGAGCACAACAACGAGTTTGAGGTGTTGACTTGGCCTCCAAATTCCCCAGATCTCAATCCAATCGAGCATCTGTGGGATGTTCTGAACAAACAAGTCCTACCTCACAACTTACAGGACTTGGATCTGCTGCTAACATCTTGGTGCCAGATATCACAGCACACCTTCAGGGGTCTAGTGGAGTCCATGCCTCGACAGGTCAGGGCTGTTTTGGTAGCAACAGGGAGACCAACACAATATTAGGTCATAATGTTATGCCTGATCGGTGTATATATAAAATACATATTGCTGGTGTTACCATGTGTACGAGTACTCTGAAGTGATGAAAATCATTTGCATGCATAATATATTTATTACGTAATCTGCAGGCAGTGGCCTTTTGAGGTGTTTTTCAATAAGTTGGTCAACGAGTCTTAGCAAAAATCAGATGTTCTTAAGAAAATATTTGAAAAATTCAAGAACTGGCATTTGAAACTTTCTTATGAACTTCATACGAATTGATTTATCTTTTTATTTCTTAACACGATTATTGTGAATCTGGCCCGAATGTTGTTCACAATTCAGAATCTGAGAATTTGAGAATTACTTTTTTAATTCTAAGTTTCCTTGATTTTGAATTGAGGTAGCAAACAGGATGAAGAATTTCAGTCTGAATTTGAAAGTAAGAAATTTAAATGAATTGACGTTCAAATAAATTCATATAACTGTATTTTTTACTAGACAAACTTTGCATGCTGGCATGAAATGTTTACAGTATGTTTGAAATTCTATTTAAAGAAATTTGTATTATATTTGATCATGTTTAATAAATTAGGCTTTTGTGGACAAACACTACATTTCCCAGATTGTATTATCTCTGTTGAATTTCTATGAACTGCAGTTCTTCCTGTCATTCCAATTCCAATTCACTTCCTCTGTGTTCAAATTCAGTTCAAATTCACATGCATGCATTGAAAGAAAAGCAATTCTTCAATTCTAAATTTTGTACAACTGGTGTGAGCCTCAAGACTGTCGCGGGTCTACGTATGGTTAATGTACGTAGACCAGTATGGTACAGTTAACTTGTCAAGGATCACCTGCCTAGCCACACTCCGTTCAACCCCCCCACCCCAAAAGAAAAACACAACATGTCTCATTTACAGCTGGATCCTGCGGCCGTCTGCTGTGATCCCCACGTCTCACATTTTCTATTGTTCTCTGGTCGTCAGCATCTTTTGTCTTTTGCCGCTGATTTGTCTTTTGATCTTTGCAAGTGATTTATTTGCATGCAATCGGTTTTCACACAACACTCACCCACTCGCCACCACCAACCCCCTTCCCTTCAGCCTTAGGAAATTTGGAATGGGTCTCCAATAACGTTGGCAGAACCAACAAAAGTGGTAAACAAGTTGATCTGGTGTGTTTTGATGCTGCCCTTCACCTTGAAATGAGAAATGAACACAAATGTGTTTCCTGTTCACCATACTGTAAATACAATACTTACAGTTTTTTTGACATAACAATAACTGAACACTTTAATGAAGCTGGTCAGATGGTTTTCACTTCCATCTCTCTCCTTTGAGCTCCTCTGATCGCCCCATTTCAAGCCTGCAAAATCGCTCCAAGATCAGGGAGTTCGGTGGGAGACTCTGATGTCTTGAGACGGCAACAGTTTTTCCTCTGTTTGCTTGGTTAAAAGCATTGTGGGTTGGGGGATTGGAGTTGACAACCCTGAGGGTATTAGAGCTGTTTGCCTTCTCTCTCTCTCTCTTCTGCTTTTTTTTCCACTCGTCTGCAGCTGTTTGAGTCTCCTCCCGCCAGCTGTCAGTTAGACTCTCTCCGTAAACACCTCCACATACCACCTGCTTCCCACTGGGGAAATAGGTGTATGGTGGAAAAGTTTGAACAATACGGAAAGGCGGACAGGTGGAGAATCTGTATTCAGGCTGTGAGTCCAGGGTCTGACAAGGCAGTTAAGTGGCATCTCTGTCCAGGGTTTGTCAGAGTTACAATAATTCTAATTAGCAGGGCTGTGTTTGAAAAAGCGTTCTCGCTCGGTTTCCGAATGAAAGCTGCCTTGATGAATTTAAAAGTTATGAAAGACCTGGACGCATAAATCAAAGACAGGAAACGGTTGAAGCTGCATCCACATTGCGGAATAAATGCAATTTGCCGTTTGTTAGAACTGTTTGAAAAATGCAGGTTCCTTCTTCTGCAATTACATCATAAAACCTCGATTTGACAGATGTGTGGGTGTGTGTGTGGTGTTGAGTTGCTGTCTGAATGAGCAGTAAACCAGACAGGTATCTTTTCATCTACCAATATAAGCATTTATTCTGTCTATTGGAACGGCGCAGAGCCCGAGGAGAACTTTATTTAACTTTCCGCCATCTTTCCAAGACTAAATTAATCGATCCTGACATTATCTGAACGCAAATTGGGAGCGCTAATTAAAGAAATGGCCTACAGAAATTCTGATAACCTGAATGTTTTTCTGGCTGCTTGGCCAACGGGCTCCTTTCACATAGGAAGTTATGAAAGTATTACACGCAGATCATTTGCACAATGAAATCCCAGGCCTCTCTCAGTGTTTGTGTTTGAATTAGCGTAGCAAGTTGAAAAATGACCACCTCTAGGCTAGTTTCACAGCAGTCTATGTAGCATTTGAGTACTATACAGCCCTTTTTTGGGACTTATTTTTTTTTGTTGTTGTTGTTGATTTTGATGTAGGATTTGTGTTGATGTTAAACAGGCAAGAGTTGCAACATTCCAACCAAGTCATCTTACCGTAGACTTCCCCAATGCTTTTACCACAAACCGATCCCACAGTCTTGGTCCTAGTTGAGTTATTTCCTCACCTCATCATTTCACAATTGCCGTTAGAGTGCTCTGCAAGTCAATCAGTGAGGCAATGGAACAAGTTTTACCAACTGAGATTAAGGAGCGTTTTGATCTTGATAACAGACTTTCAAATTGTGACATGAAATGGAAAACAAAGCATGCCGGTTTTTATGCTGGGAAACAGGGAAGCAAGGGATGGAGGGTAATGATGTTGAGCCAAGCTCCTGTTTAGCGCTCGGGAGCCCCAGGCAACTGTAAGGCATCAAGGCCACCTGGGTGCGACTTTATTAAAGGATGAAATGAGAGGTCGCACGTTCCAGACCCTCACATGACATCCTGCTGCTGGAGCTGTACGCTGCCCGCTCTCCTCCAGCCTGGCTTTTTTGATGGGTTAGCCATGAAAGTGTTTTTCATTAGTCTCTCCGAGGGACCCTGGAATGCTCTTTTGCCAGCAAATCCTAATTTCATTGTTGATAGGTCTGTTAGAAGCATGCCGTGTCTATCATAGTCATTTAATTAATGCTGTATGATGTGTTTGTGGGGAATTCGTAGATGGGCACTTTTTTTGTCAAGCGTTCATCATTGTTTGAATATTGAATTTAATTGAATTTAATTTTATTTATGAGCCTGCTTATTGTCCTTCTTTATTGAGGGTTGTACAAAAAGTGTAATGTGTGTAATTGGCGCACGTTTTGCTGAATTTAAATGTGAAATGTAAATGTAAAGAATGTAAAAGATACCTAAAATGCTTCATACTTTTTGTCTTTTGGCTGCATTCATTTAGTAGGTGTATAACTTTGTGGTTCATAGTTTTACTTACCATGATCATAAAACCTAAATAATTTTTTTGGCTGGTAGGTTTTGCATTGTGAGCCTCCTGCAATCTGATGGCAGCAATCCGGTAACAACTTCATAGCACTTTTCATGGCTGAAGACTGTAAATTGACTAACTGTTTGCATTAGCAGAGTGTTACCTGTTTTTATAGCAGGATCACATCATGACGATCTTCTTAACATTGGCAGGCACGCAAGTGTTCTCGCAAACAGCCACCTGTTTTAGCCACTTGAGCATGTATTTTCCTTTAAAGCGACGGCTTTAATTTAAGAGAAAAATGATAGCTCGTGAAAGTGCAATCTGTTGACATATTTCACTGTAACATTATCGGTGCGTGCTGTGATTGGTCTTCTACAGCGTTATCATTTAACAGAGCGCTTTAATGCTATCATTTAATTCTCCTCTCTCCCTCTCACCGGCTCATTTGTATGCTGCTCTTTCGGTGTCTGTTTGGGCTAGCTTTAAGAAGCACAAAGCCTTTAATTGTGAGGTTTAACATTTTGCAATTAAAATCCACCCTTATTGCTCAGAGGAACGAATGACGAGGCTTTGATGTATTTTAATCAGCGGAGATGTATTGTACTTTAAGGAGCGTAGAGATCCCTGATACATTTCTGATTTTAAAGCGACATCCTCTTCTACCTTTGAAGATGATAGCATTTCAAGCTGAAAGCACTGAGCCGGGGTCCCTTGAACCCTCCCCCTAGATAATAAATATTTTTATCTTCCCCATTCTAAAGTGGACAAATAGGATTATAGGAGACATTTATATTTCAGCTAAACCAAGAACATCACAATGATTCCCCAGAGCATGAAGAATCAAATCTCCAAAGATGTAATAATTAATGGGAAAAGTTTGCACAAAGAACTTTGTGGGATGATGACATACTTGGCGAAGCCAGCGTTTTGAGCAGTATACAGCACCTTAGCTCGCCGAATAATTCGATTGCTATTTTGCATCTGTGAGAGCATCTGACTTTCGAAAAGGCAAGCAGGAATTCACTAATAACGGATCTCCTCTGCTTCAGTTTCCCTTTGACAGATGGACTGTGCATGCTCAAATCGAATTGGGCTTTAATTGCATTGTGGCGTTTCAAATTTATCTGCTCCAAAGATTTTGTTTACAGGTTTAGGGGCTCATGAAATGTGTTTTAAAAAATATATATATTTTCTAGTCCTCTAAGCAGGAGGCAACTGTAATTCCTGGAGAATGTGTTGTGGTGGTTTGCCCTGTCGGGATGAAACTGTTCAATAGGCCGCAGATTGTTTGTAGTTTTTTTTTTTTTTTTCTCAATATGCACTTAAATGGTATACAGCTGCCTGGATGGTCTTTGGAGCTGCGCATCTGCTTGGTTGCACAATGTTCACATGATGGGGCTCATTTGGATAGGTGGACATAGTGTAATCAAATTCCTTTCTGCTTCTGAGCTCGCCTCTCCTCTCACACATTTATGAACGCACTTTACATGTGTACACTTATGTCTTGCCTTATTAAGTCAGAGCTGTTGAATATCAAAGGCCTGTGTGCACGGTAAACAGCGCGCTTTTCTTTTATCAGCATTATCAAAACAAGCTGATGACGGTTTCGTTTGATAATGTTTCTTCGACAAGAAAAAACTGCTTGTTAGTAGAAATTGTTTAATCGTTTTGAATCCTGGAGAGAAATCATCCAGAACGCCTCATAGACAAAAATACAACAATTGGTTACATGTTTTTCTCTGTAAATGCTTGTGTTAATATTGTTCTGGATGTTCATTATTAGCTTGTAGCGTGCTTTAGATTTTCCATTGAGTGAGTCATGATAATGTTTAACTATTTTGAACCGAAGCCTCCACAGAATCATATTTCCATTTTCGAGAGGTTCAAGATTTCTTTGTGAAAATGATGTTGCACTGTATGTTCTAATTAAAAGTCCCTTCGAAGTCTTGGATGTTAAACCCTTAACCGCTGCGCTAGTAACGCACTGGAATCAGCTCGTGAAGAGAGGATGATTCTATCATGCCCTTTGCCACACTCTCATTTGCCTCTTCTTTGTGAGCCTGTAATATTTTTCATGTGCTTCTAATGAAGATTACCCCTCTCTACCATCCACTCACCTTATCGTTAGCCTGAGCTTTGCCCGCGCACTAATTGATGCACCCCTGCCAATTTCGACTCCGGCCCTGTCACTGACCCCCATTAAGAATCCGTCCTCCCCTTCTTATGGAAATCAGACCCAGCGTTCTGAATCCTCCACCTCCAATCAGCTCCGCTCAAGTGGAGAAAACAGGCTCTCGTAGCTCATACCAAGATCAAGCCTGACTCTTATTGCTTTGTGTCCGCTGGCTACAGTGGGGACGTTCTCAAAGACACTTCATTCCTTTAAAAATGTCCCAAAACTTTTACAATAGAGAACGCTTGATATTTAATACAAGGCATTTGCAATGATAATCAAGTGATTTTTTATTCCGCGCTGGTTGTCTTCGTCTTATACTGACACTTAGTGACAGCATAACGCAATAGCATTCGTTTTCATTCATGAGTAATTTTTTTAATGTTTTATTCTCTGTCTTATGTTTTTTATAGATTATTTTGGTTGCAGTGTTTTTTTGCAAACTGCATATTTGCATTGACAATGTTAATTAATGAATATTGTCACTATTTAAATAAATACTTTTTTTTTTTTTTTTCTAAAAATAAAGTGATTAGTATCTTGTAATCCAAATACTTAAAGGAATAGTTTACCCCAAAATTGTCATCGTTTACTCACCCTTTCAGTTGACCCAAACCTGTATGAATTACTTTGTTCTGCTAAACACAAAAGAAGATATTTTGAAGAATGTCGGTAACCAAACAGTTGATGGACCCCATTGGCTTCCATAGTATTTTTTTTTCTGTACTATGCAAGTCATTGGGGTCTATCAACGGTTTAGTTCCCCATATTCTTCAAAATATCTTCTTCTGTGTTCAGCAGAATATAGAAATTCATGAAAGTTTGGAACAACTTGAGGGTGAGTAAATGATGACAGAATTTTCATTTTTGGGTGAACTATCCCTTTAATATTAGTTAGTCATGTGATCTTATCTGCTACATGTTAAAAAAAAAAACTGAACAGATTTTATTAGGCCACAGATATAATTAGAGGCTTAATCTCATGCAATTTTCAAAATTGTCATTATTGTCTTAGTGTAAAACTTATTTCAATATTGTTTTTAAAAATACAAAACACACCTTTAAACCACTTTCATCTCACCTGAATGAGAGGATGAAGGATATTTTATAGTAACTGACCTGTTAGCAATGATAGTTGTCATCAGATTTATACATGCTGGCGTATTGCACCTGTTCTAATATCGTCATGCTGTGCACACCAAAGCATGTCCATGTGACGCCTCCCTAGCTTAACTGCTCTAATATAGATGCTGTATCTCAACCTCTAGATATTTATGGCTGAAACACAGGGGCACTCCCATGTCGAGTTCCTCTTCACTAGATGTGATGTCAACACACATTCCATGCAGTTCTCTGGAAGCTTGACATTTTGAGATAACAATCCTGTTGTCCAGGTAGCTTAGTTAAGCATTGCAGTTAAGATGCCTGAAATAGTGACGAGCAATTCGATACCT
The DNA here is from genome assembly GCF_949357685.1 of Gobio gobio. NCBI lineage: Eukaryota > Metazoa > Chordata > Actinopteri > Cypriniformes > Gobionidae > Gobio > Gobio gobio. The sequence continues at coordinate 37,584,719 of NC_137103.1, forward strand.
TTAACTGGCAGCTAATATTATACTTCAGCGATATGTCCTGAGTAAATGTCTTCATCTATTGTTATTGTGTCGTGGCTTTAAACCAGAGTCAGCTTTCTACTTGGGTATAATTCAGCTGTTCAACTCGCCTAATTCTGTAAAAGATTTTAGATTTCAACATTAGCCCTTTTTTAGCCTGCTATCTGCTAGCGAAGTCCATTTATCCCATTTTCCCCACAGCAAATTGTTTCGGTGGCCAGCTGAATACAGACGGAAATGCTTATTTCTCATTCCAGTCCCAAGTGCAGAGACCGTGGCCCCTGTCTGTACTTATACTGATCTAAAACTGGCTTGGAGAAAGCAATCTGCCACATGCTAGCCCTTGCAACATGTTTTTTATAGTATCAATAGTCTGCCCTGCTCTCAGACATGACATCACAACAATTGGGAATCACTTTCAGCACTCTGCTCTGTGAGGGTAACAGCCAGGCCAGAGACGGATACGGTATGGCAGTCGGCTCAGGGGCTAGTCAATGTGTAAACACAGCGTGGTAGTGATTTTGTGAGTGATATGCACTTTAGTTCTTGTAATACATGCCTTTAAGTTACAATGCAACAAAATGTCAATGGGTCTCATTTACTAATAATTGCTAAGTTGTGTGCTTGTGTACTCAGAACAGGTTCATTTAAAATGTCCACAGTGCAATTCACAATGTGCATGTGAGTGTGGTTCAGCTTTCCTGTAGCTCAAACAGTAGAGCATGGCGCTAGCAACGCCAAGGTCATGGGTTCGATTCCCAGGGAAAGCAAGAACTGACAAAAATGTAAAATGTGTACCTTGAATGCAATGTAAGTCGCTTTGGATAAAAGCGTCTGCCAAATGCATAAATGTAAATGTAAATGTAAACCTTACATCATGGGGAAAAAACGTCCCCACAAAGATGTCAATATCTGAAATCCTTGTCCTCGTGGTGACATTTTTTTGTTCCCCATGATGAAAACAGTTTATAAATCATACTAAGGGACAGATTTACTAAACAAGGCAAATTAGCATGAGAGCCCAATTCCAAAAAAGTTCTGGAAAGTTCTGCATGTGATCTACTGACGATGTGCAAATGTCTTCATTTCCATAATGACAAACGCAATCTACCAAGAGCAGCGCAAATTACCATCTAGTTTAAGATTTGCTTTTGTTTGGATGGCAAATAATGGCACAAATACCAGTAAATTGATTAGCACAAACTTTAGTAAATCACCTTGCATGGTTAATTGTGATTAAACGCACAATAAAAGTTTTACAAATATTTTTATATTCTAATAATTTCACATATGGGGCCAGATTTACTAAACAGGGCAAATTAGCGTGAGAGTGCAATTCCAAAAAAGGCCATATGGGAGTGGAAAGTTCTGCGCGTGAACTACCAGTGTTGCCAAGTCTGCGGTTTTCCTGCGGAATTGGGCTACTTCAACACTGTTGCCGCGGGCTGTTTTTCATGTCCGCGGGTTGAAGCGACCCCAATTTTGTGATATTTAGCCCTGGGAATGCGAATTTTAGTAGGCAACCATGCCAAAAAAACACATATTTTACCCCCCAAATGCGGAGAAGCCCCCCTGAAACACAATTGGGCTTGTTTTGGGCTAGTTTTGAGTAGCAATTGGGCGGGTTTTGTTGTGAAAACTGGCAACCTTGTGAACTACTGACAACACACAAATGAAAGAACACAGACGCAGCCGGATCTTTTCCATAATGACCAATGCAATCTACCAGTTATCTGGTTTAAAACATGCTTATTGGTGCTGTAAATAGGGGTGCAAATACCAGTAAATTGACTAGCGTAAACCTTAGTAAATCACCTTGCATGATTCATTTAAATACTCTCCTCCCAAACATTTTTAAACTCCTATAAATGCATATGCAATAAGGTCAGCCGCAAAAACTGTCCACGCCTTTTCAGCACTAATTTTTCACTGCGTGTCTTTAGTAAGTCCGGACAGTAGCTTTTTAACACCAAAAGAGGGTTTGCGCTGGTGCAAGCTGCTAGTAAATCTGGCCCATAGAGATGTTTTTAATGTAAAAAATGCATATAGTTTTACACACAAATACATGTGTATACACAGTTTGTGAATGAGACCTAATGCTATTCTAAGTCTAGCTGGTTTATAGGTTTGTTTAAATATATTTACCCCAATTAGGAGTAATAAGGTGTTGTGTTTGTGTTTTATCGCAGTACACAGTCATTAGTAGGTTTTAAACACCTTATGGGCACCTCACTCTTTTGCTTTGTTGTATTAAAGAACAAGATCCTGTTTTTCTGAGGACTTTTTGATGCGCTTCCAGATTGTCCTCGAATGCCTCATAAAATATGGCTCCTGGATCAATTAATTGCGTACAGAGTGGAAAAGCAGAACAGCGAGTGTTACAATGGAGGGCCTGTCTCCCCTGGGCCCTAGAGGCTTGCACTGTGATGTTTCATTAACTGTGCGCAGGCCTGTGGCCCCCAGTAAACACAGTAATTAGGGAATTTTGAGTTGTCGTTTCTGAGCTTGCACTATGGTAATGATGATATGACCCTAAAAAAATACGAAGTACTTGCGAGGTCATGGAATAGGAAACCTGCATTTAATTCTCCTCCCCGGTCCAATTTAAATTAGCCTGCAACTGTTTAATATTCCAATTCTTGTGTGCAAAAATGGAGATTTATTTACAGATGAGGGTGTAGGATCATATTTTATGATTTTTTTCTCCTTTGGAAGCTAATCGTAGGGCGCAGATTGACGGACCGTTTGTCTGTGTCAGCAGCACAGGACTTATTTGCTTGCTAATAAACACAGACGTCTAAATGTATACAGTTGTAAAAAATGACTAGCAGTCAGTGTTAATTATTCCCATGCAAAACAGCAAATAGCGCATTTCGTTATGCGCCGGGTGTTTTTACCTCTAATATTAACATTATATTAAGTCTCCTAATTAGTGATGGCTGCAGTCGGGCCCTGCAATAGTAATTGCTTTTGCTTCTTTAAATAAAAGATGCCATGTACAATTGCGTCTCGTTACCGATATCGAATAAACAGGGCCAGCAGGCTGAAACCAGAGTGGCCAGGTTGGCGAGTGGTGCCCGGGCGGAGCGTCTGAGAGACGAGAGAGAGAGAGACCTGCGGATGGGGAGGCAGTGGAGGCAGCATGTCAATGAGACGACTCGATGTCACTGAGCTCACCAGTCAGGACAGCCATCTGGAAAATCAAAGGCCAGCGCCATCTGCTTTACTTTCCCACTGTTTTCCCACCTCTCTCTCTCTCTTTCTCTCTGCCACCCGGCCATCAAAACGGGATCTTTGTTTCTACCTTCTCCAGGATACAAGTGCCATCTTGTTTTGTCAACATGGCTGATGTGGAATTTTTTAAGTCATTTCTTTTGTTTTGTATTTTGACCTGTGGGATTACAGTGAAGTTCAGCGACACTTGAGTGCCCTTGAGAAAAGAGGACTTTTTATTTGTATTTTTAGAGTTCGGGAATGTATTTTCATTGTTTAAAGACTCTCTTTTTAAGAAGCGTCGTCGGTGAGACACAGATGGAAAGGTGCCCTGGTGTTTCCCCCCCTTCTTCGGAAAGAAATCTCCTGACTCTGTAAAATGGGCAATGATGACATATGTGGATGCGGGCTTGTTCATATCTTTGTGGGGCCTTTAGGGAAATAAATATCTGAGAACATTCAGTGAAATGAAGCTCACTCAATAAATCAACCTGACACAATAAACACTTCTGGCACATGCACCCCCCCCTCATCCGTCCCCCTTTTCTCTCTCCGGCACCACCTACCTCTCGACGCTCTTGCCGCTACCAAATGGTGCCTCCCCAAAGGCCGGTAAATCAAATCGGCACACAAATACAGTGGGAATTTATTTGGAATGGGTTTTTGTTCTGTTTAACGCCCGATTGTTAGATGGTCTGGGCCGATGATAAATCTAGAGACCGTCGCTTTACCCGTGCTTGGAGCCTGTTGCACCTCGGCGCCTCATATAAATCATAAATCCGATTGCATGAGAGAGCTTTTGCTGGCTGTTGACAGGAAAGAGAGTGGCAAATGAACAGAATATATGTCCGACGCTATTTATCTTCCCCCCGGCTGCTACTGCTGCGGACCGCTGAAAGTTGCCAGAAAGTTTCGTATTGAATCGGGAGAGGTGTGAGGTGCAGAAACGTCCTGCGGTGTGATTAACGACCGCAGAGTCGTACACATTCGCCACAGAACGTATCTGAAACGCTGATGTACGTGTAGCCATTAACACACCCTGCGTTAGCTGTCCATATTGACTGTTGCGTTTTATTAAAGGGATAGTTCTCCGAAAAATCATTTGCTCACAATTGGGCCTTTCTAAACCTGTAAAGAAGATGTGCTGAAGAGCTTTGTCCATATAATAGAAGTCAATGGGGTCCGAAACAACACTATATCCCATTGACTTTCATTGTGTGGATGAAAAAACTCCAACAAAATTTTTGTCCCACAGAAGAAAATCACTCATACAGGTTTGAAAAGGTATGAGGTTGAGTAAATTATATAATTTTGTTTACGACGCCTTTCATTTGTGACCTTGTGCTGATTTGAAATCCCTTCCGCCACTTGCCTACATGATAAAATCCCTCCCAATCCCCAGGGCACTATTTAAACAGCAATAATATAAGCTGTATAGCAGGGAATAATTAGTTTATCAGTGTTTGCTATGGTAACACACATGGTAACAGTCTTAAGTGATTGTGTTTTCAAATGGCAGGCCCCACATACATTTTCTTTTATCTAGCCACGCAGTGGCTCAGTGTTATAAATGGCACATACTTTGTAAGCAGAGAGAAAGACATTGTTTACAGTTGGCCCCACACCGTGAATCTGTCCAGTGTAAGGTAATCTGCAGTAATAAGCTCCATTTGTTTTGTTTAGCTTTTTAACAGAGGGCTGGGGAAGAGTGTGAGGGAGAGAGAGAAATCTTATTTCAAATCCTACTAACCTCCTTATCTCTATTTGTTCAGTTGTTTTTAATGCCACATACTGAAAGAATTTCAATAGCTGTTTTGCCATGAAGTCATTTGTTATCCTTCAGCAGGCTTTGGTCTCCCTATTGTGTGACAGCCGCCGAGTGCTTGAATCTTCCAGATGGAGCTAGCCAGAAAGAGACGCTAGCAAACAAGCGCACGCTCACGTACACACACATACACACAGGAATACTTTTAGCGTTTGGTAAGGGATGAAATGATTGTGTCTTGTTGCTCAATATCTTACTTCCAAAAATATATCCGTTTTATCAGTGAGAAGGTGTCAGGCACTTTGTTTTAACAGGTGGGACAGCTTGTCCCTGAAAGCTCCCATCTCTCTGTTGTTATGCAGTGGTCACATCTTAACGCAAGAGAAGGGCTTTATCCTTAGGCCAGTGTCATGCTGGATTCCATATAAAGTTACTTTGCTTGTCTGCAGCGTTATGTGCTGCTGACAGTCTTCAATGTGAAATTCACAGTCAAGGTGCACTGCTGCGAAATAATTTAAAAGCTTAATGGCATGCACTTAACCAGGACTTAATTTATGGTACCCAAACGTTAAGGGAAACTGACGTATAAAGGGGAAATGTGAAATAGACGGTTATTAAAAGACACTTGGTATTACTTTCCATCTGTTAAAGTCAATGCGAATTGCCATTCGTAAGCCATTTTACTTCCGAAATGTGACACAATCCCAAGTGAAACTGGATATTCAGTGGGAAAAATGGCAGAATCGAGTCAAACCGAATGCAAGTTTGCTACTACTGTGCTTATGTACTCGTCGTATTCTCGTCGCTTCATAACATTGAGTTTGAACCATTGCAGTCACATGGACTATTTTAACAATCTCTTTACTACGTTATTCAATCCGTAAGTGATGACATCAGAAAAAAGTTGTTGTTTCAGAGATTATCACATTTTAGAAGTTATCACATTGTGATTAAAGATTACAAAGACAAACTGTTTCTTTCTTTGGAGTAAAATGCACAGTTGAAAAATTCCATGCATTTAGAAAGTAAATATGGACGATTTTCAAATTGACTTAAAGCTATTTATTTCTTTATATTACATCACATTACATTCACAATCTAGAGCCATCATCAACATGTTACAGATACTTGAAAGCGCTAATAGCTACTCACAAAGTTTGCCAAAATGGTGTAATTTGTGGCCTTGTATTTTTTGCTCTGAAGTTCAGAACATGATACACAAGATGTATGTGCTCTGAAAAATGAATTTTTCTGATCACATTTTCTGAATCTTAGAGGTCAGTTCAATGCGCAGTCACACTACTGTTAATGTTAAAGGGTTAGTACACCCAAAAATTAAAATTCTATCATTAATTACTCGGCCTCATGTTGTTCCAAACCCGTAAGGAACATCTTCGGAACACAAATTAAGATATTTTTGATGAAATCGACGGGCTTTCTGACCCCTGATAATCTGCAACGTAATTACCATATTCAAGGCCCAGAAAGGTAGTAAAGATAAATAACAACTTTTTTCAACAAGTTTTAGCCACTGATTGTTAGCCACTGACAGTTACATTGTGAAATATTATTACAATTAAAATAGATGTTTTCTATTTAAATGTATCTAAAAAAAACAGTACGAGGGCAACGTTTAATTTTCAGCAGCCATTTTACCAGTCTTCAGTGTGACATGATCCTTCAGAAATGAGTCTAATATACTTATTTGGTTAAACATTTCTTACTTTTATAAATGTTGAAAACAGTTGTACTACCTAATAATTTTGAGGAAATCGTGATACATTTTTTTTCAGGATTCTTTGAATAGAAAGTTCAAAGGAACAGCATTTATTTGAAATAGAAATCTTTTGTAGCAATGTCTTTACAGAGTCTTTACTGTCACTTTAGTTCAATTTAATTCATTCTTGCTGAATCAATCTCTTTAAAAAAAATCTTACTGACCCCAAGCCTTTGGATTGCAGTAAACTCATTTTGTTGCAAATTTCTCATTCCAAATGCTCATCTTATTGAGCTCTTCTTTGCTATAGTGAATTATTCTTTCACATGACTCCCTAGAAAGGTGTCAAAATCGGGATTCAAAAAGAGATGCTGCCACTTTATTTTCTGGCTGCCCACATGGGAGATGTTTTACATGTTCCTTTGCAGTGGGATTCTTGCAGCAACATGTATGGAAAAACAAAGAGAGTCTGAAATTAGACTTTATTTCAACAGGACTCTGCTTTATTATGTTTCCACTGACTCTGTTTTTCTCTTTCTTCCTTGCATGGCATCTTGGGAATCCCTGTGTGATGACACTCCCGACTCAGGTTAGTGATGTTCAGTATTTTGCCATTGCATCTATAATGTATAAACCCTTCATGACCACAGAGGCGACTAAACCAAATTTCAAAGTAGAAACAAAAAGTAGGGCATTTCAACTTAAATTACAAAGATAAAAACACATTGGCCACACCACATCTAAATGCGCAAGACTATAGGCCACCCTGTATTATCTAAATACAGAAGCTCTAATAAGGTCAGTCTAATGTTTGGCTGTAATAAGCATAACAGCGGCTGGGATATGACTGATTCACAGCGGACCTCTAGGTTCCATTTGTAACTTAATGGAACTGTGCTTTAATTTGACCAAGCTCTTGATTGACAGCTGGTGGCGATATCTCGCTGGTAACCCTTGACAATGGACATTAGCGTCGGATTAAAGCAAGGTGTTAAAGTGTATTAAAAATTAAGTCGATTTCCTTTCTGTTCGCTCATTTTCTCCCTCAGACAGCATTAAAATTCCTCTACAGTCCATTTTAAGAAGACGATAGCAACTTCTCACCGGGTCGCACCATGCTCTTTTGAAGAAAACTGAATGACTAAATATACAGGGGTATTGTTAAAAGGAAAGAGACGAGAAGAAAATGTCATCCTTCATTGAATAAAGCATACAAATATTATATGACTTGTGTGCATGGGAATTATCTGCAGAACACTGGGCTTTACCTGTCAAAATGAATCTGATCATATCTCAGATGGGTTCATATTGCAGGCTGGTACACGTATGAAAGCGCAGCCCCCCTCGCAGAGAGCTTTATCTGTCAAAAAGGCTCAGCTTGAACCTCTTAATTTGCGCTGAACTGCAAGCCTGCACTTTGTTTATTGTATTATTTCACGCTGCTGTAAATAGACATAAATCTCTCGTAAGAAATATTGTTCAGCCAGACACCAAAGCTTCCCACTTAACAGAGATCGAGCGTTACTTATTTGATTCCGTTTCCCTTCGTTTATGGATTCGTGAAGAGTCTGGTTTGAAGACAATGAACTAACAAAAGATTGTTTTAACAGCTGTGCGTCTTTGATTACATGCTTCTTTGAAGTATCACTTTAAGTTTGCCTTTGAACTTGGATAGAGATCAGAAATGATTTGGGCTCCTTTTTGATGTAAAAGGAGGGATTTGATTCTTGAAATGTTCATAAACTGTTTCCAACCGTTTCCAGTTTGGTGTTGATTTTCAAAGGGGATGAGGGGGAGAGATACTCCTCTTCATCATGTGATGGAGAAAAAAAAGACACATTGTTGTCTCTCCTGTAGGGCAACAAGAGGAAGAAACAATTTTCTGTTTTTCTTCAAAAGTGACTGTGGTTTGACATTGATTTTTGGGGGGGTCAAAAAAGGGGTCTTTTTTTGCCAATGTTCTGGAGTGGTTTTACAACAATTGAATATACTAACTGATAATCACATTAAAAAAATAATGCAATAAATGTTTGGGTTCAATTCAAATGGTATTATAGGATTAAGTCATTTTGCACTTTCTTGTCAGAAACCTGAGAGCCATTAAAAGCCAGTTATATGTGTAGAAATGTTGATTATCAGATTAGTTTCCTGTTGTTTACAGAGTTAGATTAGAAGGGATAGTCCTTTAATCAACCTTTGTGACTTTCTTTTATCTGAGGACTCTTTTGTCTATTTTAAAGAGTGTTGGGAACCAAATAACATTGACTTTCATTGTATGAACAAAAAAGGATGGATACTTCTCAACATATATTTTTTGTTCCACAGAAGAAAGAAAGTCATACAGACATGAGTTTCAGCAAACAATGATAGAATTTTAGGCAAACTATCCCTTTAAGGTTTGGTGTGCCAATATGGTTATCGCATTTATGATTTCAGATGACATGAATTGCTTTATTTAATGTGGTGTTGCTTTACCGTAATGATGGAGAATGGGTCAGATGGAAGTGATGAACTCTATCATGGGAAAGTTTTTCTTTACTTTTGTGTGGGAATGTGGGAAACAACTGGCATTTTTCCAGTCCCTGCCCAGATAGATTAAATGCAATGTAAAGACCAACGCCACTGTGCAAGGAAAAAACATGAATCAGTGTACACCTTTAAAACGCTCATCTCTTGAATAGATGTGGTGTCTGCGTATTTATAATTGTCAGACTTTTTTCCCCTCTGAAAATTACAACCTCGACTCATAAAAAAAAGGCAGAAACAAAGTTAGAGTACATGGCCTATATCTGTCAAAGACATTAAAAGACAGTGCATAACTCTTGATTTATATTCGTCCGGGAAAAAAAGGCAATTTTTCTGTATATTTCATTGAGTCAAGGACAAAGAAATGGATGGCCCCAGCTCACCAAATGACCCACATAACAGAATACTGTACATGCAATTCATGATCTACTTAAACAACGTGATAAATGCAAATACTGTCACATCTCCCCTAATCCCTGTGCCATTACGCTTGAATCTCTCATTTCACTTTTGTTTCCTTTCTTTTCACCCTGCTGTTTTTGATACAAACACACTTGGCTTTTGTTTCCCAAGGACTCTGATATGAATGTTATTGGAAAGGAAGGGAGAGAAAATTTAGATATTTTTACATGATGTCCTACATTTTGTCAGCTAAAATGGGGATATTGCCTGAGCGAGAGTGAGGCATGTTCTTCAGTTGTCAAAAGGCAGTAAGTAATGATTAAAATAGCAGTGTGAAACGCTGGGAGATTAAAGTGATGCTAATGATAAGTGAGAGAAGAAAAGGGCAAGCTATATTTTAATTCCTAGGAGAATGGTTAATGACTTCTATTGCCTGAGATTAAACTAAACCTGTCTCATCAGCTTTTTTCTGCTCACAGAGGAAAAAAAGGGCCCCGTGCACTTTAATTTATTAAACTCTTTTAAGGAAGCACATTGATCTACATAGGTTAAACTTTCAAAATTTGGGCAGCACGTTCCATAAAGCTGTCTGCAGGAGCAGGGGCAGTGGAGTAGCTCAAGGCACCGCCATAAAGAATTCATTATCTATGAACTGTCACATTTAATCAGAAAATATCAATTATTTAAAGGGGAAGGCTTGCTTCTGTTTAGCGCTGGAGGATTTTGAGACGGTCCAGATTAAAGTGACAACCGCAGACAATGCGCTGTGTGAATTTCCACTGTAACACAAGCCCTCGTTTTGGGTGTATTCGCTACGGCGTGTCAAAGCCTGCGCTCGCCCACTGTATTCACGCCTGTGATTACAATTACATCAATAATGCAGAGGTGTATACTGCAAGTAAAATATTTATCTGGCTTTTTCATCCTTTCTCGATTGACTAAGACATGCACTGTAAAATTTTACCCGTGACATTAAAACATAACCTCCCATGACCTGCGTAATGAAACGTGTGTGTTTTTGTTGACATGCCATTACGCGTTCCGACAGACTTTATTAAACTCGGTTTTGAGGAAACCTTTTGGCATGTTCCTGGTGAAGATATGGGGCGGTGACACACATTTTTGATGCTAATTAGCATGCATTCCGATCCACTGAACCCAGCATAACAGCCCGATCCTCGCAGCCACTAGAATTTCTCGGCACCGGCGTGATAGAAGTCATTGAACATTCTGCTGACAGCAGATTATTTTTGTTTTTATACAGATGTCAGGCTTGAGTTGCTGGTGTTTTCCACTCTAGCTACAGGGCCCCAGAGCCTTTACACTGTAATGGGAGCAAATGATGATTCTTTTCTCTGTTGGTTTGAGATGTAAACAAGGAGCTGATATTTAAAGGGATAGTCCACCCAAAAAATAACTAACATTCTGTTGTCATTTATTCACCCTCATGTCGTTCCAAACCTCTACAAGGGGCACAAAAGAAGATATTTCGAAGAGTGTCAATGTGATTTTTTTCCCCATGCAGTGAAAGTTGGTGAGGTACAAATGTTGTTCAAAATATCTCTAAAATATATATTTATAACGTTAATGCATACTAATTTTTTTTTTTTCAGTTTAATACGATACAAATATTTAATGCGATTATTGTAGCATCCGTTTTTTCCTGTCATCCTTTGGATAGAGTTACAATATATGACCACGCTCTTTTTCATGCAAATTATTTTAAGCCATTCAAGCATGATAAGAAACAAAAGAGAATGCAGTGCGGTACTGGCACACGTCTGTGAATCTCCTGTCTGTGACACACGACTCGTGCGCACAGAAAGCTGCTTCAGACAGCGCTCGAGCAGACAAAAACACACAAAATTATGCCAAAATGCCCGTTTTGTCAACTATCCTCACAAGTACAGTCTTAAATTAATCAAATTAATTCTTAAATGAACCTAAAGAGTTGTGAGAAATGGTATGTGTGTCAGATCTGCGTCATGTGTTTCAGGTCCTAAAGTGACAGCAGCCTAATAAACCTGCTGCTGTCTTGTCATTAAGGGTAATCAAAGAACAAAAGAAAAAGAGAAAAGTACTCACTGATCTTGACTGGATAAGCTTTAATAAGGATTCATCTATATTTATTTTTTAATTTATGCAGTGAAGACTGTGAAGTGTGTGTGTGTGTGTATATATAACAAATAACATATATATATATATAACAGTTTTGGTGGCCGTTATATACAGTGGTGGCCAAAATTATTAGAACACCTGACAGATCTAAAGAATATGTCCTTTTTTGCCTCCAAAACATGATTTAATTTCATAATGTTCATAAAACATACAGATGGTTGCTCAGACCAGTGAGTCGTACTGTTTTTATCCACTTTTAACATTAATATTTGGTATGTCCACCTTTTGCAGCAATTACAGCAGCACATGTTTCTGGCATAGTGTGAATATATTTCCTCTGAGAACTTTAACACTAATGTTATCCCATGCCTTCTGCAACTGAAGCCAAAGGCTTTCCTTTGAATGTACAATAGATCTGTCCAGTTTATTTTCCAACTTGCCCCAAATGTGCTCGATGGGGTTGAGGTCCGGACTTTGAGGGGGCCAGTCCATCACTTTCAATGTTCCAGCAGATTCCTTCCGTCGCAGGTAGTTCCGGCAATAGTTTGAAGAATGATTCGGGTCATTGTCCTCTTGGAAAATATATCCAGGCCCAATAAGACGACTCCCAGATGCCAAGTGTTCTAATAATTTTGGCTACCACTGTATATAACAGGTTTGGTGAGTAAATGATGACAGAATGATCTTTTTGGGTGAACTATCCTTTTACCGATACTTTCACATCGCATTTCTCACAATACAACGTTTGGGCCTTAAACAAGAATCCTGATGTTGAAAATGGCATGGTTCAACAGTTAGGCTTTTTTTTATACCGACTTTAGCTCAAGGTTAGTTTTAAACATGAGTACATACAATACTGACTGATTTATGGAAATATGTATTGGGTTTTGCTGGAGTACGAAGCGCTCCAAACAACGCTACAGCTCGAGATCCAACAATAATGCTTACCATGCGGCAAATCAATAGTGTCAATTGCCAAAGCTGCTATGCAGAATTTGATACCAAGGACTTGTGATGACGTTTACTGCTGGGTCAATAGCCATGTGATCCTTTATTCGTTTTCGAATACATAATGCCTTTCATTGTTAAGAAAGACTCTGACACAGTGCCATTACAATTGATTGCTTCAGTACATGCAAGAATAACCCAATAAATCACCCTTGCCAATAATGCTTGAGGTTTGCCGCTCAGCTTATCAGGTGTGGCACTGCGACAAGATGTCATTTAACCATATTTAGTTGTACTTTCTTATCGAGTTTGCATTTAAAGTGGCGACTAATTATAATTTGTTTGCCTGACTATAAAAATAAAGAAATCCTGCCCAGCTCTCTGCAATAATGCATTAAGAAATCACATTAATAATGCACATATTTTTTCTCACATATTTATAGCTTTCCCCCAGACACCAACATGTCACAGTTGTTGTTAGATCCCTATTGGTTTCAATTAAAACCTTGCTGAAGCAATAAAAATAGGCAATTAAATTGGAGCAAGCACTTCAGAGGTAGAAATGGGCTGATTAAATTAACCTTGAACTGCAATTAGGGTTAAAAATAAAGCTATATATGTATATGACTCAAGCAACAATATTAATCTTTGTTTGCTATTCTCTGGAAGTTTTAATCACTGCAGTCGCTTTGGATTTAAAGTGATAACTTTGTATCATTTCATTACTTTGTACTTTGTTTCAATACTTTATTTAGTGTTAATGAACACGTGCCTGCTGTAAGTAACTTCTCTGATTGAGTGTCGGCCATATGGCCCGTCTGACTCCCTCTTATATGGAGAGAATGACCTCAGCCTTGATATAAATGAGCTTTTGCGGGGCGGCTCGGCCTTTGACTGTGACACTAATGGAATGCTTGTGCTCACAGGCTCTTACATGCTTAGGTAAAAAGGCTTTTGGTAGTGGATCCTAACACATGTTAGCTTAAGTGAAAACATTTATTTCTGGAGCAATGTGCTCGCTGTCGTTTCAGCTGCAGCTTTTGTCTGCCCGTGTGTCTCATTATCTTGCACTTAAAATCAACATGCATCTCCCACCCCCGGCCCGGTGGAGCAGCGGTCCCGGGCCCTGTGCCTCTGTTGCGTTCTCCGACTGTCGTTGAGTTTGTCTCATTGCTGTCAGTTTTAAAAGTTAAAAATATTCCTGTGCCACTTTTACCTTAGATTTTCATACATTTCTGTGATTCTTTTAGAAACATCCGTCAAATCCCATGATCTTTCTTGCAGCTAAGATACTTCTGTCCCCTAAATGTCATTACCTAGAGTTCCGCCTGATTCTTTTAGCAACCCGTGAAGCTGATTAATTTCACTCTTCGTTAAAAAATGTGTTGTGGCATCTTCTGGACTATTGTCATTCTCTCTTTTTTTTCTGTCTCTTTCTTTCAGTCTCTCTCCCTCCTCTGCCCCGGCCACCCGCCTCCTCCTCCCTCAGCGCCCTTGGCAAATGAAAGGTCAAAGACGCTGCAGTGATTAATGAGCACCAAGCGCCAGGATCCCTCTGTCATTTCCCCCCCTTGTGTTTTTAGCCAGGCCGCTAATTCCTCCAAGACAGCTCAGGCTTTATTGGCCGATGGGAATGACACGGTGTCTATGGAGGTTTTTTGACTGAGCCGCTCTTACTGTTTGGTTTAGCGAGGAAAAGAAAACAGTTCGAAGGCACTCAGTCCCCATGAAAAACCTGCTTGAAAAATTCTCTTTTTATCCGCTAAAATGTTTTGGGGTTGAGTGTCGCTCGTTTCTCCTCTGTTTTGTTTGCTCTAGGAACAAAAAGCCCACTCAGACACCAAGTTTTTTTTATTTTTTTTCCCACAGAACAGAAGTGGTCGTCAGCCGTCTCTCTCCACTTTGTGGATGACACTTCAGCAGTGCACACCGAGTGTTTATTTGAAAAAGTAATGAAATATTTACTCCCTATTGCGGGTAGGATTAGCACTGGTAATTGACTGCAGCAAAAACCGAGTCTGTGTGAAAGCGACCGAGAGAGTGCGACCGAGAGTGAGGGCCCCTCGTGCTTGAATACAGATCCTTAGCGCACAATGGTCCTGTTAGCGAGGCTGTATTTCGCTCTGTCACTCTCTCTCTCCACATGTTGCTTTTTCTTTGAGAGATAAGTGGCCCTAATGCTGAACAAATAGTGGAAATCAGAAGCCACTGAGAATCATTCGGCACCGGTTTTCCCATGGCACCCAAATAGATGCCCGGTCTCACGGAGAGAAGGAGCACGAGGGGGAGAGAAAGGGGGAAAAAAACCTCTCAGATGAGCGCGAAACAGTTTTGTCACCGCAAGCAAATCCAATTGAAAAGTCCCCTGGACTGCAAAGAACCAGAGTTGTCAGATCGGGCCAGCGCGCTGAAAAGATCCAGGAGTCCTAAATTGGCATCAGGTGTAGGGCTTCTCTCTGTGGTGATGGGCTCCCACATTGTGTCAGCTAGACATTTGGCCATTTCCAAATATAATGGGAGAAATTAATGCAAATGAGCGGCTGGAATGAAATGTATTTAAATGCAGATTGAAAGAGCCTCTGCGTTCTGCCTGATAACAAGTTGCTTTAGGAGAAGGGCCACATTGTGTTGGCTCATCTCACCCCCTACTGTTTCCATCCCCACACCAGTGTGTCCCTTTTTTCTCTGGTCGTTTGTGTCTCATAACAGGCCATTGTTCAGTGGGTAAACTCGCTCTCTAAACTATTTACATTGCTCATTTATTTGAATTTCAGATGTAGCTGGGTCTTTGGCTTCGAGCCGGTCGGAAACGTTAATTGCACAACGACTAGAAAGAAAGAGCTGGACCATTTATAATAATGTTGCTGTTGACCATAACCTCATTAGAACCTGTGACGGCATGTATTTCACAAACAAGTTCCTGGCCGACTTCTTGCCTGTGGCTAACCATCTCTTAAAACATCCTCTTCCAAGCTTTAAAGAGCTCTTGTTTCAGGGCCTCACACTCTGTGTCCGCAGCCATTATTAGAAGAGCCTGGAACACATCAGTTTCAAAGGAAATGTTCAAATCGGAGCAGTTCAATAGGAGGGCACATTTGTTTATCTGTTTGGACAGTGCTGCTGCCAGACGCGTCTGCGTCCAAAAGAACAGGATATTGTTCTTTTGGACGCAGATGCAGATTGTAACTTTAAATCTTTAAAGGGAAACTTCACACACGAATGAAAATTCTGTCATCGTTTACTCACCCTTATATTGTTCCAAACCTGCATGATGCTCTGTGGAGCACAAAAGAGGATTTTTTGAAGAACTTTTTGTCTATACAATACAATTCTGAATACAACGCATGACTGGACATCGTTGACTTTCATTGCATGAAAAAAATATCTTCTTTTGTGTTCCACATGAGGGTAGTTACATTTTTGGGTGAACTGTCTCTTTAAAAAAAAGAGTGTTCAACTGTTTGCAGAAACGCTGAGAAAAACATTAGGCATATGCGAAGAGTGCTGTTTTCGAGAAAAAAAGGGAAAACTTTACAGATGCAATTTACATGCAATTAATTTTAGTTAATTGGATACACTGACTTCATTTATCATGCATATTTATGTCAAGCAGCTTGTGTTTTTCCCTGATTATTAACCGATAAGGAGAAACATGGGCATTTGACTCTTATCTATCTTCTTAACATTATCTGCTGTATAAAGAGACAGCCGCTCTTACTGGCATGCAGCGCTGCTGTTTAGTGTGTGTAGTGCACTGAGAGGAATGGTCAGGTTTGACGAGAGTCCAGGGCAGAGCAGGAGACCGCTGTGTCCAGAAGGTCCGGGCCTGTGATTAATGTGATAGATAATGTGCTGGGGAAATGAGTAAACACTCCCTCGCTGCCTAGCTTTGTGCTTCATCGGGTTGATGACAAGGGCAGTGCAAGGTGAGAATTTAACAGGCCTGCTGGAAGAATAGAGGGAAAAAAGGAGAGAGATTCAAAGGAGTGAACCATGACAGACTTGGGAGAGAGAGAGAGAGAGAGAGAGAGAGAGAGAGAGAGAGAGAGAGAGAGAGAGAGAGAGAGAGAGAGAGAGAGAGAGAGAGAGAGAGAGAGAGAGAGAGAGAGAGAGAGAGAGAGAGAGAGAGAGTGGGAGTCGGTTGCTTTGCTAATAAAGCGAGCTGACAAAAGTGGAAGTTTTTCAGGAGAGGAATAATTAAAAGTGCTCAGGGGACTGCAGTTTTAATTTCACATGTAAAGGGCTAAAGATTTCATTTATAGGCACGCTGAGTAGCGAGAAGGTTAATAAGACGAACAAAGCGTGCATTGTGAGAACATACACTCGGAGCAAGGCTGCTGGACTTTCACCTAACACGTTTTTAATTATCTTTCTTTACATATTTTTCGCAAGACGGGAAAAAGAATAGATTAACTGATTAACAGCTCTGGTGACCGATTGTTGATGGTGTAAAAGGCTCAAGTGTCTTGTTCTGTGTTAAACATCAGCACAAGGTACCAAAGTCCCATGTTTTACAACTCATTTTGTGGTAAAACAGCGATCTTCAAGCAATTAGATGAGCTTGCAAATTGTGTTTAAGTGTGAGAATTTTTAAAATAACACAATATGTAATAATACTAAATATTAAATAAATATATTTTTTAAAAAAATAGCTCTACCCTGCAGAAAAGTTTTTATTTAAATAAATGACTCATACATTATACATTATAATCAAATGATTAGGCATATTCTCTCTGTTTCACCCCACAATCCCAAAGCTGCTGTTTTTCTTTTGTCCAGCTGGACCAAAATGAAAAATTTTAATATTCCTTCTGATTAAGCCCTGATGCTTAAACAAAAGGAGCATGACATATTGTCTGATGCACTACTGTGTATCTGTGGTTTGAGCCCCACTTCAGACAGTCTGGGTCTCGTTCCTCCCTGTAATGTCCCGGGCTGGTCGGGATCATTCTGTCAGTCAGCAGTGGATCATGGGAATGAATGATCGCAGCGGAGAAATCCTCCAAATCCTTCCCCCGCCGGCCTGTCACACACTCCACTCTGGGCCTGACACTTCTCTATTATATGTTTATCAGTCTCTAATGAAATGCTGACAAGTTTCGCCGCACAACGGATACTGTGTTCCATTAATAGTATTTAACGAACCTTGAGCTCTCACAATGGCTGGGCCCTATTGCCGGTGACAGCTAAGGGGCCCCACTGCTGCTCCCCGGTGAGAGAAGATATTATGCATTATGAACATTTGCAATCCCCCTCTCTTGCCCCCAGACCATCTTACTTGTCTTGCTGATAGGAGTGAGAGCGAGACAGTCCGTTGCAATATGGTCAGTGGTGTCTAGTTAGAATGGAAACCATGCTGTTGTGAATTTGACCAATTCTCATACGTGATGCTGTGATGAATAATGAGGAGGACCTAAAAACAGGTCTATTCTGACAGCAGGGGGAAAATACCAAATGCTAACGACAAAATTCAAGGATATAATCATTCATGTTAAATTCAGAGTTGGGCAAAATTCAAAGATGAAGAATTGAGTCTTTCATTTGAGTTGGAATTTGACTTAAATTGGCCACACCCCATAGGAATTTCAATTGGAATCTATCTATCTATCTATCTATCTATCTATCTATCTATCTATCTATCTATCTATCTATCTATCTATCTATCTATCTATCTATCTATCTATCTATCTATCTATCTATCTATCTATCTATCTATCTATCTATCTATCTATCTATCTATCTATCTATCTATCTATCTATCTATCTATCTATCTATCTGTCTGTCTGTCTGTCTGTCTGTCTGTCTGTCTGTCTGTCTGTCTGTCTGTCTGTCTGTCTGTCTGTCTGTCTGTCTGTCTGTCTGTCTGTCTGTCTGTCTGTCTGTCTGTCTGTCTGTCTGTCTGTCTGTCTGTCTGTCTGTCTGTCTGTCTGTCTGTCTGTCTGTCTGTCTGTTTTTTTCTTTGAATTCGAATTCATTTTCATTCTACTTCCTCAAGTAGTGATTCTGCATCAGGTTTACTCAATTTGACTTCAATTAAAATTCATGAATTAAACTGGAATTTAAATAGCATTCTCAGTCGAATTCTGAAAGGCGCTCAACCTTGGATAGTAATAGCAAAATAAATAGGCAAATTGATGTCAAAGGCTGTGTATCCATTCAAAGTCTATGGTCTATTATCACAATCATCTGTCACTTGGTAGAAGCTGGACGATTTGGCCAGATGCTAATAGAGTCATGAATTGAGAAATCAAATGTTCCTTGATCTTTTGACATATAAGAGGTCATTGTACTATACAAATATTCTGTACGTTTCAGAAACTCAAAACTTCCTCATTAGTCCAAAACAGCTTTTATTGGAACGAAGCTCAGAAAATGGCTTGTTTCGGATTTTTTCACATTATTACGTCATGGTGTGACGAAAGACTGCCTCTGGAGAAGAATACCAACGCCTACTTCTACATCATTGCCTCTTTAGCCCCGCCTACCAAGCATGTCATGTAAGACAGATGCAAACACAGGATTACTCAAGCATGCCTCTGAGGATTACAGTGCCAAGTTGTGGAAAAACACATTCGTTGCATTGCCATCCTTGTGATCCTAATAAGAAAGCGTAGATAAACTTTATTTTTAACACATTTCCAGTCAGATCACTTCAGTAACACACTGTTCGTTTGTTTGCTTCATTTTAATGCGGATTCATTTTTAAACTTTTCTCTGAAAAGTTCGACACAAGCTTTTCAGAGAGACTGAAAATAAAAGATGATGCAGTGCTGTCTACATTGGATCCGACAGTAATGTCGCAAGACACAAGTGTGAGTAACAGTGTTTTACCATGTGTCACTATTGCTTTGTCTGATACAAATCGTTTGATATGTACTGAGTATTTATACTGTAGCACAGCAGTCAAACTGTCAGAAGAAAGCACATAGAGAACGCTGCTTTTGCTATTGCTTTGATCTAAGCCATTCACTGTAATCCTGAATAAAAGCTTCAGCGAGTGACATCTTCTGTTTCGTCATCAGTAAGTTATTAATGCAACACGTTTCATTTTATTTAAAGCACGGCACTGCAAATGACAATGTATACGTTTTTTCTATTTATTAACTGTATAGCCTATAAGAATGACAGTGTGACAAAAAATGGTACATTTATTCAGAATTCCATTTACACGAAATCCTTTGTCAATTATAACTGTGGTAACTCCAAGTACTTAAACTTTATTTGCCACAACCAAGACTTATAATGCAATATGCATAAATGTTTTACATTGTTGGCAATTGTTTCAACTATGTAACAAGAGATTTTTCAACATCGGAAGTTTTCAAAACAATTATTTTAATATGCAAAACTGTTACCCAATCGTAGTAGTGGGCATTGAATGCAGCATCAAAACGGAGTGTTTGAAAGAGACTATAGAAAATACCTTATTACTTCTAAATTAAGATATTTTTTGATGTAAAAATCAGAGAACCTCAGAGAACATTAAGTTCATGACATACCCTCATCTTCGAAAGCCACCATTGGCCTCCATAGTCTTCTCTGTATTCGCTACTAATGCAGCAGTATCCGTGCAACATTATTCCTTAAACCCCTTATCAGCCTGTGAGAAAGATTTCTGCTCTCGTGAATAATTGGACCCTAGCACCTTGCCATAGTTTATTTCTGTTTAAGCAACCTTGTCCACGGAAGTCACTCAAAACGTTAGCGCCTCATGCTAATTCTAAGCAGATGCCCGTTCGACCCACAGAGTGATTAGTTTCGATATGCGAGGCGCAGAGTACGAGACGTGCTTGAAATATCTGCGAGGGTCTGGCACGAGAGTAGAGCATAGATGTTCCTCATCTGTAATACACTGTGTAGACTAATATCTGCTGCTTTTTCTTATATTGCAGTGCGATATTGATCTGCTAAAATTGTACCATATTGGAGCTGTCTGTTGTGATATTCATCATTCTGTCATACACCCCCCCCCCCCTCCTGTAGCGACGAGTTATTAGAAGCAGCGGTTTGAAGAGGTTGAAGGCTTTAGTCGCAGAGATGTTGCAAACAATTCATCATAAAACCGAGAGAGAGAGAGAGAGATAGCAGAGAGGGACGGAAAAAAATCTCAGGTGATGTCTCGCTTAAGATTTATGTGGACCAGGGCCATGCATTAAGAATTACATCATCAAGTGGTGTGAAGACTTTGCACGATGTGCTGAGTCTGACTATTTGCCCTCACACTGAGCCTAAATGGACTTTTCTTACCTCCTCATGAAGCTTTTTAATGGAATCGCGAGCTTCCAGGAATAAAACGAGTGATTTAGTTAGCGTGGTGGAGGCTGGGTCACGGGCCCTGATAAAGCTTGTCTGAAGTAATTGTCATTCTGTGGGTTTAACGACACGGGCCTTGCCTCGCTGCCATTACGCCACATTTGGCAGTTGATGGCAATCAGACAGCGAGGATGAAAGTAAACTTGTACGTGCCACATTCGATTTGTCTCCTGACTGGGTGGGGCGCTTCTCTCTCCAACTGTCTTAAAAGGTTCTGGTTGTTTGCTCTCCGCACGCAGTCAGTGATTCGTCCTGAAGGATCAAAGAGACACAGACGGATGCGTCTGACATGCGTTTAGCAGCCGGGCCTTGATTTCTTTTTAGCAGGGACAAATCGAGGGATTCTGTTAGCAGGAACCGTTTTTGTGGGGTCAATTGTTCTGTTTTCACAGTAAACTGCGTTCAAATGGAATTGATCAGAATCCGGGAGTCACAGAGGATGATTCGTTCTGCATAAACAGTATCTAAGAGCGCAGGAAGAGGAGGAGGACGGGGCGGATCGTCTCCGCCACGCAGACTCGCTGTGCTGTTGTGTAAACATCGCTCTTCCTCTCCCACCACAGATCACTTCTGGACTCCCTGGAATATTTACATTTCATTAATTATTAAGAAAGCAGAAAGAGTATAAACAGTGGATAATTTTTGTTTAATGTTTCACACAGGATTCCGATTCCACAGTCCAATTAATGTTAATCATTAAGGACTTCCTGTTTAGTCCTGGCGTTAGGTTTGTTTGTCCCTGAGAGGATACAGACCTCACATCCTACATCTTGCACAATATCAGATATTTGCTCTCTCGTTATAATTAGTCAGTTGCCCGTTTTAGTCGCGGTCGACTGAATTAATGACTTTGGAAAGTCAGTAGGCGACTGGAATGTCAAAGAACAACCAGAAATACCGGGTTTGCACTGTCATTTGCTAATTGAAATGCATGTAATGCAATACATGGATGTTTATGAAACATAATTCCATGTAATGTGGGGAAAATGTTCTCAGTTAAAGAAAAAAAAGCCTCTAGATTTGTGTGTTGGTGTGTGTGTGTGTGTGTGTGTGTGTGTGTGTGTGTGTGTGTGTGTGTGTGTGTGTGTGTGTGTGTGTTTGTGTGGCACGCTGCCTTAATCGTATTGATTCTGAAATCATATTTGGCGAATTAATATGCATCAGTCTGAGTGCTTTTGTTTTGTGGCCTCTTAATTGCTTCCTCTTGTTAATATTAAAAGCACATTAAAGTCTTAACTATTGGCTCTATCTGAAGTTACTTTCGACGACAATTTCATAAGACAATAGGAAGGATTAATAAACTGCAGCTTGATCTCTGTTATCAAACTCTTTTACTATAGGGAACCAATTAAGTACCCTTCAAAATGACTTTCACTTGCTGCTCTGGTCTGTTCCTCTGCCAGAATTTGGGATTAATTGGGAATTAATATCCTCTCTAGAACAAGTTTGCTTTGTTTGCTTTGTCTGACTTTAACAATCGGCACTGAGGTTATCCCAACCTGTTCGTCAAATGCCCCCCTCCTCACCCTCCCTGAGATTGATATGTACACGTCCCAGATCCCTTCAAGCTGAAAATATGGGCCATTAAGAGAGAATAGTCGACAATGATTTCGTTCTCCACGTAGAATTTTTTCGAGCTTTATTAGCCATGCATATTAATGACTCAATTAATTCCATTCATCCTCGCAAGTCATCTGTTTGTTTTCGCCTGACCTTTTATCTTGGAAGTATTCACGCTCGACTCGGTTTAAGCACTTCCTCCACGCTGGTGTTCTCCCACAGTGGCCGAGCGCCTCTTCGAAAAGGGAGTCATTTAATGTGTTGGACGAAACCTCCCTCTGTTTGAAAGCACGGCGGATGTAAATGTGACAGGAAATATGCTATTATTACACACCGAGCCTTTCGTCTGACATCCCACCAAATAAAATTACAGCATTTCCCCCTTCTCCCTCCCTCCCGGCTCCATCTGCCTCTAAAACACCTCTCTTTTTTTTTAATTTACGAAGATCGGAGTAAACAGGCATGTGATGCGGAGGAGACCGGGGTTGGATACTTGCCCTGCGCTACATCTATCTCCCATTCAAAGTTAGTGGTGAGGACAGGACATATAATTGAAAACTGCAGCTGGACTGTGTACAATCTTGTAAAAGGATGCCTTGGAAATTAGATTAATCAAGAGGCAGACATTGTGGGGAAAGTTTGTTTCGAATGCCTGACAGTATCGCTCTTTCTCTCATTTCAAATGCTGGCAGGGCAGCAGGCAGCTCCAAGGGAAATGTGCTCCTTTCATACTTGAGTAATTGATGAATTGTATGCAATATGCAAATGAGAATCCATAAATCTTATGAATGACAGCTTAATTTATGTGAGCCTTAATGAATGCAGGATTAGATTTTAATTAAATATCCTCAAAGGCACCCTGACTAGTAAGTTTTTAAAGCCTTGTTTTGAAGACTTGTTTCATATGCGTCGCAGTTCTGCGTGGTAAAGTGAGATCACTGAGAGCCTTTCCTCACCATTGCGAAGATAAGCGCAGCTCTGTTTTGTTAACCAAAGGGACTGAAATTAATAAATATTGCGATGGAAATCATATCTAGCCATCTCATTTTAACTTTCCTGGAACTGTTCATTTTCATACATTTGATTAACTGCATTTACTTTTTTCCCTCTCTCTGCCGTATCTGATCTATAACATTTTCTGCAGTGTCTTTTTAATTAAGAGAATCGTCCATTAGGCACGGAAAAGTCAACCAATTAGGCATTCTACATCAGTTCCCAGGATGTACAGGGCTGCTGCTCCTTATTAGTGCTAATAGTACTGATACAAAACAATTTTAAGCTTCACAATTATAGTATGCAATTAAGAAATCGGCTTTTTGTCATTAATGATGCATTAAAATAATCAGCAGTTTATCTTGCTTTCAGATCTTTTTTTCCCTCTAAAATCTCCCTCCAGTATGAAGTTATCTCAAACGGTGTCATGTTTGCAGTTGCGGTCCAGGTGGGAAAAATAGTTTACGTTGTGGATTTGCTTGGATTTTTGGATAAACTTGGCATAAAAGTTACATCAATAAAAAGAACAATCCTCAAACAACAGTCCGTAATGAGAAAATTGTAGAAATGGAACACACTCTGCAATAGCGTAGCGTGAACCATGTTTTGGTCATATAACTTTTTTTCTGGTATTTTTTTTATGCTAAAATATGCCTGAACTATGTCAGTATACATGTAGACCTGTAACATTTTTCACTTCAATTCAGTCAGGAATAGACAAACATAATGTTTAAACAAATTCAACACGCAGACAATTTTGGTTATAGGGAATAAGTATGTGAATCCACATCCTAATGAGTTTTCCAAAAGCTAACTGAAGTCAGATAACCTGCGGTCCAGTCAATAAGACGAGATTGGAGATGTTGACCAAGTTAACTATATTTAATCTTAGGTTTTCTAAGATAGTTTTCTTTCGAGGCATGGTCCACATTAAGCTTCATTAGCAAGAACTCAATATTTGTAAGGGTTCACATACTTTTATGGCCAGTTGTTTTGCACACTTTTTACACTTTTACACGGCCATGTAAATAAAGCTCAAGGAAGGAACATAACTGGGTTGCGAGTTCCTTTGCAGTGGTGCAATCTGATTGCCCTGCCCAGTGGCTCTTTAATCAGACGGTGCAGCGTACAAAAGCAGCAGGAAGGCCACTTTTATAACCTGAGCACTCTCTGTATCTGTAAATGTTACGCCCGGCGTGGGACTGTTGAAGGATTGGGCAGAAAAACACGTCTGGGGAGGAGAGGACCACTGTTTGTAGACCGCTGAGGGTAACTGCTCCCTTAGATTGTTTGCATTTGATCTAATATATTGTTCCTCACAAAAGTTCACCGTTTACCAGCGGATGCAGCTGTTCCTGCTTATAAAACGCTTTATATGAAGTGCTTGCACATAATCCATCTATGTTGATCTGATAAGGCGTCTACCTGGCTGAGGGTGACAGGTGTGAGAAGGAGAGAGAGAGAGCTGGTGGCGATAAAGCAACAACAGTTCGATGCAAATAAAGAGAGTGATAAAATCTGAGGCAGCACTGATTAATGCAGGAGCGCCGGTGGAACGGGCTGTCGCGGCGCTCCGGCTGACCTCTTCTGTTAGCGTTCCATTCATGCACAGGTGTAAGTGCCTGAGACAGCCACTTGTGTTGCTATATATCAGGTATCATTGCAGATTCTACTTCTTTGCTTCCCTACGATCCTTGTTGAAAACTTCTAGGGAAGTTGAAGTTGATGTTGGTGGTCTGTGTATGGAATAAAAGAAATGATTAGCGGTTTGCAAAGTCTAGAATGTTAGTGTTTCATATTCGTAATGCGATCGTGGCCATAACATGTCCATGGTGGTCCTGAGCTTTTAAAAAGCATCTTTGATGAGCAGTAAAGGGATAGAAAAAATCTATCATCATTTACTCACCCTCATGTTTGTTCAAACCCATATGCTGTTGTTTTTTCTGTGGAACACAAAAGGAGACGTTTTCATATAACGACAGATTGTATTGATCCCATGCAGTATGCCAAGTTCCAGAATTTATGAAATGCAACAAAAAATCTCTGTAAAAGTAGTCCATATACAGATATACATAGTATGATAAATATTATTTCCACTGATAATCTTCCCTTCACTGTTAATTTGAGAACTATTGAATTCATGGGCGTTGGAAGCAAAAAAAATGTGTGGATCCTCCCCCAGAAAAAGTTAAGGAGTAGATGCCATTAAACGTCTGGTTGGGTCAGACAAAATTTTGTAAGACAGTAAATTATTTACAGCGGTAAAAGTGAAGGGGTAAGGCGTGTGGCGGAAGGTTTTGATGCAAACCGACCAGGGCTCGAATTCGGCCTTTTGCCAAACTCGCTCTACTCCCTTTTCCCATCACATATCAGATCGGAAAGGCATTTATTTTCAATAAAAAGAATTGAAGAAAATAATTGAAAAGTGGAAATAAAGCGTCTAACGTGTGTTTAATAATCACGTGTTTATCGGTTAGGTGAACAGACCAGTGCTAAATTAGAGTGAGTGGGTCCAATATCATTGGTCTTAAAAAGTGGGTGGGTCTTGTCCCACCCACATACAATGGTTCCGACGCCCATGAGTTGAACTAAAGGACTGGATCAGTCCAATTTGTGAATCAGATCAACTATTTCGGTGGGGAAAAAAACTGGTTCAAAAGAATGATTCATTCTGCTTTTATAGTGTGTGTTTGTGTGTGTGTGTGTGAGTGTGTGAGTGTGTGTGTGTGTGTGTGTGTGTTCATGTTTTTCTATCCCGATGGGGACTTCAATCTGAATGCTTACTGACTCATGGGGACTCAACGTTTACAACGTAAACTGCGTAGGAGACTAGCACAGGCTAGAACGAAACTGTTGAATGAAGTCGTTATATTTGTTTGTTTTTGCGCACAAAAATTATTCTCTGCATTCATAAAATTAAAGGGTTAGTTCACCCAAAAATGAAAATTCTGTCGAAGGCTTCAGATAGGCCTCCATTGGCATTCAGTACACTTATACTCCCAAGACAGATAAAAGGCACTTAAAACGTCGTTACAAAGTCCATCTCACCACAGTGACTCTACAATAATCTTACGATGCGACGACAATAGTTTTTGTGCGAAAAAAAAAAATCAAAATAACACCTTTATCCAACTTGTTACTGCCTTCCGTGTGTGCCTCCACGACGCATGCACGAGAATATGACGCAGATCCAGCGTTCGGACACATGACCCAGAAGCGATTTGTTTACAATCAGAGGAAGACGCGCGTGTCTAAGCTTTTGGATTCTACATTGATCGTGCTTTAGGTCTCGGCGTAGTTCTCAAAATGGGGCTTAAGTGTGCATTTCATGGATTCCCGAACCCCGGCGCTACGTCATATTCTCGCGCATACGTCGTGGAGGCACACGCGGAAGGCAATAACAAGCTGGATAAAGGTGTTATTTTGATTTTTTTGCGCACAAAAACTATTGTCGTCGCATCGTAAGATTATTGTAGAGTCACTGTGGTGAGATGGACTTTGTAATGACGTTTTAAGTGCCTTTTATCGGTCTTGGGAGTATAAGTGTACTGAATGCCAATGGAGGACTATCTGAAGCCTTTCTCAGCCATCAGCTTTCAACAAAAATATCTTCATTTGTGTTCCGAATATGAACGGAGGTCTTACGGGTGTCGAACGACATAAGGGTGAGTAATTAATGACAGAATTTTTCCATTTTTGGGTGAACTAA
This sequence comes from Gobio gobio, assembly GCF_949357685.1. NCBI lineage: Eukaryota > Metazoa > Chordata > Actinopteri > Cypriniformes > Gobionidae > Gobio > Gobio gobio. The sequence continues at coordinate 37,612,002 of NC_137103.1, forward strand.
CCCTTTAAGGTTGAACCACTGGAGTCACATGGACTATTTTAACAATGTCTTTACTATCTTTCTGGGCCTTGAAAGTGTTAATTAAATTGCTGTCTATGGAGGGGTCAGAGAGCTCGCAGATCTCATCAAAAATATCGGTAACACTTTACAATTCGGGCGCACTAATATGTATTAATTCATGCTTAACTAATGCACAGATAATCATGAGTTAATGTATGACTCATGAAGAACTAAACCATTTATTAATGATTACTGCATCAGCAACTAATGAACATTAATATATGAATAGCTATTAATTAAATATCACATATTAATTCCCTAATAACATATTATATTAACTAATAATGTAAATGAATGCGTTAATTACCACAATGGGTCAAAGCCATGCATTTCAACTTTCAGTTGTCTTCTTTAATTAATCATTAGCTAACGATTTGCAAGGGTATCATTATGCTATGACTGTACTTGTTGAGGCACATGACTATTAACTAATTGTTAAGTGGTATGTCTTTGTGGTTATGGCTTTTGAATACATTTTCAATTAGTTAATAGTCATGTGCCTCAACAAGTAAAGTCATAGCATAATGATACCTTTGCAAATCATTAGCTGATGATTAATTAAAGAAGACAACTGAAAGTTGAAATGCGTGGCTTCAACCACTGTGGTAATTAACATATGAATTTACACTATTAGTTAATATAATATGTTATTAGGTAATTACTACGTGATATTTAATTAATAGCTATTCATTTATTAATTAATATATTAATCATATAGAATGTTCATTAGTTAATCATTAATAAATGGTTTAGTTCTTCATGTGTCACACATTAACTCATGATTATCTGTGCATTAGTTAAGCATGAATTAATGCATATTAGTTAAACCGTATTGTAAAGTCTTACCAAAATATCTTAATTTGTGTTCCGAAGATGAACGGAGGTCTTATGGGTTTGGAACAACATGAGGGTGAATAATTAATGACATCATTTTCATTTTGTGGTGAACTAACCCTTTAACGTACGAAAAAAATGAATTATCCCTTTAAAATGTTTCGAACAACCATTTGCAATCATTCCACTAGGTTTAGAGTCCATAAATTCAGATTATCCAGTCTAATGTTTTGGCCTAGTTTCATGTTTCAGTTTCAAGTCTGTCCTTTCAATGTACAGTAGTTTAAATTGAATATCTTTCTAACTATGATCAATTGGCCAGAGTTATACGCTTCGATCTTCTAGCCAGTCCACACAAAGATTGCATAGTAAAATGAAAGAGCTTTACCTGCCAGCATTCCATCTAATCAAGCCGAGTAAAGCTGCAAAGTCAGGGGGCCTAATCTGAGCGTACTGTGTGTTATTGTTAGTGCGGAGACCTCGGTTTGTTATCAGGCCCTTGTTTTCTCTGCTGGCCACCACCTCAGCAAAGTAATCAATGAGGCATGTGCTGCTATCGCACGAAAAGAAATGAAAAATAAACCAGTGATAATCCTTCAGTTAAAAGGTTATTCAGGCTGATAAAAGCTATTTTGCTAATTTATTTACACTTTGCTTCGGTGAGATAAAGAAAGGGAACAATTAGGGAATTCTAGGTGAGAGATTTGAAAAGGGCAATGACATTGGGTTAATATTTTATAAGGCCTGATTGGCGGGCTACTGGAGGAGTCTGTATTTACAGAAGCCGAGATGCTGTGATTCGTCCGCTTGTTTTGGTTGACTGCAAGTAAATGGAATAAATATCTTCATCTTTACCTTTCCCAATGACAAACAAAAGGAAGACGGGAAAGGTTAATTGCTCCATTTGAGGCGAATCAAAACTGAATGTTCTTTCTGTAAACCTGAGCGAGACATGTATTGACTCCAGGATAACGTTTCATCAGCTGGCAGCAAAATGTGTCTCCATTAGGTCCAGAGGTCCACAAACCTGTCTGAAAAATACTGACCAAATATATTCTTTGTGTACTTCTCAAATTTGCGTTTCGTAAATATTATAAATGTAATATGAAATACTGGATTTTAAACTGCTTTTATTAAATCTTAACTAGTTAAATGAGTTAAAACGATGCTAAGATATTCAAACTGACTCTAGACAGATTCCAAGTATAATAGATATTATTGTATTTTATAATTATACAGTATGTGTGCTATACTGTAAATAATGGAACAGTTGATTTCCTTTTGAATAAATTCATTATAATTAAGCTGGCTTTCATGATGCCTGTTATGTACACAAAACTCAAGTTTACACTAGTCTTTGGATATGAGTTTGAGGGAAATTGCAATTTTAGAGTATTCATGCGTGACACTTTTTGTGATTTAGCCAATGACTTTGAGAAGAGAGAAATATCTTAAAATCCGCTCAGTCTTCCCCCCCCCCCCTGGTTTTAATTAAGTATTCAAGCATTTTGAAGTAGTTTTTATTTTTATTATACCAAGATGTTAGTATTCTCTTTTTTCATAAACGATAATAAGAAACAACACGAGAGGTTGAATTCAGTTATTTGCTGACTTTTGTATTGTGGAAGTGAGATGGCTATATATTTTGTGGGTTTAATCTGATTGCTTTCTCAGTGTGGTGGGACGGAGGAGATCATGTTCCAGTGTGAACTCCTGGGTCAACATGGACCAATTCCATTAAAGGAAGCATGGTTCAGGGAAAGTTCACTCTTATTTTCTTTTCGCCATGAATGCAAAACAAAATGAGAATTCCTACATTTGTTACAAATTTGCCACTTTTTGGCCTCGGGCAAATGCTGTATATAAAATATCCTAAGTTTGGAGACAGGATCTGTTATTAACTATAGTACGAGCAATAAAGAGAGATTGCTGGGTGATTATTTGTTTTTTGTGCTGAACACACACACACACACACACATGAGTCTGTCTACAGTCAGGTTGAAGTCCCCACCAGGCTAGAAAAACATGTACACACACACACACACACACACACACACACACACACACACACACACACACACACACACACACACACACACACACACACACACACACACACACACACACACACACACACACACACACACACACACACACACACACACACACACACACACACACACACACACACACACACACACACACACACACACACACACACACACACACACACACATATAGTGTATGCAATAGAGCAGAGCAGATTATATTTAAACCTTCTTTTCCCCACTTCCGTTGAGGTTAGAGGGTCAAACCTAAATATGGGGGGGGGAACCCCCCATAATTTGCACCCTGTCTGTAACTCTCTTCATTAATAACTGGTTGGCTGTATCTGCATTGCATTTTGCAGCTAATTTCAAATGTTTACCTTCTGAGTAATACAAACCACTCAGCTTTATCTAATAAATAAATGCAAGCAAACATTGCGTTCTCCCTCTAGGGTGAAAATCTTGTTTATTTGAATTTGTCAGCATCGCACTCAGCAAAACGTCACGGATAGCCTTGCTTCTACCATTGTGTGGAAAAATATCCCAGAGTTACAAAAGGAAATGAAAAGGAAAAAGGATGTAACTAAGTTTGGTAGTGGTGACATCCAGTAGTCGAGTGGACAGGGCATATCTCAGACACAAGTGGATCTCATGAACCATTGTTGTGCTCTAATAGCCTACTTTTGAGGACTTTTTGTGCCGGGCTATTTAAGGACTCAGCATCCAGCACATGACAAATTGTACTTGTTCTTTTGTGAAGGTCCAGCTCTTGTTCTCCCTTCATCCTCAGTGGCCCCATAATCGCTGTTTACAGAAGCGACAAACAGCAGAGAATGCTCATGCATATCTCAGCTAAATCACTGCAGTGTCCTCTTGAACATATGAGCACAGGCTGTCCTGTTTTAAGTGAAAACCTTCCACACTGTCGCATGATGGGGATTTCAGTTTCAAACACTTGATGTGATTCAGTTTTGTTTACAACCTGTTTTTCAGAATGCTATCTTGCTGTCATAAATTAAAAACTAGCAACTGACCAAACACTCACACATGCACACACACTCATGTCTGGTTTACTCTTTTTGTGGGGGACTCTTATACTGTACAAACTGTATATTCTATCCAATTACACTAACCCTACCTCTAAACCTACCCATCACACAAAACTTTCAGTATTTTTACATTTTCAAAAAAACTCATTCTGTATGATTTATAAGATTGTTTCCTCATGAGGACATCAATTTAGGTCCCCATTGTGACACAAGTCCCCAAGAGTCTGTGTGCATTCAAGTACCAACTGGGATAGAAAAACACATGAACACACACACACACACACACACACACACACACACACACACACACACACACACACACACACACACACACACACACACACACACACACACACACACCACACACACACAGAAGCCGAACAAAATAAAGTTAGTGTAACTGGGATGGTTAATAACAGCAACAAAATTTCAGTATGTATCTCTTAAAGCTATAGTTCACCCAAAAAATCTGCACACTTTATTTTGATGGTCCATTTTAGACATTCTTCAATCCATTATTGTATCCTAACCCTATATATACGTACCTATACCTAATGCTGTATACCTAACCCTAACCTAACACTCTACAGTTCACTAATACTCTGAGAGTTTATTGACATGTTGTTGCGAAGTAACTAATAGTTAGCAGAATGTCTAAAGCAGACCATCGAAATAAAGTGTAACCAAAAACTGTCATCATTTACTCACACTCATGTTGTTTCAAACCTGTATGACTTATTTTTTTCTTGATTTGGTATACAAAAGATGACATTTTAAAGAATATACGTTCCCATACAATTGTACTGAATAGGGAATGGAGGTCAAAAGGAGCTTCAAAACGAGGCAGAGGCTCCATAAAATTATCCTATATGACTCTTGTGCTATAGTTCAAGTGAACGGAAAAAATCATTATTCAATTGAACTGAAGAACTGGATCAGTCTGATTCATGAATGAAGCATTCAGACTGCTTTTGTGAACTCGATCAATCAGTTCATTGAAAAGATCTGACTCAAATAGAATGATTTGTTCATGAACTGGATGTTGCTCTCTGTTCCTCACATAAAGATATTGTGTGGCTTCAAAAATGAGTACTATGAATTGTAAGACTTTTTTTGTCTTTTTTTGTGAACTGCCCTGTTAAATATTTAATGATAAGTTAAAATATTGCTGCTACAGCCTTATAAAAACGCCACGGTTCTCCTCTTCCACTCTATAGTAACTTCGTCAAATATGGTGTAAACACTCCGTGAGCAGATCCCACCACAGCTCGCAGGCTAAACGTCTGCTTTGTTCACAATCCCCTGCTCTTCCTGGAGCTAAAGTTGATGTGACATTTTGTCCATTTTTTTGTCCAAGTTTTTTCTGCTTTTGGCATTGTTGAGGGAGGAAGGCTTTTACCATCACATGCCGTCTATTGAGGTCTTTCATAAATAATTCAGCTCAGTACATTGAATGTGATGACAGCAAAACTGTCATGCAATCTCCCACATGAGATCAAAGAGGTGTTTCTATAGGAGGAGGAATTTCATTTTACGACGTTTTCTGGGTTGGTCATGTGATTGTTTGTTGCCGGGGTCTCTTTAGCTCTCCTGTGACAAACCTAGATAAAGTGCTGTATTATTATATATATATTATATTATATTGTATTATTATTTCTCACCCTCATGTCTTTCCAATCCTGCATGACTGACTTTCTTCTTTTGAATGCTAAAGACGTTTAGCATAATTTTAAGCATGTAAAATGAAAAAAAGCTTAGATATCCCTTAAATGCATACCTCGGGTCTTTAGCAACCCGGGACGTATTTCACTACCCTCCTCCTCATTAATTTTTTTTAAGTTAGATATCAACCTTCTTAGTATTCCTCAATCAATTCATTATAAACAATATAACAGGAAAAACAAATATACAATTATAAAATAATGCCTGTTTTTCCATACATTTTTTGTAAAAATTGAATAGGGTCTCTAACGACCCGAGGTTTGTGAGATTGTACGTATATTTTTTTAATGCACAATAATAATTAAATCTTAAATGACGGAATAAGTGCAATTCACCTTTGTTCCACAAGGTGGCAATGTCTGATACACAATGATGAAGTGCCGTTTCACTCATAGTTACTGCAGGCAGAGAACAAAAGAATAATAAGTATAATATGCAAAACTTGAAAGGGCTCAGCGATTTACTGCAGAGCAAGTACTGAACTCAATCAAATATTTGTGTCACTGTCACTTGATGGTGGATCTGGTGAAGAAGCTGTCAGTGATCAAAATAGGATTTTGAAGATGTTGAAAAGGATCGTTTTGAGAATATGTTTGAGATTGCGAATATAAGCCAGATGCTGAATGTACTGGGAAATGAGCTCTGACGAGGACAGTGATGATGCTATAAAACATCTGCTCAAACTGAACCCTTCCAAGCTCCAAAAGGTAACGAAATATGCTTTATTTTATTCTTCTGTAATTGTTACACTAATATCAGGAGTTTTATATATTATCGCGACAAGTAGAGATCCATCCGTGTTAGATAAGAATGATTGGCGAAACAGGCATGCATTTAAGGGATATATGTAAGGAAGAGATGGAAATTTAAGTGGTTATTTCCTATGCCATATATTCAAATATGGAATTGACATGTCACATCAGTTTTTACATGAATTATGCCAAATGTCATTGTTTCTTGTGACCAATTGCAACGTGAATATGCATTTATAATGACATCACAAATTGATCACTCACGTTTTCAAAGGCTTACTTTCATGGTGCTTTTTTTTGGAGCTTGACAGCCCCAATCCCTGCTCACTTTTACTGTATGAAAAAGAGCAGCTTGAACATTCTGCCCAAAATAACGAAAATCGACGGGTTTGGAACAACATGAAGGTGAGACCATAATGACAGAATAATTTTTCTGCAAATTATTCTTCTAAAAGAACTAAAGTCAATTTCTAGTCTGCCACATGCCTGACAAGATTAGCATAATTACATCAAATATAACAGCAATAAAGAACTTGATACATGCCAATTATGAACAGAGGGGACACTGCAAAGATGAATTTCAAAGATTCCTAAAGATGAACCTACAATAAGTGTGAAATCCCTACTGGAACATTTATATGAGGTATGAAGTAGATGATGTCTCTATTTCTGTTCCATGATGCGATGTGGAAATGATTCTGTCACATCTGAACAGGCTGATACGGTTCAAACTGTTTACAGTGTGAATGGCCCCAGGCCTGACTATATCGAGTGCTGCTCTTTCCCATGGCTAAAACTCTGAGCATGGAGTTTTATGGCCTCTTCTGTTTTTAGTGTGCGAAGTAAAGAATTTCCGTTTCAATTTCATGCCTGTCAGGGATAAAACATGATAAAATGCAATGAAATGCTGCTCATCTGCTCAGTCTGTAAATGGACTAAACTGATGCACATGACAGAATTTGGTGGTACATGAATAAGTGAGTTTTTTGGCCTTGGGTCATAGTGAATGTACTGTTCTGCTTTCCTTTTGGCCATGAAAATGAGGCCTTGTTTAGTCACTGGAAAAGCAGAGAACAAAACCTTGAGTTAATGAAGGTCTCTTTCAATCATGTCCTGATATGCCATTGTAACGCAAGAGCTGTGAAATATAGACAATGCCCCGAAAATTAGCTTTTCTCTGGTAGCAACCAAAGGCAAGAGCAATTATTTCCTCTGATTTATTTATTTATGTGTGTATGTATGTGTGCTATGTATTTATTTTAGCCTTTTTTAACGAGCGATTTTAATTGTTAACATTCTGTGGCACATAAAAATTGATTGATTGCATTTTACAGTGTTTGATTTAAGAACATGAATGGAGGGTCTTGTGTCAGTAACTCAATATATTTTGAATGCGTTTGGTATGTAATTCGTTTTGAAAAGGTACTGAGGACGGAATACATTTTTTGGTAAAAAGCCATGAGAAATGTCCCCATTGGCTGAAGCGCCCTTGGTAACAACTACAACTTTATTAGGGATGCTCTCTGTGCAGAAATATTTTTTGTGAGATTACGCAAGCTACTTTTTTCGTGCCAAAATTAGAGGAGAAAAATACATGGATGAACATAGCGTAATGTGTGAAAAATATCTGACAATCAGCTCGGAGGGTCGTTTTTTTCCCCCTCCGTTGGACTTGCAGTTGTTGCGTCATTAATCATTGTGTGATCTTGGTCACTTATTTCAAGTAATAAAAGTTTCCATCATAAACGCACAACAGGTCTGAGTCACTCAGTCACACCAGCTTCCAGCTACGACTTCTATTAAATCAAGCAAGCAGAACGTTTCCTAAGGCAGCCTTTTTCTTTTTTAATTTCCTAAAGAACCTTAGAATATCATTCATTACCAGAACTACACATATTTGGTTTTTAAAAGTCTCATAAATCAATAGTGGCCTGACTGCAATAATTATAACAAGTTAACATGTAATTTCCAGCCTGAAAGCCGCATGGCCGGATTTTAGCATATGCAAACGAGGTAATTCAAATAGTGTAGGGATATTAATACAGAAGGGCAGGTAACGAGGTGCGGGTCATGAATTATGCATCAAAAAGTGGTTGATCTTCAATAAAGGAAATGAATTCACTGTGTAATCTAATTAGTTATGGAAGTCTATTATGTCGAGCAGCAGAAAGCAACTGTCCTTGAAAAGGAATTTATTTACAGTACATGTTAGCTCTTTGGAATGGAATTGCGTTCTAGTCCGAATGTTAACAGCAACCTCTGTCCCTCACCCCTCCCCTCCTCTCTCCACTTTCCTCTACTCCCCCTTTCCGCCACTTCACTTCTGTTTTAGCTCAAGACCCGGGAGGCCTCCGAAACGGACCCAGAGTGTGACATCGCCCGAGAACCCTCACATCATGCCGCACTCGGTGCCAGGCCTCATGTCGCCAGGAATCATTCCCCCCACAGGTAACTCACGCAGCCCTCCTCCCGCGCCCCGGCCCGTTCTCGTAGCGACCCGCTGCCCATCCGTTAAATGGCACACTGCAAAATCTGACAGCCCTCATCCGAACTACCAGCCAGAACCATTGACCGTTCCCGCCGGCCCCCCTCCCTTCCCAGCAAGCCCCCCCCTGTGCAACCACAGCTCCAGAATAAATTGGAGTGGAGAGTTGTTCTCTTCTAGATTATTTTAGTGGATGCTGCATTCTGCCTTGAGTGGATTTTAATTAGCCCGATTAAATCCACTTCACTGCTATATGTACATAGGCCGTCGTGATGTTAAAGTAAGCTTATCGCCACAAGAATCAACAACAACCGTTTGTGCCTTCAGTTTGCCTGGAGCAAGTCTTATGCTTTTGTTCTATTTATGGCTGGTTTTCATTGTAGCAGCTTTGAAGTCGCTCACGAGAAAGGGTCCTGATTTACATACCGTGCTCTCAGTTGTTCTGCCATCTTTTAATAACACACACTCATTAGGTTATGGTTCACTCCTTGTTAATGTACAGTTAACTCCCTGTTAAGTCTCTCTTGTGGATTCTTGAGCAATTATTAAACACAAAGCCATATAGTTATCATTTTTAAACCTAAGTACCATTTGTCTGTGTTGTTGTTGTTTTTTTTTCATTGCAAACTATGATGTTTTCTGTCCTATTGGACAAATTATATGGCTGTCACACAACAAGCTAACACAACATTTTCAAACAAGCAGACATCATGATGAATCGATAAAAAAGTTACTAATTAATTAAATTTATTGCGATTAATTGTACCTAACATTAAAGTTTTTAATATATTTTTATATTGTAATAATTTCACATTTAATCTTCAAATTAACGCAGAAACAACATAAAGACAGTATATTTTAAATATTTGATCTAACAGGTAGAAAATATACAGAAATTGACAAGTTATCAGACACTTCACAGTCTTCACTGCATAAATTATAAATTAAATATAGATTAATCCTTATTAAAGCTACAAAAGTTCAGTCAAAAGCAGTGAGTACTTTTCTGTCTTTTGTTCTTACGCCCGTTTCACACATACTCCGTCTGCAGTGCGTATGCGGTGCGTGTTGCGGTGCGTATGCGGTGCAGGAGCAGCACGCGCTGTTGTGCTTTCATATATGCTACGTTTGCAGCGCGCAACTGATCCGCAGTTGTTTACCACAAACACAGCATTTATTCATTATTTTTTTATTTCAAATCCAAAAGTTGTTACTGAACATGGTCAGAATTGCAATTCTCTGTGTTTACAATTTCATAGATGTCACGTTTTAACGTAGTAAATTTAAATAACGTTTTATTTAATTCATTACTTTATATTTATATAGGCTAGTACTTTAGATTTAGCTCACACAAGTGGCAAAACATTTAAACATAGGTTATAGCCTATAAACATTTTAAATTAGAAACTTACAATAGGCTATACAAAAACAGCCGACTCTCGTCTTTTCTTTCGTTTTTAAACCCTTTTAAAAGCAGGTCATAAAGGCCTTTGTTTTTCCTCCTCCGGACTGCTGGATCGCCGGACTGCTGCAAATGCACCGCACCTGGAACAGACTGACGGACAGCATCCGCGTGCAGTGTGAAAGCTGTAATCCGTTAACATGGGTACGGAAAAAAATACGCACCACATACGCACTGCAAACGGAGTATGTGTGTGAAACGGGCGTTAGATTTACTCTAATGACAGACATTACATGCAGCGAGTTTATTAGGTTGCTGTCACTTTAAGATCTGAATCAAATGACGCGGATCCGATTCTGACACGTATCCGATGTCCTCACAACTCTTTGCGTTCTTTTAACACTTTTTAACTCATTTAAGACTGTGCTTACGAGGATACTCGACAAAGTTTTCATTTTGTGTGTTTTTGTCTGTTCAAGCACGGAAAAAAAGAACTTAACGCGGCCGCGTGCTGTCTGAAGCGGCATTCAAGCGCGATGTGACATAAAAATAGGAACTTAAATCTGTACTAGCATGTGTCTGTAAATCTTCTGTATATGTGACACGCCACTACAGATTTAAGTTCTGGATTTGCGTCTTATCGCGCTTGAATGATTTAATAGCACTTGAATGAATGATAACGTGATAATATACTCTAGCACAACCAAAGGATGAAGGGAAAAAAACTGATGCTGTGTTAATTGCGTTAAATATTTTTAACGCGTTAAACTGAAAAAGAAAAATTGCATGAGTTAACGCAATCATTTTGACAGCCCTACTACATATGTATATAAGCATTTACTTTATCAAATGTGACTAAGCTATGCATTTTATCTGTATGCGTGTTCTCTGGAAATTGAACTTAAGATTTTGGCATTGTTAGCACTAACACTGACCAGTCGTCTTATTTAATCGTGGTAAGAATTATATAATGTTAGAATGTTAAGTGCATCTGGGAAACTCATACCTCTCTTTCGGCCATTCGTTTTTACAAATTCAATGTCACAAATTAAAATCGGAAACATAACACAGAAGCAAAACAAAATAATTATATTGTTAACAATAAACCAAAATGAATACATCTGAACCACACTGAATTTAAAACTATGAAAACTATCAATTTCCATGACTTATTTATACATTGTATCAAAATTAAAAGGGCCTATTTTAACGATCTGAGCGCATGGTATAAAGTGCATGCCGCAGATCCACTTTTGCTAGTTTAATGACTAAAAATGGTCTGTAGCAAGGCGCTTGGTCCAAAAGGGTTGTACCTAGTCTCTTAGGCCGTGTGTCCACCAAAACGTTTTTTTCACGCAGCTGACTGGCGTATTCAATTGTTTTCAATGGGAGCGCCGCGTTTTTAGAACGCCATGAGCGTAACGAGGTGCTGAGCGAGTATTTCACGCTCAAGCGCTGAGCGCTCAGCGTTTTTTACTGGTCGCCTAGAGTTGAAGAATGTTCAATTTTGAGTAAAACGCAGCGCTCATCACTGTCACTTTTCACCCAGCCATCCAATCAGAGTGGAGGAGGGGCGGGACAAATACAACATTGACCAACCGCAACATTCTGCTTGTACTGTACAACGTCAACAGATGACAACAAGCAGTATAATAACGGAACAAAATAATTTAAAACAAGAGCCAGAGCAAATACTTTACATTGTATCCGCATTTTATATAGAATCAATACAGAAAAAAACTATCTGTGAAATGAGATACTAGTAACACTTCCGTGGATATTCCATATCATAACAAGCAAAGAGTCTCAACTAAAAAAAACACTGCGCTGCCAAAACGCTTTCAGCTGGATAAAAACGCTTTGGTGGACATGCGGCCTTAAAGGGTTAGTTCACCCAAAAATGAAAATTATGTCATTAATTACTCACCCTCATGTCGTTCGACACCCGTAAGACCTCCGTTCATCTTCGGAACACAAATGAAGATATTTTTGTTGAAAGCTGATGGCTGAGAAAGGCCTCAGATAGGCCTCCATTGGCATTCAGTACATGTACACTCACAAGACCCATAAAAGGCACTTAAAACGTTGTTACAAAATCCATCTCACCACAGTGGCTCTACAATAATTTTACGAAGCGACAACAATAGCTTTTGTGCGCAAAAAAAATCAAAATAACGACTTTATTCAACCTCTTCTTGTCTTTCGTGTATGCCTCCACGACGCATGCGCGAGAATATGACGTAGCGCCCGCGTTCGTGAATCCATGAAATGCACACTTTAGCCCCATTTTGAGTACTAAGCCGAGACCTAAAGCACGATCAATGTAGAATTCAACAGCTTAGATACGCGCGTCTTCCTCTGCTTGTAAACAAATCGCTTCTGGGTCATGTGTCCGATCGACGGATCTGCGTAATATTCTCGCGCATGCGTCGCAAAAAACACTTGCGTTGCATTGCATTGCGCCGGGTGTATGATAGGGCCCTAAATATTTGTTACATAAAGTAAACCCTTAAAGTTGAATGATTAACATCATCCATCAGCTGTTCCGTACATTGATTGAAAATTATTGAAATGTATGTAAAATGAAAACAACTAAAATCATTCATTACAATTCACTAAAGAATTTCTTCACTGATCTATATTTAGGTTATAGATATATCTTATTATACAATCTATATTATAGATCAGTGTTTCTACAATTTTTCATGCTGATATGCCCCTTCCAATGTCATAACTCTGCAACTCGAGTATCATCTAATTCTAAGTTGTAAATATGATTTCACTCAGTCATTCATGTTTTTGCAATTATAAAATTTCCAACTTTACTTGAAGGGCACATAAATGAAGGTTATTAGAAATTGATATATTTCATTAATTATTAAAACATATATTTAGATTAAAAATATGTGTAACTTTGAGTTGCTATGAATAAAAGCGTCTGTCAAATGCTTAAATTGTAAATGTAAAAACTTGAATTGATTGAGGCACTAATCTAAAATAGTTTATGCACAAACCTAATGAAATGTATTCATGTATTTCCTTTGTAATCCAATACGCAAGTGTAACATTCTTTCTGAGAAGGAATCTATTGAAATTCCAGCTTGGCAACAGAACTGGTCATTTTGAATGATGCCGCTGAAGCATTAGTGAAACATTCTGCTTGGGAAACTGCGTCCAGCTGCCCCTTTATGTTTGAGTGAGGTCAGCCTATCAGTGTCTTGTTTAGAAACAGGAACTTAAAGGCCAGTATGAGAGCCCAGGATGAGAGTCTTCTGTTGTTTAGTCCTGAGCAACCATGACAAAAAACCCTTTGATATCCAGGCCTTTAAACCATGAGAGAGGCTCTGATCTTGACATTTTGGTTGGAGCTTCTGAAGAAAAGTAACATTTTATGCAATCAAGTTTGTAAGGGTCTTTGGTTGTTTGATGAAGCGGTATACAATGAGTAGATGCAATGAGAGTTGCTCGCAGTCGCTTCTCAGATCAGGATTGGGAGAGCAAATGTAAACAATAGCTCAATACAGCATGAAGTGGTCCTAGGTTTTTTTTTTTTTTGTTGTTGATGTAACTTCATCATAAAAGAGTGTAATTGTAATGTTGGCAAATGTTCAGGGCCTTTGTGCACAACGCTGTTAACACAGCACTTGAGATGTTTTCCTTCCAGTACCGTGTCATTTAGCACCACAGAATAGAGACCATTTTTTTATCTCACTGTTTATATTGACCAGAAATTACTCACCAAAAATATTCCTAAATGTGTAGTAAATTAAATCTTACAGGTAATTTGCTCTGGGTTTGACAGAAATAAGAACCATGAAATGGATTCATAAATGACATTGTTTACATGTTCAAATGTCTGTAAGATTTGAATAAAATAATATACTCAAATATGTCAAAATATGAATCAAATATGTAATATACTGATCAAAAGTGATAGTAAATACATTTATAATGTACACAATTTCTTTTTCAAATAAATGCTGTTATTTTCAACTTTATATTAATCGAAGAATCCTGAAAAAAAAATAATCCGTTTTTTTATTTATTTTTATTTTAGCAGCACAACTGTTTTCAACATTGATATTAATGAGAATTGATTTTTGAGAAGTCATCATATAAAAATGATTTATTGTAGATCATGTGACACTGAAGACTGGTGTAATGGCTGCTGAAAATTCAGCTTTGCCATCACAGGAATAATTTCTGTATATAATATATTCTAGATAAAAAAAAATGGAAAATTGTTATTTAAAATTTTAATAATATTTTAGAATATTACAGTTTCACTGTATTTTGATCAAGCCTTGGTGAAGAGGAAATAAATAGAAAATAATTGTGTATGCACATATTTATACAGTCAAACCAAAAATTATCCAGACATCAGATATCATTTTTTACTTGGGTGCAGAACACTATAATTCATTTATGTAAGTGAGGATAGCAAAATAAAGTAAACTGTGACATATCATACCCAAAAATTCATTATACAGTCAGTGGACTACCAGTAAAATTTTGGGCCAAAATTATTCAGACACTTTGACCTGACCATGCTTAAGTGTCTTTTCTTTAATTGCTAATGCGACCTTTTACACCACAGACGGAGTTGGTGATTGGTTGACCTAAATTGGTATTATCCAATTGTGTACTTTAACAACTGGCAGCTGATTGGTTGATTGTAATCCATTACATACCTTTCATTTTGTAAACTATAGTGAATAAACTGTGATAATGTGAGAAAATGTTGAAGTTGTCTGAATAAATTTTGGTTTGACTATATATGAAGACTTCCAATGCAAAAGCCTCTAAAAGCCACCTCTGTACTTATAAAAAAATTAGATAACGGTACTGAGTGAATGCTTTCCGCATATAGTATACGTTCATCAAATACTTTCACTTCAAACCCACTAAATCCCAGCCTCAGCCCATTCAGAAGTACCAGCTCTTAGGTCGAAACCTATACATAGGAGCCTGACAAAAATGCAAATTTTAAAGAAAAACGTCAGATGGATGTCAGAAGTCTACACAAACACACACACACACACACACACACACACACACACACACACACACACACACACACACACACACACACACACACACACACACACACACACACACACACACACACACACACACACACACACACACACACACACACACACACACACACACACACACACACACACACACACACATACATCTGTCAAATGTACAGTGAACAGTGTTTGACAGCTATGCAGGTAATGACATCAGAGTATCATTCCATCAGTCTGTCATTAGGTGGACACAATCAACTAGAAATGCAGCAAGACTGGGAGAATAGACACAAAAAGAGGTTAATGAAACATGAGGCCTTCACGCAGATGCAAGATTACACTGTCATAAACAGATCAGTCAACTCTAATGTGACTCTCCTCACACCGAGTGTCGGCAGCTTATAATTGATGTGCGGTATTTGGCTCTAATGCAGATGGAACAATTCAGATGCATTAATTCTCCCAGTCCTCGTTGGCACAACCTCAGCTTTGTGTGTGCGACCGGTCCTCAAAAGTCACAGAAACGGAGCTCGTTTCTGCAAATATACTGGGTAAATAGTCAATTTTGGCCTTGATCTCTATTAGGAGCGCGCAACATTAAGTCAGTAGATAAGCACTTTCTTATCATAAGCATGGCTAAGTCACTCTTTGTGTACTGATGTGAAGTTAATCTGATCTTAATTTAATTACACTATTAGTGGAAGGAGGCACATACATTCCTTATTTGTTATAAGAATGTTCTGACATTGAGCAGGTATGGGCCAGCCCGCATGTTAATTAATAATGAACATTCTGACAATATTCAGAGGCATGACAGCGTTAAGCCAGTCTGCTGCTGGTTCCTTTGCATATTAATAGATCCTTCATTATTATTTAATATGACAGCTGCTCCAAGGGCTACGATCAGACCCCATCTCTATTATTTGCTGTTTTGTGCACAGTATGACAGTACCAAGCGATTCTTTATTTGTCCCCTCCCCACGCCCCTGTCTTGCGCCCGTCTGCCCGTTTGTTCTCTCTCGTGCTCGGCTGTTTATATATGGCTGAAGAGATGCTTGTGTCTGTGAGAAAACAGACACGAGTGTCTGAATCTAAAGGTGACTTTCAAAAGTCGAAACATTGCGATCTGCTATTGGTGCTTCGCATACTAATGAATGCTAATTGAAGAAGGAGTGGGTTGCTCGTTGTGATGCTCAGACGTGCACGGGCACTACGAGTGGACTTGTTGCTGATGTGAAGAACAGTTTGTGGATGGGTACTCTGATGTAGATGTTACAGTCAAACCCCCTTGTAGTCTATGATGGGTGTTATTTGTGATCTAATGATCTAAACTATCTCTCTGGAACAATATTGAATGATAATGTAGAGGAGGACCCATATATGTGAATACAGTTGCTCATGAATGCTTGTAGATGTAGCAGTGGTTCTCAACTGGTTTTGCTTCAGGACCCAGATTTTATATCGTACATCAAGTACGATATAACAGTACAGTACAATAATGGTTTGAAAAAAACAAATAGCATTTATTTACATAATATTATATGTCAAAGTTATGTTATTATCTAAGTATATATTATCTCCAAAACATGTCTGGCACAAACCATGTTTATCATCGCTGCGAGTGAACCCATATTTAATGTAGTCCGGATTTCATCAAATTTTTTCTTGTGGGGTTGTGTTGATTGTTTTTGAAGATTGATTGATTGATTGATTGATTGATTGATTGATTGATTGATTGATTGATTGATTGATTGATTGATTGATTCATTCATTCATTTATTAATTGATTTGATTGATTGATTGATTGATTGATTGATTGATTGATTGATTGATTGATTGATTGATTGATTGATTGATTGATTGATTGATTGATTGATTCATTTGAGTAATTGATTGATTGATTGATTGATTGACTGACTCAATTCATTCATTCATTCATTCATTCATTCATTCATTCATTCATTCATTCATTCATTCATTCATTCTTTGATTCATTGATTTGATTGATTTGATTAATTTGATTGATTCATTCATTCATTTATTTATCCAGTTAGTTTGCATTACATTTACATTTATTTATTTTGCAGACGATTTTATCCAATACGAGGCAGAATGAGGAATATTGCAGTCAATTCATCGTCAAGGCAAATACACACAGTTAGTTTGTTATTTTCAATGTATTTATTTATTATTAAATATTTATTAATGTATTAATTAGTCATCATTAAATATTGATTATTACAATTATTATTATTTCGTTTTTTTTGACTGATACAATGATTAGTCAACAGTTTGTCCTAAATTCTGAAATTGAATTGGACGCAAGGCCTGTGCCTTTAACTACAGCATTTGACAAAACTATTTATTTTTTTGCTATAATAACTGCACAATAATACGGTTAGTAGTAGCATATGTTTTTTCCTTGCTGTCCTTGACTTTATCATTGTTGGGTCACTATCCACCAGCTGGGAGCCACTGGTCTATATTGTAATAGGCTAATTAAGCAGGAAATTGTGGTAAACTGTTTATTGATAACATCCATACCTACAGGACATTCCGTATCGCAGTGTCCATTTTACAGAGTTGATAAATGAATATGAGAGATGTTTAATACATTACTGAAGTGCTTCATTTGTTCATTGTAGGAATAAGTAAAAATTCTAGTAAAAGCAGCTCAAATGCCTGACTTTTCACCCAAGCAACTGGAAGGTGATTTTTTTCCCCTCCAGGTCTCTGCTACGCATACATCTCATTTAGAAAACAGTTGACTCTCTCCCATTAGACGCAAATGAAGATTGACCTTCAGTGCGACTGGAGGCCATATTTATTATGAGTGGAGGGGGGGAAGTAGATCCCCTCCACAGCTGTAGGGCATGAATATACAACAGCAAACGAGAGCGGCCACTCCGACACAGTGTATACGATACATCAATATGGTACTGATGTACTTTAAAATGCAAACAAGCCCAGAAAGCCGGTGGCATGCAGTGTTGCTCACACCATCTGCCTGTCTGCTGCTGGGGAGGCAAGGTGGCGTATTAAAGCCACATGTTCGATATCTTTCTTTTTCCCTTTCTCTTCGCGCTCAGGAAAGGAGACAGGGGCCAAATGGCCGCAGTCAAGTCATGTCAGTGAAAGTGACACTTTAGTGATGACGAATTTACCAATTGGCCTCACGTAGGGGGAAAACAAAAGTCAAACGGGCCCTGAACGTATCACTGATTGATGGTACACAATAGGAGTTTTAGGGCTGTTATCTTGGAAGAATTTTAAATACTGACTGCATCTTTTTAGTATTGCATAGTTATTTACATAGTTATTTATGTATTGCTAAAAATTTAGCAACACATGACAGGTTTATGTGTAATGATATGGAAATTAAACATACAATAGTTGACTTGGAACGTAAAGTATTTTTTGTAATGCCTATTTAGTGTTTTATTTATCTTCCACAATAAGAAGGGTTATTTTCTTCAATATTAATATGCAGTTAATTAATTGGCAAATCTTGCAATTAATTGGATTCGTTTTAAACTAATTAACAGGATAATAATTATAAAATATGCAGGATACAGATCTGTTTAAATGATACATTAAAACAGGAAAAAATATTCAGTTATGACATTCAGTATATTTTGCGGTAGTGTCAGGACGTTGCTCTGCCCCTATCCCAGAATCCACTTTGCCTCCTGGTCTCATAAATGAGGTTATTGTACTGTAACCATTTTCAATACACTGTACGTATAAAATGAGACTGTATTCACAGGATTCACTGAACACCGCTGGGAAAAAAAGCCCAGCTTTGATTCATCCATTCACATCGTTTCATTAATCTTCATTCATGGATTCAAGGTCTCTTTCAAGGATCCTTCTTTTACTTTCTGCGAGTCTTTCAGGTGTTTTGTCATTGAAAAAGAGTAAATGACAGCGAGTCAGCTCTTTATCCAATCTCTCCATCTCCACTGTGCTCCTTTTAAACAAATCAAACAATGGAGAAAAAAAATATATTATTGCCACTAGAGCCAAAAGATTTTGAATTGCGGCGTTCCTGCTCATTCAGAGGGAATTACAATGGATTTGTCGTTTAATGTTCGCGTACTTGAGATGTTACAGACATTTGTGTGTGTGTGTATGTGCATATTTGAGCGCGTCTTCGGTTTCCCACTGTTTCAGACTGTTTGTTTTCACTTTGTCGTACATCCCCACCCGTTTATTTACAAACAGAAACCATGGCAACATGTCAGTCCTGATATGTTCTCCTGACTCCATCTGTCACCATCAAAGCTCAACGGCATCATCTTTGCATTTAGAAAGAAAAAGAGACAGAAATCAGAGAAGACAGTGAGGCTTCCAGCTGAAAACGTTGCATCAGTCCAATGGGGCCAGCTGTGTAATCAAAAACAGCAAAGCTACCGTCGGCGATTGGATGCAAATGATCTGCTCTAGTTAAGACGCAGTGCTAGACTGAGTTAGGCTAGTGATGGGAGAAAAGACTGTGTCAAACCATTATAGAGCGAGAAGCAGTTTTCCCCCCTTCTTTCTGAGGTAAAGCCCTACTCAAAGTAATGTGTGATTTCAAAAACATGACTGTAAAATTGTTCTTTTGCCTTATTACATAATGTATTGATATTGGATATTTAATTATGCATATTTATTTCCTCTATTTTTACATTTAGATTACCTTTGCGGTCATTTGATGCTGACTAAAGGTAATATTTAAAAACAATAGGATACATTTATATTGTAATTTTGAGCAAATCTCAAAATGAATATCGATTTTAATTTTATGTAATTTTTACATTTATTTAGACACAATATTATAATACTGTACAGCCAAACGTTTGGGGTCAGTGCAATTTTTCTTCATGACTTTTCTTCAGCAAGGATGTATTAAATTGATCCAAAATACAGTGAAAACAGTGATATTATGAAATATTATTACAATTTAGAATAACTTCTATTTAGTTGTATTATACTGTAAATAAATGTAAATATAAATGTAATTTTTTTCTGTGTTGTCAAAGCTGAATTTTAAGCAGCCATTATTCCAGTCTTTAGTGTCATTTGATCCTTCAGAAATAATTATAATATCCTGATTTTGTGCTTAATAAACATGTTTAAAACAGCTTAAACATTTTTTTTCAGGATTCTTTGACTAGAAAGTTCAAAAGAACTGCATTTATTTGAAATCGAAATCTTTTCTAACATTATAAATGTCTTTACTGTCACTTTTGATTAATTGAATGCATCCTATTTAATAATAATAATAATAAAAAAATCTGGTGTTTTTTCCCCCTCAAAATTTGGATTTTGTTGTTCTCATGTTGCTGTCTCTTCTGCACAATGCACCTGCACAATGTCTTTTCTAGAAGAGTTTTTTTGACCATACTCTTGTTTTAGGCCCATTTGAGCTGAACCCTTTTATGATGCAGTGACTCATCTTTCTGTCCTCCTGCTGCAGGTCTCACAGCCGCTGCTGCTGCAGCTGCGGCCGCCACAAACGCTGCTATCGCAGAGGCCATGAAGGTGAAGAAGATCAAACTGGAGGTGATGAGCAGCTACCACGGTAGCAACACCCAGCACGGGGCCGACTCAGAAAACGGAGACCTCAGCTCCAGCGTGGGTGAGTCACTATCCACCAGCAGCATGACTCACTGCATGCAGGCCCTGGTATTATCAGTCGTCTCGCGATCTGTCACAAGTGGTCAGGCAAGACACATGGCTGTTTACACCTGGGAGTAACATGCTTCTCAAATGTGTCTTCCGTGACTACTTGTGATCCGATTTTGAGGGGAGTGTCACTTAATGACTAAATACTGATAAAGTGGGGGGGGAAATAAAATGAAAGAAAAAGCATTTTCCCCCTATTATTTAGCACAATTTTGTTCTATTTAACAGTTTAACCAATTAACTGTGCTTCACGTGATCTGTCACTGCATGTTGATATCAGACATGTCGAAGATGTTCAATAAAGTCTTTTGCATGCATATGTATGTGCTTTCCAAATTTTCTAAAAGGTTATTTTCCTTTTACCCTTAATGCATGAATGTTTTGCCAATCATTATCACACATTCAGGTTTTTAGGGACCCTATATCTAACACGGATGGATCTCTACCTGTCACGATAATATAAAACTCTCCTGATATTAAAGTAATAATTACAGAAGAATAAAATAAAGCATATTTTGTAACCTTTGGAGCTTGGAAGGGTTCAGTTTGAGCAGATGTCGTATATCATCAGAGCTCATTTCCCAGTATATTCAGCATCTGTCTCATATTTGTGATCTCAAACATATTCTCAAAATCATTTTCAACATCTTAAAAATCAATATTTGGATCGCTGACAGCTTCTTCACCAGATCCACCATTAAGTGACTAATATATATTGCGTTCAGTACTTGCTCTGCAGTAAAATCGCTGAGCTATTTCAAGTTTTGCTGATGATACTTCCTATTCTTTTGTTTTCTGCCTGCAGTAACTATGAGCGAAACCTTACTTCATCATTGTGTATCAGACATTGCTACATTGTGGAATAAAGGTGAATTGCACTTATTCAGTCATCAAAGATTCAATTATTGTTGTGCAGAAAAAATATACTTACACTGTTACACACCTTGAGTCGTTAGACACTATACAATTTTTACAAAGAATGTATGGGAAAACAGCCATTCTTATATATATATATTTATATATATATATTCTTGTTATAGTGTTTATAATGATTTAAGGAATACTAAGAAGGTTGATGTCTAACTTGAATGAATGAGGAGGGTAGTGAATGGTGTCCCGGGTCACTAAAGACCCGAGGTATATGTGTTTAAGGGTTAAAGCCACATGTAGATAAAAGGTTTTAAATCCTTGTTTTGGCACATTTTTGATTGGCGGGACTTATATTATAGCATTTACACTGTTTTCCACTTCCTCCACATATAGTTTAAGCATTCACAAAGCGTTTTGGACCCCAGTAACACATTTATTTAGTGCTCAAAGCGTTCAATGCCAGTCTGAACAGGGTTTCATCAAAAGGGAAAGGGATAAGTTCATCAAAAAATGAAAATTCTGTCATAATTTACAGACCCTCGTGTTGTTACAAACCTGTATGACTTTCTTTCTTCTTTGAAACACAAAAGAAGGTATTTTGATATTTTGGTTCACACAAGTCAGAAGGCTAGGGTTCAAAAACATACTAAGACATGTTTTTTTTTGTTTGTTGCCCAAAAGAAAGTCAGGTTTAAGGGTTAAACCAGATTTGGATGACAGTTTTGAGTGAACTATCCCTGTGAACAAACTGATCTGCTGTTATACAATTAAAGATAATTCATTCTATTTATCTATGCAAAATTCTTAAAGTATGTTCTTAAGCTCACATAAATGCAGATTAAACCACAAACTATCAAATCTGTACAAGAAAGCTTTGTGTAATCTTCTTTTGAGTAGTCAGTTTGTTTGGTTGATTCCAAATTCATCATTAGCAGGTAATGCACTTTTAAAGTAGCTACACATCAAATGCATCCATGAGCACTTTATCCCAAAGCTAATAGCTATTAAGCGAGCCGCTAATTCAATTTGGTGAAGAAAATTAGTTTTGAATGTCCCCCGCTCCAATTAATCGTTTCTCAGATACATTCCGATTTTTTCTCTCTCTTTGCAACATTACTTAAAGCCATTTTTTGTGGAAATTACACTGTTATATTAAACCACAAATCCATTACAAATGATTCAGTTACCATAATCCCAGAGCTGAACTGTGCGTGTGTAATTTCCATTGTGAATATCCACCCTGCGTCGAGGATTTCCCAGCTGCATTTGACACTAGGAGTTTTGGCAAAACACGGTGTGCTCTAAGCAGATTTATCGAAAGGAAGCCGCGCGGAGCTGAGGTCATCCAACAGCGAACGGCGGCGGGGGGCCGCGAGGTCACCGAAATAAAGATAAATGCGAATCGGAATAGGCGAGGCTGCGGCAATGGGGCTAATAAGAAACTGTTTTTATCTTTTTACAATTTAAATTGTAACCTTGAGCATGCAGACTCCCTGAAGAATAATAATTCCAGGCCCAGCGGTGAGCGAAGGAGCCGAACTAGAGAGGCATTAGAAGCTCTGAGTGAAATATATGGCCGCAACGCCTCTCCGGCCCATCCACAATCAATTGGATTCTTTTACTTTAATATTTACTCGCAGCGATGAGATGCTAGTCTGCATGGTGATGAACAGTCTACCTCTGGCGTTTGAAGGTGACCTGTCACCGCGTATGGACAAATCTCTCGCTTGCAGAAATGTAGAAAATAAATCATTAAAGGCAGGCGGGCCTCTCATTCCGGGATTTAAATCACTCCCAGATTTATGATTTAAATTAATGCTTCGTTTGGTCAAAAGAACGGAGGCTGAGACAAATGATGTTTGGTACTGAAGCCATCCTAATATTGATTACTGGATGTCAGTGCAATCTCTTGTTTATATCAAGCACTCTCCTGTGACGGGGTGGCCAATAGGAGTCACCCGCGTGATAAGAGGGCGAAATATAGCTGCTTCTATTCAGCCAGCCAGAGGGGAGAAACAAGCTCCTTTCAGCCTTTAATTGCAACATAAATTAGGTTTTTAAGTGAAATAGACAGTGTTTTCCATTCCCGTCTCCCAGCGAATTCCCTCACTGCTCCGGATCATTACGGCATTAAAACGGAAAGGTCATTTCGCCAGAGAACTGAGAGCGAGATATCGCATTGGGGTGTTTTAAAAGAGTGCCAGGGAAAACACACAACTGTGAAAATAAACTCTTAGCTGCGGTGCTCTGCTGACTTCTGCCTTTCTGAGCCCCGTGATTGGCTCTAATGGTTTTGGGCTGTGAATGCCTATTATGTCCTGCTTATTTTGCAGCTGGAGTCCAGAGTCTGAAATCATTTGACAGATATAGGGATGACTTTAGAGCAGAGGAACTCGGTTAAACACTCTAGACAGAAGTGGACAATGTCATGAGTAGGAAGTGAGGCGGTGCTACATTAAAACAGCTGCTCTTGCTGTGAGGTTATACTTGGATACATGCAAGTGTAATTATTTTTGTAAAGGTCACTAGGGGCAACACCACCAATAACAATAATAATCATCATTAGTCAAATTATTATTATTATCAAGATATTAAGTTTGTGTGTGTGTGTGTGCTCATGTGTTTCTATCTTGGTGGGGACGTGTCACCGTGGGAACCTAATTTAAGGTCCCCATGAGGAAACAAGTTTCTAAATCATACTGAATGAGTTTTTTTTGAAAATATAAAAATGCAGAAAGTTGTGTGTGATGGGTATGTTCAGGGGTAGGGTCAGTGTAAGGGGATAGAATATACAGTTTGTACAGTACAAAAACCATTATAGCTATAGAGAGTTTCTTTTTGAGAGTGGTGCCACTACAAGGGTATTGTGAGAGCATTGCTGTGTGGTTTCTATGGTGTTGTCGATGGTTGCTACTACTGTTTTTTTAATACCCTGCTATTCCTCCAATGATGTACTGTACATTCTGATTAAGATTCTCAGTATAGTGCAGATTAGATTTAGTCTGAAGTACAGACAGGCTGATAGTAAGTGTGTGAAGGACATTGTACTCTCCTTCGGACTTGTTGGTGTTGATGCAAATTGGATGGGCTAATGTTTCTTCTGCATTAAATATTCAGCTCAATCACTCTCGCCGGCTTGCATCACTATTATTAATTACAAAAACAGAGCGAAAAACAGTCAGCCAGTTCAAGTTGGAGCCAAATAGCCAAACAGAGAGAGGAGGTGGTGAACGTGATTAAGCTAAGCACTCGCTTCCCTTTTGATTCTTCCCCAGCATTTTTTTTTTCGAGGAGGTGGGGGGTTCCCTTCTCTTACAAGGTGGATTGTTCCATTGACTCACAGGAAACGACACAATTAGAGATCACAAACCAAGCAAAACATGTTTCTGGAAGACACACAAACAGTGATCCATTCTCTTGCATTGAATAGACCTGAACCAAAATCAACACCTGCCCTTTTCAGCAAGATAAAAATGTTTCTTTTTCTTTCTTTCTTTCCTTTCCTTTCTTGTGACTCATGTATTTGCTGCCTTCAGGTTAAGAAATGGAAGGAGGTGAAAAGAATATCTCTCTTGGTGGCCACTGGGTGCCATTTTGCATCTGATTCCTTGCCACGGCAACGTTAATGGACCTTAAATCCTCTCCGTAATTAGATGGGGGAATTGTGTGTATCACCAACCAGATGATGCTGCCATAATGAAATAAGCGACAAACTTTCAGGCATGCATGTGCGCGCGTTTGTGTGGATTTCTCTGATTTAGCGAGTTAGCGTGCTCAGACCTGGCCCAGACCTGGCGTTTAGCGTTTTGGGGACGTGGGGGGAGGCTCAAACCTGTCACGTCAGTGCCGGTGACAGGTGTCTATGTTAGGGACAGAATTAAAAGTGATGGGGGGAGATGATGGGTGGGCCTCCCACCATCGATGAGGTCAGGCCGCTAATTCCGCCAGGCTTCTTCTGGCAGAGGAGGCCAGCACTCAAGAGATGGATCTGTAGAGAGACCGCAGCTGTAAGCGTGGAGGAGCTAATTGGTCCTTATCTTGCTGTCCCATTCATCTTCATTTTTTACCAATTACCGAGCATTATCTGTGTTCTCGGTTGGATATGGGAGTTAATCCTTTTTGGTTAAGCTGCTAGTGCAGCTTGCAAATTTCCATTGGTGGAGCGGGTGAAAGAGTCAGAGCGAAAAAACAAACTCGGGAAACTTCTCATCATTGTACACAGGAAGGAATCGATTGGAAATGACATCACTGGAGGGAAAGGGGAAAAAAAACAGCGGGGAGGAGGGGAATCAATTATTGGTGTTATAATTCAAGCTCTTGTTTGCAAACGTTGCAGTGCCATTGATTAAGTTGTTTTCATTGCGCTTGCCATTATTGACTTGTTAAAACCATATTTTCTTCTCATCGGTGGTTTCAAGTGTGCAACCAATCAACCGGTGGTGTTTCAAATCTTGTAATAATTACTCAAAATGTTTACATTTGTGGCAGAATTACCCTTTTCGATGCATGAGATGAAGAATCGCTTCAAAGTCTCTCTTATTATGCACTTAACCATATGGATAAGCTTGCAAACACATTAATAACTGTAGGACTTGTGCCTCTTATTGTACTTGTTACACTGTCAAGAGCGATCTCATCATAAATTCAATGCATCACTGCGTCGAGCACTCTGCGCTTTTAACTGACACTGAGGAAGTCGGTTGCGGTGCGATATCTGTCTGATGAGCGCTGTCACATTTCCTCAACACCTATCAAAAAACATAGACCCTAAACCCATTGTCTTTACAGCAGGCACATCCATCATGCATCGGGGCCGTGTCGCGTCGTTATAATCAGCCAGCTTGTACATCGAGCCCTCATTTAGCATAAAGCGTTCATGCTCAATGCCGGGCCTCTTAAAATAGCTCCCCATAGAGGACGGATTGAGTGAGCCTTGCCTCCTGCTCTTTGATAGGGATCTGTTTGGTCACACACAGCACCAGCTGTCATCTCAGCCTCGACTGCTGTGATTTAATTAGTCTGTTTATGTCCTTTCTAATAATAAATCCCACACTGTGGAAGGACAAATCCAACAAGGGTTGCGCTTTGTTTTTCAATCTGGCGGCCTCGCACTGCTAAACGTGGCACGGCAACGGTAAACAGCAGAAAGTTTCGGTGAAATCGTGTTTGTCTGATTGACTTTCACTTTTTTTTTCTTTCTTTCTTTTCTCATGCCATCACCTTAGTCAGGGTGATATAGTTATAACTAATCTCATTTAAATACATTTTATTATGTTATGGATGAAATTTAAATGATATTATTTGTGTATTTTCTGCTATGTTTCTCTATATTTCAATTAAAAGAGGGATTTTTTATTATGTTTTCTGGGATTGATTTCCCCCACTAAATGCCTATTGTTGATCAGTTGACACTGTTTTTCACTGAATGGACACAAGAAAGGAAATAGACTTCGTTTGATTTGATGATGCAAATGAAACTCAACAAATTGTTTGTAATGATTGTTTGTATCATTCACATGCCCTTTTTCGTATTCAAATGCTTTACTAAAACTACTGTAAAATGCTTTACCTGGCTGCCTTAAACTTTTGAGTTCATTGAAAATAAATATTTGAGTTAATACAATGAAGGAGATTGGTTTAATCAACAGAATCTCCAAATATTATGTTATCTGAACCACATGAATTATCCAAGTTGATTTGACCAAAAAAGAAAAAACGTTTTGATAAATCTTGAAAATAATTTTTTACAGTGTATATGTAAATAAAATGTAGCTGTGTTCTATGTATTTGACTAATAATGATGATTCAGTTAAACTTCATCAGAGTTTTGAATCGATTGAAGTCGATTGCAATTCGTGAAAGACTTATACATGCTGTCTCCTTAAAACAACAACTAAAAAACCACCTACATGTTCCTCTATTCCCTCCCTATTCTAGCTTAGGCTACTCTAAGCAATGTCCAAAGCTTAGTTTTTCAAGCGCTTTTTGTGATTTTTCGCCTCTTCATGACGGATCGCTTCCTATATTTCTCAGTTGTAAGTCGCTTTGGATAAAAGCGTCTGCTAAATGAATAAATGTATGTAAAACTAGTTTAATGACATTCTCTTCAGGAAACTTACTGGCCAAATAAAAGTGCTATAAAGTCATCATCATACTCAGGATTTTGCTTAAATTAAATCACTACGCATAGAGTATGAAAATGTGATATATTGCCCAGAAGTCTGCTGAGTGAAAAACCAGCCCGCAGCCCACAGCTAAACAGTGAAAACATGTTCACTTCCTAGCCACATCTGAGTCACACCGGCAGAAATCAGGGCAATGATTCATTCCTTATTTATCACTCGCTGAGTCCCGCCATAGGCATTTAGCAATGCAGATAGTCCGTTTCTTCAAAACCGCCTCACCTGTGTTGGTTTACATTGTTGAATGCTGTTTTGTCTTGCCTTAAACATCAGCAGGGCTCTTCACGGGAAAGCAGGAAGCATCGGTAATAGCTCTGAGACCGGGATGAGAACCAGGGCTGAGTTTACAGAGACACGCAGCCTCTCCTGGGCATTCGTTTCTGAGTGCCTCTATTAGTGTGTTGTGCTCCTGGGAAGCAGGTGACAGATAAGTGGAGAGCGTCACACATTTTAATAGAATTTCAAAAAGATAACTCGATAATCACTTACTTTTTTAATGAAGTCGAATTGCTTGTTTTAATTCCGGTTGCATCGACAGTTAAGCATCAGCATAAAATTGAATATGCATGATTTTGGAAGAGGAGGGAGTCGGGTGTAAAAAATGTGCAAAGCGCTGGTGTACACAAATGCCTACAACTGCAGAAACAGATTACAAAATGGGAATTGATTAAACATTATTTCTGTAATGATCCGTATCATGCTCTATCATCTCTGAAAAGCAGCACAGCTCTATGTTTCTGCAGTGAGTGAACGTGGTAGATGTTCATGCAGATATTTGTGTCTGCAGAGTAAATGAAATAAATAAGTAGCCGGTTTACTTGTCGGGCCTCATCAACATTAAAGCTCGTTCTTCATTAATTGGATGAATTCATTTGGAGCCGTTTGATTCAGTTGTGAGACGTGGTGCATTGCCCGTCCCTCTTTACTAATCTCTGTCAGGTTGCATTTATAAGTGGAATTGAGTGACCTTTGGAGGCAAAGATAGGGATGAAGAGATCTGCACAATTTGAAAAGACAATGTCACATGGTGTAAATGTGATACATGTAATAAATGACATTCAACCTTTCACACACGATAAGCTTCTGCGGTCCATAATGCGAAAGATGCGTGCGCTTTGACTGCTTAGAATATTCCTCTGATAGGTCATCTCACTGCTCTCAATTATGAGAGAGAAACAAACCAGCGTGTGATGCGTAACCGCCGTGCCTTATGATGACAGAGAGGATGCAGTGCAATCGGAATATTGCCATGATTATTGCAGTGATAATAACATTGCAGCAATTAGAACATGAGAAATGAAGGCTCGGCCATTATCACTCGCGGGTATCAATCATGCCTGGAGCCCCATTAACCCGAACCAGACAAGCGATCCTGCTCTGGGTCAGGCTTCTTGCCAGAACAAATCATCAAACTGCCTCAAGTTACATAAAGTAGCCTGCATTTAGCTTGTGTAGTATATGTACGAAATACAGGAATCTGTGCATTTGAACTTTTGAAGTGACCAAGAGGAAATTTGAGTGCTCAGAGGTTGCTCTTTTAAAGCTTAAAAAAGTGCTCTGTTATGTTTGAATGTCTTTAGTTAAAAAGGAAATAGACACAAATATAGACACAATATAGAGCTATTGATAAATAATGTGAATAGCATAGATAAGATAAGTTGCACTTTGCAAATAAATAGAGCAGCAACTTTCCTATTTGAAGACCCGAAAAAGTATTTTTAAATGGATAGTTCTCTCAATAAATAACTATATATATATATATATATATATATATATATATATATATATATATATATATATATATATATATATATATATATATATATATATATATATATATATATATATATATATATATATATATATATATATATATATATCATATTTTTGGTTATTTATTTTATTTTACTTTCTCTCCATGTATTTATCTGTTTTTATTTATTTATTTATTTATTTAAGATTTGAAATTGAGTTTGATATTTTATGAATAAAACATATAATTAAATATTTAATTTTATTATTATTATTTTATTTTATTTATTTTATCTCCATGTAATCTTTAATTGCTGGACAAATGGACCTGAAAAAGATTTTTTTTTTTTTTTAAAGGTATAGTTCTCTCAATAAATAACTGTTTTTTTTTTTGTTTTGTTTTTATTAAATCAGAGCATTATATTTGTATGAATAAAAATTTTATTTTATCATTTTATTTTATTTATTTATTTTATCCTCTTCATGTAATCCCTAATTGCTGGGCAATGGACAAACGTTCTGTCTCTTGTGAAACACAAAAGATGATATGAAGAATGTTGCAACTGAACTGAGGTCAGTGTGGTCCAAAACAACACTGGACCCCATTGATTTTTGTTGTATGCATAAAATAAATGTCTCAGAAAAACAGGCATACAGGTTTGAAACGCATAATGATGAGTAAATAATGACATTATTTTCATTTTTGGGTGATCTCTTTACGCTCATTCAATAAGACCAAAGCGGTATGACAAACATAACAAATCTCCTTTCACAAGGAATTTCAGAATCATGCAAAGATGCAGCCTCTGCAACGTGATGCTAATTTTGTAATTAGAACAGATGATGCAAGAGGCTGTCTTATCCCCTGGAAAGCCGTCTCATGGACCCCTGCACTGTGTGATTGATAACGCCGTTCGATACATTTCATTTCAGAGTCCAAGTCAAATGACAACTGCTTGCCATTGACCAAAAGCAATCTTTTTAAACGGGACCCTTTGCTCAGTATCTGATGGAAATTATTCCCCTCCCTGGGTGTCACAGTCCCTCAGGGAGGGGGGGTTATTGATTGGACTTGAATATATTGTACCCTCAGTGGAAACATCTGCTGGTAATGTCCGCTCCCTTCTGCTTTCCCTAAACTAGCAGTAGTTTATGGAGAGGGATACGGGACACAGTTAACCTGAAACTAATTCAAATTCGAAATTGGGCGTGCTTTCAGTGATATGTCCTGAAGCCTCTGACTGAGTATCTCGTACCATACAGGTAATTGTGTTAACAAGACCACACAGTGAAAAAACAAAAGTGAAAACCCATAGCCTTATTTGTCATTTGTGTTTTTTTATTTATTTATTTGTAATTTTATTTATTTGTAATTTAATTTAATTTAATTTAATTTTATGTTATGTTATGTTATTTTATTATTGTATTTATTATTTTATTTTATTTTATTTTATTTTATTTTATTTTATTTTATTTTATTTTATTTTATTTATTTTATTTTATTTTATTTTATTTTATTTTATTTTATTTTATTTTATTTTATTTATTTTATTTTATTTTATTTTATTTTATTTTATTTTATTTTATTTTATTTTATTTTATTTTATTTTTTATTATTTTATTTTATTTTATTTTATTTTATTTTATTTTATTTTATTTTATTTTATTTTATTTTATTTTATTTTATTTTATTTTATTTTATTTTTATTTTTATTTTTATTTTATTTATTATTTTATTTATTTTCCTGCATGAGCAATATCTAAATATCTATATCTTAGAAATGGCCAATAACATTTATTTATTTAAATTCTTTCTTTAATAAAAAAAAAAATGAAAATAAACAAATTGATGTATTTGTTGGAAAAATATAATTTTGTTTTTATTAAATAGTCATTTGTAAGCCCTTTAGATTTACATAAAATGCATTTCAATGATATGATTCTGTATCAAAATCATAACGTCATATCATACATTTGCGTAACAGGTAGTGACCGAAACCTTTCCACCATATGCCGAGAACTGCTGCTAGGTCTTTATCCTCCTGAAGGAAGAATATATAAATAAATAAATAAATAAATAATAAAACAATACTGTCTCCTCCGTAATCCCTACCACATGTTTGCTTTGATGGTTGTGGGGGTCTGCGTAATTGTGCTACCTCATCAAACCAGAGATGTTTTGTTGCCATTATTTTTTACACTCACAAGTGTGTAATAGATGTTTTTCTTTACCCTCTGTTTCTTATTAAGCACTCTCACTTCAGAGTGAGCATAGTAAATGCCTATTTTACACAGGGATGCAGTTTCTCTATTCTTGTGGCGTCAGATCACATCACATTCTCAAGCGTCTGGGGTTGTTTGTAGCGCTCTGTGATTGTTAGTGATAGTGTACAGGTCTGTTTCTTTTTTATTATCATTTTTGGGGGATGGAGGGGGATATTAACAAATTCAAGATGTTATTTTTATGATTAGCATTAAGATTACAAACAGGAAGAAAAGACTTTAAAGTTTTTCTCAATGACACAGAAAGGCCGTGGGTGGCTACTTCAAAGTGAAATACCTTCCTCTAACGGGCCTTAATGAGTTACAGCGTTTAACAGCCTTGACTAGCTATGCCGTCTGGGAAAAAGAAAACAATCTATACTCTATAGAAGCACGTCTTTTTATGAAGGACCTATGCGTTTATTTCCAATAACATCTTCTGTACACAGACGGAGCTCTTGCTTTTTTATGGTTGAAGGTCCGTTTTAATAGCCAGAATGAGTTAAGGAGTTTTATTTTTACAATTAAAACGTGGTGTGCTTTGCTATTTGACTGCGGAACCTATGGCAAAAGCCTTGACAGTTGGGTTTTGCAAAAATTACAATCTGCCATTGTGAAACGGCACATGAAAAACAACTTAAATTGTTATTCTGATTCAACAGCTACTTCAAAAGGCGTAAGATTTTGGCTCTCAAATCAAAGGGACGAGCAGAAGAACGTCTGTTTAGATAAGAGCATTTACAACATACTGCTCCGTCGCGTTGTTCTCGCAAACAAAGATGGATAGGCCAGAAACAAGTCATTTAATTAGCGCTGGAACCCCCGTCTTCGACTCCGGCAGCCAATTACACATTCCAACGGCATCTGCAGGTCCTATTTCACGAGAGGAAAGCAAATCTTCCCTGGCTCAGCTACATACAGTACATCTTTTCTCTTCCATTTAAGAGAAGGTAAATAGCAGAGATGGACAGCTTCATTAGACAGCATCTGAGGAGCAGGCAGGGCGGATTGTCGCTTAAATAGTGGGCTTTTACTGGAGGGCTAACCGGCGACCTCAGATCAATTACAGCTGACATTATTGTTTGTCGTGAGCTCTTCCAGGACAGAGGAGTAGAGGCAGAACGAGCCCTGGCTCTGCTGAAAATGTAATTTTCCCCCTCTTTTGCTTTCATTCCACAAACAATAAATCACTCAGTTGAAGAGATAATAAAGTGCCAAGTAGGAGCTGGTTTAATTTTTGTCAAGGGAAAGCTTCCTCCCTCACAGGATAATGCAGGTTGCTAGTGCTTTGAAGACCAGCTTTCACCAGACAATGGCTGCTTCAGTCTGTCTCTTTTTAAGGGCCACTGGAATCAAAGTTCATCTGTTTGACAATTATATCTCAGTTCCTTATTCATTCAAATTTCAGCAGTTTATCGCTTTTTTGGATATTTTGATAATTTTTGCCTAGCTTTCAGATATGTTTGGTTTAACTGCTTATATCCTAAAAATACCCCTGGTGTGTGTGTGTCTGTGAAACCCTACTTTGTGAGGACCAAATGTCCCCACAAGGATAGTAATACCAGAAATGTTTGATCTTGTGGGGACATTTTTTTGCTCCCCATGAGGGAAACAGCTTATAAATCATGCAAAATTATGTTTTTTTGAAAATGCAGAACGTTTTTTGTGATGGGTATAGGTTTAGGGTTAAGGTTAGGGGATAGATTATAAAGTTTGTATATGTCTATGGAATGTCCTCATAATGATACCAGTATACAACAGTTAGTTCTGGTCCTCAAATCTGATTGGCTGAGAGGCCTTCCAGGAGTAATGGATATTTTCTATATATAATAATATGTATTATGAAAAATATTTTTTTAAATGTACCCATATACAAGTAAAATACAGGCATATTCTAATATTCTAATGTATGACATATTTATATTTATCTAATTTCTAAATGTAGTCTCAGG
The DNA here is from genome assembly GCF_949357685.1 of Gobio gobio. Taxonomy (NCBI): domain Eukaryota; kingdom Metazoa; phylum Chordata; class Actinopteri; order Cypriniformes; family Gobionidae; genus Gobio; species Gobio gobio. The sequence continues at coordinate 37,646,078 of NC_137103.1, forward strand.
GCTAAAGTTTGAAGTGAAGAACACATAATTTGCATTTATATATATATAAAAAAGTGTTTATATCTTGGAAATAAGTATAAATGCTGAGATTTTTTTATACTTTCATTGATTTGATCCTTGTAATTTAATCCATAAACTGCAACTAGAAAAATGTGCCTTTGTTAAAAAAAATCTTTATTGACCAGGTACATTTTTTTGTTTGTTTTGAGACAAATTTGTTGAAAACTACAAAAGAAGGAAAAACACAGTTGATGAACAACGCGACTGCTTCATCAGACATCTGGATTCTAGACATCCATAGTTCATCGCCTTTCAGTCTCTTTGAAAAGCCTTGGTGGACCTCTTTTAGCTTGTATCATGTTTTCTTATGCTTTTCAATAGGCCATTATGGCTGAAACATCACTTAAGGATGGCGGAACATGAAAGGAGGTGGGATGGGGAGAGAGAGAGAGGGAGAGAGATTAGGCCCCCGAGAGCAGTCTGCTACTGTAAACCCGTAGTCGCTCTCACACGCAGAGTTCTGCTTTGTGGAAGTCGGTCAACACAACAGACATCATTCACTGCCAGGCTGATAAAGGACACCCATTTAAATGACAAAGGCAAAGTCATATCAGACTTTAATACGTTTCTCCCCTCTCTTGTAAATGTTGATTTCCTGAAATCCAGTCAGATCTTCTTGAGCGAATCACAAAGGCGCGCCGGCACTCAATCCGGCTCTCGAAAGCTTTGAAAGGTAGATACGTGCATGAATGCCTCTCTCAATTTGTTTCGACGTGGCGCTGTAAGTATCCTGCAATCACACGCTGGCGCCGTGGCAGGTTTTAATTGAGTCCGGTCCTGCGAGTGGTAATTGATTCAGACTCGGCACTCGAGGAGAGACGCCTTTACAAGGTGCTGCTTGGCCTCACGTTCTTTTAATCTCCGCCTCCTTTTTAATGTCAGGGAATGTGTTTTCCCTGTGCATCTGCTGGTCATCTTTCTTATGGAAATGTACAATGCTTCACGAGGAGCGTTAACACTGAAGGGACCCCCTCCATCCTCCCTTCTTGTTTTCTTTCTTTTTTTCTGATGTAGACCGTCTCACAGCCTTTGGCCACTGATATTTCACACAAAAACAACTCACTGGATTATCCCTTTGTGTCTCCCGTTACCTTGAGCCAGGCGATATCGAGGTAGTGTGGGATGGAGCACGGGGCCGCCTGCTCGATCGGATCCACTGCGAACGCTCAAGTTTTCTTTCAAGCACTCGAGTGGTGCCTTTGACCGCCCAAGACCGAAATTTCTCTCAGTTACTTTTGATCCTTGAGTTCAAAGTCAGGAGTGGGAGTGAGTGGATCTTTAGTTCAGGGACACACACCAGGCTGTGACCTTATTTGTGTGCATATGTCCTTTGAAAAAGCGGGACAGCTTCCTTTCTACCCATTTAATCACTGTCTAAGAATGTAGCACAGTTCGCATTCGTTTTATATACGAGTTTAACAGTGCATTCACATGTCCTCCTGCAGGATCTGCTTTTCCTCATCAAAATACTTTGAATGTCTTAATTATTTCAATCCTGCGTAACTATCAAGGACTTGAAAAAAAAAATGACGTTATAAATGCACTCTGTTAAACAAGTAATGGAGTTTCTGGCACAAATACTCGTAATTAGCTTGTAGGCATCTCATGATACACACTTAGTTTTAATTGGCTCATTTTTGCTCATTTTAACTAATGCCTTTCATGTTTGCCTTATTTTTCCTCAGATATTTTGAATGCATTTACTATTAATGGTGAAATATTTCCATAATTTTTCCCTTTCCCAACATAATAAAGATTAGTATAAATCTCACAATTATTAGGTTATTATGACTGTAATCACCAGAACGCTATATATTATTAACAGCGATATGTATTATTAACAGCAAAAGTGAATATTTATGTTTCTTATGACCATAATGGCTTGAAAATGTGCTGCAATTATTTTTTTTTGTAGTCGTCAAAAGCTTTAATATAATACACTATCTAATGTGACGATTATTATTTAATGAATATTTACTCTGTAAGCCACGGCGCTTGCACGATAGGTCACGTGTGAATAATTCATAGCGTTTCTCCTTTAAATCTTCCTCTCTTCTTCAGCAGTACGCTTTCTTTTCTGTCGCACACGCGTCTTCCATTTGCACACAACTTAATGCCAGAAATGATTAATTAATCAGCTACTTTTCCCTCTCATCTTCAGGCTTGGAACTGCCGTTTATGATGATGCCCCACCCCCTGATCCCTGTCAGCCTGCCTCCCGCATCCGTCACCATGGCGATGAGTCAGATGAACCACCTCAGCACCATCGCCAATATGGCCGCCGCAGCACAGGGACAGAGTGCCCCATCCCGAATGGTGACATCAGTGATTAAGGTAACCCACAGCGCCGTTCTCTCATTGTGTCGTGCACATCTCTCATCAGCCATTGGGGGAAGGTGGAGGGGGCTGGGTGGTGCGCGATCCGTGCTTTCATACGGCATTGCAGGGAACAGTCTGTCAGACAATAGCCTGGGAAGGAAAGGATGCAGAGAAGGGGTGGGGGGACGGTGCCTCCAAAAAAAAAAAAAAAAGCATGGACGCTTGTGTGTCCATGGAGGTGTGTTGCTGAGAAGAGTGTGTCATGTAATGGCCGCCCCGGCTGTGTTTGTTTTTCCTGTTGGCTGTGCAGGAACGGGTCCCCGACAGTCCCTCCCCTGCCCCCTCTCTGGAAGACGGCAGGAGGCCGGGGAGCCGTCCCTCATCCCAGCGCAGCAGCAGCGTCTCCAGCTCTCCCGCGCACACGGAGAGCTCCTCCGACAGAATGCGTATGTTCACCTCATAAATCTCTCTCCCACTCTCTTTGTCTCTCAATTTCTCTCCCTCGTCTCTTCCAGCGTCTCCGCACACCGGCGCACATGCATTCAAGAGCTACTAAATACCGCACTAAAAATGCCTCTTGTTAAGAGCGTGGCACACGTGCGTCCCTCCCAGCATTCTGTTGTTTTCAACAGATGGCAAAGAGATATTAACTATCTTTTTTATCTTTAAGTTTTGCTCTGGCTCATGTTGTGCAAAGACAGACCTCAAATGTTTTCATCATTAGCTGTGTCATAAAATAAAAAAAATGTCCTTAATCACTGAGAGGGCCTGTATGTATGTTTCTCGTCATCTCTGAAATATGCTACGATGTTTTATGATGTTATTCTGGAAGCAGCGTCTTAACGAGTAACTGTTTATTTTGATTAAAAACGTATTTGAGCTCCAAAAGTTACATTGAAAATCTGGGGTTTGAACCTGGAAATACGTTGTTAAAACGATTCAAATGTATTATATAAATCAAGACATATACCCCCGATTTCACAGACAAGGCTAAGCTAGTCCCAGACTAAAATGCATGTTTGAGCTTTTTTAACTGAAAGAAACTTGCACATATCTTAAAATATGTTACTGCCATTGCTTTGTAATTTTGTTTTCTAAGGCACATTAATAAAAGATACTTAAGGCCTAATCCTGGCTTAATCTAAGCCCTGTCTGTGGAACTGGGCCTTAGACATAAAATAAGACTCTGCTCACTTCAAAATCGAATCATAAAATTTGTGACATTGATCATGTGAACTTTGTACTGATGGTCAGATGTTCTTGCTTCCATTAAAGCTCAAGATAATAATCAACGTAATCAGATTTTACACAAACTCATGGAGTTCATGCAGCTCTAGCAATTGTTAAAGCAATTATTAAAGTAAGAATTAAGCATTATTTAATTAATTGGTTGTTGGTTCACTGGTGTTCTCAGACTTTAGGAAGGTTAGGTCTTTTTACTCATAAACAGAATACATTTTTTGTTTTGTTTTGGCAGCCTCGTCTCAGATGTTATAGAGAATTGCACTGAGAATTGCACACGCCAGGCAGAGTGGCAAATGTGATTTTGATTGACTGGCGCATTGATTTGGAGATGAGGTATACCACAAGTTACAAACAGTTGAAAGCCAAGGACGTATTCACCTTCTCTAGCCACTGGACGACGAGAGCTCTTTTCAACTAGAATCATTATTTATCACTCGAGGTGTTTTGCGTTGTCAATTGAGAGCGTGTGGAGATGGGAATAATGTGTCTCTGTGTTCTCTCAAAGCTGTGCATCAGAATGGACTGTCGATGAACCAGGCATTACTGGGCCTGTCTCCCAGCATCTTACCCGGGCCTAAAGAGGGTGACCTGGCGACTCACGACATCGGCCACGAGGCCAAGAGAATGCATCTGGAGAAAGGTCAGAATTCAGTACCTAAAACCTACAAAATAGCTCTGTTTTATTTTATGGAAATATCTCTGAAACACTTTAGGGAATGGCACTGCTGTGCAAAATTCATGTTATTGGTTTCCATAATACTTTTTAATTTTACACTGTTAATCTCTCAATACAACAATGTTTGTTTGGATGGTAATGGAGTTTTAAGCAAGTGCAAGTAATAGCAACTTGCACTATTCATTAAAAAGCTTATATAGACATTTGGGTAACACTTTACAATAAGGTCTCATTTGTTAACATTAGTTAATGTATTAACTAACATGACCTAACAATCAGCAATACATTTGTTACAGTATTTATTAATCTTCGTTAATGTTAGTTAATAAAAAAAACAGTTGTTTGTTCATGTTAGTTCACAGTGTTAACAAATGCAACTTTTGATTTTAATAATGTATTAGTAAATGTTGAAATTAATAAATGCTGTAGAAGTATTGTTCATTAGTTCATGCTAACTAAAGTAGCTAACTAATGTTAACTAATGAAACCTTATTGTAAAGTGTTACCGAAATATGACAATCACTATAGCTATGCATGCAGCTAGTAGCATAATATATATACTACTGTTCAAAAGTTTGGGGTCAGTAAGATTTTAAAGAAATTATTACTTTTATTCAGCAAGAATGCATAAAATTGATCAAATATCAGATTTGCCATCACAGTAATAAATAAAATTATTAATATTAAAATAGAAAATATATTACAAGTTTAATAATATTTAAGAATATAACTATAATGCTTGTACTGTATTTTAGATCAAATAAATGCAGCCTGGATAAGCATAATATACTTCTTTCAAAAACATAAAACATCTTACCATCCCCAAACTTTTGTACTTTCTTAGTTACAAAATCTTAGTACCTTAACTTTACCTTTGATTCTGTCAGAATCACTATCGTCAAAGATGATTGATTGACTATTAGCATACAGTTTGGATTGGCGGTATGGTTCTATTCTGGGCAAGAACTCCCTGCGCATCCATGCAGCCTAGCATGGATAAGAGCAGGGAGAGCAGCAATAACCCCCCTTAGGATAAACAGAACAGAACCAACATAATGTATTGCAGATATCATTAATGTCAAATAATTTGGAATTTAGTCTGATTCAAGGGGAATCAGAATACCAAATCCTGACTGGACGAGAGGAGGAGCTGGGGATGGAGGAGGGTAATTGAGCTCTGGAGAACGCGATAGCTGCTGATAGTACCGAAGGAGCTTATATATGTATGCTGTTATAGACGCCGTATTCCTATAGGTAGACGTGATCAGCTGACAGTCAACTGATGCGAACTTGACTAGCATGACCTGCCAGAACTGACGCTATGCTTGATTTTTCATTGAAAACCTTTGATTTTCATTTTCATTCAAACAGATCTTTTGGATCTTATATTTTAGATTTTTTGTTTGAAAAACACAGATGGAGTGTCCATTTTAAAACTTTAAGAATGCAAATTTAGACATTGATTATTATTCCCAGATGCCTTTTTACTAAATTACATCCAAACAAATATCCAGCTCTTGAGAGGAGGAGGCTAAACATTTGACAAACGTCCCTACTTTTCAGTTTTCACTATTTACTTCAGTCTGGCAATGAAAAAATGAAGTGTCCTTTCATATGCTTTGCATAAACACAAAATGATGCATTTAATAGATTTGAGAATTCTCTCCAGGCGGAAGGCAGGGCTGGGGAAGTGTTGGAGAGGGTGATAATGACATTAAAACCACGGTGGAAATCACTGGGCTGCACGTCCCCTGCTGGATCTGCCCGGAGAGGAGGCTCTGTGTAGGTCTCTCCCATAGACCGAGCAAGCCTGTGAATCAAAGTAATTAGCATGATTATATGAATTTACAGGTCAGACCTTAGGTGTGATGGGCGGGGGGTGGAGAGGAGGTGTTTGTGTGGGTCTTAAGGGGATTGGTGTGTGCGGTCGATGTGTTCTGTTCAGTCTCGATCTCACGTGTCTAGTGACTGTTTGTGTACTATACAAGGCCACTGACATCTTGGCCTGTTTATGATAACATTATCGCAGTACGTATGATTCATTTTTTCCTATCATTCCCCAATAGAGATGTGGAGATGGATCTGTCTAATCCCCCAGCACGCCACAGTTCCACCAGCCCCTTAAGATATCAATTGAGTTAGATTGGTCCTGATTCTCTCCGACCGAGTGAAAATCCACATTGTCTATTTGCATCGCTGCTGCATTATCATTCAGACGCTTGGCATGCTTAATATGTCACTCCTCTTGATTAGAATCCAAAGCTCTCTAACGTGTGCGGCAAAGGTCTCGGGCTGTGGAAAACATTTTTATAAAATAATCCATTAATGCAGAGGAGTGCAACTAAATTAGTTACCAATTTGCTGAGCATGAATTAATGAACAGAGCTTCTCCTGGCTCCCAGAGTTGTAATTTTCATAATAACCTCAGACCTTTATTTGGCAGGTTGTTTAGTTTTTTCGTTTGAAGGTTTTCATTAGTCTAATGAGGACTGTGCAAGGGCGAGCAGTCAGCACAATTTACATGAGGAAGCTATCATAATAAATGAGGCAATTTGAATAACACGCACAGGTTTATGCCGCGAGATGAGAGAGATCGTAGCGCCGGATCTGGAGGTAACCAATACATTAGACCAACTAATAACCAAAGTAATCCCAATAAAAGCCTTAAGTGAAGGGAATAAAATTAATGATAGATATATTGAACTGTAATGATATGATACATGATGCATTAGATTAATAAAATAAATGTGCCCCATTGTTAAAAAGGAGGGGCTCGTCTGGCTTGGCCTGCTTTTGTTTATGGCAGCCTTTTTAATTAGGGTTGTTCATTGGATCAGTTTGTTTAGACAAATGAGATTACATTCCAATGGCTTAATGATATTTCTCCACTTGTTTGATCTTTATGGTCATGGCAGAGCATTAAATTAATGCCACGTCGCGCACTTTCGATTCAGTGCGAAATATAACAATTGAGGTGTTCGCGTCACCTGTATCCAAGCAGGTTCAGGCAGCAGATGAGTTTGGGACAGTTTTTGTGTCTCGTGCATTTAGAATATCCTTTAACATTTAAGAAGTGTCACACGAGCAAGACTGCTGTTGTGATAATGGTACTGCGAGTGTGATATTTCTTCAATACAACAGTTCAATAAACAAGAAGTACATTTTTAATGAATATTCCTCTTCCTAAATGAATCAGGAACTAATAAATCTGTTTGAGTAAATGATTCAGTGACCCGCACTTAAATATTAGACAATTTTGACAGTTATTTTGTGTATTTTTGTTCCGAAACTATATCCTAACGAATTCTAAGCAGAATCGTTGTGTGCTTCTGAGCAACACACAGTATCAGTGTTTTGTTCCTAAATGAATTAGGAATGAATTAATCTGTTTTAGTAAATGATTCAGTGACTCACTCATAAAGACAGTCATTTGTTTTGTTCCTGAATGAGTCAATGTGTTTTGAATGAATCAGTTTAATGATTCAGTAAATAATACACTCACAGACAGTAACCTGTTTTGTTTCAATTGTTTTGAACAAATCAGTTGACTGAATGATTCAATAACTCATTCATAAAAACACTAACTTGTTTCATTACTAAATCAGCGTTTTTCGAAATATCCGTTGTGATTAATGTTTCTCTCAAATACAATTAACTTCTCAATTTAAGACCTCAATGCTATCACTCTCAGTTAATTCATTTAAAAAAAGTTCTAAAATAAAACACTATTGTCTACTCTATGGCGTCCTTCATCTCTGTCATGTTTTGCCAGCATATCTGTGCAAGTAGAATTTTAGACCACATTAAGTAGCGCTTTACCTTGAAGTGAAGCAAAAAAGCGAACAGTTTGCTCACATTTATTATAAAGTCTGGACTAATTGAATTGCTTCACAAAGGGAATCTGTCAGAATAGTTTTTGACAAGCCTCGCTCTTGTGAAACAGCAGGTAGTTGACAAACAAGGAAATTTGAAAGGCTCTAAAGCCTTTGGCTGTAAACTCATTTTGGACATCAAACATTTAACATGGTTCCTCTCCTTGGGGGAGCCGCTCGTGAATATATCCACATATGGGCGGGAGCTGTAGCTAAGCGCCGCACAATAACAACACTAGAAGAGTAATTTATGGGATAATAACTGCAAACAGTTTCTCTTGCCCAAAGGAATGGTAGAGGTTTATTTTTACCAAATGAGAGCTGCTCTCACATAAATTATTCCTGTATTATTGATCATAACAGATGAGTCATATCTGATGACATTGATGAGTGGCAATGTTATATTGATGCCGCATGGCATGTGTTTTAAGTTATGCAAAATTTGATTTGTGTAAAGGAAGTTAATATTGTAAAAATGCACAAACACTTTTTCCAGTACCACATTTTTTAAAAGGCTTCAAACGATCCTACAAGTATTGAAAATAGGGGGGAAAGGATGCCTGATCACGAAATAATTTCTTTCCAAGTCTACATAAAGCATCACTTCTTATTGAGTATTGCTACAAATAATCTTGATGTCTTCATTTTACAAGTGTATATATGATTATTACCCTTTCCCCCTTTCGTAGTTACCACAGTATTCAAATACGTAAATGACCATCTCCTCATCACAAGCATATTGTGTGACTTTGAAGAAACACTATACCATCACAGAGTCTCTCTATTGACAGTACATCATGACTTTGGTTATGCGAGTGATTGATGCATACACCCCCTCCTCTGAATTCAGCATTAAATGTGCGTGGAATAATCGGATCTGATTTGGCCAAACAGACAAGCTCAGAGATGCAGTCATATGAATAATGGAGCATGGCAGCCGCAGTATCACTCCGATAATTTGCCAGCTGGTCAGTGAATGGCAAAGCATGTGTTAGCCATTAAATGATTTCATCATAAAATACCTCATCCCCAAGAACATCAAAAGATACGAAAAAATGAAAGAGAAAAAAATTAATCATTAAAAAAAGTGGTGCACAAAAACCATGCTTTTGTACTTTTAAGGTTAGTCTGACTGCATGTAACATTGCACACATAACTTGCAGATGGACTAACATTGTAAGATCTTGGATTTTCGGCTTTCCTGACATTAAATTTAATAGACATGTTGGGAGTGGGGAAATCTACTGTGAAGTTTTTTTGTATTTGGCAGAATTAGATATTGTTCTTGCAGTGCAAGAATGAAAACTCATTAGATTGCTTTGCTGATGTAATTGTCTTCACAAACCCCAAGGACAGAGGCTTTATTTCATTTAGAGCGTAACGCTTGAGAAATAATCTGGCTAATTTCACTTAGCGTACTGCAGGAAATTGTACAAATCCGGTGGACCTTTTGAACAAAGTAAACATTATGATGTTTGATTCATGCTGTATCGTATAGCATGATGTCTGACCATTTTATGTTTTTCACTGTACTAGTCTGTAAATACAAAAATGAACTGGAAAGTTACTTGTAACTATGGAAGACGAAAACAGGTAATTGTGACACAAATTTTAAGATAAGTAGAGACTATGACAAGATTGGCTACCTTTGATTAGGCTTTTCTAGAGTGACAAGACTACTATTCTCTTTTATGATCACCTAGCAAAGACAATTTAGGAAAGAAAAAACATGACTTTTTCATAATAAGTCGGGACACTAAAAATAGAGCTGAAATACTGGACTGTCCCCGGAAAAAATGGGATGTCTGTTCACCCTAATATTTAATATTACATTTTTATTGTCATATAAGTACCTGGTGTGAAATTCAAAAAGTTGTTACTCATTACACCCTACTTCAAAAAAATAAAAAAAAACTTTTAATTGCATATCAAGCATTTCTTGTTATGCGTTGCACTGATTTCTGTTTGATCAACCAGAAGCCAAAACTATTGAGCGGGGAATACAATAGTTCGTTTCCGGTCCAGCAGTTTTATGACCACCATCTTGCATCGTTATAGAGACATTGGTTTTTGCTTAGCAAACATGTTACTTACAACACACCTCCGGTTCTTTAACTCCATGTCTGATCATGGCAAACTTGCACACTCTCCTTTCATCAGACACACTTGCTTTCCAAGCATGTTTTCTATCGCCTTTTTAAGTGTCCTTGCGGTTCTGGCTTCAAAAGTGAAACGGACTGAGGCTTGTGCTGACTCGGCCGACTTTTCCTAAGACAAAAGGCTGGATCATTAGCCATGGGGATCTGAAATGTGACTTGGCAGACAATCACGGGGTATGATCAAACAACTTGTCAGTGTGTTCTGTCGAAATGAAGGGGTGCAAAAAGAAAGAAAAAAAATCATTCAATAGAGGATCAATCAAGTTTGTGAGCAGCGAAACAAATAGTGCTGATGATGCAAACGTGGGCCGTCCCTCCAGGACACGGCGCTTCATTTGGATATTTGTTCTCCCTCATGAATGTTCCATTACGTGATACCATGGACTGCTAATCACATTCCACAAGAAAGACAGTGCTTTTAGGAATGTTGAAAAGCGAGTGGTTCTTTCTAATCTTTGAAATGCCTTAAAAGTGACAGAATGCTTTCTCCTGCCAAGATGTAAGGCTTAGATAGAGAGATAAATATGCTGTGGTCAGCTAAGAGTATCTCACAAGCAGAGAGGCAAATTTAATAATGTATTATCATTCACTAGAGAAGGTGAAATCTCCTTGTCCATCACAACACGCCAGGGCCGTTTTATGTTACCCTTCATTTCAAAGGGAGCAATGTGCTGCAGAGACACCTGCTCTGATAAAAAGGAAAGATGCAGCTCTTGGCCTAGAGGGTTAGGGCTTCGCTTTTTGATTGCACCGGTAGTTCCACCGTTTTTCTTTCTCTCAGTTTGCAAGTGAGATTCATTTTGTTTTGCACTACAAGGGCAATTAGAATGTGGTTCATTGTGCAGCATGGACAGTCTCTTTGTGAATTCTAAGTACATATCCAAGCATCTGCCCTTAACAGTATGCACACTGCTGTGAACATATTTATCATTTGCTTGCCCTTGGACAGACGAAATGTAACAATTAGCAATGCCGTTTATGCTAATTTGCGCTTAAAGATGCAAAAAGCTTCAGAACAACTGTTGTGTTAAGGTAAGGCTGACCCAGACGTCCTAGGCATAACAATTAAATACCTCAAAGATCATTGTTTTCCGTGCACGTTTTTGTTTTTGAAAACATCATGTTCTTAGGCTGATTTACCAGACGTAACAATTAAAAACGCTGTTTTACTGACATAAAACACAGATTTCACTTTGTATATTTAACACAACTCGCGTTAAAGGGATAGTTCACCCCTAAATGAAAATTCTGTTCTTTTGTTTGGACCCCATTGATTTCCAAAACGTCATCTCCTGTATTATGCAGAAGAAAAAAATAACAGTGATTTGGAATGAGACAAGGGCGAGTAAATGTTATAAATTCATTTTTGGGTGAAACATCCGTTTAATGTCATATTGGAGCACTTACACAGTAATGCAGCTCTCTTATTAAGCTGCTGAGTTTAGGGCAAAGTGTGTCAAATTTTACAATTTCACTGTTCCATAATTATCAACGGATACTTAGGGCTGTTATATCCTTTCACTGTGAACAAAATCGTTCCTAATAAAAAAGAATAGGGGGTGGAGAAAAACTGCGGGAGGACTAATTCTCTTCTCTCTTGCAGCATTTGAAAGCTCTCCTAAGTGTTCCAGTCACCTTGACTTTGCTGCCACAGGCCCGGAGATGCTGTTGCTTATCCCGCCTAACCCCAGCCTGTCAATTAGGTGTTTAAAAATTAATCTCTTTAACTGGAAATACCATGCCAGCTTTCTTCCATCTGTAAATGGAGTGTTATTAATTCAAGCTGCGCAAAGCCAGTGTTATGAATAATGTTATCAAAACAGATTTCCACACGTTTAACACATCACCCGCTTTTAAAAATCCTAAGTATTTTTTTTTTTCTAGCTGTGAACCAGACGCAAATGGATTTGCATCCATTTTCCTCTGCTCACGAGGGCATGAGAGACACAGAGAGAGGGCGTCAGATGGGGGGCTCCTAAGCTCTGCTTTTTAAAAAGTTTACATTTACATTTCTTTTTGTCTTTCATCTTCAGTCTCCAAAGCGGCTCAGTACATAGAGCCTGGATTAGTGCCAGAGTCGATTGTCGCCCCAAACATCCTCATTCCCTGTAGGATTGCTGAGAATCACATTAATATGTCCGCCCGTCTTCGACGGAACGTACTCCACTGTGATCAGACCACAGACTATCTTCCGTTTCTCAGTGTTCGAGTGCTTGTTCTATCAAAGCATTTTGATTATGTCTGGTTTTTTACTCCTTGTTTGAATTTCTAATGTCATTGTGTGTAAAATGTGGAAGGCATTTACATATTGGCACCAAGACACATTTGTTTCTGTGTAAGGACAGCGATGTGCGCATTCATAAAAGATGTAGAAAATTCAACCAGATGTGAGCTGAGGCAATTCCAGTTAACAAAAATAAATAAAGATGTCCACATAGACATCTTTAGAGATGATTAACTCTAGATTGTGCAGGAGGCTTCCAAAGTGTGATTGTAGTAATCTAGCTTTCAGGGTGTGCACCAGTAAGCATTCAATGATCAATAAATGAACTCAATTTGGGCTGATTACTCCTGTAATGCATGCTAATAATAACCCCCCATTCCCCCAAAAAATCTCTTTTTTTAGACTCTAGACTGCAACATGTATGATTTCCAGACCTTAGTGATCATCATCCCCCACAAAGACCGTAAACAAGACTCTCCACTACATACGAGTCCTGCATGCATTTGCTTTTCAAAAGGCAATTAATTCAAAGACATTTGAGAACATTAGTTACTCATCCTTCTTTACCTTTATTAATCGGGTTATGCAATCCTCTCTCGCCAGTGCTTCATCCACCTTTGAGGAGTGTCTGTTTACGGCAACGATGGTTGTCATTGTATGCCGAGTGCGGTCTTTCTGTAGGACGCTCACTTGAAGAAACAAAAGTAGTGGAGGGGCTTTTTTATGCAGTCATCACAGGCAGTCAAGCCTTTAATCCTCAGCGGTCCAATAATGACATCCCCTCTGCATTTATTACATGTAGGAGGGTGGAAAAACGCTGACTTTGAACAAATGAACACTCTGACCTTTATGCAATAAATATGACACGGGCCGTATAAAAAGACAAGATATCTTCTTCTGCTGGGGTTTGCATCCGAGACTCTTTGCCTTGCCGCTGCTGTATGGCCCACCATCAGAAAACAAGATGTGAATTTGCAAGGCTTCAATCTGTGGAACACTAAAGAAAATTTTATTTTTGTCCATACAATGAAAGTCAGTGGGGTTCAATGTTGTTATGTACCCCATTGATATTAATTGTTTAGACAAAGCACTCTTCAAAAATTAATTTATTTTGTGTTTCGCAGAAGACAGTCCAAATATAGGTTTGGAACAACAGGGTGAGTAAATGATGATAGTATATACATTTTTGGATTAACTGCAGGCCCGGCGTCAAGGGGGGGCTAGCCGGAACCCCTTACATCCCCCCCAACCACCCCCACCCGAAACTTCCACCCCCCAGAAGGCCCCCCCAAGTCGTTTGTCCTGGCCAGTGTTGGGGAGTAACTAGTAACATGTAACAGCGTTACGTAATTTAACTTCAAAATAAATGTAACTGTAATCTGTTACAGTTACTGAGAAAAAAATTGCAATTAAATTACAGTTACTTATGATCGGTGTTGGAGAAAGTTACTTTGAAAAGTAATGCATTTCAATATTGCGTTACTCACTTAAAAATTAACTAATTGCGTTACTTTTTAAGAAAAGTAACGCATTATGTTAATTTCGCGTTACTTTTTCTTACCTGGGCTGGGCTTGTTTTTTTTTGTTGGTTTTTTTTAATAACAAAAATTATCAATTTTTGGTCAAATGTAAATGTGCTTTCACACCGAATTTGAAATAATAAGGCTGAAGGAAATGCAAATTCACACATGTACAGTAGAGGGCGCAGCTCTAACAAACCCATTCTGGATTGAAAGGGTGTTAGATATTAATATTTTCTGTAAAAAGATAATGTTAAATAATATTAATTTGTTGCTTCTATGCTATTCTGATGCTTTTGATCCGTTCTTGTTTGAGTTTAAAGCGCACCAGTTCTGCCAATAACATCAATCCTCATTGCCGCTGAAAGCTTTGGCCTTTAGGCTACAACATGTCTGAGTGATAAAAATGCATTAGAAAATTAGAAAAGTAATCAAAAATTAATCAAATGTAATCAGTTACATTACTTTAATAAAGTAATCAAAATAGTTACACTACTTATTACATTTTAAATAGGGTAACTATATTTCCAAAGTAACCTTCCCAACACTGGGGCGTTGTGGCCGGGTGAACTGTCTCTATTTTAAGAAGATTTTTTCCAATATCAATATAATTAAGAACAATGTAAAGAATGCAATAATAATGCAATCAAACAATGAAGCCAAACTCATGCCCCAGTGCATGCTGGGAAGAGGGCAAATGAACCACAAAACCACATTCCTATTTTGACAAAAAAAAAAAAATCAAAGTGTATAATGATAGAAAAGTTGCATTCAAATGCATTACTTGCGTTGCTAAAAAACAAGTAATGTATTTGTTTCTTTGCTTCTTTATTTGATTCAATTCAATTCAATTCAAATTTATTTGTATAGCGCTTTTCACAATACACATTGTTTCAAAGCAGCTTCACAGAAAGTGCATTTCATAAATGTACATTGAAAAATGTTAGAATGAGAATGTTAAAGAAAAATGTTAGGATAAGTTAATCAATCATGTATTATTTTAGGCCATAACAACGCTGGCGTTGAGTCGTCTCTTCACAGGCGTCGAGTCGTCTCATCACAGGGGCATCTGAAGTCTCCATGAGAGGCTGGATACAAACTGGAGCTGACGAACTAGTTACCTCGGGACTAGTGTCCCGAGATAACAACAGAAAAGCAGATCTTTATTTGATCTAACAATCATTTTATGCTCTGTGCATGTGTCTTATAATCTTAACAGTTTGTGGTTTGATTACCTGCGGTAGATAGTTGCAGCCACACAAGACCTGTTTTTTTTCCCCTCTGGTGGTGAACTGCTCACCATAAAGGCTGCTTTTGTTTTTATCCCTGACCGTGTCCGACAGTTAAGGATTTATGAAGATTTCCTCCCCTTCGCCTGCCCATCTGTGCGGCTGTCTTCAGCGTGGCCTTGAGAATATGTTTCAATTTATTAAGCCAAACCAAAGGACTCATTATTTCAGAAGAGGGGCGCGGAGTGACACACAGAATTGGTTATTAATGGAAAGTCTCTGCCACAGGGCAGTTGAAATTTAATGATATCCTACAAGAAAATATGATGGTGTCACTTTCCCAAAAGTCATGCGAAATGTCAGCGTTTTAAGGTCCCGACGCTAATTTTATGCCCGTGCACAGTAATGTTTGGGAGCGCGTTTAGGAAACACGGCCCAGTGCCTGTGCTGATTATCCCCCTCACCTTCTTTGTGCTCTCAAATGGGTTTGTGCAGCAAGCGATTTAATCTCTAAGTGTAGGGAACATTAGTGGAGCGAGAGAGAGAGAGAAAGAAACACCACAGTGCATTTCTCAGAGATAAGGCTTTCCAAGCCAAATGTTACCTGTTAATCCAGGGCCGACTGACTCCAGCACTTGACTTTGACTCTCAGCAGGAATTTGGTAATGGCTAATTTTCATCTCGGAATTAAAGAGCAGAAAAGAGCAAAGCCAAGTGCTTGTGAGCAGGGTTAGCGGCTCTGCGGTAGATAGCTGTAACAATTCTGTAACACGTATGTATTCACTGTGCCCATATGCACAACATATGCACCTTTATGTCATTCTGAAGGAATTTGCCCACTACGGATCACAGCACACATTTCTCACTGTGGTCTGCATGTGTACACATGCTGTAAAGGTAGAATTGCTTTCCCTTTCATTGCTTCTGTCTTTTTCTCTTTTTTTTCTTCTTTTTTTTGTTGTAAAGTGCTTGCAAAGCAGTGATGTATATATATTCCTCAAACATCTGGTTTAGGGGTTTTATGGAAAGGGGTGACATAACTAAAGCTTTGATTTAAAAATGTTATATTTTTGTCTTGCAAATCTATCTATCTATCTATCTATCTATCTATCTATCTATCTATCTATCTATCTATCTATCTATCTATCTATCTATCTATCTATCTATCTATCTATCTATCTATCTATCTATCTATCTATCTATCTATCTATCTATCTATCTATCTATCTATCTATCTATCAATAAGGCATATACAGCCTATATTCAAGGCTTTTAAAACTTTTAAAACTAATAAAATCAAATATTTAGAGTTTGTCTTGACAATAACTGAATTCCTTGATAAAATTACAGTTAGCCTACATGACTTTTCCTTACATTTCAATTTGAAATTGCAATTCTGCATCCTGTTTGTCACCTCAGTTCAAATTCAATTTATTCAAATCATCATAATATTTGCATATTAAGCGGTGATTAGTCTCTTCTTTCTTATCCATTATTTTTGGGCATTTTTGCCTTTACTTTCTAGGTCAAGTCAAGATCTCATACAATGTTATCGAAGCAGGCAGATCAAAATTATTAAGAATAATAAGGACAGTGCACAAAAAGGAGGAGAGAGGGGAACGGGGTCGGCTGTAACTACAGATTCCGACCTAACTGTCTTTTTACCTAAAAATATCCTTGGTGCTCTTATATTTAATCATTGTTCTGCTTTTTAGAGTTAGTGATACATTACTTTTTTTTTTAAAAGAGCTTCTTCAAACTGACCACTTTAAACATAGGTGTATAAGCTTTGAGTTAGGTCAGTAAAAACAGTTGGCTGCTGAAATATTTAATGGAATGCAGAAGAGTGAGCAGACAATGCAGTTTTAAAGATTAGCCTCTGTGTAATGCGCTGTTGTCTCCATTTATGAGACTGAAAGGTCATAACCACTCCCCTGGAAGGAGGCAACTTCTTCAGCCCCATTGGCAGGTCAAATAAAATGTAATTGTCTGCTGTAGGTAGCGGCAGCCTTTGCGTAGAGGGGAACTGACATCCTCCACGTTTTAAACATTCAATTCTCCTGCTGCGAGGAACACAGGTTTGCAAGGACACAGGCTTCACCTGTCAATATATCACAGTGACTGGCTAGCCAAATGCTGCAATGCTTTTCCCCCTCTCTCTCTCTCTCTCTTTCCCTCCTCCGGCTCAGTGCTTTCATTGGAGAAATCAGCTGAAAGGTCCGCTGGGACCTCAATTCAAACACTGCAACTTGCAACATATGGCACATTTTCAGCTCCCAAGGTCAATTAAAGCTATTTATTGAGAGAATGTTGCTAAATTTCCCAAGGTTTCCACTCAATTCATCGCAGAGTGCCTTGTCTATCATATTAAAAATCAGTCGAGTGGTTTACACTCTCCTTGTCGTGACTTTTCATCAAAGATATCAAAGGCTTTTGAGAGTGGTTCGAGACATTTTATCTTCTCTTATCGCAAACATCGCTTTTCGCTCTCTCCCCTTTTCCTCAGCGCAGCCTTGTCCGAACGCTGCTCACAATACAAATCTAATAACATGTAAATTGGAGATAAGCCCAGATTCCTCCAAGTGATATTTTTGTACATTCATAGTTTGTCAAGTTGATTTCTGAGCCCCTGTTTTAGCAGCACAACACATAAGGACTGAGAGAATTAACAGGAAAGGTGATTTATCATTGCTACCACACTGTCAAGGACTCCCACTGCTGCCACGGGAGGGAGGGACAGCGTGCGCGCGCGTGTGTGTGTGTGCACATGTTTACGTGTGATTGTGAGTATGTGCGTTGTTTTAAATTATGGCATTTCATTCCAAATGCGTCGTATTTACAGCGTCCCATTTTTATTTGCGGCTCCTATTATCCAGCGAAACAGTTGTGCATGAAATGTTATTTGTGACACGGCTGACCTAAAAGGATTTCATAAGGATTTCATTTTTGAGGCAGAAAGCTGCAAACGGACCTGTCACAGCTGCTGCTGGCAGCCTCGGTGGAGAAATATCACCTGGAAAACACAGCTCTCTCCTTCGTCTCTTCATCATGCTGGCGTCTGGCACTGTAATTAAGTCCAAGTCAATGATTCTGGACCAATGGCAGGAAATAAACAGCTAAAGCCTGGCCAAAATGGAGTGCTCGAAACAAGAGAATGCTCACAGACACAATTGCGCTCAAGTGTGGCAAATGTAAATGGAGACTGACCAAAAAAAATGGCAAATTTCGGTTATTTGAGAGCTGAATTGGTCATTTGAGATGAAATGTGCTGTTTGCTTTCTAATGCATGACAGATTGTTTCCTAGTAACAAAGCAATATGAGCCACTCTGTGATCCAGTATTGTGTTTGCGGCGAGGTCCTGCTGAGTCTAAAGCAGAAGTTGGTTTAAGCAATGATGTATTATTAATGCCAACACCAAATCCAGGACTACGGTGGCTGCAAACCAAATACAGGCTTCTGACATCCAATTCTCCTCTATTGTTTCTCATTTGCTGATTTGCTACATGTTTGGCATCCAAAAAATCAGAGCCACAAATGAGACAAAGAGAAGAAAACATACTGTGTATACAGGGAGTGCAGAATTATTAGGCACGTTGATTTTCTGATCATATTTTTTTTCCAGGCACATTTGACCAATTCCAAACCACAGTAATCCTAATAACTACTATTGATTTAGTATTTAATAATGTATAAGTGATATATAATTGTTCATGAAGGCTGGAAATGAAAATCACCTTATATTCAGGTGTGCAGAATTATTAGGCATGTTTTCTTTTACAGATAAATTGAGCCAAAAAAGAGATTTAACTCAGACTGAAAAGTCAAAAAGTATTAAATGCCCATGAGAAGGATGCAATACTAATGCAATACTAGACATTGCAGTTAAGGCATGACCATTGGACAGTGAAATGCTCGTTGGGTCAGCAGGGTCAGACAAAAACATGTGGCGGAGAAAAGACACCTGTTAACTGCAAAAGAATTAAGAATTAAGGTGAAGAATTAAGGGTGAAACCATCAGGAACCCTTTAGTCTCCAGCACCACCATTTTCCAAAGCTGCAACCTACCTGGAGTCTCCAGAAGTGCAAGGTGTCAGGATCTCAGAGACTTCAGTTAGGTAAAGAATCCTAAAAAATGACCCCCACTAGATAAGAATCACAAGCTGAAGTGTTGTAAAATACATGAAGAAGGTTTTTTTTATAGGCTTTATGGACAGATAGGTTGAGAGTGACTCTTGAAGGACCAGCACCACATCCTCTAGTAC
This sequence comes from Gobio gobio, assembly GCF_949357685.1. NCBI lineage: Eukaryota > Metazoa > Chordata > Actinopteri > Cypriniformes > Gobionidae > Gobio > Gobio gobio. The sequence goes on from NC_137103.1 coordinate 37,665,645, forward strand.
CACTGTTTGAAGAATTCATCTTCCAGAATCTGGCAGTACGTTTTGGGAGTTCATTTTAGTCCATCCTGAAGTCCGTTTTGCAGAGATGGACTAAAAATGAACTCCCAAAACTCATGGGCATTTAATACTTTTTGACTTTTCAGTCTGAGTTAAATCTCTTTTTTGGCTCAATTTATCTGTAAAAGAAAACATGCCTAATAATTCTGCACACCTGAATATAAGGTGATTTTCATTTCCAGCCTTCATGAACAATTATATATCACTTATACATTATTAAATACTAAATCAATAGTAGTTATTAGGATTACTGTGGTTTGGAATTGGTCAAATGTGCCTGGAAAAAAAATATGATCAGAAAATCAATGTGCCTAAAAATTCTGCACTCCCTGTATACAGTATATTATATTCTGTGATGTAATAATTAGGCTGCATAGAGTTAATATAATTCACTCTGTTTACTTGATCTGTTAATGACTGCACAAAACGATGCCATCGTACGGCATTAAAACAACTTTTTCTGAATATTTTCTTTTGTGCCGCCCATTGTCGGTAATGAACTGGAGTAAAATGCTAGTTAAATTAGGGGGAGAGATTGGAGGAGACCCTCCATGGATTCCCAGCACTCCTCTTGGCCTTTCCTCCGTCCAAGAATTTCGAATCGTAAAGTCTTAATAGTGGCGGCTGATATTCAACTGTTGGTTGGCTGAATGTTTCCAGGGCATTTGCAGATGCTCTGAATAATCTCTTATGTTTTGCTGCAATCTGCTGCGGAGATGGTTGAAATAAATACTTTAAACTAATTAATGTAGGACCAGCTGTTACCAAGCCTTGGCTGGCGTTAGTGAATGCTGATGGCAGAAGAGGGGCTCCTCAAGTCGTGCCGTGTTTGTGCATGATTTAGGAAGTCATATAAACACATATTAATTCTGTATGAGGGCATGATTCTGGGCTTAGATACTTAAACCGAAATGCGTGAGAAATGCAATTCTGGGCTTTTAATTTAAAACACATTTTGTAATGCCTTATAATACACCTTATAATCAGTGGTATTATCTATATGTAAAATTATATGTAAAAATAATATAATATAATAATAGTGAATTTATGCATCCCAATATACAGTATAAAAAATTTATATTAATTTAGAAATTTGCTACAGATTCAATTTTACAGTGTTAAATATTAGTGTTTTAAAGATGAACATTAAGTGAGTGCTAGAGGACAGCAAGAAAAAAATGGGGGAAATGAGCATGCACAAAATAGTACACACATAGATTTGCACATCCCTAATAGATTTGGACTACACTGTATATCAAAAGGCATTACCAAATATTTCATAATGCGTTACATTAATAAAGCAAATTATTGAGACATTGTTCTTTGTTCTTGCCAGTTAGACAGTCTGAATCATCCTGTTGTGTTCTGTTAGCTGACATGGCCTGTGTGTTTTCTCGTTTTGTAGCAGGCAGAATGTTGTCTGAGACTTTTGCTGTGATTGGCAGCACGCTATGACAGTGTGAAGATAGTGTCAGCGCAGGGCTGTGTGGTTTAAAGTGAGTTATGATAGTCTGTGTGTACATGTTTGTCCATGTGTGTGTGGAGATGGATTCAGGGGGTTATGAGGCCTTTACGTGTGTGTAGTGATGGATGCAGGCCTATGATAGCCTGTATACGGCTGTGGCTGTTAAGATAAATGTGGAGTTTTGATGGCCTGTGTGTGTGTGTGTGGAGATAGATGTAGAGTTATGATTGTCCGTGCAGCAGATGGTAGAGGTCTGACCTAACGGAACTGATGAATGGCAGATGATGTCATCAGGGCACTGACAGGCACTGGTGGCTGCTCACAGGAAGTGAGCAAGAATCTGCTTAACATTTCAGCCCCACTGGACATCTGCTCAGTGTCCACACTCATGTTATTTTCTTTTAAAATGCTGCTCAGATACGCTGAAGACTAGAAAACGTTGTTTTATTTAAATGGGTAGTACTGTAGCCTAGTGGATAAAGATCATGGCTGGTAACTGAAAGAATGCAGGTTCAAACCTCAACTATCACAATAATTTACAATAAATTGTTACATACTTAAATATTAATTTAGAAAAATGCATCGTCCAATATATTATTAGTGAAAATGAAATGAAACATTTGCTCATTTAGTTTTAATGCATCCCAACTGATTTCATCTGATTTTCAAAAATTTATTTTTTTATATTTATAAGATATAATATGAAGTTTAAACAGCTTCAACTCTTCTGGGAAGGTTTTCCACAAGGTTTAGGAGTGTGCTTATTCGAGTTTTTGAGCTTTTTTCTAGCAGCGCATTTGTGAGGTCAGGCACTGATGTTGGACGAGAAGGCCTGGCTCGCAGTCTCCGCTCAAATTCACCCCAAAGGTGTTCTATCAGGTTGAGGTCAGGACTGTGCAGGCCAGTCAAGTTCCTCCACACCAAACTCGTTCATCCATGTCTTTATGGACCTTGCTTTGTGCACTGGTGCGCAGTCTTGTTGGAACAGGAAGGGGCCATCCCCAAACTTCCCACAAAGTTGGGCGCATGAAGTCCAAAATGTCTTGGTATGCTGAAGCATTAAGAGTTCCTTTCACTGGAACTAAAGGGCCAAGCCCAACCCCTGAAAAACAACCCCACACCATAATCGCCCCTCCACCAAACTTTAAACTTGGCACAATGTTGTCAGACAAGTGCCGTTCTCCTGGCAACCGCCAAACCCAGACATGTCCATCGGATTGCCAGAAAGAGAAGTGTGATTCGTCACTCCAGAGAACACGTCTCCCTGCTCTAGAGTCTAGTGGTGATGTGCTTTACACCACTGCATCCAACGCTTTGCATTGCACTTGCTGATGTAAGGCTTGAAGCCCCATTCCATGAAGCTCTCTACGCACTGTTCTTGAGCTAATCTGAAGGCCACACAAAGTTTGGAGGTCTGTAGCTATTGACTCTGCAGGAATTCGGCGACTTCTGCGCACTGTGCACCTCAGCATGCACTGACCCCACTCTGTGATTTTACATGACCTACCACTTCGTGGCTGTTGCCCAATTGCTTCCACTTGTTATAATACCACTAACAGTTGACTGTAAAATATTTAATAGTGAGGAAATTTAACAAATGGACTTATTGCACAGATGGCAACCTATCACGGTACCACGCTTGAATTCACTGAGCTCCTGAGAGCGGCCCATTCTTTCACAAATGTTTGTAGAAGCAGTCTGCATGCCTAGGTGCTTGATTTTATACACCTGTGGCCATGGAAGTGATTGGAACACCTGAATTCAATGATTTGGAGGGGTGTCCCAATACTTTTGGCAATACGGTATATATATATATATATACATTTTCTAAATGTACCCTTATATATACATTTTCATTAGACTATAGATTATGAAATGAATATTATAATACATGCCACTAGCAACACCAAGGTCATGGGTTTCAATTTCAAGAAACACATACTATTAAAGTGTATTGCGTGTATTGTAAATGGATTGGATTGAAGTGGCTGCCAAATGCATAAATGTAAATGTAATGCATATTGATTGAAACATAACTGTTTACTACACTATAAAGAGGATCTAATTTTTTCATTAATTATTTTTTTCTAACACGAGGTACTTTAGATTACTTTCATTTACCAGCATAATGTTTAATAAGATGACATGGTGATTAATCTTGGAAAGCTGTTTGTAAAGACATGCTGCACACTTTACAGTGCTCATCCCAGCGTTTTCCCTCCTTATGACATTCAGCTGGAAGTCCCAGTGGACTAGGTGATAAAATATATACACTTTAATGTGCCAGCCCCTGTTTTTATTTGTCTGGTAGACATAAAATCCTTTTTCTTTTATTTCCAGAGGGTTTTAATGGCAGCCCCACCTGTGACATTTTACACCTGCACATTTATGTGTCAACCATCGACTGAGAGAAAATAAATGATATTTATTTTCCTCCTCTGTTTTGTTCTACCAGGTTCCTCTTGAATCTCTTCCAATCATATTGATTTTTTATGCACCGATTCCTTTGAGGGGGTTAATTCATTTGCCCAGAATGGCATTGCCAGTCTGTTGAGGGGGCGGCAGTAGTGTTGAAACATGGTCAATGTGGGTTCACCACCTTGTGCCATATGGCCTTTGTTGAGAAGCCAGGGCCCTTGATAATCTCAGCTTGCCATATGCATCTGCTTGAGTGTGGTCTTTTCCTATCAGAGAGTTTCCGTGCCATATGGAATGGGTGGGCTTTGTCTCCCAACATATCCATGCCCTCGATGCTACCGAGAAACACATAATTTCCAAAAATGCAAATGCCTATTTCTTAGAAGAGCCTCTCATTTTATCTGTATGTAAAATCTCTCAAGCATTTATAGCGGCCATAAATACAGAAGCATCAATAATAGAGTGCCGTGTGACACTGACAGAATGGGCTATCAATCATATGTGCTTGATTGGGCATGCTTGTATGGATGTTAATTTTACATCTCACAAACAATCTGGGTGTATAAACACCAATTCAGGAAAATAATGATTTATTTTACAGCACAGTACTACATGGAGTGTGTCATCTGTTGTGCTGAATGTGTATGTTTCTCTGTATGCCACCAGAAGAAACCCCCATGTGCACGCCTACGGCGAGAGACGGCTATGAAAGGCTGTCGTTTGCGGGTCAGACTTTACCTCCAGGATTCCCCTCACCCTTCCTCTTCCCTGATGGCCTGTCGTCTATAGAGACCCTTCTGACTAACATCCAGGTAAGAGACCTCTCTTTCAGAAGATATTTAGCAGAAAGCAAAATCCACAATGAATAGTCTTTCTTGATCCAGTTCTGCCTGGTTGATTCAGATGGTCTACTAACTAGTAATACATGAATTGGTCGAATTCATACAATCACAAAGCATTAATATTGAACAACATCAAAAAACAAATGTTCAAATGAACCAAATTGCTAAACAAACATTTGAACAAACTAAATTGATAAATTGGATTTGGAGTAATATGGTGATTCCAAAAAAACATCATCAGAGAATTTTCCTCTTGAATTTTAGCAGAGTATCTGCTGGTTACTATAGTTATGTTTTATTTTAGCTCACTGTGGACTGGCCAGCTGACACATGTCATGATCTTATCACAGCATGTGTCATAACACAGTGAACACCAGTGGTTCTGAAGATTACACATAATGGAAGGAGATGGCACATCAAGTCGTTTATCACAATTTATGGCAGTCTTAAGTCACTGTTTGGGAAATATTGTGAAAGGAGGATGACATGCTGTGATATTAGCATCATGTTCGAGGATAAGTAAAAATGTGTACAATAAGACATATTTATGCTGTTTACATCTAATCATATAGAAGATACTTTTTAAAGCAACTCAAAAGATGAAAAACAAGCAATGTATCATGCATGAGTCGTCACTATTAAAAATGCTGCAATTTTGAATTTACAAAAACTTGAGCAGACGTTTAAGTGCAGAACAGTATAAGTTCATATACAGTTCAAAATTCAGCAAGGAAAATGGACATAATAAGCAGAACAACTGTTTTCAATATTGATAATAATAAGAAATGTTTCTTGATCAACAAATCTGTATATTAGAATGTTTTCTGAAGGATCATGTGACACTAAAGACTGGAATAATGGCTGCTGAGAATTAAGCTTTCAGCTTTTAATCGCGATTAATCGTTTGACAGCACTAATGTAAATATATCTTAATTACATTAGTGCTTTCAAACGATTAATCGCGATTAATCACATCCAAAATAAAAGTTTGTGTTTACATAATGTATGTGTGTGTACTTTGTATAATTATTATTTATATTTGAATACACACAAATATAAAACATTATATTTATATAAAATATTTATATATAACATAAATTATAAATATATATACAGTGTATACATGCAAATATTTCTTAACTATTATGTATGTGTGTGTATTCAAATATACATAATGATTATACACAGTACACACACATCTATTATGTAAACACAAACTTTTATTTTGGATGCAATTAATCGCGATTACCCGTTTGACAGCCCACATTTAAATAGAAAAGTTATTTGAACTATTTTATCTTTATACCCAGTGCAGTTGCCTGTGGCAGGTGTGGCAAAATGTTTATATACTAGTTTTCTGGGTGCTCTTCCAGCTGAAGTTTTTCCCCATCAAAACAAATGCAAAACCGCATATATTCAACACGACTCCCTTGATCACCACTGTGGTTGTCATGCAAGTAAGACCCAGTCAGAAAGATGAATGTAGTTGATTAACACCGCCTCTGAGACTAATGATGTGGGTACAGTATGGGGAGTGAGAGGTTTATTCATTGCTCTTGTGATGTGGCCATCAGATCTATCGCGCTGCTTTCGGCCCTATTGTTAATTAGCAGGACTCAGTTCAGTCAGTCATCTTTAATCATGATTTCAGGGTAATGTTTTGATTGAACATTCGCACACAAATCAACAAAACGAACCCAAGCAGAAAATTGAGATAAAGCAACTTAGTCTAAATTGGGGTCATAAGAAGGAACAATTAGTATGATATAGCCCATTGCATTTGGCTTAATTGCATGCGTACAGGGAATAATTGTTTTGAATTGGTCACCGCGCTGTTTGCACGGCAAATACCGCTTTAAGTGTTGTTTTGAGACAAGCAGCTGTTTAGGTTAAGATTTGATCGTTCTTATACAACCTGCTGATTCACAAACTGAAAAACTGAATTTATAAGTTCATTAAAGCTCATATTGTGACATGTTGCTGTTTTGAAGAAATTTGAAGAAATGAGGCAGTTTATACAAAAATGTCCAGTGTTGTTTTGAATACCAGTCTTTGACATTGATTTTGGACAAAACGTTTTTTTTCCAAACTCTGAGTGCCACTGCTTTATCATAAGATAAAGCATTCGTATAGTTTATTGACTTCTGAGAGTGTATGTGTGAACTTTGTATAACGTGAGTTTGTCTCCTGCTGCTGCTGAAGGGTTTGCTGAAGGTGGCAATTGATAATGCCCGCGCTCAGGAGAAACAAGTGCAGCTGGAGAAGACGGAGCTGAAGATGGAGCTGTTTAGAGAGCGAGAGCTCAGAGAAACCCTGGAGAAACAACTGGCTGTCGAGCAGAAGAACAGAGGTGTGTATTACTCACACACAAACACACATAGAGTGCACACAATTGATATATCACCTATATAGTTTGATCCCTGGTTCTAGAGGAATTTAATGTAAAAAGGCAAAGCATTTTACTGTGCATACCAATTTTAGAAATTCCATTTAGGGGCCATATTTGCCCCTGTAAATTGTATTTATTGGGGCTTTTTTTTCTTGCCTCATAAAAAATATACCATGTGCCATCTTTTTATTTCAACTGCTTCATTGTAATCAGCTTACTAATTAGATTGAGGACTTATTATCTATAAAAATTAAACCAACATTAGAATTTTGCGTGATAAAATGTATAAATGTGTGTTGCTTTCCTGTGTCGGTGTGCTTTCGTGGCTATTTAATAATTTGTTCCCTTGTTTTAGGGAATTACTCAAATATTTTTTTCTTCTTTTTTTTTTACATGTATAATTTATTGGTAATACAGAGAAATCCAATTTATCAATTTAGTTTGTTCAAATGAATTAGTTCAACATGGCCATGATTTACTAAAACAAGTGAACAAATACTTGATTCGCGGCCACGATTTAACTAAAACAAGTGAACGAATTCTTAATTTGTGGCCAGAATATATATTTTTGGTCTACGTCATGTGTTGGGCTCTTTATAAGACTTTTGGTGGCCTTTTTTGTCTCTAGCCAACAAAAATGTAGCCAAAAAAAAAAAAAATTCTTCTTAACAAATGTACTTCATAAATGCTAATTTTCAAAACATAGAAAAATTAGTGCAAAAGTGCATTAAAATAACCTGAAAATCCATGTTACAAGCTCAGTTGTTAATTACAAGCACACAAAAAAGCATGCCGCCAAAGTGATAGAGACATGGTCATAAATCGAGCAGAATGAGGCATATTCACATTACGATCAATACATGAGCACATATCGATTATGTGTGCAGAAGTGCTTGTGGGAATACAGTATATTACAGTAACTACATAGACAATGTCTAAATGCACAGGGTGCATTAGAAAGATATACTGTACAAAGCTTTCTTTTGGGTGAGTGTGGTTAAACTCATGGAAATATGAATTAAGTAATTTATATGGTAAATGTTTCTAAATGAGCCACAATATTTCTCGAGGGAAGGCCATGATTGGACTACAGATTGATAATAGTTTAGCTAATACTCTCTTTTAGATTAAAAGTGATATGTGCATTACAGATGGCCTCTAGTTACATACTCTATTGTATTTTATTATTGCATGAACATGTAATTATAAATCTACATTTTGGCATCAATAAATGATTTAGATTTTTTTCTGCACAAAAGTATTGCTAAGTGTGCCTTAATGGTCTATGTATTTATCCTACATAATGAATCAAATTGAGCTTATTAAGCCAGTTTCATAGAAGGTTCCTTATAAATGTGCCTCCAGCTTTCTTCTGTTTAATATTCAGCGTGTCTCTCTCCTCTCCTTCTTTACAGAAAGTTTCCCTTAACCTCGTCTCATTGGCATTTTAACCTAGGTTAATCCAGGTTATCGCGGGCTCAATTATTTTGCTAATGACACAGTCAATTTCTCATTGAACGAGAACATGTTTTCAGCTGCCACTTTTCTATGAATATTTCCTCACTGACAGAGTTTGAAAACCAGCTCTCCTTCCTTTAGTCCGTAATATCTACCTCTGCAAATGACTGGGGTCCTTGACTGCTGCTTTTCTCTGTTCTTTGCACACAGCGATCATTCAGAAGCGATTGAAGAAGGAGAAGAAAGCGAAGAGGAAATTGCAGGAGGCACTGGAGTACGAGTCAAAACGACGAGAGCAGGCGGAGCAAACCCTGAAACAGACATCACCCACAGAGAGTCTCAGATCACTCAACGGTGAGACAATTTACCAGAATGTTGACATACTTAAATTTGTTAAAGGGTGTATTTTTCCATTTTACTGTTAAGTCCTGTGAGATGTGGATTCCAGGATATGGAATATGGAAAAGGTCACTTCATGTTAATATATCCTCTTTTATTGTGTTGTATAATCACTTGCTGAGAATATTCTGATGAAATATGCTTCAGTGTATTAGAGATAGTTAGCCAGTCATTACCACAAAATGAAACCTTCACATCGGGGTCTTCATTACAGGGGGTTTATTTTGGGATAATGACCAGGTGACTATAGAGTACATGATCCCAATTAATATACAGCTACTGACCAAAAAATACATAAATGGGCATGAAATATTATTTAAGTAAAAAAAAAAATATTATATGAAAAAAGGAATCATAAATAAGACTTGAAGCTTTCACATTTAACCAGAAAGTGAAACATAAACAGTGGTCTTGATGCAATATTTGAATGCAAAAAAGCTGTATAATAAACTCAAATAGAATGTGCACAATGCTGAATTGAGTGATAAAAGGTTGTTTAAAAATCATAAAAACACAAAATCTGGTTCATTCTGAGTGTTTGCTGGAAAGTAATTTGAGCATTAAAAACAAGTGTTGTTAATTTTAACTAAAATTTAATTAAAGCCATTAAAAAACTTTTTTTTTTGTTAGATAAAATAAAATATAAATATGATATGAATGCTGAACCTAAAAAAAGTAAAAATTTGAAATGTTGCCTTGTTAACTTACTAAAAATAAAATTGAAGAACTAAAAGGATTAAAACTGTTATTATAACTGATTAGAGATATAAAAACTAATATTAAATGATACAAGCACATAAAATGAAAACATTAATAAATTATAGAAAAGCATTTGAATAATACTGAAATAACACTGCATCGGACACGTTTTTAATACACCCTAAAAGGTTTAAAGTTTTGAATGAAACAAGTATAACATCTGTATCAAGCCGATGGAGATCTATAAGTTCAGGCTAACATGTGGCAAAATGCTCTGTTCAGTATTCATAACACCGCTCATCCATTGGTCAAAACTTCGCCCTGACCCGAGTGATCTGCTGAGCACATCCACCCTCCACCCATCACGAAAGACGAGGCTAGAAAACTTTCCTAATTAAGCACAGATGTCATGGATGTTTAATCGTCATTATCTTTTCATTTTGCCAGACTCATTGACCCAGGAGATAGAGACTGACCGCAGCAGTGGCAGAACAGATGCTGAGAGGACAATACAAGGTACGTGTTTTTCAGGAGACTATAAATCTCGGCTCAGCTCCGGTATATGAGCCTCGCTTTAACTCGGCCTGCTGTTCAAGCATGCAGCCTGCCATCTGGGCCGCAGATCCTACAGTTCAAGACGAAGGTCAAGATCAGTGGGATCTGTCAAGAGAACATTTCTAGACAGGGGAAATATATGAAAATATGACAGTGGCACGGTCTGCTGAGGTGGAGAGTTGACGCTTTGTGAGTGTGTAAAGGAGTTTGATGGGATATTAAACAAGGAACAAGGAGAAGATTAAACATTAAACAAGCCCACTGAGTCAATTAAATTTGTACTTTTGTTTTGTAGTTTTTACCAGCTGGGATGTATTAAAATATTATTAAAGGGATAGTTCAACCAAAACATTTTTATTTTATTTCATCATTTACTCAACTTCAGGTCCTTCCAAACCTGTATGACTTTCTTTCTTCTACAGAACATAAAATATATTTTGAAAGTTTTTATTTATTTATATATACCCACACACACACACACACATCTGGTTCACTATCTTTGTGGGGACTCTCCATAGACATATTGGTTTTCATACTGTACAAACTGTATGTTCTATCCCCTTACACTAACCCTACCCCTAAACCTACCCATCACACAAGACATTTAAAAAAAAAAACTAATTCTGTATGATTTATAAGCTTGTTTCCTCATGGGGACTTCATTTTAGGTCCCCCCCGGGGACACAAGACCCCATGAGTCAGTGGGCATTCAGGTTGAAATTCCCACCGAAAAACATGAACACACACACACACACACACAAGTGTATACCCGCAGTCAATATGGTGTTCAGCTCAATAGATGAAGGTAAAGGATAAGATTATATGGATAGAATCATTGGATAGAATCGTTTTAAAGATAGACCCCCTTGACAGTAAGACCCTGTCTATGTTGTGTGCCTCAGAGACCAGTACAATTTAATGAGCATAATAAGAAGTTTCATTATCTGAAGATGACCCACAGTGGAGCACAACACACCCACTCAAATAAATACACATGCACTTTATGGGTTTATGGGTATTTATGGACCCGGTTTAGCCTGGTACCGCTTCGCAGAAAACCACATGCCCATTTGCAAATGTTTCAGTCACACTCTTTTAACTACACCTTAAGTGTTAAGTCGCTCATCGCTCTGATGTCTATTTTAATTGTACCCAGCAGCACATGTGATACAAAAAACGTCGTCTTGAGTGGTCTCAATTTCCCTTTGAAAATAGTGTGTGGAAATTACTATGAAATGTGGGAAATGGCATTTTAATACCCCGTCGCAAGTAAAAGCCCCGTAACCCAGTTTGATTAGCCTAGTTAATTTTTGTGTGTGTGTGAAGGAAGTTTTTAGTAAAAATAAATGGAGATCCAGTGCAAGGAGTGTGATTTTTTCCCAACTAAATCAAGTGACATTGACTTGATGAAAAGGAAAAGATTTTTTTCAGAGCATATAATGTCATTAGAATTATGATGGTCCTTATGTCTTAAGATTAATAATTTTCCAGCATTAATTGCTAAAGTTAGTTTAAGCATAGAAGGGAGAGAAGCTTGTTCATTATTACTCGAATTGCTTTTGTCAGTAGTTCCGTTGAACAGACATATAGTGAAATTTGAGACATTTAGGTCATATGATCTGGAGAAAAACGTATATTGCTCCTCAAGATGCAATCATTTCATAGGTTTTACAGTCAGTGCCCTTGAAGAATTGACTTAAAACTGGCCACAGGAATTGTGTATTAAAATAGCATGCGCGTCTGTTCAATTATATCAGCATTTTTTGTGTGTGTGTCCATGTCATGGTTACTGTGGACTACAACCAGTGTGGCATAATTACTCTCAAATGGCAAAAACATAAAAAAGGGTGCTGATAAATTACACTTTCATGTGAGGGAAAAATTCTATTCCAATCTGTATACAAAAAAAAAAACTAAGAGACATGCTATAATTTCAGCACTTGGCTGTTGGGGAAAAAAAAATAATGAGAGCATAATTTCAGAGAACTAATTATTTCTATTTGTCTTTTGTCACACTCTGTAATTCTGCTATATTAACACAGTCTGTGTTTATTAATTGCTTTTCCAGTGTTTTGAATCCATTCCAAGAATAAGCTTGACTGTTTTTCCTGGCTCCGTGCTTCTGGGAGCACATCTCGCCACTAATTCCTTGTGATACCGAACATAATATCTCCCCGGTATCTCTTCCCGATGCTCAGCGCGAGCCTCTCGATGTTTTCTGCAAGTTTACACGACCCTGTGAGGGGAGATAAAGTTCTTTGTTGCAAGATTAAACATCAAAACAGTTAAAGTGAAATTAAAATTAAATGAATGAATGTCACTGAAGCAAAAAAGGCAGTAATTAATGGTTCCCTTAATTGTCTTCATAAAATATTTGCATGGGCATAATTTGCATAATTTACATGTATTAATTAATCTTTCAAAGGAATTTTATGCTGAGAGAAGCCAAAATGTCCTTTGTTTTATTTAGTATCTAATGAAATATTTATCCTCTTTAATGAACTTTTCATCTTGATTTGAATATAAAAATGCCAAAGTTTTAACATATTTTAATGAGGGGGTTCTTTCATAAAACAACATGGCAGTCATTCGATTTTTCCCACTCAGGAAACATTTCTGGCACTGTTTGCACAAGCTAGTTTAGCTACACTCCATTTGACCCAGAATTAATATGCTAATTTGTACATTTAAGATTAGCTTTCTGCTTGTTTTTGTTGTCGTTGTTCTCGGGTTGTTTAGATTTGACTGTAGTATTTTCATTGTATATTTTCTACATCATTCAGGATAAATTGTTTGGTTTTATTTTCTTATTTTCTTTTTTGAATATTTACTGTTTCAAAATACTGTACCAACCATATTTAACATAATATGGTGCAATCTGATAAATTAAGGCAATCAAAGTCACATGCATTTATCATGATCTGAATAAATATGCATATAGCATTTATTTAATGATGTAGATAATGTGAATGAAGCTTTTGACATGCCCTGTGAGCCTAGAGCTTTATCAAGATCACAATATTAACCCAGTTTATTCCTGTAAGAGCCCAGTCAGTGGCAAATAGCAGGAAAAAAGAAGGCATGTTGCAGCTCTACAGGCTGCAATTAATCAATGTTCATCAGATTATTGGATTCACAATATGTATATACAGTCAAACCAAAAATTATTCAGACACCAGATATATATATTTTTTACTAGTAGGTGCAGGACACTATAGTTCATTTATGTAAGTGAGGATAGCAAAATAAAGTAAGCTGTGACATAGTATACCCAAAAATTCTTAATACAGTCAGTGGACTACCAGTAAAATTGATAAAAATGTGGAACCAAAATTATTCAGACAATTTGACCTGACCATGTTTTGTTTAAGTGTCTTTTCTTTATTTGCTAATGCGACCTTTCACACCACAGACTGAACAATAATCAGTAAATGTTTGACCTAAATTGGTATTATCTAATTGTTTGACAGCTGATTGGTCGATTGTAATCCATTACACACCTTTCTATCAAAGTTATCTGACATTATCGAGATTAATTTATTCTGACACAGTTTAACACTGAGTTCTTGTCATATTTTATTACCATTTTCTAAACTATAGCGAATAAACTGTGATAATGTGAGAAATGTTTGAAGGTGTCTAAGTAAAATTTTGGTTTGACTGTATTTCAGAGTTAAATAACATTTCAAAGCACAGATTTAGGAATGTACATCTGATAGTAGAAGAAAAAAAATACTTTTTTGACATAATCAATGGATATATCTGCATGTGGTGTCGCTGAGCAATCCCAAAAGAGTCAAACTCAAAAAAGTCAAATATAAATGGTATGGTAACACGCATGACATCTGCAGCAGATACAGTATCTATCACACCGATGGTCTTGTTTCAACCAATTCCAACACAGAGCATCTTAGATAAGTTCCCATTTTTGCTCATCAGAATATAATTTTATTTGCACTGTCAAAGAGAGCAAACACTGTTTAAATGCAGTGATGCAGCATTCCCGGACACAGAGGAAATGTTCTGGTAATAAACGTCAAACAAGCTCCTGAGCCATGCTTAACAGATGCTTTTACCAGAAGAGGCAAAGAGAGCTGCCGCCCACTCAGCCATGCACTCGCCAATGAAGGTTCGCTGGAAATGGACAAAGCTCATTAGATCGAACACGTCAGAGAAGACATTACAAAATAAAGGCAGCTTTTTTCGCTAAATTCCATTTATGCATAGAAAGTGTCATTTGTGAAGTGCTTCGCATCATGAGGGCAATATTATGTTCTTAAAATGTGACATACATTGATCCAGGGTTTACAATGGTGTAATCTGTGCATTTGTATTGAATCACTGTTACTTATCCTTGCTTTATGGCTCAGTTCTGTTCGGTAAACTTACTTTGTCTCTCCCTTTATCATTAGCAGATGGAAGACTTTTCCTGAAAACCACAGTGATGTACTAACAGCATGGTGTTGAAGACTGGCAGCGTGTATCGTATGAAGATTCTCCAGAGTCCCCTTGCAGGGTAATTTAGTTACAGAAACAGGTCAATCGCTCATAGAGGTGCATCAAGGGTTTATGCTTGACCCGATGTGGAAGACGGATTGTGTCCGAATGTAGTATTAGGACTCTTGTTCTCAATGATATAAACGTTATATTATGCCAGATGTGGGATTGGATATGATGAGTTGGCGAAGGTGACAATTTGAGCACAGTAAAATGTACCGTTCGGTACACTCGGTGATAATATTTACAACAAATTCACAGCACTGAAGATTTTTTATACTGTATTTAAACCAGCGAAAAAGCTTCGAAAATTAAATCTGATTCAGAGGTTTTGTTTTGTATTAAAAAAAGAAAAGAAAAAGAACATAAATCAATGTCATTACTATTTGCCAAGATGTTAAAGATCCAAACTTGGAGAAGAACCTCTGAAAATGTGAATTTGAATATATGTTGATCAACAGAAAAGACTAATATGTGCTTTTAATGTTTTCTAAACTAGAAGAAAAAAAAACAATCAAGTTTCATTTCTATCATTATTGTATATACAAGAACAGAAGATAGGTTAACTCACTCACTTTGGTATTTGTATATAATGTTAAAAGTTGGTATTGTGTATGCAGTAGATCTATTAGAAGAACAATGCCAACGTTTATATTGAATTTATAGATTTGTTTTGTTTCTGAGCCATCATTCTTTCAATTCGCTGCCACTATGGTGAGGAAGCATGCAGGCATGTAAATGTGTTGTCCTGAATTCATGTTATTCAATAAATACTTAACTGTGCTGAACAAATGTACTTAGGGTTTCTTCAGTTCACTCACACCAAGTAAAAGTTGATAAACACTACTATTGTTTTAACAGCTACATTTTCAACTTGCAGTGATATGAATCTGAAGTTTGTATGGATTGATTTCAACTTCAGTTTATGGAAAAGTTGTAAGGCCAAATGTTACCCACCATTATTACACTCAATTTGGTGTATTACTTTCAGTGATAGGCCCCTTTAAATAATAAGTATTTAATGTATCATATTAAATGAATATTTATTATTCTTGTCAATAGCAATAACAGGCAACAGGTTCCTATCAGATCCTTTTTTTATCAGAGATAAAAGAGGACGATAACTGGAAGATAATTATTCATAATTGCCAATTCCATGTGGATCATATATGACTTTTTTTTAGCAAATTACAAAATAAAAAGAATCGTAGACTTTTTTTGTTTGGTTATTTTATTGTTTATTTTGAAAATGTTTGAGAAGATTCTTAAATCATTTGACTGAATTTTTAATTCAAAAATTGCAGACAGCCGCATATTTAACAGAAAACAAAAATTAAGTAATCATAGCAATCCCAAACTATCCCATTTGAATAAAAGAGTGAAACAATTCAGCCGGATGAGTTTAAAATTACACTGTGCTAATTAATGGTAATGTTGAATATATTAAATTATAGATTACAGGCCTAGTACCAAGTAGATGATGATGATGATGGTGATGAGGCACTTATTGGATAATCAAGAAAGAATATGTGTTGAAAGGGTCCTTTATTAGATGGACGTATCTAATGTTATGGGGCAGCTATTTATACTATAATCATAGACATTATTTTGTCACACATTTGTCCTCAGTCTGTAACAATTCCAATGTTTATTGTGTTAAACTACATGTTAAAGTATCTTTTACCTCATCAATGAGGACTTGCCTTTTAGTTTCTTTTTATGTGATGTAAACACTGTAGCAAGATTTATGGACATATTGTTCCTTATTTCTTTCTATGGCAGTAAAGGAAACATAAATATTGAACGGATGTCTTGTTTTAAAGTGCTTTTCTCTCTTTTCTGATCTTGTCTCCTGTAATGACACGGTATGTAAGTGTGTGTGTGTGAGCGTGTGTGTGTGTGTGTGCGCGAGTGTTTCTGCACACATGCACTGAAGTGTATGTGCGAAGTTACACGAGTGTGTCTGTTTTCTATTCTATGGTGTTATATATGGTAATAAAATATTTGTCAATTGAGTCAATGATTATTAGACTAAGCTCTTTTGCGAATGAATCACTTTGTCATTAAAAACAACTTGAGAGAGAAATACACTGTTTATGGTGTGACTTTACCATCAAATGTCACTGTGTTTAATGCAGTTGAATTCTTAAATCTATGTGATTTTACTATAGTTCAATTCAAAAAGAATTTGCAAGTTTATAGAAAGAGCCGGCACATTTTCAGCTGCAAAACAAAACGTCTCATATTATATTACATAAGCTGCGTGCTTATATTTTAATCTGAAGGGCAATCAAAATTGTTCATGGTTGAGTTGTAAAACATGTGTTACTGAGCAATGACAATATCTAGCAGAATAAAACCACTCATGCTTAGTACAGTGAGCACACTGCTCTACACAACACATGACTGAGAAATAATACCTTTCATTCATTCCAGCTGAATGGGCACAATATTCCTGGGAAAAGCCGCATATTCAAAAAGTGCATGAAAAAAAAGGGAAACAAGAAGAAACTTACATCTCTTTGTTTAATTTAATTACTTATTGATAAACTGTTAGGTTTGAGCCAACCAGGGTCACTCATGTTATGCTGTACATTTTCATGCTTCCATCATATACAGTTATGAATAAATAAAATCACAGTTTTTAAAGCTGGGAATCATGTTAGTTTTATTTTAATATCACAGAGGATTTTAAATCATTTCACTACTTTATTTTGAATTGATGTCCCTGACCGTTTCTAAGATGAAACTCTTAATTAAAGTGTTTATTCATTTTTATCTAATCTAATCAAAACTAGTCTTCTTGGTAATATCATTTTAATTGGTAATCATTGTTTAAATTTTCCCCTTTTCATTTTCTGGCAAAAAAAAAAAAAGCCAATTCCTTAATGATATCATACTTCAGGAAGTAACATGAGGAAATAACAATAACATCAATGGATTTGATGAATCAGATGTTTTGTAGTATTAGCTGGTTTGTCTCATTTTAAAGACAAAATCAAGATTACCTTTAAGTTGACACCCTTATGTAAGGACTCTCATTCCCTTACTGAGCAATGACTTAATTTTTTTTGTTTTTAATTTATAATTCTGTTTATTTCGTTTTTTGCCATTGTGTAAATTATCAAGTTACAATTAATACAGTGCTTAAAGGCACAATATGTAGGTCGCTTATTAAAGACAAAGAGCCCTATCATACACCCGGCGCAATGCAATGCCATGCGCGACGGCAAGTGTTTTTTGCTAGTTTCAGCCTAATGCAGTTATCATTTTCAATAGCGCAGTATTTTTTGTGTTATTTAAAGGGCGCGTTAGTAATGTGCCTATAGGAGGGTGCACAACGCGTGTACACTCTGGTTATTACACACACAGGGATGCGCAGCAGCACACAAACATGGCAAGTATTAAAATAAAAGGATTACAATGTAAAAGATTATTATTGTACATAAAGATAAAAATGCCTATATGTCATAATGGATAGTCATTGCATGTCAGAATTACCTATTTGCAATAATAACGAATTAAATTGCTACTTATTTAACCAATCGTGGCAATACACACGTGTATTTAAACTGACTTGTCAGGTTGAGGGGGTCTATATTCCACCACGTAGCGAATCTGCCATGGTGCAAGCGCAACTGGCTTAATGTGAGATGAGACTCTGATTGGTTTATTGCACGTTATGCCCAAAACACACCCATGACTCATTAAGACACTTTTGGACCAGGTGCCGGGTGCACCGACTAGCAAAAGTAGATTCGGATACATTCTAAGTGCACTTGCGCCATGTGCTTTAGACCATGCGCTTAGATATTTAAAATAGGGCCTAAAGCTTGATGATGTCTTGATTTCACGGAATCATGTGAGATGCTGTCTTCACCTCTACTGCCGGTGGAAAAGAATCTGATGGGAATCAGGCAGAAATCATATTCATGGATGAGCTAATGTATTAAAGACTTAATAGCGTTACTGTCGAAGCAGGGTGGGACTGAAAGCCGCTGGAGCGGAACGAGACCGCTGGACGATTGCAAATGAGAGACAAGTGCAACACACGGCTCGAGAGCAGTGGAGCTTTTATTATGCTGCAGAAGACCGCTTCCGCTTCTTCCAGTCATGTGTATGTGGGGTAACGCGGCGCTGTTTTACCATTTTAGATACATTTAAGTGTGTTGAAAGTTAGGTTATAATGCTACTCTTTATGTTTTTTCGGCGGCTACTATGAGACACTTGTTGCACACTGCAGTAAGCTAGATCGATGTTAGGCATGGTAAAACGTGGTAAATCAAGAAATCGAGATTTACACAATAAGATTAACTGTGTTGCGGTATATAACAATAATTGGTTTTCTGTTGATGAATGTGTCCAAACAGTTGCTCACCTATCTAATAAAACACATTTCTACAAAATAAAAAATAAAAAAACACTCGTAAATTGAGTGTAACGCGGGTATGATGTCACTGATAGGTGACACACAGACACGGACCGTGTCCTGGTTAAAATTGCTTATTTCTCTGGATTTAAACATTCTTAGAAACATTTGGGATAATGAAAGTACACAAGTCAACAAAATAGGGATAGGGCACAACCTAACGCGGGGTTAGTTACACACATGGTTTAAAACTTTCCACACATGCCTCATGACGAAACTGAGTATATTTACTAATTGCCATATCAACAGTTTATAAAAAAAATAGTGCCAAAATTAAAAAATCTTTGGAAGATATCACTAAACATTTATTTAAAGCTGCAGTCCGTAGTTTTTCCTCTTTGTCGCCATCTCTGTTCAAAATCTGCAATTGCAGTTATTCGCGGAATTATCAACTTTACGTGATTTGTGCCTCGGCACGGCACAGCGCGGAGGAATCCAAATTTTTGAGGAGAATGTGTGGCTGTCCGTCACCACGCCGGTGTGGATACTGTCATTCAGAATCACATACTTTTTGAAGTATATGACCAACATAATCATTTTCACCGGAAAATGTAATCTGAACAAGTAAGTAGATAACATCCACTTTTGTTCTGACCAACTAAGGGAAAAAAGCATTGCATAAATCGCGATGATTAAATCTCATGTCAAACCGTGCAAATTATACTTACATTTTCAAATTGTTAATGTTAAAAACACCGGCATAGCGTGACTACATTTAATGTGTATTAGGGTTACCTGTAGTTTAGTGTCCATTTCGGTGCAGTCTAATTTCTATCTGTCATATACCAACAAATGAATGTGGAGTAGAGCTGAATTGCTCCCTCTCATGGCTAGCACAAAATAATTGATATTTACCATAATGCACATAGCAAAACGAGAAGGGCACAACAAAGAAAACTCTGTAACTGTATGAATTAAGCAAGCAATTGTCCCTCTATTACATAATTGAACCGTCAGTGCGCGAGAGATGCCAAGTGTGTCTGCGAGAGAGACCGAGTGTGCCCGCGAGAGATGCTGAGTGTGTCCGCGACCGAGTGTGTCCACGGGAGATGCCGAGTGTGTCCGCGAGAGAGACCGGCTATAAATCTCCACCTCCAACATCCTCACAGGCAATATAGCCTACTAGCCGGGACACCTTCTTTATGTGTACAGATGTGACGTAATGACGCAAAGACATGCTTGAATTTCCCGCGGAAATCCACCAGTACCACTGGAATTAAAGACATTATTACAAGCTTACCGTTGTGAATCGAGCTAAGGTAAGCAGATAGTATTGAACACTGGTTATGTACTTGCTCAAATTTATTTTGAATAATTTTTAACCCAAAAAAGTTACGGACTGCAGCTTTAACCATAGGAAAAGTAAATTTCTCTGTTTTTTGTGTTTATTCAAAATGAGACAAATCTGATATCATTTTAATCTTATATCTTTTATTTAACAGTTGAGATAGTTCTTTAATGATGATCTAACCAGCAGAAAACACTAGCCGGGTTTAAATCCCAGTTGTGCAGACGGGGTGTGTTGGCTATTAGAACTACGCTATTATATTCTATACTTTTATGAATTCCATTGAGAAACCATTAGAAAAGGTTGATAAAGACTGTTCAGAATTTATTAATTATTATGTTTTTAACTATGCTGTACAGCTGTATTTTGAGGTGTGTTTGTTGTGTTTTTTTTTTAATTATTAAAAAATGGCATTATTTTATATGACAAAAGTTAATAATTGTATTTTTTTGGACAAAATATTTTAGTTTGTCTTGTATATTTTTAGATAACATTTTAAGCTGTCATTAGGTCATGTTACAATGTGCACTATGGGGCATGTTGTCACATTTCACTTCCATTCTTTCGGGGGAAATCAAGAAAAAAAGTAGCCTATACACTGTATTAATGAAACAAAATCACATACTTATGCTAGACATGTGTGAAATTGATGTGGGAAAAAAATTAATAATCTGAACCCCAATGAATTTACACAAACTGGTTTTTTGGACATTTTAATCCGAAAATCTTGCATATTACGCCTTTAAACTTGACCAGAGCATATTTCTAAAAGTTTGATACATCTTATCATAGAAATACTTATTTGCAGCATAAACTAGGTCTACAAGTTGTAGAGCTCAAAAGGTAGTGCACAATCGAAATGACCCATGAGAGCACCTAACTGTTTGGCACAGGAAACTGTTTCCGATGCAATGCAGCTAATTGATATTAGTGTTATTTCAAATTTATAAAAGCTTAGGCAGAATTGACACTGAATGACAATTTCCCGTCGTAAGCAATTCTGTTGGAAATGTGTTGACACAGCACGGCCGTGCACAGGTCCATTTTGCATGCTTTTGAAAGCGTGGCTGTAACAGAGAGGCTTCGAGATGAATAATTGACTGATCACTGCATAATTCAACACAGCATTGTAAAAATTCAAGGTCTGGAACGTTTCATGTTTTTCTTCTTTATTGAAAATGAGGTTAAAGTTTCTATCAACCTTGGAAAAAACTACATATAAAGTGGCAATCAATGGTGACTGTAATTCAAGTTCGGCCCTTTCACGAGCATAAAAGGTTTCTGTCGCTCACCGGTGAAATTTGAACTGTTAGGGTTTGATGCAGTAAATAAGCCATAAATGTGCTGTCTATCAAATTGTGTGGGGTTTTTTTCTGACTGCTTTGTATTTTAGTAGACAGAGCATTGTAGCCCCAGCAGTGGATCAAGACTCTCTGGCTGAGAATATGATGTGTTTCCTCTCTCTCAGACAGAAATATACAGTAGTTATGAGCTGTTTGATGTCTTGTTCTGCCCCAGCTATTTAAGCGAGATTCACCCCTCCAGCTAGATGTTTCATATCACTGCACATATTGTAATAAATTCATTTTAGTTAGAACATGACTTTGAGGCACAAAGACCAAAATATCCACGGTGCTGTAATCGCGTCCCGTGTCGAGCACATTTATAACGAGCGTTGCTCATTCCAAACATGGACTGTGTCAATGTCATCACTTTGGAGTGTGTGCTTTTCTCGTGTCGAGTGTGCATATAAAGACATCCTCCAGGTGATTATTTCACAGTCTTTTCATCACTAATACCACCATACCCAAGATGATAATATCAGTCGATTGATTTAGTGCAGATACAGTAACTGTAAATGAATCCACATTCAATGCTATTTACTTTTCAAAGACTGGTACCATGAACTGTCAGCTGACATAGCTTACATTTGAGTATCTTATATTTTAGATACAATATTGAGTAGTTAATATGATAGAGATAATTTGTATGTCTTGCCGCATGAACGACAAGCTACCACAGAATTGTATCGGTTACGTGTTCATGCAAAACAAACATGGCTTTCCTGACTGAATCAGTGTTTCTGAAAGAATCCGTTTAGAGAATGATTGAATAACTTATTCATACTAACATGAATCGAGAGACTGATCACTGCAAAACCAATGGGTGGAGCTTGATGTCCAGCTCCCCCTCGCTGGACGTAATGGTTGGAGCGGTCCACCCTAACCCTACCCATAACCCTATCGCTAAACATAATTCCACCCATTAAGTCCACAGAGGTGGAACTGGACCAGGTCAAGAAGCAAACCAGGAACGCCGGGAATGAATTGATGTGCGTAACAAACCCACTGGCCATGTTTCAGCCATAAGGCTGAAACTATAGTGTCTTTCTGTTTTTAATATATTTGTTGAATATATGTCTTAATTAGAGTAGGCATATTATAGATAGTTATGATATTTGTGGCTGCACCGGGGTCCGTTATTTACTAGTTCCGAGAACTTCAGAAATGTGGAAAGTTATTAAATAGCTGTACATATGATTCTTTTTTTTTAAATAATTTTTCTTATTATTATTAATAAAAAAGGGGTATGATCATTCATGCTTTGTACTGTAACTGCAACCTTTCAATGGGGTAAAGTGCTGAAACCCTTTTATACTTTATTTAATGGAAAATATAGCCTATTAACCACTCAAAACTGACAAAGAATGATAACAAAAAGCTTACACAACAACTCTTGCTTACTGATATGAACAAGTGATTTATCTTTCATCCAAAGCCACATGAAACAATTTTGAATTTAGAATCATAGTTACAACTATTTAATGGACACTTTTCACATTTATGAAGTGATATAATTGTAGCTGGGTAAACATACAGATTTAGTGGAAGTAATGTGCAGTGAACTACAGCAATATGTATTCTCATTTTCCCCAGTAGCTACAGCTCCATACAAATAATAAATAAAGTTAATATAGTATCTGGTAAGGACATATTTTATTAATAATGCAATCAGTCAGTAAATAAAGTTTAACTCTCTTGCATCTGGTCCGTCGATGAAGCCATGTCTTTTGCATGTTTTACAAAAGGCGTCCATTCACAACTGACTTCCGGAAAAACGGGATTGACCAATGACATTTCAGGTTACAATGAAATAAGTAAAGTCCCGCCCCACGAATAACAAAAATAAAGAGTTTTCGCGCGAGCAAAATAGAAGCTCGAGCGCGAGTGTGGGGAATGATGACGCGCGTGCGGCGAGTCCTGTCCCTGACAATCCAATGCTCTCCATTGACTTTGTATTGCGTGAAGCGGCCTCCTTTAGCCTGACAAGCCAGACCCACATCAAGATGTTGGGTCTGGAAACTCACCATTGACAGGGCTCAATCCGAGGGGCGGGATAAACATGTTGTCTTTCAAATTCCCTCAGCACCCAATTGGAATACGCCATGAGCGCCACAACCAACCAGAGCAAAGAAGAAGGTGAAGCCGAGCTAACGGCAAAACTTCGAACATATCTTCTTTTCTTAAGAATGACTTCAGTGCCGTTCTTTGTTCTTTTCTCAAAGAAAAGCTTAACTCCAAGTCTTCCAGATTCATGGCCAAAGCCGATTCAAAAGACCGCTGTTTGTCAGCTTCTTTGTTTACGAGTAGCACACAGAACTTTTACAAGCTGTCGACCCAAAAAAACTAGCATTTAAGGAGACAAAAGTGGATACAGGCAATAAGACGTAAAGCATCAGCAGGAAGAATGGGTACATTTTGGGATCCTGACACTCAGTATACCTACGTGTGCAGTACACATTTTGTTACTGTTAAGTCAAATATCCAAATGTCAGTTTTATATATTATATTTCCAGTCGCTGATTACGTTCCCCTATAGTGGGTGTAGTTCTCAGTGTAATATAACATGTCGCTCTCTATCTCAATTGCCTGTATCTACTTTTTTGTACATAAACGCTCGTTTTTTGGGTCAACAGCTTATAAAAACGTCTGGGTTTTTTGTTCTGGGTTTTTTAGCTTGTTTGCTGTACACCTACATATCAGCTTTTAGACATTGTTCTGTTTTTTGTTATAAGTCAAAAATGACAAGGAGGCAGATTCACGCAATACAAAGTCAATGGAGATGGTTTGATTGCCCCCCCCCCCCCCCCCGGTGGGCGTGGTCTTCAGATTATGACGTGTGCCGCTCTGTCTCTCTATACTGTATTGTTCGAATATAAGACAATGTTTTTTTCTTATGAACAGGCTGACAAAAAGAGTTTCTCTTAAATTAACAATGTAGACTTTACATGTCAATAATACACCTGCAACAATAGGTGGCGCCAAATACGCGTAAAACGAGCATGCAAAAATACAGCCTTAAAAATGTTAACAGTCAAAGAAAAGCTTACTGTCTAAGAGCCGATTGTAATGTTTACGTGCCTCTCTGACGGGACCAAACTTCCAACGCACTCAAAAAACATCCCAATGTTGCCCGGCGGCCCATCGTCAGCTTGGTGTGTCTCTGGCTTAAAACATAAGATTTCAATACAAAAATGTAAATACAAAATATGCAATGAAAATTGTTTTCATTTTTATTTTCTTTATAAAGAAAAATTCTTCATAAAATACAAGATTTAGTCTTCAAAAAGCCTTTTCCAAAAGGTACATCTTGAAAAAGGGGGGTCGTCTTATAATCAGGGTCGTCTTATATTTGGAACAATACGGTAGTAGGTGAAAAAGAGCGACAAAATGTATGTGATGAGATGTGACAAAAGTCGTATGTTCGAATTCACAGTACTCAGAGTAGACAAAAAGTACCCGGACGACAATCTGGCGAGATTCTGAAGTGTGCATACGTTGGACACTTGGGCGAGGAATGGCAGTGAAGCATAATGACAACACGGCGAATGTAGTACGTCCAGATTACATTCATAATACACACATTCCTACTACTTTATAGAAGGTATTTTTTTAGCGCTCGCAAAGTAAATGCTTAAAAATAAGTACCTACTCAAGAGAGTATGCGAATTCGGACAAAGCCAATGCTTCGGAGAATCATTGACTTGTCACCACACTCAAATTATCGCCACCTACTGATGTAACAATATAACTAGTCACTGAAAAACAGACATTAGGAGTGATACAAACATTAAAAAGTCTCATTTCTTTTAGCACTCTTGGAACGATACTCTGCCAATCAAATTCAAGGACCGGAACTAGAATTATAATATTAATGACCTCCAGGGCCTTGAGTCTTCAAGCACAAAGGAAGCCTGATGTGCAAGTTGCATTAATTAACAAATTAATACACTAACTAGCATGAATAATTCTAATTGAATTCAGGTAATAAAAAATATAGCACTAATAGCATTTGAACACACTGCACACTTTTATTTGAAAACCAGTTATAAGTTCTGGGTTTGTTTATTCTTTCATTTTATTTTAGACAATCATTTCCCTCGCATGTCTGGGATGCAGCATAATGCCTATTTCAGAGGCATACTAAAATGTAATATTCATTTTGTCAGAGATTTTGGTGGTCAGACATAATTACTCACCCTCATTTGACATTCAGCACAGTTCATAAAGTAAAAAGGTATCAAAGACTCACCAGCCATGTGACTGTTCTTCATCTGCTCATCTTTGAGTCTGCGAGGGAGGAAATCGCACAGGCTTGATTGAACACAAGATAGACTTAATGTCATCTAATCAGAAAGACCATTATGTATTAGTGGAACCACCAAACAGAATTATCTGACAAGGGGCAGGCCACATTATCTAAATTAACATTTTGCAAGCATGAACATGCAAGGCCACAGTAGAAAATGAAAGGCTACAGGAGAGCGGCCTGCATTTAGACATTCGGGCAGTAATTATTAATTTATGCTTGTCTGTGGTCTTAATGAAAATGAAAGCCAGGAGAAGAGAACAGGGAAGGATAATGTGCCGTGAAATTGAGTTTCATTTGTTCGGGGGCCACCTTTTAACTTTTCCTTTCTTCCCAGGAAATGAAACCAACCAGAGTTCTTGTGTGTTTTTCCTCTGTGAACCCCCCTCCCCCCTCACAACCAAGCAACACACATCTCTCTAGCACAGACACACGCAATCTCTTGACCTCTGCAGTATCTGTAAATATCCTGTCTACCTCTGTAATCTACTTTATAGAGCCCTGCTTCAATGACCATTATTTCTTCTTCAATAACAACTGCTCATGTTAGCACTTTGTGCTCTACCAACTGATACTGAGAACGCAACATGTAACAGATTGCACACAGACACAACCAATGAGCAGTTGAAGCACGATGCCTGATATGGATAATAAACTGGCTGTTTTATTTTGTTGACGGTTATGAATATGCATATAATCTTAAAAATACAACTTGGCCCTTTTCTAAACTCCACCCTTGGTTTCTTTTGCAAGCTTTACAGAGCATTGTGTGAAAAAATGACAGGAGGTTATGAATGACACAAATCCTCCACAGACCTTTTATTTTATAAAAATATATTTTCTATTTTCTATATTTTATAGGCTAATCTATAAAAGCCCCCCTATGCCAGGGGTTTTCAAACTGGGGGTCCTCCAGAAGGTTCTAAGGGGTCCCCAGAAAATGTAAGAGAGAAAAAAACAAACAAAGCAAAAATGGATAAAGTCTACTGAACATTCTAACCATTTCATTTCTAAATGTTTCTCTTCTTTCTTGCCATATACTTTCCAGAATTGTGTATGTTTGCTTTTTTTATCTTTCTAGTGAGTTTTTCCTCACTGTAGTCCCCTTTATCTTGCTCACTGGGGTTGTAAGGCAGTATTCTTAATGCATTATGGACGCTGCTTACATTTATTGTGAAAGGTGCTTATACAAGTAATTTTTTATTGAAAATGTTCTACTTCAGGTTTATACATGCAACATTAAGTATAGCCAATTTAAGTTAGGAAACAATGTTATATTTATAATGTCACACTTACTATTTATCTAGTTTAAATGTTTTTTCATGCATAAAAATAGATGGATTTTAGGAAGGGGTCCCTCATAAAGGTTCATCATATTTGGGGGTCCTTGGCATCATAAAGTTTGAAAACCCCTGGCCTATGCAGTTACTCAAGAAGCCCCGACACGAACCAACACGGGTTTCAATGGAAGACTTCAAGGGTTAGTTCACTCAAAAATGAAAATTAGCACATGATTTACTCACCCTCAAGTCATCCTAGGTGTATAAACCATTCTTCTTTCAGACGAATGGAATTGGAGTTATATTAAAAAAAGTCCTGACTAATCCAAGCTGTATAGGCTATAATATAAGTAACAGTTTCTCAGTCACAAGATGGCGCCAGACAGTCAACGACAGCTGGGACACGTTAAAGGAACACGCCGACCTTTTTGGGGACTTTAGCTTATTCGCCGTATCCCCCAGAGTTACAGAAGTCCATTCATACAATTTTCATCTCCGTGCGTGCCATAACTCTGTCTGACGCACCCACCGCTACCCTAGCTTAGCACAAAGACTGGAGGTGAAAGGCGCCAGCTTGCCTACTGCTCAATAAGTGACAAAATAACGCCAACATTTTCCTATTTACATGTTGTGATGTGTATAGTCATAGAGCGTACAAATTTAAATATTGTGATGTGTATAGTCATAGCGCGTTAACGTATAAACGTTATAAACGTATACATACTGGGGACTATATTCTCAGAAGGCGCAGCACTGTTCTACTTCTGCGGAGGGCGGAGTGATTTACTCGCAGCACCTGAGCAGCCCCGCTGTGATCAGAGAGTTCGCTCAGAGTTGGTGTAATAGTCAGCAATTACTAGATATAGTTTACAATCATGGGTGTTCGCTGTATTGTAAAGACAGGGGAGAAAATGTAATACCATGATAAAGAATTCCAATCCAAAACGCTCACCTGATGATCTATGACTGCTTGCTCTGGATTTAGATCCAAACACACCTGTAGCCATCATCAAGTACCATCACGTTGGCTCAGAACATTTAACCGAGGACGATTATTTTGAAAAAATGGAAATTGCCACACGAACCCGGAAATGTGTGCTTAAGGATATATGTCCATCCCATCCGTAACGTTAGTTCAGACGGAACAAAGCGGATCACCTGCGGCTACGGTAAGTGTTCCATTATGTTTTTAGACGACTAGCCTACTGTAACAGTGCCATTAGCTAGATCTAATGTAACGGGTGGTCACTACTGTATTGCAGTTGTTCCCGTGCTCCATGTATCTCCTGTAATAGTATTGTGTTGTCATGAACACGCTGTCACAGTAAAAATCAGCATCTTGTCTATCAGCATCCAAAATGTGTAACTCCTCGTCTGTGTATTCTGGCTCAACGTTATGGTTCTGGATTTTGGTTTGAAACCAAGTAAAAATCCTCTGACATTTCCTCAAAGTCAGCCATGATCAACAGTCATGTTCCTTACTAGCTACCTAGTCACGTTGGTTTTGTTTAAGTAACAGCTGGGCTTCTCCCAGGTGCTGTGAGCAAATCACTCCGCAATCCACAGAAGTAGAGCAGTGCTGCGCCTTCTGAGAATATAGTCCCCAGTATGTATACGTTTATAAGATGGCTGTGTCTCATATAACCTTGTTATTTGTACACGCTGTGACTATACACATCACAACATATAAATAGGTAAATGTTGGCTTTATTTTGTCATGTATTGAGCAGTAGGCTAGCTGGAGCCGTTTACTTCCAGTCTTTGTGCTAAGCTAGGCTAGCGGTGGGTGCGTCAGACAGAGTTATGGCACCCACAAAATTAAAATGGTATGTATGTATGGACTTATCTAACTCTGGGGGATACGGTGAATAAGTTAAAGTCCCAAAAAGTTGGCGTGTTCCTTTAAGCATACAAGTAGTACCGGTCAAGATATCTCATAGTACCCAGATGAGCTGTGTGTTATTCACTTTGGCAGTTGTTATCTGGGAATAACATACAGCTGGAATACGCGATTGACCAATCAGAATCAAGTATTCCACAGAGCCATGTAATAAATGGTTTTATTGCACACCTTCCAGCCAAACAGAATCGAGTATTCAGACAGCCTTGTTCTCCGCCTTCTTCTTCTTATATGGTTTAGAGCCCGCTACCTGCTCAGCATTTATTTATGTAAACAAACATTATCGTCTGTGTGCCAGATTTTAACGAAGGTGACACGATTTTGGGTAAATAACACCTTAACAGTCTGTTTTTAACTACAAAGCACTCAATGACTTTAGAAGACATGGGTTAACGAACAAGATGGGCTACTTGGAGTATCCTAAAAATGGAGTAGGCTGATTTTGCTGTGCTTTTTTGAGCTGGACAGTTACAATCGCCATCCTCTCATCCTTAATTTGTGTTTCAAGCATGACAATGTCAATACAAGTTTAGAGCGACAGTAAGCGTGAGTACAAGACATGATTTTATTTTGGGGACTACTCCTTTCGTATTGATCCAGCAAATCAGTATCACTTTTTATTTACTCGTTTAGGGGGTATTGTAATAGCTATTGTTGTTTAGTTTTATAATATAGTTTCAAACTTGTAACTTAACTGCTAATATTGTAGGCTCCTGATTATAATTTTATTTTTTATGAATAAATGTAAATGAATTAACTTTATTATTCAACATTTTAAAGACTATTGGATGTGAACGCATTTTTAGGGGAGTTGGCATACAGTTGAAGCCATTGAAGAATCTCTAGACAGATTAGATAGCTTTAGATAACAAATGTCATATTGTTAATGTTAAATTTGATTTCAAGAGGCATGTTTATTCTGATCTACTGGAAGCAAATGAAAGATTTGCTCCAATGACATTTGCACGTTGGCGCTCTGCGAACAGCACCTGTGTGAGGAGAGCAAAGCCACCGTGATGTGTCTTGATCCAGGGATTTTTCTTCATTTCGTCCGTTTGTCAAAAGGAAGCCTTGGGTGCATTAGGACAACATGTAAACCCTCCGAACATACAGCCATGCAGACACACAGAAACACATACAGAAGCTATTAACCCTCCTCCAGCTCATCAACTTTGCTTTGCAATCTTCCCTCAGAACCATTAGAATACCCTAAAGAAATGACTTTCCAATTAAAGGGGATCTAGGAGAAGACAGCCTTTTTATCTCTGACTCCAGGAGTTCTTTATTCCAATCATTTAAATTGGAATTGATTTTTCAATTTAGCCACTGACTGTTCTGGACATGCAGCAGAGGGGGCCAAATAGAGCTGCGTTCTGAAATATTTGTCCCTCATAAAGTCACGGTGGCCTCCAACGCATTAATGTGTTTTGCACGCCACTGCCGCAGACAACAGATTTTTAGCTCAGCATGCTGATGGAGAGAAAGCCCATCAAGAGTGGCCACCTCCCTCACACTGCAAAGCACTGGACTGATTCCTGTGGGGGGTTTTTTTCTGTCCGAGTTTGATTGGGTTTATTTTTCTTGTAAGGCAAAGGCAGCTGTAACGTTGTGCACATCTAAATTGTCTGACTCATTTGATCAGAAGCGATGCACTGAGCAACAATGTAACGTAGATTAGGGGTGTTGAAACCTTGAAGGGGGTGGGGTAGGTGTTAGGTATCACACTTGTAGCCCACATACCCTTTGTCTAGTAATAAAATATGAAATGTAGTTACTGCTGGCTTACATTAAAGGTGCATTTCTGGCTGCAGTTCTTTATGGTTTTAGAATAGCAACATGTTTTCTCCACTTTTAGAAATGTTTAAGTTCACACCCTTAAATGTCAATGCTGTGCCAGCCATCTAAAATAACTTTAGAAATAATATCTCAAACAAAATAGCTAGCTCCTTCTTTTTGACAAATCATTTAGAACTACTGGGTAAACACTGTCAAACAATTTATATTCATGAGCCAGACTGCTAAAGTTTATAATGTGGATTTGATAATATTTCTAACAGGTGAAAGTGCACTTGCTCTGAGAAAAAATGCAATGGTTTAAGTCTCATGTTCATTGTGGCCTATGAATACAATTGCTTGCACTTTGACCCCTAGTGGCAGTCATAATGAACTCTCTTGTTAATCACTTGATACATTTTTTTTCTAATCTTAACCATGATAAATTGTTCACATTTACATTTTACAGGCTAGCCACTAGAGCCTACTACAGACTAGATCTCCGGCTTAAATCATTCATAGTAAAGGAGAAAGGAATATAACTGAGGGAACATAAAACTCATAAGATGCAGACAATGCCTGAACAATGCCACAACCCCCGAAATCGTATGTGTAGCATTCATTTACTTGTGTAGTTGGTTTCTGGCACATGCCATTTTTGATAAGAGCATCTGCCAAATGCACAAATGTAAATTATGAAAGAGAATACGTTGCATTGGACTATATGCACTTGGACTTGAAATCTTAAAGCCTCCTGCCAGTAAAAACGAATCAATCTGAACTTAATGGTGCAGTTAAAAAAAGAAGACATTGAGCCACACTGGCCAAACTTGTGTGTTTAACAGGCCTCAGCTACTGTGTAGACCAGCCTCTAACAAGCCCTGCCATCAGCACTGTAAATTTCCCCAGCTTCAGCCCGGGCGGAAACAGTTGTCTTCTTCAATTACAATTGGAATCAGATGTGCTTGTGTTTTCCAGCCAGGCCTGTGAAGTCTTCAACAGCACTGGCAGCTGCCTTTTAATGAGCATTTATTGTTTCGCTGGCCATGGATACCATTTTTATAGGGTCAGGTTCAAGGCGGAATGATTTTCTTCGCGCTGTTTTACAGAAGCGTTTAGAGAGGTTTTTGTGGACTGATGGTTCACTCTCGGCTTCCTGACAGCTGCGTTGGCTTGTTTGGCTCTCTCCCCCATTTCTGTTTCTTTTTCTCTCTCCTGAGTTGTTTAATATAGTTGTGTCGCTGGAATACGGACTAGAAGATTAATGGACGCAAAGGATCGGTGGCAGTTGCGGGGAGATGCAGGACAGAGCAGGCCAGCAGCCATCTGTTCTCGCTACCTTTATGGCTCTCTTAATGGAGGACAGGAGACAAAAGCATCTCTGCCACCAGGCAGGCAGTGAGCATTTCTGTAGAGCCACTGTAAACTAATTGTCAGTTCTTTTGACGACTCAAAGACACGTACACATACACACACAGAGAGTTTCTCCCAAATGTCTTTTTACCACTCAATCAAGTGTGGTTGGGAATGGTCCAAGACAGTTGCAGCACGTTTAGAGGAACAACACTACGAAAGAAAAGTGATTAAAAGATCCTCTTGAGGCAAAACAGATCATTCATGGAGACAGGATGGCGCGTAATCAAATTAAGATGAAAATATAGAGATGGCCCTTTGGTCTTTTGAAATGAAACAGAGATGTTTTCAGAACTTCATCAAGTGTTGGCCGATGCTCAAATGCAAATGCAGTCTGGCACTGCTTTCTTCTGAACATCATAATCAGAGCAAGACTTCAGTAGACCTTATGTAGCTTTCAAGTAGAGTTGGAATTATCGTAATTATGATATGCTATGTGCACATAAATGACCAAGTGATGTATGTAAACCAATAATTGTTTATGATACCCGAGCTGTGACATGTTCATGAAAGATGGTGGAAAGCAGATCTGCAGTAAATGGCAACAATGTTGTTATTATTTTCAGTGCGATAGTTCAATAATATTAAAGTTGTATATGTCAGCATACGGTCAATGTATAGCTAAATTATTATTTATTAGATTCCATGCATAAAACTCATAATGTGGGTTTTGTAAAATTGATGCAAATGTTTTTAGATTAGCTTATTCACAGAATTTGTCAGAATTAAAAAAATAAAAATAATAATAATAAAAAAATTTTTTAAAAAAAATTATATTAAGTAATAAGTATAAATTATATAAAATATATATATAAAACCAGGTAAGTCAGTTGAGTACCTGGACAAGAGGCAGCATAAAAAGCGGGTGCAATACAGTAAAAATATAATAGAATAACAAACAAATAACTGAAA
Source organism: Gobio gobio (assembly GCF_949357685.1). NCBI lineage: Eukaryota > Metazoa > Chordata > Actinopteri > Cypriniformes > Gobionidae > Gobio > Gobio gobio. The sequence goes on from NC_137103.1 coordinate 37,699,068, forward strand.
ACAAGTACAGTGATCTTGTACTATTGACCAAATAACAATTTTAAAGGAAGAGAGTGAAATAAATAAACTAATCTTTAAAGTCTGCTGCAGATGATTCCAATCGTATGCAGCAGAAAACTGAAAAGAACAACAACCAAAATTCGTACGGTTTTTAAGCATAAATTAATGAAATTGCTAGAGCGCAGATTACGACTAGTATTATGAATATTAAGAAGTGATTGTAAATATAATGGTGTTTTTCTGATAAGAGTTTTATAAATGAACAGAAACCAATGAATTTGTCTACGAGAATGAAGAGAACACCAGTTTAATAATAAAGAATACAAATGGTGAGTGTTAAATGAAGCTCCAGTCACAAAGCGGATTGCAACGTGGTAAATAACATCTGGTTTTTGAAGCAGACCTGTAAACTACATCACCATAAGCCAAAATTGGAAGCACTGTCATTTTAACCAAAAGTTTCTAGAAATTCCCATGATTGCAAAGTCTGTGCACTTTTTGTCTTAATTTAAACAGTTTTCTTTTCATTCTCAGAGGCTGTTGTGTCACTATTCTAATTATTTTGATCCATTCAAGTCTATTATTGTTGTATCCTCTAATTCAGGTAATGCCGCCCATATCTAAACAAAACGAGCTGTGGATGGCCACTTTAAAGATGAAATATAAAGTTTCTGCGACACTAGTGGCATCTAGCGGAATTACAAAAATAAAGCACATTCTCAAACACCTCTTTTGCGCCTCGCGCCTCCCCTATCACAAACACTGCTCTTGCAGGTGCTTGTGAACGCATGTCTCAAGTTCAGCAGGTAAAAGTAGACTACTTTCAATAAATGGTCCAACATTTATATACTTTTAGCTGTTTGCTATGTGTCATGAGTAAGCAATTGTGTAGGCTAACACTTTGTCCAGAGCAAACGCGAGCATCTAGCTTCATTATAAAACCATCCCACGTATGTTGTCTACTGGACACATCAAAGTAAACAATATAAACTGGTACATTTGTCTTTCTGAATGGGTGCATGCTGACAATGTATGATTTTGAAGTGCCCATTGTAGAGTGTAGCATCGCAATGCTCCGTTCGCTTTGACGTGTTCATGACCTATTTAATCTTTAAAGGATTAAATGCAGCAAATTTTGGCTTGCACTTCTTTAACCGAAGCTGAATGCCAAACTCTTGCTATAGGTTGAGCTGGAAAGAGATTGACAGTTCTGAGCGGACTGCTCACAATGTTTTGATGGTGCCTGGGGGGGCTCAATGTTTACACTTTTTGGGGAGATAAATGGCATTCTAATAGTAGTCAATGAACTGGTTTAAGAGACTGTATTTTAACAAAAAAATAAAAATACTTTAGCTTCAAATGTGAGTCACACAGTCTCTTCTTGGCCAGAATAAGCAGCAGTGAAATCTAGACTTAGTTATCAGTCGAAAGTTTGGCTTTGTGAGACTAAATAAACCTTAATTCTGATATTAAAGAGAAATAAAAGGCCTCTTAGTTTCACATGGGCTTATTCTCATTGCACAAACCCGTCTTATGTTAAACAACAACCTCGCTTTTCTCTGGCGGTGTCGACATCTGTAAAGCAAAATGAAGTTTCCTCTCTGAGTATCAATCTTGTAATTGAGCTCTCGGAGGCCGCTACGTGACGCGCACGCACAAGAGCCCTCCCCGCTGTCAGATCCCTACACGAGGCTGCCCTGTGCTGTCACACTGAAGTGGTCTCCTTTTCTCCCCTCTCTCTCCCTCACAATCATTCTTCTGTCTGCGGCTCCCTGGGCCCTGCAGTGGGAGTCCGCCCGCGCACTTAACGCGTCAGGTTTCAATTATTTTGAATACCAAAAACCTTCCCATAATGAGGCATGACACAGACATGTAGTCGAATTTTAAATTGGATTTAATTGTTTTCTCAGTTGTAACTTCAGTCGGATAACAAAGACAGAGGGGGATGGATTGAGAGAGGAATAAAGAGGGAATGGATAGCGAGAAGTGGGTGGGAAAAAGACAAATTCAGCGAGTGAGAGAGACAGAAAAAGACAGGGTGAAGTCTCTGATCTGTTTCCTAACACAAATCTCTCTTTGTAAGCTCTAGCAAGGGCTATGTTTGGAATTACAACTATCATGTCTCTTATCCCTGTTGTAATTCCGCCTTGCGTGTTCCACTGATGTGATACGATGGATCATGGGGAAGTTTAAGTGAGAGCGAATTAAATATTTAACCAATCCGACACAAGGCCTGTCTGCTCCACAATGCTACAATTAAACCAGGGTGCTGTGCTTATGCGTGCAACACTCGATCCCCGCTGAACGCTGTCAGGAACATGCTACTTTACAGACTTAAAATAAATCTTGTCCTAATCTATTGAAAAACCTGACAAGTGGAGACCAAGGTTTCAAGGCACTTAGCTGAGTAGTGTAGAAAAAGGACTGTACATTATTTATGCCCTCTAATGGTGCTGCTATTCTCTGTGTGAATCAGCAATGGACTTGTCCGCTAAAATAGCCACCACTGTAATCAAAGCCATATGTTTTCCTCACCTCTCCTCCACTAAATGACGGGTCAATGAGACTTGTCTTTGCATTGAGCGCATTCTTTCAGGGATATCATGCCTTGTGATATAGATTAAAGAGCACAAGGTCTATTTCTCTACTTCTGACCAGACAAGATCTTAATGCGTAAGCCAGTGAGGGTAAATGCAGGCACCACTGGGAACCGCATGAGGCATTTTCTGAGATTTCTGTGGCTGTGGAGATAATGAAGGGCACCATCTAATCGTTTTCAAACACCATTATCCACCTCAATTTATTAGACCAACATGCCACTTTTGGGATGGTTTTGGATAAGATGTTTTTTTTCAGCTTGGGGATGCCTGGATTTTTCAGACCAGATTCTCAAAAGCTTGACCACATGGTGCAAAATGGAGATGAGATGACTCTGCATAAGTTCTTAAGAGAGTAATCTGCAATGTCAAATCTTTATTTGTCGATGCTCTACCTGAAGCTATGATTGTTTTGAATATTAGGGGGACAATGAGGCTAAAGACTTAAAGGGCCCTATCATACACCCAACGCAATGCGACATCAGGCGCGACGCAAGTTTTTTGCTAGTTTCAGCCCGACGCATCATACGTCCAGCACCACGTTGTTTAAATAGCAAATGCACTCACGCCCATCTGTTCGCCCATGGGGGTACTGGTCTGAAAACGAGGTGTGTTCAGGTGCGTTGACGGTGCGTTGCTATTTTGAGGCAACTGAAAACAACTGCGCCATTGACCAACAAAAACCTGGTCTAAAGTCAATAGTCGCAGTATTTTTTGGAATATTTAAAGGGTGCGTTAGTAATATGCACCTATAGGCGGGTGCACAATGCGCGTACACTCTGCTTATTACACACACAGGGACGCGCAGCAGCACACACGTTTAAATATAAAAAATAAAAGGATTCCTCTCTGGAGAAGCGATCAGTCTTTCCGACCACAAATTCCGCCATGTAAATAGCGAATCCGCCATGGTGCAAGCGCAACTGGCTTTTAAAGGGAATGGGAGATGAGACTCTGATTGGTTTATTGCACGTTACGCCCAAAACACACCTATGACTCATTAAGAGACTAGGTACAACCCTTTTGGACCATGCGCCTGGTTCGCCAACCGTTTCTTTTTGTCGTTAAAATAGAAAAAGTGGATCTGAAAACCCCCTAAGTGCATCTGCGCCATTCGCTTCAGCTGTACAGTATAGTCAGGGTTTGAATGTGGGTGAGAATCAACCATGGTGGGTAGGGTTGGGTACCGAAATCCGGTTCCAATATGGCACCGGTACTTATATAACCGGTATGTACCGGACCGAATCAGAACGCAGTTTTCGGTTCCTCATTTCGGTGCCAAAATTCAAACGTGCTTTCGCGCTTTGGCTGAGCCAGAGACAGACGCTCAGCGCTGGTCACATCACAACTCATGACAACTACTCAGTGTTTTCAACGACATCATGTTTATTTCAGGTTTCAGACATTTAAATGTTCATAAGTACTAGCAAAAAACACACACTGATGTCTATGAAAGCGGCAATGACAATCCTTTCAGGCGGTTATAATTTGACTAACGTTACGTGTTTTATTCACATCAGATAAATGCACATTATATAGTAACTCTATAGTTTACTCTATTCTTCTTCCAGTTCACTGGTCACTTACTTTCATGTATTTTGTAAGACGAGAATGAACTCAAGTGTTGTAAATCCGACAGATCCGATTCTGAGGCGCAAACTAACATGGCGCCGCCCATTGCGCTTTATAGATCAACTAACACACATTGACTCACACATTTGAACATCAGATAGTTCGTGACACAGTTAAGAAGTTTGTGAATATTTTGAATAAAAAGAAAAAACGAAATAAACCCGATACAGCTGAGCTGTCAGCGCTATTGCGGCTGCTGTGTCATGTGAGAAACATGACGCGTCGTCATGGAAACATTAAGGCGATGCGTTCTAAAATATTTAGCCAGAGAAAATTATCATATTTCAAAATAAAGCTGAAGCTCGAAGCTGGTTTGTAGCAGAGCAAGAATACAGACGACTGCTGTTATTACTGTAACTGTTTAGAGTTATATTAGGCTTGTTGTAGTTGGGTGGCTTAGGTTTTACTGTGAATTTGTAAATATGTCAATTATAATTTGTAAATAAGTAAATTGTGTTTTGTATTTATTTATATTCATACATTTAAGTATACATTAAACTTTTAATAAATGGTTCAATTTAAATAATAAATAAATAAATAAATAAAAAGCCATTTAATGTCATCCACCTCGTTTGGTGGCCTTTTAAAAAAAAAAAAGTATCGGTTCAGGCACCGTTTAGGCACCGGAACCGTTTTAAAAGTATCGGTTTGGCACCGGAATCGAAAAAAACCCAAACGATACCCAACCCTAATGGTGGGTAATGCATAACTAATGCATCACTAGCCAGTTTGGTGGATTATTACGACTCATGATGTCCTATCACTTTGCATGTCTCTTAGGGGAGGAGCCTCCAACATTGGCAAAACAAAGCATTTGAAAAAACATTTGCCCCTACTAGAGGAATTAGATTCACTGTTTTGGAATGCCTCTGTTTTATTTTAATGGTATCCGCAAACAATTGACTGTTCTAAATCTGACAGCCATTAAGTGATTCAGAATCAGTCATTTTAATGTTAATAATAATTAGGGTTGGGTACCGAAACCCAGTGCCAATATGGCACCGGTACCTATATAACCGGTATGTACCGGACCGAATCTGAACGCAGATTTCGGTGCCTCATTTCGGTGCCACTTAAATTCAAACGTGCTTTCCGCTTTGGCTGGCGCCGAGCCAGAGACAGAGACACGCTCAGCGCTCGTCACATAGGTCTATCACAACTATTCAATGTTTTTAACCACATAATTATGTTTATTTTAGGTTTCAGACATTTAAATGCACATAAGTACTAGCAAAAAACACACACTGATCTATGGAAGTGGCAAAAACAATCCTTTCAGACAGTTATAACTTGACTACGTGTTTTATTCAAATCAGATACACATTATATAGTAACTGTATAGTTTAATCTATTCCTCTCCCAGTTCACCGGTCACTTACTTTCATGTATTTCGTGAGACGTGAATGAATTTACATGATGTAAATCCGACAGATCCGATTCTCCTAGGCGCAAACATGGCACCGTCCATCGCGCCGAATCAACTAGTACACATTCACTCACACATATTTGAACATCAGAATATCAGATAGTTCATGACATTGTTAGCAAGTTTGTGAATATTTTGAATGAAAAAGAAAAAACGAAATAAACCTGATACAGCTGAGCTATCATACAGCGCTATTGCGGCTACCGTGTGTCATGTGAGAAGCATGACGCGTCGCCATGGAAACAATAAGGCGATGCGTTCTAAAATATTTAGCTAGAAAATATGGTCCTATTTCTGCAAAATAAAGCTGAAGCTTGAAGCTGGTTTGTAGAAGACCAAGAATACAGACTACTGCTGTTATTCATGTAACTGTTATTAGTGTTAAATTAGGCCTGTTGTAGTTGGGTTAGGTGGCTTTAGTTTTACTGTGAATTTGTTAAGTAAATTGTGTTTTGTATTTATTTATATTTATATATTTAATTATACTTTAAACTTGTAATAAATTGTAAAAAATCAATAAAAAGCCACTCTTTAATCTTATCCACCTCGTTTTGTGGCTCTTTTTTTTATTTTTAAGTATCCGTTCAGGCACCGTTTAGGCACCGGTACCATTTTAAAAGTATCGGTTTGGCACAGGTATTGAAAAAAACCCAAACGATACCCAACCCTAATAATAACTAACAAAGCTGTGACCTTAATTATCTGGTTCTAATATTTTGTTTTGGCTTGTAGAAATGAAAATTTAATTTCAAACCCTAACTGTTATTTTTCTCATAATTTTTTTTACACTTTTAAATGTGCAGAGATGTCTGGAATCACTGGAAAAAAGTAGTAGGAAATACAGGGAAGTGCAAGATGTGTATTATATTGAGGACACTATAAAATGTGTTTTTTATTTTGTGCTTTAGTTGGCCACTTTTCAGCGCATTGTTACGGGAATAGCGCTTTCACAACTGGAGTAACACTTTCTGGCTAGCATGTAATTTAGTTCAAGTTAACTTGCATTTGCATCCCTTGTAATGTTGTAATGTTGTAATGTTACATTTATGTTGTGTATCTAGTCTATCTGATTAATTTCATTATTGGATTGGTCAAATATAATGGGCTTCAGTTTACTGGTGTTGATTCACTTCAGCTTCAACTTATGCAATTATTGATTTTTAGATGTTTCTTTTTCAAAAAACATGATGCATTATTGATAATCTAGCAGTTATTTTCCTAATCATATTTTCATATTTTGATAGACATATTTCCATGTTAAATTTTTTTGATATTTAAAATTTTCAACATGAAATTTCACAACAGTGCTTTACTTAAAATATTTTCATTATCGCCATGACAGAAACACCTAGCCATCTGCACCCCCACTTGAGTACTCCAATTGTTTTGTAGTCACATGAATTGAACTTTAGTCTTTAGGCCACAAAGTAGGACTTCCATTATTAGAACTGCTGTGCAAACAAACCCAATGTATATGATAAAACGTGATGATAATTTTAATATGGATGCTGTCCGAGTCATCTAGTACATGTCTAGAGTTCAAACACATGTTCTAAGACATGTTCACTGTGAAGCCGTTCACATGAATCCCATTCCCCTTGAGTGGTCTGAGGAAGCCAGTCAGACACCACCGGTTCTAGTCATGTTTTTTTATATGATTTGTGAATTTGGCTCTGGTATAAGTGCTCACGAACAGTAGAATCCCATTATAATTCCCATATCACAATATAAAACTGCAACAGCTGAGGCATAAAAAAAAAACACCGTACCAACTCCATTGAAGTCACCGGAGACTCTGCAGAGCAATATCCCACCAAACACATACCGCGGGCCCACTCTGATCATCACTTGATAGTTTGCTGACAAGCAAACTCTATTAAGCTGTCTTCAAATATGCAAAATGATATGATTTTACAATGATTACATATTCACTTCCCAGCTGGCTGGCTCCATGCAACTCCATTTGTCATTGACTATTGTGTCCAATTATATGATTAGCTCCAAACACTCCGCCACTTGGAGAGCTCTCGTGTGTTCCAGTGCACTGACTGATTCACAAACAAAGTCATTACAACATGTATTCACACATATCAAATAACAAACAGATGGCCATTGTGCGCTGGCTGATTTGTTTGTAACACGAGCGGCAGAAAAAAGGTAGTTTTTTGCTGGGCTTTGTTTAAGCACCGACTGTTTTATTCCCAGAGAGAGACATCTGGCTGCCGAGGCGGCTAAATCAACTCAAATGAAAGACAATCTTGTTTCCATTAATTTTTCCTATGGAAAAAGCACTTGTTATGAAGATTCTAAATTACTGAGAAAGCTTCCAGATAATTCATCATATGGGCTGGACAGAAGACTGCAGTTGCTCAGAGAGTGACTGTCTCCATTAACTTGCTGTGATATGGATCAGGTGGCTAAAGTGTGTGCGTGTGCGTGTGCGTGCGTGTGTGTGTGTGTGTGTGTGTGTGTTAATGTTTGCAATGCACAACTTGGAGTGATACGGTTATTCGTAATCCATTCGTCCATGACAGGTACTGAAACAATCATTTTGCTGATTGTATGTATACAGTTTCCCCAAAAAGTATTTGGACATACAAGTCACATTAAAGATATCAAACCAGGTGGCATCTGCAAACAAATTATGCTAAAGCGAACTTCCCCTTTTCAGTTGTTTTTAGCAAACTAGTCACACAGGCATTTTTAGTGGATGTAAGTAGTTCCTCTCAAGTTCACACAGGTGTCCTAGACAACTTCAACTAGTACAACTTCTATTTCAAAGTCTGTTTGAAATAGAAGTTGTTCTAGTTGTACTTTTTAATTGTGGGCTTTCCACACCACAATGAAGACACTAAAGGTACCCTAGGCGTCATTTTTCGACGCGCAGGGTACTCCATTGATTTCAATGAGAAACCTTTGGTGTCATACACAGACGCATTGGGCATGGGAATGTTGCCATTGTGACATGTTGGAGTGTGATTCTCAATTTGATCAGCCAGCATAAATTTCTTTCCATTTATTTTATTTACGCTATTTAGTAGGGCTGGGTAAAAAATATTGATTTCTCGATTTTAATCTCAAGAGAACCGTCAGGCGGCAGCGTGGAATGCACATGAACGGATCTTCTCTTCCGCATTAATACCAGTTACAGTGCGAAATAAACATGAATGAGCTTCTGGAAGTGTATTAATATACTGGACAACTTAATGAAATCCGTATCATGTCACATCGAATAGCTCAAGTGTTTCAACCGCAGAAAGATGTAAGTATAATGGCTTGTAAACAATGTCATGTAACGTCATATTTACCTCAGAAAAACCATACAGTGTCCATAAACTCGTTAGTCATCTTTAGTCCGCTAGAAAAATTAACTCTAGAGAGGAGCATTTTGCTAATTATATGCACCACATTACATAGGCTACTGATTGTCATTTTTAATGTTCTTCAATATTTAATGCATGTATGCCTATAAATAAATCTGGCAAGTGTTTATGACAGCCAAATGTTTATTTTAAAAAAACCGAATTGGAGTAGAAATATGATTATGTAATAGTTAAGTTAATATTATAACTTTGTTATTGTTTAAAAAAAATAATAATTTAGTGTAATTGAAGTGTTTGTATTCTCCCTGAGAAAAGTCTCCATGTATTGTACCTGATATATATCTAAAATAATCGATATCGAATCGAATCGAATCGAAAATTTAATCGAATCGAAAGCTTGTGAATCGAAATCGAATCGAATTGTGAAATTTGTGTCAATACCCAGCCCTACTATTTAAACCCCATTCCATCCCTAAATCTATCCATTTGTGTATTATATGATATAAAACAAAGGATATAACCGGCAGATACCAACTGTATGCACAATTTATTCAAAAAGTACAAATATTCCAAGTGTTCCGTGGCCAAACGATTGATTTGTGTGAAGAAAATCCCCAAAATGCACATGCACACATTCAAATTTTAAAAAATTGCTGCCCGAAGAAACGTTACGTCTGATTTGTGAAATTGCATTGGCTTTCGTATGTTTCGTGACCAATTGTGTCATTACGTCAGCTTTGATTGTAAAATGTCATTGGCTCTTGTGTGTCTCGTGACCGATTGTGTCATTCTCAAGAGTCAGGTGCATCATTTGAATAAGATATACTGAGTGCATTCTCGGAGCGGTGGGATCATCATTTAAGCGATTAAAACATTAAGATCAACTCTCTTCTTTACATGAAGATATCGAATGACTTCAGAAGACTTGGAATGCTACACGAGTTAATACTTCTATACTGTTTTTGGTCAATTTTTGCAATAAAAACTTGTGACTGTACTTTTATTTGCCTGTTACGTGTTTTATATTGTTTAAAAGTGGGTAGCTTTAGGGTAGGAGTTGGGTTAGTTGCTCCAAAATTTTAAAGTAGCCAAAATCATGTCTGCTTTTACAAATGCAAAGAATTAAATATGTCTTGATCTGACGCATTGGGCAAACAACGGAAATCAATGGAGTACCCTGTGCGTCGATATAGTGACGCCTAGGGGTACCTTTAGCGTCTTCATTGTGACGCTCAAGGCACTTGACCATGCTTCAGATTTTGACTTGGGAAAATTGGTTGTTATAAACTGCAGTTTCAAAAACATATCTACTGCTGTTCCATTGCAATTGTTCATTTAAACAAGTCCCACCCCAAACTCAAGCCATTGGTTGAGTCTGAAGTTGCCATGTCAGAGCCAAAAAGCGCCACAGTGTTTACACTTCAGAAAGACTAACTACTTGTTTCTACACATTAACAGTTGACAGAAGTTGGATAAAATATAGAAATAAATGTACATGTGTCAAATTTAATAATTATGCTTAATCAAGTGAAGTGCAGGGTATCCATTAAGTATATTGGTATTTGATGCATAACAGGTCCAGAGTTTAGTTTAAAATTGATATGAATGTATAAGCTCCATGATTAGTCACAAGTGGTCACTAGGGGTGGCGAGTGGGCTTCACTTTTTTATTATAAATGGTCCTGCATCGTGACATGCACTTTAAAATTGCAAATATTCCATACAGTCTCTCAATTAATATAAGGTCACAAAAGCTTTAAACATGAAGAATAATTAAAACAATGAGAAAAGAAACAGGAAATCAGCTTCTCAAAAAATAAATCAGTTCATCAGTCAGCAGACACATATTTAAGGAAAGGTAAATACACAAAGAGAAAATCACAATCCAAAACGACGAGTAGATATAATGCCACTTTCAAGTAATGTTTACATTACATGACACCACCTGATGGTGATATTGAGACAAAGCACTGTGAGAGCAGCATAAATGTGGCCTGGTCAGTAGCGCCCCCTGCTGGCACCTTATATACTACAGCAGTGGTTCCCAACCATGTTCCGGCAGACGGGAGTACACCCAACACTGCACATTTTGCATGTCTCCTTTGTATGGCACACCCATTTCAGGTCTTAAAATCTCTTCTAATGAGCTGATGAGTTGAATAATGTGTGTTTGATTAAGGAGACATGCAAAATGTGTAGTGTTGGGGTACTCCATGGGAACCACTGTACCACAGGTCAAGTTTAATGTTGTGCTGTATTTCAGTTTGGTTTCAATGTGATCAGCTTTTGTTAAAAAATGGTGCAGAATGTTTTTAATGATTATTTTAATCACATATATTTGATTAATTGGTACTTCATTATTAACTACATTCGTGAAAATAAAGTGCTGCTATGTAATTTAATTACCTTTTCCCTTTTTGGGGAATTTTAATGTGCATTACACCCCACACTGAAAAGTAGTATCTCGTTTTACACTTCTGAAAGGACCAAATATCCTAGTGTGCACTCCTTTTGAACTAACCTCATCAAAGACATTCGCTGTTTCTGAAGATCTACTTGCAATGATAAAAAAAGCATGCTTTGCAAGAGACTAACATGTTTTGCACAGATTGTGCTAAGACTGCAAAGAAAGTTTTTCAAAGGAAACTATTTCAAACACCTTGCTGTGATTATGCAACAACATTCCCAATATAAAACTCATTTTTAAAACAACAGACGCACTTGCAGCATGAAACACAACAACTCGAAACAAACAGTTTGTCTTAGGGTGTGTTCAAAAATACAGCGATACTTGCAGCACAATTGAATTAGCAATGGGTGGTGATGCATATCTGGCAGCAAAACTAAAAAAAGTGTAACTTTATGCAAATGAGCAGTAATTCAATGCAGCGACTACAAATGAAGTTACTGATGCACATGTGATTCGTCTCATGTCAGTTAACTGCAGACAAGAAGTTACTGTTACTGTGAGCAGTTTCACCGTTCAGTATGGTTTGTTTCTGTTTTGGAAAACATAATTGAGTTTGACGCATGCATTGATACTCGTTCATCTCAAACATCGACATGATTACATTCATTTTACAATGTTTTTGTCAGCTGTGTTATTGTTCAGATCATGGCACTGGTCAGGTTGCTGATTGAGCGAACACTGTTGGTGTGACGGCTCTTCCTGCGAACGCTCCTCAGGTAGTTCCTGTACAAGATCACACTGATCACACGGTCCTGAAACTGCTTCGACACGATGTAGAAGAGTATGATGTCCAGCACCGTACTCGCATTCATCAGGAAGGTGGTGAAGGCCCCCCAGGTGTTGTAACCCTGCCCACTGCTGGCCAGCAGCAAGGAAACGAAGCAGATGTGGAAAGGCACAAAGCACACAAGCACCTGAACGATCAGTGTGATGATGATCCTGATGGACTTCTGCTTGACTTTGGGCTTCAGTTTGGACGTGCGGCCGTGGATGAGGTTTTCTACGATGATTATGTAACAACCCACCATGATGCACACTGGCACCAGGAAGAAGAAGACGATACGTGCGAAGTGGACGGGATTGTCACGGCGCAAGTAGATGATGTCATGCATCTTGATGCAAGTGGTATAGTTTGAGATACGGTCTGGGTCTTCTTCCACGAAGATGAGTGGAGCCGTACTGCCTAGGGTCATGATCCAGACTCCTGCACAAGACAGCAAGGCTTTACGAACACTTTTTAGTTCTCTGGTGTGTCGTGGCTGCACTATGGCCACATAGCGATCTGTGCTAATGAGAGCGAAGAGCCACAAGGCTAGGCAGGGATAGAGCACCGTTAGTGCAGCATTAATCCTGCAGAACATGTCCCCAAAGGGCCAGTAGTCTTGACTGTAGTAGACAATTCGAAAGGGCAGCAGTAAGATAAATACCAAGTCCACTAAAGCAACATTGATCATGTAAACCGTGATGGAGTTCCGTCTTTTAGTGGTCAAGGCAAAGACCCAGAGAGCGGTCAGATTGACCACTATGCCTATGGTGAAGATAATGCCATAAAACACTAGGCTAACAGTCCGGTACACTTGGGGGACGTGACCCTCCATGATGATGGGCAAAGATGTGTTATGATCCATGATGGTTTGCCTGGTTTGATCATAAAAAAAAGAAAACAATGTAAAAAATTGTTTTACTTTTTTTCTATAGAAGCCTATTTCACAATTTTAAAAACAATGTAATAGACCTTAGACTTTACTTTACGATAGTGCCATATTTAATTTCTGACAACAATTAAAACAAGGCTCTGATGGATAGGAGTACAGTGGGCTCAATGGATTGCAGTGATGTTTAATAACATACTGATTGTTCAGCTGACTAAAATTCACACTTACAAATAATCAGAGTAATCAGAAAGTAATGTAGTATGCATATTTGGCGTGCTGTCCAAGGAGAGGTCTCTAAGCTCGGTATTTAGTCCCGAACCTAGAGTACTCCCCACGTATTTCTGGTTAGGAAAGTAACCAGGAACATAGGTCGACAGTGTATGTGTGTGTGTGTGTATATATACACATACATACATACATACATACATACATACATACAGTGGGGAGAACAAGTATTTGATACACTGCCAATTTTGCAGGTTTGCCCACTTACAAAGCATGTAGAATTCTGTAATTTGTATCAGGTACACTTGAACTGTGAGTGACGGAATCTAAAACACAAAAATCCAGAAAATCACATTGTATGATTTTTAAGTAATTCATTTGCATTTTATTTGATTATTTGTATTTGATACATCAGAAAAGCAGAACTTCATATTTGGTACAGAAACCTTTGTTTGCAATTACAGAGATCATACGTTTCCTGTAGTTCTTGAATGGTTTGCTCACACTGCAGCATGGATTTTGGCCCATTCCTCCATACAGACCTTCTCCAGATTCTTCAGGTTTCGGGCCTGTCGCTGGGCAATACAGACTTTCAGCTCCCTCCAAAGATTTTCTATTGGGTTCAGGTCTGGAGACTGGCTAGGCCACTCCAGGACCTTGAGATGCTTCTTACGGAGCCACTCCTTAGTTTCCCTGGCTGTGTGTTTCGGGTCGTTGTCATGCCGGAAGACCCAGCCACAACCCATCTTCAATGCTCTTACTGAGGGAAGGAGGTTGTTGGCCAAGATCTCGCGATATATGGCCCCAATCCATCCTCCCCTCAATACGGTGCAGTCGTCTTGTCCCCTTTGCAGAAAAGTATCCCCAAAGAATGATGTTTCCACATCCATGCTTCACGGTTGGGATGGTGTTCTTGGGGTTGTACTCATCCTTCTTCTTCCTCCAAACACAGCGAGTGGAGTTTAGACCAAAAAAAGGAGGTTGGAGTCTGTTTGATTGAGTGTGTCGACAGGTGTCTTTTATACAGGTAAGGAGTTCAAACAGGGGCAGTTAATACAGGTAATGTGTGGAGTGGAGAACAGGTGGGCTTCTTAAAGAAAAACTAACAGGTCTGTAAGATCCGGAATTCTTACTGGTTGGTAGGTGATCAAATACTTATGTCATGCAATAAAATGCAAATTAATTATTTAAAAATCATACAATGTGATTTTCTGGATTTTAGATTTCGTTTCTCACAGTTGAAGTGAACCGAACAGACCTCTACATGCTTTGAAAGTAGGAAAACCTGCAAAATTGGCAGTGCATCAAATTCTTGTTCTCCCCTCCACTGATGTTGAGTTCTTGGGTAGACATGTTATTATTGCTGACTGCTGGTTGGAATGACATGATGATTGGTTAGATCATTTAAACGTGTTCCTCGCGAACTTTGTTAATAAAACATCATATATTTCCAGCAGACAAAAATTCCATAAAACAGTTTTTGAAAGTTACGTTGTACACTGTATGCCATTTTAAAGACTAAGTCTATCCCTCACAGCCTCATTTTCAACCGTATAAAATTCAATATGGTCTCTACCCTCTACCCCTCTGTTTATTAGGGGTGTCGAAATTAATCGTTTCTTCGATGCATCATTATTCAGACGAGGACGATTCGGTATCGGTTCAGTAATAGACCATCACCGATTCTAATGTACTGATTCTTTTCTGACGTACTTTGTCACGTACGTGCTGTGTCGCGGTAGCATACAATGGCAGAGGGAGGCGAGACGCTAGTGAGAGTAATTAAAATGCTCTAACTACTTTGTCCCCTTTGATTTTGAAATTAGAAATCAAAGACTGCAATAGGAGAGCGCGCCAACATCACTGGTCAGATCATTCAGTTTCTTTACTTTTAATGAATATGATTGTATGTTGAGCACCTGCAACTTTACTTTCGGGAGTTTGTGCGTTTGCTTGATGAAGAGATACGCAGCTGCTCGTCTGCAGCGATGCGTGCTTCAATAGCACTGTCATATCTGGCTATGTTTAGCCCATTACAAGCTTACACGTAAAAAAAATTAAGCATTGTTCAACATCCAGATGCATTTAGAGTTTTGACTGTTTTGAGCGCAGACCACCTCCTGAAGTGGCTTTTAGCATTTTCTATTTGTTCTAAATGCTCCTATTGTCTTCTGTGCCCAGACTTGAGTTTTGTCTGATACATTCAAGAATTTTCTTTGAGCAGGTAAAATTAAAGGTTCAGTTCATATAACTGACTGACAAAATTGTATGAGGATGCAGTGCATCGTCAATGCATTGTGATATCGAATTGAACCGAATCGATGGCATGATAATCGTAATCGAACCGAACCAAAGACCAGTGTAGGTTCACACCCCTACTGTTTATACCAGATATTAAGATGCATTTTGGTCGATCGGATGACAAGTGGATGATGCTAATTACAGGTATAAACAGGGTCTAAAATGTTTTGAGCTTGTCCACTTTCGAACACTTCCAAAGGTAATCGAAAACACAATCGACCAGATTGCTTTCATAGTGTAAACGCTCATGTTGTTGAATGTGTTCGAAAAGCTGCAAAAGACCATCTTCTTTCCTTCTACTGACTAAGTTTAAATAAAAAAACATACCAAGCACAATGTTCTCTCACCATTCAAACACACTCACCGCATTCGGCATTCGGCATTCGGCATGCGGCTGTCAGAGCAGAAACAAAAGCTCTGGCCCAGTTTCACAGACAGGGCTTAGATTAAGCTAGCCTGGTCTAACCAGACTCTCGTACATTTCATTTCTCAATGGAGAGTCTGGCCACTCTCCATTGGCTTTTACAAGCGTTTACTTCTTGAAGGCGGGTACTCTGTTGAAGTTTAAAACTATTGGATATGCCCAGAGCCACTCTGGATCTGCCATAACCAATCGCTAACGTTTGGCCGTGACGTATGTCATCTCAAACTAGAGCACGGCATCAACGTCATCGTTCTCAGCCACCCCCTCTGTTCGCTGATTGGACCGGTAAAAATTTGTTCGGAGAAAACCTAAGAATATACCGCAGTCCCAGACGGAGTCCTGAAGGAAAATGAAAATTGAGCGGAAGTACGTAGGAGGGTGGAGCCAGGCTAAGATTAAGCCAGGACTAGGCCTTAGTTCAATTAGGACATTTACGTAGCTTTTATAAACTTGCCTTAGAAAAAAACATTACTGATGTGTCTGGGACTAGCTTAAAGGGTTAGTTCACCCAAAAATGAAAATTCTGTCATTAATTACTTACCCTCATGTCGTTCGACACCCGTAAGACCTCCGTACATCTTCGGAACACAAATGAAGATATTTTAGTTTAAATCCGATGGCTCAGAAAGGCCTCCATTGGCACAATGCACTGTACACTCTCAAGACCCATAAAATGTACTAAAGACGTCGTTACAAAGTCCATCTCACTACAGTGGTTCTACAATCATTTTATGAATCGACGAGAATAGTTTTTGTGCGCAAAAAAACCCTAAATAACGACTTATATAGTGATGACCGATTTCAAAACACTGCATCATGAAGCTTCGAAGCGTTATGAATCAGCAAGTCGAATCATGATTCGGATCGCGTGTCAAACCGCCAAACTGCTGAAATCACGTGACTTTGGCGATCCAAACCGCTGAATCGACTCACTGATTCATAACGCTTCGAAGCTTCATGATGCAGTGTTTTGAAATCGGTCATCACTATATAAGTCGTTATTTAGGGTTTTTTTGCGCACAAAAACTATTCTCGTCGATTCATAAAATGATTGTAGAACCACTGTAGTGAGATGGACTTTGTAACGACGTCTTTAGTACATTTTATGGGTCTTGAGAGTGTACAGTGCATTGTGCCAATGGAGGCCTTTCTGAGCCATCGGATTTAAACTAAAATATCTTCATTTGTGTTCCGAAGATGTACGGAGGTCTTACGGGTGTCGAACGACATGAGGGTAAGTAATTAATGACAGAATTTTCATTTTTGGGTGAACTAACCCTTTAAGCCTTGTTTGTGAAACCGGCCATGTATGTTTTTCCAGTCGTCTCTGGGCACGTTCAAATGTAAATTACAAGCTTATTTTGTCCATTAGATCGAAATATCTGGATCATTTATCCATAGACCCATTGAAATCAGGACAGAAGTGGTTGGTGGAGAGAGAAAAAAAAAAGGATTAAAACACCAGGTGTAAACAGGTATGTGTCTCCCTCATGTACTTGTGATACGATCAACTAAAATGCATCTTAATACTAGGTGTAAACAGGACCAAAGGTCTATTGCAGCTTTAGGCTAAAGTATACTTCACTTTTTATGCATACACTAGTGTCAGCGTACAGTGTGCATGACAGTTCCCTTTCGAAAGGGAACTCTCGCTGCGTCTAGCTGACGCTATGGGGAACGCCCTCGGCGTGACTGGTGTCTGAAGCTACTATCGAATCACGGCAAAGTCTTTGACCGACGTCAGCCCATGACGTCATCAACGTGCGACCCGGAAGTATAAAAGGGCGCCGTGCCAACACATACACATCTTTCTCGTCTTCAGGGACTGTCTGTTTGAACTGCTATACGAGTTAAGGTAAAACAAATTCAATTATTAATACACAGGAGTGTGTATTTACTGCCTGGGATCAAGAGCATGCACAGTCAAGTTCATTTGAAGTTGTTTGTGTGTGAGTGTGAGCGGTTTTCAATCTGAGATCGCTCCACTCTAGTCTGGCTTTTTTCCTGAGGGAAGAAAGTTTGGCATCTGGGACTGGATGATGCTGTCCCGTTCAAGCTGAGGCTGAGCGTTGGCATACATCATGGGTTCTCAGATGCAGCTCGCCGATCGTCGCGACGATCTGGCGGTTAACGAGACTAAACAGCAAGTGCTCTTAGGGATGGCTGGTGAGAGTGGTATGAATCCTCTCAGCCACCCTGACCGTGTATGCTGAGCTGATGAATGTTATGGAACGTACTGCAGGCAGGCTGCGGCTGCCATGTTGGCGCGTTAGAGGAGAGATCGCTCGTGGTAGATTGCACAATCGTTTTCTCCTTGGCCATAAACCATCAGCTCAGATGAGCCTTCCATTCCTTCTTGATCTTCTTACAGAGATCGAGAGGGCATGGAAGAATCCATATTCGACCCAATATTCATCAGCATCAGCGTTTAACTTCGCTGATGTCGAGGGGATAGGGGAATATGGATATGTGTTGAGGCTACCGACTGGCGAGGAAAGTTTGCAGACTTTTCTCGCATTTCGTGGGCATCAACACTGAGAGCTCAAACTGTGCTTTAATGGCAGGGGCATACACGGCAGCGGGTCAGGCTGGTGCTGCTTTTCACACCATGGCGGTGTTTCAGGCGTACCAGGCGGACCTGCTGGAGGATCTCGACCAGGGGGCCGGGCTGTCCCCTGAGGCGGTTGCTGAGCTGCGCCGCACCACAGATCTTGCTCTCCGGGCCACCAAGCAGACTGCTGCTGCCATCGGCCGCTCTATGGCGGCTATGGTGGTCACGGAGAGGCATCTGTGGCTGAGCCTGGCTGATATCGGGGAGAAAGAGAAAGGCTTTCTCCTCGATTCGCCGGTTTCGCCGACTGAACTTTTCGGCACCTCCGTTGAGGCGGGGGTTGGAAAGTTCAGGGAGGCGAAGGCGCGTTCAGCGGCATTTAAGACATGCATACCGCTGAGATCCGCGCCCCCACCCAGGCAGGCGGGACCTGGTCCTTCACGGTCTGAGGACCGTAGGCAGGACCAGAGAGCTAGCGTCTCCTCTCGTGCCCCCCCCTCCGTGGAGGAGCAGGGCACAGAGGAGATGGGATTCCCGGGGGGGAAAAAGGATCTGAGGGAGGTGATCCAGGACCAACGCTCTTGGCGTTGGTGATGGATCACTTCCCTTGAGGGCGGTTACATCCTAGCCCTCTCCTTTTTCCTTTTTAATGTCTTTAATGATTTTTTACCCAGGCACTTCTTACATCAGGCCTGAGGCGGGCCCATGATGAGTAGAACTATGTTCTGATGGCCCACCCGGACCTGCTCAGTGAGAACGCCCCTTTCAGGCATTCAAGGGCGGTAGAACATGGTGGTGAGAACCGCACAATGAGTCTTCGCTCAGCATGCCGCAGGTGAGAGTGGTCATTTTTGTGTATTACACTAAAAATATGTATTTCTTACAGACCCCAGGTTTCCTGTATAGAGTTGGGTATTCATCAACGACTGAACGCTGAGGCGTCAGTTGGGATGTGGATGAAGGAGGCGCGTTGCTGAGGCACCGCCACCGTTGGTAATATGTACCACTTAGGCTCTAGTAAGGCAGGTGCCAATGCTGAGGCATCAAGGTACTGCTAGCCTAGCTGGCTATCAGGTTAAAGAGGGGCAAAAACGCTCTCCTGAAGGTCGGCTGTCAATTGTAGGCCTCAGTAGGCCTCTTGAACAAGGCGCGTTTTCAGTTGGAAGGCCTCAACCAGGCCTCACTGGAGGTATGTACCGATGTGCGCATCGGGACAGCTAGCCTGGCGGCTATCAGGTTGTAGGCCTCATCAGGCCTCCCTGAAGGCCCGCTGTTAGTTGTAAGGCCTTATTAGGCCTCCCTGAGGGTGAGCTCTCAGGTTGTGATCACTACCAGAGGCAGGTTGTAGGCCTCATCAGGCCTCCCTGAAGGCCTGCTGTTTACTCTAAGACCTTACTAGGCCTTTCTGAGGGTGAGCTCCCAGATTGTGGTCACTCCCAGAGGCAGGTTGTAGGCCTCATCAGGCCTCCCTGAAGACCTGCTGTTAAATTCTAAGGTAGTAGGCCCCATCAGGCCTCCCTAAGGTGTTCCTGGGATCCAGTCATCTAAAACAGTTAAGCACGAATTGCAAACAGGTAGCAGGCCTCTCCAGGCCTCCCTAAAGGCTGATTATCTGGTAGTAGGCCTCAATAGGCCTCCCTTGAGAGCGAGTTCCTTAATCAGGATGCTCGGATAGCCTGCGTAGCTTGACTGTCGACTAGTAGGCCTCAATAGGCCTCCCTGAGGGTGAGCTCCCAGGTTGTGGTCACTCGAACAAGGTAGTAGGCCCCATCAGGCCTCCCTAAGGCGTTCCTGGGATCCAGTCATTTGATACAGTTAGCACGCATTGCAAACAGGTAGCAGGCCTCTCCAGGCCTCCCTGAAGGCTGGTTATCAGGTAGTAGGCCTTAATAGGCCTCCCTTGAGGGCGAGTTCCTTAATCAGGATGCTCGAAAAGCCTGCGTAGCTTGACTGTCGGGTAGTAGGCCTCAATAGGCCTCCCGGAGGGTGAGCTCCCAGATTGTGGTCACTCGAACAAGGTAGTAGGCCCCATCAGGCCTCCCTAATGTGTTCCTGGGACCCAGTCATTTGAAACAGTTAGCACGTATTGCAAACAGGTAGTAGGCCTCTCCAGGCCTCCCTGAAGGCTGCTTATCAGGTAGTAGGCCTTAATAGGCCTCCCTTGAGGGCGAGTTCCTTAATCAGGATGCTCGAAAAGCCTGCGTAGCTTGACTGTCGAGTCCCAGATGGTGGTCACTCGAACGAGTTAGTAGGCCCCATCAGGCCTCCCTGAGGTGTTCCTGGGACCCAGTCATTTAGCACGTATTGCAATCAGGTAGTAGGCCTCTCCAGGCCTCCCTAAAGGCTGGTTATCAGGTAGTAGGCCTTAAATAGGCCTCCCTTGAGGACGGGTTCCTTAAACAGGATGCCCGACTAGCCTGCGTAGCTTGACTGTCAAGTAGTAGGCCTCCATAGGCCTCCTTGAGAAAACAAGGGTAACCTCAGCAGGCGGTATTGCTGTCAGGTAGTAGGCCTCACTAAGGCCTCCCTGAGGACGGAGTCCCGAGCCTGGATGCTTGGGTTTCCAGCATGGCTTGCGGTTAGGTAGTAGGCCTCTATAGGCCTCCCTGGAATACCCGCTATCAAGTAGTAGGCCCACAGGGCCTCCTTGAAGTTGAAGTTCCTGAGCTAGGCACTTTGATTACCAGTTCTCTGTGAGAAATTGTGGTAGTTGGGCTTACAGCTGGAGGTTACTCGCCAGGCAGGCTCAGCTGCTCCCCTCTATGAGGGTCGTCTATGAGTGCTCAGCCGCCTGAGCCTGGTCAGACGGTCGTAGGCCTCTCATGAGGCCTCCCTGTTAGATCAGTCATTAAGGCCCTTTCGGCCTCCCTACTGCTTTGAAACACAAGCACCTGGTAGATCCTTGATTTGAGCAGGCAGACTCCCCTCGATAGCAAGGGTTGAAAAGCACTACGCTGAGTGTTGCTCTCTTGGATAACCCGTCTCTGAGTTCCGGGCTAAGTAAGACTGCCTGTGTTTCAGTCCCTTAGCTTGGACGCCCCTTGGGCACCATCCAGAGGCTCTGTTTGAACAGACAGGGTTGGCTAAACCGAAGTGTCCATAACACTTAGGGCACCAGGTCAGGCCTCCCTGGTGGCACTCGGGAGAACATTTCCCGAGTAGTGACTGGCTGGGGTTCCTTCGGGTCCCCTAGCCACATTCCCTTGAAGGGACCCCTTCTTTGGAAGTAGTGGTCCCGGGCCTTCAAGCTGTCTAGATGGAACTCCACGCAGTGCGTTAGGGTTCCGTTTAGTTGTATAGCTTGGGCTATGACCGTAGGGAGTGCTGTCACTGTCAGCCCAGGACCTGAGGGGGAATCGCTCAGGTTTTTTCTATGAATTACTTGAGTTGACAGTTGTCACTGCCAATGGGCAGACACTCCCCTCAGCATGGCGGCGTTGGTATATCGTTCCCCATAGCGTCAGCTAGACGCAGCGAGAGTTCCCTTTCGAAAGGGAACGTCTAAGGTTACGTATGTAACCTCTGTTCCCTGAGAACAGGGAACGAGCGCTGCGTCGCGTTGCCATGCTTCAGGGCCTATCTGCCATACAGTCCCTTCAGACGAGAAGATGTGTATGTGTTGGCACGGCGCCCTTTTATACTTCCGGGTCGCACGTTGATGACGTCATGGGCTGACGTCGGTCAAAGACTTTGCCGTGATTCGATAGTAGCTTCAGACACCAGTCACGCCGAGGGCGTTCCCCATAGCGTCAGCTAGACGCAGCGCTCGTTCCCTGTTCTCAGGGAACAGAGGTTACATACGTAACCTTAGACGATTTTTGTAGATTTCATTTTTTTTTTTTTTGCAGTATTTACATGGGTTGTAACACGTGGCAAACGATTGATCAAAACTGCACATGTGTAGAATGGCTGTGTACACGTACTTAGTCAAAATAAGTATACTTTCTGCTTTACTGTACATCTCACAATTTCCAACTTTATATCTAGTAATTCTGTAGTATTCTTTTTCTTGTACTTGTGACCAAATATTTTGCAATTGTGACTTTATTTCTCACAATGTGTCTTTTATATTTTTTTTTTTACTCTCTTTTTACTCCATTTTTTAACATAGTGTAATAGAATAGTAACAGAAAACACAATATAAATATACAAGTAGAACAAAAAATATCTTAAAATTACTTTTTGGGTGGTTTTGTCTTTTTTGGGCAAACTTTCCCTTTAAAACAATTCGAGGGTTTGTAAAAAAAAAAGTTATCAAAAAAGCTTTGACAACAGAAAGGAAACAGACTTCTAAAGTTAAGAGTGCTAAGATACAAAATAGGAAGAATGCCACTTTTACTACAATTCTTAGTTATTGTTTTGGCTTTTATGAATCTTGTCACAAATCTGTTCAGTATCAATTTACATCTTTCATCAAGTCATTCTTGAATATATGAATACATACTGTTGATAAATGGCCTTCATTTGACCAACAGCATTGTTTTCAGATATGATTGGCTGTTTATTTATTTTCTTTTTTTTTTTGTTCTAGAAGATTACAAAGTAAAACATTTAAAGGTACCAACCTCAGAGATCCATGTTGTTGGCATCGTAACTGTTCTGAGGGCTGTACGGGTGATGACTGTAATGTACCATCGCTGCCGAGCTTCGATCTAAGATAGAGGAAGTCATGAAGCCAATGTCTTTATTTAGATTAGAATTTTTCTTTTGGTTTCTGTGAAGCCCCTTCACTTCCTGTAATGCTTGTTCTGGTGCAGAATATATCTCAAAGGCAAACTGTATGTCATATACAGTTTGAGAGCAGTGGAAATGTAAAGATGTGACAGGTTTGGGTGCTGGTTATTGATTGGGAAAATAGGGTTTGTCACACAGCATTAGCTCTCTTGGGAGCAGCACACAGCAGGTGGCAACAGAAGGCATCTGGTGTTGAAGAGTTTTAATTAAACACAGGATGCTGAGGTTGTTGGTGTATAAACAGGAAATGAGATCTTTGTAATGTAGGCTTGAGATGGCAGCTCATCTTAAAATCACAGAACAAATAGAAAAAGCTTTGGACCTGACCAAACAGAACACTTCTAGACTCAATTACTTTTGCTGGGGTCAACTGGCTATCTGAAAACAAATATTGTTGTCTATGCCATATTTTTCAGGCATAATTAATTATGAGAAACAAAAATTGTGAGGGGTGAACTAGCCCTTTAATAACTGCTTTTGTTTTTCAGTGACTAACCTGTGGTAAAAAAACCCACGCGAATGAAGTGTTCCAGCAGCGACATTCGGCCGGAAGTTTAATAGTGTGAGAGAAGATCCTTTAAAAACATCAACACCAAAACACTGTAATCTGTGTAGTACATTAATATTTTCCATCATTACTGTGAGTTTACCAAGTTCTCCATTGTGAACTGTTACCTCAAATAGTCGTACCAATGTGACACCTACACGGTACATTGACTGATTCATTCACCCTTTAAAACGCTGTCTGACATTTCCTCTGTTCGACAATTGCCCACATCAGGAAGTCACTAGTTTTAACTTCCCCATATGGGGATTACTGACACACGAAAACAGTATGTTAACATCTATAGTAGAAACCTTGGGATTTTTTGTGAAATTGTTGTGAAGGATTAGAGAAATGAACTTAAGGCCTGTGAAAAGAGGAACGTCTGTTTGGTCTCAGTGCACATAGTTGATTTTTTTTTTCAGTTCCTCCATATTAAAAAAAGGGGAAGGAAGACCTGCAGGTCCTATAAAGTACTATAGCAATAATATACTTTTTTTGTCAGTTACATAGCCTGTGCACAGATCTGTATGATTATTAGCATCATGAAGGAATCACAAAGAAAAGTAAAAACAGGGAATTAGGAAGCTTTTGTATAGGTTGACCTTAATTTCTGGATGCAGTTTTAGTAATTGAAAATATTTGAATATTTGAAGCCAAAAGGGGTAGGTTATGAAGCACTCTTACCATTATAAGTGTATCACTTGGATCCCTTTAACCTTGGGCAGTAAAATTGAATACGGTATATCAAATCTGATCAACGCAAATTAGACTCCCAACAGGCCTTATAAACTGAAAAATGTTCCTGAAGATATAAGTGAGACAACAATTTTATATTTAGTCTAAATGATTTCATATATGCCAGTGCCATACATAGTATTATGTTGATTCTAGAGAAGTGAATATTCTAGCTCTAGAGAAGTGACACCTGAATAATGACTTAATCTTGTTTTGTAGACTTGTATGGAAATAGGAGATGGAGACAGCAGTGTTGTAGTCAAGACCGGCCCATTAAAGTCTGAATCCAGGCTTAGACCTGAGAAGGTTGAGTCTGAGTCAAGACCAGTAATAGAACATGGTCCAGTCTGAGTCCAGATGCTTGTCCAAACATGGTCTTGGATTCGGACTTGAGGCCGAGTCTGGTCTCGACTCGAGCACTACAACACTGAAACACTTTAATCTGAGCTGTCATACATATGTAATACATAAAATGGCATATTTTTTATAAGTTGGCATGTTCCTGTAATCTTAAGATATAGAGGTAGATGGTAAACAGTAGGGGTGTGACAATTCACTTAGCTTACGAAACGAGATGATACACTATAATGAGTTCATGAGAACGAGACGACTCAGTTTTTAAGAAACCTTCAATGACGAAATATATGACCGGAAAAAATTCTTTATTCGACTGAAAGTCACAAAATGCAAAACAATGCTGGCGCATTTTGAAATGCTTTAACTAATCTAGTGCTGTCACAATTCATTGATTATTTTGACGATTAATCGAGTAATCCGATAATTTTTGTGGTAATAGTCTAAAAGACTAGACCAAAAAGAACAATAGTCTTTAAAATTATTTGAATTGCATATATAATAACAAAGGGGCAATAATAATTGGTTCAAAACAGGTATGAAATGTTAAAATATATGCTGTAATATACATAATAGAAACATATTCAACTTACTATAACACATGCCTGCACAGGGCGCCAAAGGCCTAGTGATTGTTGTTGTGGCACTTTACATCTTCAAATACTTGTTTAACTTGTTCACCCAAAAATTTAAATGACCCCATGATTGAATGCGGAAGGCGGTCCGCCTGAAGCTAGATATATGTGTTAAATATGGATATTCTTCTTACAAAAACCCATCGATTAGCTTCAGAAGGCTTTTAATAACCCCTGGAGCCGTGTGGATTGCTTTTATAATGGATGGATGCACTTTTTTGGTCTTCAAATTTTGGCCTGCCATTCACTGCCATTATAATGCTTGTAAGAGCCAGGACATTTTTTTTTATATAACTCAGATTTAATTTGTCTGAAAGAAGAATGTCATATATACCTAGGATGGCTTGAGGGTGAGTAAATCATGGGCTGATTTTCATTTTTGGGTGAACTATCCCTTTAACATTGGCCAAATAACATTTAATTCTTATGTCCACTTAAAGGGATAGTTCACCCAAAAATTTAAATTAGCCCATAATTTACTCACCCTCAAGTCATCCTAGGTGTATATGACATTCTTCTGTCAGACGAATAAAATCGGAGTTACATTACAAAAGTCCAGGCTAATCCAAGAATTGGAGTAATAGTGGCTCTGTTTTTGAAGTCCATAAAAAGTGCATCTGTCTGTCAAATAACGTGCTCCACGCGGCTCCGGGGTGTTAATAAAGGCCTTCTGAAGCGAATCGATGCGTTTGTGTAAGAAAAATATCCATATTTAAAACTTTATAAAGTAAACTTTCGGCTGACCGCCTTCCGTGGAAAAGTGTTGAATGTTGAAAGTGAAACTCAAGATGCGTACGTGACGTCATGACGAGCCTACCTGGTCGCGTTAGTCTTTCGATCGGCAGGGGAACTTTCAACAAATTTCCATAAATTGAACAAGGAAGGCTGTCGCCGAAAGTTTACTTTATAAAGTTTTAAATATGGATATTTTTCTTACACAAACGCATCGATTCGCTTCAGAAGGCCTTTATTAACACCCCGGAGCCGCGTGGAGCACGTTATTTGATGGGCAGATGCACTTTTTATGGACTTAAAAAACAGAGTAACTATTACTGCAATTCTAATGCTTGGATTAGCCTGGACTTTTGTAATATAACTCCGATTTTATTAGTCTGAAAGAAGAATGTCATATACACCTAGGATGACTTGAGGGTGAGTAAATTATGGGCTAATTTTCATTTTTGGGTGAACTATCCCTTTAATCTTTAATATTTGGCCACTTCTCAGCCACTGTAGCATTTCTTGAACAAGAACATGTGGACATCAAAACATGCAAACTCAGAGCAAGGGTTTACAATAAAACAAAGCGTGTCAGAGTTAATATGCGTATTGGAAACCCAAACAAACAGCAAGGTTTTGGCACAAACTCAACTCCGTCATGCTGATATTGCGAGACCGCTTTTACCGTTTATTGGAAATTGGTACGAGATCTTGTCACACTTCTAGTTAAACAGGTAATATAAATACAGCCATTATTAAACAAGCCAGAACCTCAGTGTAGATTACATAATATAAAACAGTTAGTCTGGATACTGCATTGAATATAACTTCATTATATAACTTCAATGCAATGTGTCTTTTGCGATCCCTGTAATGGTAATAATAAATCTCTTTGACAATTTCACATCATACTGTAAGGTTCAAAAAGAAATATGATATATTACTACCATGAAATTATTTGAAGGTTTAATATGATGTGGATAAACTTCTTAGCTAACTATAAGCTTCTAATCATGCACCAAATAATACCCTAAAAAGTACTTTCAGACAATTATTATTTGAGACTCGATAGTTGCTGTAATGAAATTATTGACAGACTTTTATACTGTTTCTGACATTGAATTTCTAGGCCTTCAGTGTAAATCTTTTTTTTTTTGATGTCCCCTTTCCTGTAAAAAGGACGTTTAAAGCAACATGACAACTTCCGTCCATTTTTGCAAAGTTAGGCTAACCACAATTCCTGCTGTTCTGCTTCTCTGGGGTCTTTGTCAAGACATCACATATTGGTCTTCAAACTTTTTCCTGTTTTTGTCTGTGGTGTCCCTGATTCAGTCTTTCACATCCCTTCTGAAGATGAACTATTTGGCCAGTTTTCAGACAAAGTATTCTGATGCAATCCAGAAACTAACCACTTTCTGTCAACTAACCAATCACAATAAGTCTGCAGTAAACATTTAGGCCTACAGCAATTGTACATTGTAGTGCCTTTCTGAAGGGCGGAAAAGTAACAATTTTAATTAGATTATTTAGGATAACAAGCAAATGAATCTCCCCGTGTCTCTCCCTGTTCATGTTGCTATCATGAACTTTACTTTTTGCTTTATGTCTCCCTCTTATGGCTCTTTGTTGTAATTGCACTGAATTCAAAATTTGCATGGCTTCAAGATCTTGGTTAAGAAGAAAATATTGAACCAGTCTCTGTGTGAATTTTACTTTGTCTCCAGGATAATTATCTGCTACATTTTTTATTTATTTATTTTGCTGTTGGCTACATGAGTTAAACATATTCTACATAGTTAAAAAGTCTGCTTTGCTGGCCCTGTGGTTAAAGATGGTTTAGCTGGAAACCGTCTGCCTAAAACCCAAGGGTTGGCCAGCTAGGACCAGCAGAACGATAGAATGTTTTTCCCTTATAAAAAGGCTTATAAAGATAGCATTCCTAAAAGAATAATAATAATAAACTAGGCTAGTGTAAGATTTAGTTTCACCAGGTTAAATTTCGTAACTCATCCCTTAACCAGTTTGATTGTTACATAAAGATTATTGCTTTGCCAAGAGCCACTGAAACGGAATGGTTGAAATAAAACATGTTTTTCTGATTTTGTTTTTGTTACTAGACTTTTTACTAGAACTGGGACAGTGATCTTTACCCTGTACACCCCCTTGTGGACCACAGATATACTGCATTGTGCTGTAGTAGGTACTTTTGACTGCAAATAATTATTACAGTTTTGGTCAAAATTAAATAACATTTAAATAATAATCGATTCATGTTGAATTTTGAAACAATCAGTATAGGCAAGTTCATGTGGTTTGTTGGTAGAGGTTGAGGTTTGTTATGATTGTTCTCTTCTATGAACTTTCTCAGCCCACACTACAATACTACTCGCTACTCTACTTCTCTTTAAACTCAGGTAAAAATCACAAAACTACCACATATAAAAGAAGAGACTTCAGTGAAAAAAGAGTAAATGACTCAGTGACTGATCGTAATGATGAAATATCTCTGAATGAATCAGTGATTGAATCGGAATCTATTTGTGACTGCAATCTTATTCTGTGGAATCAGATTTGAGTCACTGGGTTTACTGTTTCTTGGTACTTTACGAGTGCTGTAGCTCATCATTTCACTGCATGTGTTTTTGTCATCTCAACTCTTTTCTTTATTATCTAAAAGATCAATTAAAAAACTCCAGAACAAATTCTACCATGAACTAAGACAAATGTGCAATAATCTTTAAACGGCACAAAATATTAACTACCGACAGAGAACCAATCGCTTGAAATTTAAAAGAATCCAGAGGTAAGAAATTTGATGTGGTTTTAAGTCTCATACAGTCACTCAACTGCATTTCTTTTTCTTGTTCGTTCGAAAACGTTGCCATCATTAGTCACTCAGTAGCACACTGCTCCTCTCTTTCTGATTGCTTCTGGAGCTCATTAGGATTTTGTCGTTTGCAAACACGTCTTTGGAGGAGCCTTCAGGGGACGTCCTGACCACGCTTGAGAAGGACATGCTGACTTGTTTTCTGAGCAGTCTGAGTACCTTCTTCTTGTATCCTTTGCAGGCGAAGAAGTAGATGAAGGGGTCGAGGCACGAATTGAGATTCATCAGACAGACGGTGATGTGAAGGGAGATCTGAAAGTCATGCAGTTCTGAGCAGTCTGGCTCGTACCGCAGCTTTCTGATCATGTACTGCAGGAGGTCGATGTGATATGGACTGTAGCACACCACGAACACAAGAATGACGGTGCAAATCACGCCGATGGCTTTGCGACTGCGCCCCGACTTCTCTGTCAGTTTATTGGACTTGGCCAGGAGGCGGAGCTTGGAGCACAGGGCCGAATAGCATACCAGGATGGTGAGCACAGGGATGCCGAAGCCAAGCATCACGGCACCGATGAGCATGACAGGCAGGTTGTCGATTTTCTCGAAGTTGGGATACTCCATACATGTTATGTGACCACTTTGTTCTGTGTTTGTCATTGGCATTGACAGCAAAGGCAGTGTCTGCATCAACACCACGACCCAAACGGCCGCACAAATGTACCGCACCTTCTGAACCTTCCGGAAGCGGGAGAAGCGCAGCGGCAGCACCACTGCAATGAAACGGTCCACGCTCAAACAAGTCATGAAGTTGACCCCAGCGTACATGTTGATGTAGAACAGCAGCGCCACGGCCTTGCATAAACCCTCCCCCATTGGCCAGTGAAATCCCATAGCATAGTAAACCACACGCAAGGGCAGAGCGAACGAAAACAAGATGTCTGACACCACCAGGTTGGCTGAGTACAGAGTTGTGGAGTTGATTTTTTTTAAATTAGGCCAGATGACATGCAAGGCCAACACATTGCCCAGCAGTCCCACAATGCAAATCAGAGAATACATTGCTGGCAGGAAATAGTGTGCCCAACCACGATGGTCGTACAGGTTGGTACAGATGTCAGAGTCATTATGAGTTGAGTTTGTAGATGCTACCATCTCCATATGGTCAGTTATGAAATCTGAAGAAGAGAAAACCGATACATTACTACAGAACTGAGAAAACACAATCAATGATTGTATCAGGTTGCATGGTGTTGTTTCACTAAGGAAGTGCAACCCTTTTGGGTCCTTTTTTGTAACGGGCATATTGGCAGTCAAAGGAAACGGCACAAGCCACCTGCGGTTTTAAAGCAATCGCTCGCCTCTTTACGATGATGTTTTTATGAACGAGTCAATTTATTTTTACGTGTGTGTGTACGGAAGTTTGTGATTCCGCTGTGAATAGTAAGGAAGTTTTATGTCAATCATCATTGCTATTTCGAAGAATAGAGGTCCAGACGAGGGCCGTGCTCCATTGGAGCAGCAAAAGGTGTTTCCTGTCAGTCCTACAACTGCCCGAATTCGACAGCCTCACAAAGACCTTGACTGCAAGAAAAACATGTCTAGGTAGAAAACAATTCTCTGTAATGGGGTAATGGTTATTGTGTAATGGCTAGTATACTTCTGCAAATCCAATAGCTGCTTTTTGAAAGAGAGTGAGAGTAAATCAAAGGTTTGCTTTAAAAAATAATAAAAATTACCGGTATATGCTTTAGCATGTTGCAATACTTTTTCAATGTATAATGGCAACCTTGCGATTTAATCACACCTTGCAGTATGTTAATGCGTCAGAAGTAGGATCTTTTCATCCATGTGCCAGTACACTCAGTACTAGCATGCTCTGAAGCAACACCGCATACTAGAATGGATATTTCCGATTATGATCATGTGTATTCACATTTGGTTTTTACTTAAATTATGCAAGCTGAATTATATATTATAATTATATATAAATTTACATTTTTATATATACACACACACACACAGTCTGAATAATTCACAAAGATTATTATAAAAGCATATGTACTTACCAACACTTTCTTTTTCCCCAGTGTTTGTGCGTTTGTTTTGTCAAGTGGTCTGATCATGGCAGTGTCAAAACTGGCACCTCCTGGTCCGGCATTAACCACGTTTTCTAGCACACACCAACTGAGCGATGAAATACTGTTTCCAGCCTGCTTTTGTAACCATGACGACTGACATTATTTCCTGTATTGCTGATCAAGATCTGCCCCTTTTTTTTCTTTTTGCTCAGTTGTTCTCCTTCGAGTGAGGACCTCTCACTGTCACATGTTAATTGCCATCCCACACGTGTTCAACTGTGGTTTCAGAAAAAACTCATCAGGACCCACACGTTAATAATTTCCTTTGATTTTTAAAACTGTGAAGATTGAGACACAACTCTCAAGAACATCAATAGAGAAAAAAGAGAATGTTTTATATATATTATTACATTTATTAATGTATTTATTATATATATAAAACATTTTGTGGAAACATTTTTCCATCAGTTTAAATAAAATGTGTTAAATAATAACATGTGTTAAAATAACATGATTTGGTTTCTAAAATTGTGAAGATTGTGACAACTCTCAAGAACATCAATTGAGAAAAAAGAGAATTATATATGTGCATGTATTAATGAGCAGGAAAGAATCCGGCTTATTTTAGTATATAGTTTTATATGTGAATTGGAAATTAAAATGCTTTTTTCCATCAGTTTAGCAAAGATTTTTCCAGTTTGAAATAAAATGTTATTTTGATTCTTTATCATGCGGTTTGCAGCATTATTGGGTGTGCCAGCAGTTGTGAAAGTGCGCAGTTCTTCGTTCTATTGTTAGAAGTTGAAATTTACATCTACAAGCTTTTGAAAGACTTCCCTGTTTAGTTTGAAACATCCTATATGCACCTGTAGGCAAACGTTACAGCCACATAAAACATGATTTTGATTAATCGAAGAACACGAATGCCTGCTTTGTGGTTGTACTTAACTACAGTAGCTGGATCTGACAAGTAACATATTGCG
Source organism: Gobio gobio (assembly GCF_949357685.1). NCBI lineage: Eukaryota > Metazoa > Chordata > Actinopteri > Cypriniformes > Gobionidae > Gobio > Gobio gobio. The sequence continues at coordinate 37,731,288 of NC_137103.1, forward strand.
TAAAGGTTGAGAATGCAGGTTGCATTCCATGATTTTGTTCTTCGCAACTTCCATTATCAAAAGAAACAATGTTTATGTCTTGTATATTCCTTAGTTTTGAGGATGTACGGTATATTCCATATGAGATTGAGGACAAAGACAAAACATTTTTATTTTTATTTTTAATTAATGGTGTTTCAAATACTTTCAGAGACTTTCTACTTTTAATAAACAGAAATTGAAAAGGTCATTTCCGGCTACTGGTTACTGCTGTCACCAACCATCCTAACTTTTGAGAGGATGTGGCTTTTGAGAAATCTTTCCATTTTCTGCTAAACACTCTTTAAATGTGCGCAATCAAAATTCGAAACCTTTGATCCATGTTACGCACGGACTGCACAGCTACAGCATATAAAGCAAGGACTAATTTATTCATGTGAGGTCACCTATTACTAGATCTGAACCATCAGTCTATTTTGTACATGTAATTAGACAGAACTATTTCAAAACAACTGAGATCCACAATGAACAGAGTCCTATTTTTTATCTTTGCATGTGACTTTATTATGCTTGATATTAGTGTTTGGGCACAAGGGCACGAAAGTCTCTAAAATATGTGTGCACTGCAAATATCACTGCATTCTAACTATGGAGATTTACAGATTTACTGTATTTAATGTCCAATTACAAAGAATCAAATCGAACAAAAATTTTACAAAATTTTTTGGTCTCACAGTCAAATTCTTAAAGGTGAGATGTTCGTTTCACTATTTAACACTGTTTTCTTTGACAAGTGTGTGATAAACAGGAAACCTGAAATAAATGGCGTCGGTTTCTGCTTTCTACAGATTGACCCCTGTTCCAGAAGCACTGTGACACTTGCCGCTTCTGCACACCCAAGGCGACAACTCAAAAACACATTTTTCAAATGTGTAAGCAATAACTTCTCACGTCAAGGGCACTGCATGTATAGCTGTTAGCTATTTCCCGATGATGTTTTTCATACATCTCAGGGTGGTTTTCACACCCACGGAGGCCTCCAAAACTCTCTTCAAATGTTGAACTTGTATGTCAATGACGTGTTGTTTTTATTCTTTTTTTGTGCATATTTTATTATTTTAGCTTTGTTTAGTTGACAAGATTGTTGTTTTGAACCCATCAATTGTTGGTCCATGAACCGCTTGAGCATGACTCTTCACCTTATATTATTGCTTAAAGATTACATTTGTCAAAGTGTGCTGTACAGCAAGTCACTGGATAAAACACATGGGTACATACATCACATTGTTATTCATGAGCTTGTGTCTGAGTCTGTGTCTAAATGGAAAAACAGGACACAGACTTGATGAGTCAAACACGTATGAAAAATCAGACGGAGTGTGTCTGCTTTACTATCAGAGGCGATTCTTTTAAAATAATGCAGACAGAGATTTGTTACTTTTAAAATCAGAGCCGATACTTTTATAATCATGCAGACATAGATTTGTTCCTAGATTCATATATATATAACAAAATGCCAATACAAATATTTTGTTATAAATTACTTGCTACAGTATTGTCATGACAATATCATTTGGGCCACAAACACCGCAGAGACCGGCAAAATGCCAGCTGAATTTGTACACTAGCACTTAAACAGAAGTTTCAGTATTGACTCATAGCAAAAGAGAGCTCTGTGTTTTGAGTGTCAGCAATGCACTTAAAGGTTTTGCCCAGACTTATAGTCACAGAATCGGTTTCATTTTAAAACACAATCGCCATTTAGTGAGATCTTTTAAAAAGATAATACAGACGATGACGATTATTTTCTTGAAATTCAATGCAGGTTGTACTGAAATGTGATACAAAGTATCTACTTTCATGATATCTGAGATAAAGGTTGCAATTGAGGCTGACTTTTTTCTTGTTGGTCAGGGACAACAGGGGAGGGCGGGGCACTTTTTGACTTTCTCAGTTTGTGTAAATTCACTTGGGGTTCAGAGTATTTATTTTTTTCCCTCAATAAAGGGCAAGTCTAGTTCAACTATGTGGTTTTGTTTCATTAATACAGTGTATACTTTTTTCTTGATTTACCCCGAAAGAATGGAAGTGAAATGTGACGACATGCCCCATAGGTGGGGTACATTGTAACATGACCATATGACAGCTTAAAATGTTATCTGATCTAATAGAAAAAATATACAAGACAAATGATAATTAATCATTTCTGAACATTGACTCAGTCTTTATTCACCTTTTTCCCATGGTTTCTCAATGGAATTTATAAAAGTATATAATAGAATATAATAGCGTAGTTCATTGTAACGCACTCAGTGTTACAAGGCACCCCACCTGCACAACTGGGATTTAAACCCGGCTTGTGTTTTCTGCTGGTAAGATCAGCATTAAAGAATCTCAATTGTTAAATAACAGATATAATATTAAAAATCAGATTTGTCTCATTTTAAATAAGCACAAAAAACAGAGAGGAAAAATTAAAAAAATTACTTTTGCTATGGTTAAATAAATGTTTATTGATATCTTCCAAAGATTTTTTAATTTTGGCGCACTTTTCTCTGTATGTACAGTGTTGATATGGCAACTGGTAAATACAAACGTTTCGTCATGATGGCATGTGTGGAAAGTTTTAAGTGTGTTACAACTAACCCTGCATTCACCCCTACTTGTGAGTTAAATATTGTTAAAAAGAGGAAATCCGTTTCAAACCCTGCTGAACAGCTTAAGGAAATAAATTATTTGCATAGTGGAAATGGTAAGATACATTTTTTTTTGTGTTTTTGAAATTGAAATCCTTTCTTCATAGCCTTACATCACAGTGTGTGGTGGATTTTGCTGTAGTCTGATATATCTTTCACTGACCTAATGAACAACAATGAGTTTGTGTTTACTCACCTTTTTGTCTGTTTTCTTGTTAAACACAAAATGGTTTAGTAGTTTCGTAACATTTTTGAGCTCAGTTAACTCAATTAACCTCATGTTCTTAGTTGGGAAAACGTCTCGGTTACGGATGTAACCCTCGTTCCCTGAGGAGGGAACGGAGACGTAACGTTAGTGACTAACGAATGGGGGTTTCGCTTAGAAGCCTATCATCTTCAAGCTTAGAGAAAACGCCCAATGGCGTGCCAATGCCATGGGGCATGCAGAATTTGCATACGTAACTCCGGCTCACCGTGTGAGTATAAAAGGAAGTACGTGGCAATATCGCATTATGTTACCTGCTTGAGGAGCCAAGACTGAACTCCTGCGTTCCAGGTAACACAACTGATGTGGCAACGGGACGTTACATCTCCGTTCCCTCCTCAGGAAACGAGGGTTACATCCGTAACCGAGACGTTCCCTTTTGTTCAGTCACTACGACGTAACGTTAGTGACTAACGAATGGGGGTCCCAATATAATCCCGCCACTCAGCTGTCTTCCAGTGCCCTGCGTAAGTGTGAGTACCCTGTCGTAAGACTAATACGGACGAAGGACTCCCACTTAACACAGGAATACCAAGGTACACTGGGAAGCATATCCCAGTGAGGGAATGCCAAGATGCCTACCCGTAGGGAGGACTTAAGAGTATACATATGACCCGCTAAGGGCTGCATATGGGAAAATTCTAGGGTACCAGACGAAGGTGGATTTTTAACCCTAGGGTGGCAGGGACATGCCAAGGGAAGAAACCCGCTTACGGTGAAAATACACGTGTGGGGGTCGCCGGAGGTGAACCATGCACACGGGGCACCTGGCCGGACACGAGGGTCTGGGCTCGCTAGAGGGCAGACACACAGGTATCAGCGTAAGCAGTGCTGGAGGGACTCAGGGCTCTCGGGGAGCTCTCCGGACATATCACACGTATCCAGTCCGGGGAGTGGAATGGCGAGCAAGCGAGGACACCTGAGCCTGGCCCATTACCGGCCCCTCGGGGGGGTGAGTACATAGTCGGACACTGGCTCCACTCGGAGATTGTAGAATCTGGCGAATGTGTTAGGTGTCGCCCAGCCTGCAGCTCTGCAGATGTCTGTTAGCGAGGCGCCATGGGCTAAAGCCCAAGAGGAGGCGACACTCCGAGTGGAGTGAGCCCGAACCCCAAGGGGACATGGTCGACCTTGCTGCTGGTAAGCCAAAACAATGGTGTCCACTATCCAGTGAGACAGCCTTTGCTTTGAGAGAGCACTTCCCTTCCGCTCTCCACCATAACAGACAAAGAGCTGGTCTGAGGTCCTGAAACACTGCGTCATGTCTACGTAGGCGCGGAGAGCGCGTACTGGACAGAGCAGTGCCAAGACTGGGTCTGCCCCCTCCACGGTAAGCGCTTGCAGGTTCACCACCTGGTCTTTGAACAGAGTGGTGGGAACCTTGGGCACATATCCAGGCCGGGGTCTCAGGATCACGTGAGAGTTAGCCGGCCCGAACTCCAGGCACGCTTCGTCAACCGAAAATGCCTGCAGGTCCCCGACCCTCTTGACGGAGGCCAATGCATTCAGCAGAGCATTCTTCATCGACAGGAACTTAATATCAACCGACCGCAAAGGCTCAAAGGGAGGCCTCTGCAGAGCACTTAAAACTATTGAGAGGTCCCAAGAGGGTACGAGAGGAGAGCGAGGAGGATTCAGTCTCCTCGCCCCCCTCAGGAACCTGATGATCAGGTCGTGCTGACTTACCTTTTTGTTCTCCAAGAGATCGTGGTGGGCAGATATTGCGGCCACATAAACTTTGAGGGTGGAGGGAGACAGGCTTCGCTCCAACCCCTCTTGGAGAAACGAGAGCACGGACCCGATCGGGCATTTCCAGGGGTCTTCTTGGCGAGAAGAGCACCAGGTGACGAAGAGGTTCCACTTCAACGCATAGGCATGCCGAGTGGACTCTGCCCTAGCGGAAGTGATGTTGGCTACCACCGTAGGTGGCAGGCCACTCAAACCTGCTGCGTCCCATCCAGGAGCCACACGTAGAGGTTCCACAGATCGGGATGCGGGTGCCATAGGGTGCCTCGTCTCTGAGTGAGGAGGTCCGGTCTCAGAGGAATAGACCAGGGAGGGGCTGTCGCAAGGAGTATGAGTTCGGGGAACCAGGTCCGGCCGTGCCAGTACGGGGCGACCAAAAGGACCTACTCCTTGTCCTCCCTGATCTTGCACAAGAGTTGTGCGAGTAGGCTCACTGGGGGAAAGCATACTTGCGTAGGCCCCGCGGCCAGCTGTGCGCCAGTGCATCCGTGCCGAGCATGCCCTCGGTCAGGGAATAGAACAGGCTGCAGGCAGTGGGAAGAGTCGTGGGAGACAAACAGATCTACCTGCGCGTCCCCGAACTGTTCCCAAATCAGCTGGACCGTCTGGGGATGGAGTCTCCATTCTCCTGGGAGAGGCCGAAACCGCGAGAGCTCGTCGGCTGCGAGGTTCAGGACTGCCGGAATATGGACAGCACGAAGGGACCTCAGGCGCTTCTGACTCCATAGAACGAGATGGCGGGCGAGTTGAGACATACGGCGGGAGCGTAGACCGCCCTGGTGGTTGATGTACGCTACTACGGCCGTGTTGTCTGTCCGGACAAGCACATGTTGACGCTTCAGCAACGCTAGGAAGCGGTGCAGGGTGAACCGTACTGCCAGCAACTCGAGGCAATTGACATGCAGAAGGCGCTGGGGTCCTGTCCAGGAGCCCACGGCTGCTTGTCCATTGCACATGGCACCCCAGCCCGTGGCAGAGGCATCCGTCGATACGACAACATACCTGGAAACTCGTTCTAAGGGCACACCGGCCTGTAGAAAACTGAGGTTCGACCACGGGGTGAGCGTCTGTAAGCAGACCCGGAGCGTGCCAGACTGCCATGCCCATCTCGGGACTCGATCGCGAAGCCAATGCTGAAGCGGTCTCATATGAAGCAATCCGAGCGGCGTCACCGCGGCTGCAGATACCATATGCCCCAGGAGCCTCTGAAATAGTTTCAGTGGAACCGCACTCTTGCTCTCGATTTGACGGAGGCAAGTCAGCAGAGACTGCGCGCGCTCGCTCGAAAGCTGCGCGCACATGGCGACCGAGTTGATGTCCATACCGAGAAAAGAGATCCTCTGCGCTGGGCAAAGTTTGCTCTTCTCCCAGTTGACCTGAAGGCCCAGACGGGCTAGGTGTTGGAGCACCCGATCTCTGTGTCCGCAAACCTGCTCTCGAGAGTGGCCCAGTATGAGCCAGTCGTCGAGGTAGTTCAGGATGCGAACCCTGTGCTGCCGTAGGGGCGCAAGGGCTGCCTCTGCAATCTTCATAAAGACGCGAGGGGACCGAGATAGCCCGAATGGGAGGACCGCGTACTGATATGCCCGCCCCTCGAAAGCAAACCTTAGGAACGGTCTGTGTCGAGGAAGGATGGAGACATGGAAGTAGGCGTCCTTCAGGTCGATCGCTGCAAACCAATCGTGAGGACGAACGCATTTGAAAAGGCGTTTCGCAGTCAAAATCTTGAACGGAAGCCGGTGAAGGGATCGGTTCAAGATGCGAAGGTCCAGGATTGGTCGTAACCCACCGGTTTTCTTGGGTACAATGAAGTAGGGGCTGTAGAACCCTGACTTCATACAATGAAGTAGGGGCTGTAGAACCCCAACTTCATTTCGGCCGGAGGGACAGGCTCGATCGCACCCTTCGCCAGCAGGGTGGCAATCTCCGCACGCATGATGGGGGCGTTGGCCCCGATCACGGTCTGGCGGACTCCCCTGTAGCGGGGAGGAGCCTGCGCGAACTGAATCGCGTAGCCGAGCCTGACGGTCCGCGCGACCCAGCGGGAAAGCCCCGGGAGCTGAAGCCAGGCTCCCAGGAACTACACCAGCGGGGTCATACAGATGACAGACGTACCCAGGGTGAGGCAACTGCGCGGGCGGTGGGGTGGAGGCAGCAGCTGACCGCCGGGGCAGTATGTGTTTTATGGCCTCAGTCTGCTTCTGAGCGGCCGAGAACTGTTGGGCGAAGCTCTCGACCGCCCCGCCAAATAGCCCATCCTGGGATATGGGAGCGTCGAGGAACCGGGTTCGATCGCCGTCGTGCATATCGGCCACATTTGTGGACATCACCTGACCCAGAGAGCGTGCGGTCACCTTCGTCGCCTGGAGAGCGAGGTCGGTGGCGGCACGCAACTCATTGCTGAGTCTTGGATCAGCCCCACCCTCGTGCAGGTCACACAGCAACTTGGCTTGGTAAGCCTGAAGAGTTGCCATGGCGTGCAAAGAAGCGGGGGATGACGAAAACCTACAGGCTTTGGAGGGGTGCTTTGGGTCACCGCGCCAGGTCGAAGCACTCTGCGGACACAGTTGCATCGCAACAGAGCGTTCGACTGGGGGGACCCCAGTGTACCCATGAGCCGCGGCTCCATCGAGGGAGGTGAAGGCGGAAGAGTTCGCCAAACGGTCACGGGAAGACAACGGGTTCTTCCAGGACCGCGCGATCTCTTCATGCACCTCGGGGAAGAAAGGAATTGGAGGGGCGGTCGGACGGGTGTCCGAGCGCGCCGCCCCCAAAAACCAATCATCCAACCGCGAACGCTCAGGTCGGGGCGGAGGGTTCCACTCCAACCCAAGCGCTGCGGCGGCCCGAGACAGCATGGCTGTCAATTCTGGGTCCGACTCGGAATGCTGGCGCACCCGAAGGTGGCAGCACAGCCGAATCATCATGATCAGATGACTCCAGCCCACCTTGTGATGCGGCGATAGACATCTCCTCATCCTCCGCCACACCAAACGCCACAGTCGGGACGGCAGGAGCCGGCCCCGATGTAGACGCCTGGACACGGACCGGGTCAGGTGCTTGAGAGGGGGGTGTGGGCCGAGGCATGAGCGTCGGAGCTTTGTTCCACACCGGGTGTGGCAGAGGGGACTCTCGCTCCGGCATCTGCACGGAGTTCACGGAGTCTCGACCTTAACACCGAGATGGCCATGTTCCCGCAGAGAGAACATGAGTCATCCACGAGCGCCGCTTGAGCGTGCTGAAAGCCCAAACACGTCAAACACTGCGCAGATCAGCAGGCAGGAAGTATGCGATCACTGGAACGCGCCGTAACACCAACACCGACTGGAAAGCTGCTCGTCTCAAAGAAGCTGACAGAGTCTCAGAAGGCTGTAGGAGTGAAGAGGTAGGTTCTCTTGGCTCCGAAAGCAGAAACATAATGCGATATTGCCACGTACTTCCTTTTATACTCACGCGGTGAGGCGGAGTTATGTATGCAAATTCCGCATGCCCCATGGCATTGGCATGCCATTGGGCGTTTTCTCTAAGCTCGAAGATGATAGGCTTCAAAGCGAAACCCCCATTCGTTAGTCACTAACGTTACGTCGTAGTGACTGAACGAAATGGAACTTGGTTATCACTAAAATACAGAAGTGAAAAACCAACAGACAAATTTTGGTGTAAGTTTAATAAAAATTCTACAATGTGTGATTTTAAAGCAGCACTAGGTAGGTTTTGCTCTCGGGGTCCCCCTACAGTTGGGTAACAGCATTGTCCTCTACTACTGTCGTAAACTGTCATCCTACATCAGGGGATGCATCGCACGTGCATTTGTTGACAATACAACTATGATAGCCCTGAACACTGCAGGAGTTCACATGCAGGTGTTCTGCTTGCGTCGCGTGTGAAATGTCTTCATCCCAGGTACAGTGGCATATGTTTCAGCATGTCATATGAATATAATTTCATGGGTTTTATTTTTTTCAAACGCCAAATGATCGCGATGCTCACGTTTACAAGTCAGCGTCATTATAGTAGCCTAGTCTATTGGTTCCCGTTTTACAGAATCTATATGATACTTCAATTCAATGTTTGAGTGGTAGGTAATAACCATATATCGTCAATATTATAATATCAAGCTACCATAGATGAATCTGCAAATTTGAAAAATCGATTTGCATTATAGCTTGAGGCAAGACAAATAAACCAATATCACAGACATGTTAGGTATCCTAAAATATGATTTTGTACGTCTTATCATATGTATTTACTTGCAAGAATGTAGCCCCTCCTCCATCAGCTCACGCCAACTAGCAAACGCTGGCCCAATGTTGATCCTCGTCCTGCCTTTAATCCGATCACTTTCTCGTTTCCTCTTTTTGCTTTCCTCCGACAAAACCTTTGCTTTCTTTTTTTTCTGTGCTGCTTCTTCCCGGTGCATGACTATAACATTCGGCAAACAAATGATAGTTTTGCTCACACGTCCGAATTTAAGGAAGTGGGGGTGGTGGTGGAAGTGACATATATGCCGTAAAGCAGTCGAATTTTGTAGTTCTTTTTTTTCTCGGGTTACTACCCGAAACCCGAAGTTTAAAAGTACGATTAAAAACGATACAGACCCCGTCAGGCTATGGCAGACGTGTCATTCAACCTATTGTAAGTCGATGTATCATCACAAGAGGTTTGAAAATATATTATAAAGGTTGAAAAGTTACCTAGTGCTGCTTTAAGTTATAGTGCATTTGAGTAATGTTAGAAAGATCGTATTGACATACTGTATGACCACATAAATTCCACCACAGAGTTGTATTAAGAGTGGGAATCTCTGAATGTTCTTTGAACCCAGAGTTCCCATTCAGTCGGTCACTCTCGACACCACATCGATGAACGACGAATAGGAATCTCGCTAGAGAGACCAATCAACTTCAAGTGTAACTAAACGAGCCAAGGCATGCAATGATTGTACCGGCTGCTCTGCCACGCAGCGCAGGTACAGTGGCAAGAAAAAGTATGTGAACTGCTTGCAGAATCTGTGAAAATTGAAATAATTTTAACTAAATAAGAGGGATCATACAAAATGCATACTATTTTTATTTAGTACTGTCCTGAATAAGATATTTTACATAAAACAATTTAGTTTACATATAGTCCACAAGACAAAACAATTGCTGAATTTATTAAAATGACCCCGATCAAAAGTTTATGAACCATAATTAAGAGGAATTAAGAGCCGGGGGGTGAAAACCTATTGAATTTGAAAATCAAGGTAAATTGTACTTAATTTGTCTTCTGGGAAACATGTAAGTATCTTCTGTTGCTTCTGAAGGACAGTACTAAATGAATAGATTATTAGGAACACCTGTTCAATTTCTCATTAATACAATTATCTAATCAACCAATCACATGGCAGTTGCTTCAAGGCATTTAGGGGTGTGGTCCTGGTCAAGACAATCTCCTGAACTCCAAACTGAATGTCAGAATGGGAAAGAAAGGTGATTTAAGCAATTTTGAGTGTGGCATGGTTGTTGATGCCAGACGGGCCGGTCTGAGTATTTCACAATCTGCTCAGTTACTGGGATTTTCACGCACAACCATTTCTAGGGTTTACAAAGAATGGTGTGAAAAGGGAAAAACGAGTATGCGGCAGTCCTGTGGGCGAAAATGCCTTGTTGATGCTAGAGGTCAGAGCAGTGGTGGAGCCAGAGGGCTAGTTGGGGTGGCAATTGCCACCCCAGACGAAGTCCTTGCCACCCCTGTTGCCACCCCGCTGAAAACATGACACTATTTGATTTTTACGAACATTTCCCAAATCTCCCAGCGGACGTGAATGCATCCTTACGCCGGTTTCACATTGCACGCGCGTTAGCAGGGCGTAAGCAGCGCATGTTTTTTTCGGCGCCCATGTTAACAGATTAGAGCATTCACATCGCACGCAGAGGCAGCGCGGAGCAGGAGCAAAGCAGAAGCAGCAGTGCCGCGATCGTTTCTGCGCCGAGTCTATTTTTGCCGCGCTGCTCACGCTGATTTAAAGCCACAGTGGATTGTTCTTGATCAAAACTGACCTGATTAACATGGAATAGAACAAATTTCACCATGAAATCATGTAGTGAAGTGTCCCGTGTGTTTCACGATCACCATATTACATCCAGCGCTGTGAAAAAAAATGATAAAATACATGAAAACACAACACTGCCAGAAGTTTATGCCCAAACTTGAAAGGTCCGTGTAAATGATTAAAACTAGAGGCTTATCTTAACTTTAAAGGTTACTTTTATCATGTAAACTACATATATATATATATATATATATAAAATAAATATAATATATATATATAAAATAAATATAATATATATATATATTTATTTTATATATATATATTATATTTATTTTATATATATATATATTATATTTATTTTATATATATATATTATATTTATTTTAAATATTTTTATATATATATATATATACTATTATTCTTGTGGTACATTTTTGAATGTGTACAACTGCCAAGTCCTGCCTTGTTTTGATAGGTCCAAGTTTACCTCAGTTTTTTCTCTTGGACTTGATTAGTCCAAGGAGTACTTTGAATACTTGTTGTTCTATTTTTGCTGTATACTTAATACATATATAATTGTGTACATTTTGGAAAATAAACAACTTTAATTTAATCCATATACATTTTGTGGAAAACAATTTATTTTTAGTGTAATTGAACACTTTGACCCCCCAAAATAACACCTTGCCACCCCTTTGCCACCCCTGTTTTTAAAGTCTAGCTCCGCCACTGGGTCAGAGGAGAATGGGCCGACTGATTCAAGCTGATAGAAGAGCAACTTTGACTGAAATAACCACTCGTTACAACCGAGGTATGCAGCAAAGCATTTGTGAAGCCACAACACGCACAACCTTTAGGCAGATGGGCTATGACAGCAGAAGACCCCACCGGGTACCACTCGTCTCCACTACAAATAGGAAAAAGAGGCTATAATTTGCACGAGCTCACCAAAATTGGACAGTTGAAGACTGGAAAAATGTTGCCTCGACTGATGAGTCTCGATTTCTGTTGAGACATTCAGATGGTAGTGTCAGAATTTGGCGTAAATGTAACGGGTCCCGGCCAGGGGTCCGCTAGCAGATATATAGACAATCCTAGTCGAAGTGCTCTGGAAAATTTTGTAAATAATCACAGAGAAGTTAAGAGACGCAGGACAACAGTTGCTCTTTCTCCATTCAACCGGATTATGATCTCGTCTTACTCTGCGCCTCGCTAAGGGTCCCAGAGTGACGCGGCTGAACGGTACTGCCACCTTGTGTCCGTTCTGTGTAACAGCATGTCATAGTGCTCTGGTGTATTCTCTCAATCATTTAATTTATAATAAAAGGAAAGAAAAAAAAAGATAATCTCAACAAAACTATTTTTGTGAGTGTCACATCCACCCCGACAAACAAAAATGGCTCCCGACATTTCCCCATGAACACAAAATTAAAACTTCTACTCTGTTTGTTTCCTAGTAAACTTGTGTAGTGACGGGCATGTAATATGTGCAAGGCATGTACATATGGGGTGTATAGGCAGTAGGTAGAATGAACTGGCTATGCATATGTGGCATGAAAGGTGGGGGGTTTGAGGTAGACTGTAAGGAAATGGACTCTACATGGGTTTGTAAGGAAGGTTGGCCCAGTGACTCATAAGTGAATATTGGTGTAGGTCTTTTCTCTCTAACTGACCTCCTAACCTCTCTTTGTGTCTCTTCTTCAGGCCAGGTCCTAGTAGAGGGAGAACTCGGTCTTTCCTCTTGTACTTGCTCCTCATGTCCATATGTCTCATCCTCTTCAAGCTGAGATAGGTAAGTATCCCCAAGTTGTTCACTTGTCTGTGCTTCTTCCACTACCTCCACTACCCTGTCCTCCGTATTCTGTTCATCCTCTTCAGGCTGCGGTAGGTAAGTATCACCAGATGGTTCACCTGCCTGTGATTCTTTTCCCACTACTTCCATTCCTCTATCCTCTGACTGTTGTTCTTCAGGAAGGTGTATCTCTCGCCCCTCGGGTAAGTATGTGTCCATCATTACAGTTTCCCTCGTAGGTGATATACTTGACCAGTCTTTGCGAAACGTTGTCTGTTTCTTTGGAGTCTGATTAGGTGCTTTTGCAGGAGATACCTTATGCATTGAACTTTGCTCTCTCCTTGAGATCACTGATCTGTTATGTCCAGCTTGATCCCTTTCCGTTGTAATTAAAGGTGCTCTCAACCAATAACCTCCTGTCCACTCATCATCGTCGTTATCTGTGTCTGGGGTCTCATCATTGTCAGCAGAGCTTGTCCCCCATTGCGGTTGTCGTCGTTTCTGACGGGGAGCTACCACAGAGTCCGCTGGCTGTGTCAAACTCTCAACAGGTAAGTCATTTACTAACAACAGCAAGTTTCTGTGTATAGTCCTATTCCTCGCACTCGGATAACCTTCAGGATGAATGACATATACAGGATTGTCTGAGATTTGCTCCTTCACCACGTAGATCCTCTTCTCCCAGTATGAGCGTAGCTTACCAGGTCCACCTCGTTCGCCCATGTTTCGAACCAGTACTCGATCTCCTGGCTTGAGGACCACGCCCCTTACCTTCTGATCATAGTGAGTCTTGTTCTTCGCACTCGATGATAGGCTGGATCTGTTTGCAATCTTGTACGCTTCCGTCATCCTTTTTGACCATTTCTCCGCATATCCTTTGTGTGTTGTTGATTCAGTGTTTTCCATTAATCCAAACAAAAGATCCACGGGCAGACGGGGATGTCGTCCATACAGCAGGTAATGAGGCGAGTATCCTGTCGACTCGTGGCGTGTGCAGTTATATGCGTGTATCATCTGTGGTAAATGTTCTTTCCATCTCTCCTTTTCTCTGTCTGTCAGTGTCCGTAGCATTTGTAGCAGTGTACGGTTGAACCGCTCAGCAGGATTACACTGTGGGTGGTATGGAGATGTTCGTGAGTGTCCGACTCCTGACAGCCGTCCAAGAGTGCGAAACAGATTGTTCTCAAACTCACGTCCTTGGTCATGGTGGAGACGATTTGGATAACCCAAACGAGGTATGTAGTCATTGTATATCCGCTCAGCTGCAGTTTGTCCTGATTTGTTTTTGGTGGGGTAAGCTTGAGCAAATCTGGTAAAATGGTCTATTACCACCAGAATGTACTCATAGCCTCCTTTGCTTTTCTCCAAATGTAGGTAATCTATGCAAACCAGATCAAGAGGGGAAGCAGAATTCAGACCACCCATTGGCGCACGCACATGTGTGGTGGGTTTCTTTTGCTTTATACAGCTGCATTTCCTGGTTACATACTCCTCTATACATCTCTTCATGTGTGGCCAATAGAAACGTTCTCTGGCGAGATGAAGCACACGTTCAGTGCCAACGTGTCCCATTTTGTCATGGAGATGCTTTAGGGCAACCGATCGATACTTGGTAGGTAGGACTAACTGTTTTCTCTCTGACGTTTGCCGGTACAGGACTCCACTCTCCAAGTGTAATTGATTCCACTCATGAAGAAGCTTGCGAGTGAGCCCACTCACTGACTTTCTGGCCTCATCAGTAAGAACATTAGTTGTCTCTTTCAGTTTCATTATATCTCCTATTCCAGGGTCATCTCGTTGAGCTTGTGCCAGCTCTTCGCGACTTATTTCAGGCAAGTTTGAACAAAGCTGTGGTATTACATCAGCAGAGGAGGTGTAGAGTGCAGCTATCCATGCTACATCTTTCTTCTGGGCTGCTCTACCTCCTTCCCACGCCGCATGTAGTACTTCTTGGGACAGTTCTCCAGTGCATGTCTCCATATAGCTGTCAATGTCAAGTGGAATGCGAGAGAGTGTGTCGGCATCTATATTGCTTTTTCCCGGTCTGTATTTGATATTGAAGTGGAACTCTGACAATTCTCCAACCCAACGATGTCCAACTGCATTGAGTTTCGCAGTGCTCATGACGTAGGTGAGTGGATTGTTATCAGTGTAGATGGTGAAATGTGGAGCATAGAAGAGATAGTCTCTGAATTTCTCACACACTGCCCACTTCAAAGCAAGGAACTCGAGCTTTCCACTCTGGAGCCGGTAATTCTTCTCCGCCGGTGTCAGAGTTCGTGATCCATATCCGATGACTCGCATCTTTCCATCTTGTCGTTGATAGAGAATTGCACCGAGTCCCTTCTCCAATGCATCCGTATGTAAGGCGAATGGTTCCTCGAAGTTCGGGTATGCAAGTACTGGAGGTTTGGTGAGTATACTAACAAGTCTTTCCAAGGTACTCTGATGCTCATCATTCCATAAGATAGGTGTTCTGGATGGAAGTTGTGGACCCTTGGACTTGTGGTGACGTGCAAGAGGTTGGGGCATGGAGGATTTCACTTGTAGCAATTCATACAACGGCTTTGCTATTTTGGCAAAGTCCTGTATGTAGGAACGATAGTAACTCAGGAAGCCGAGAACCCGTCGGAGGTCACCAACTGTTTGGGGTGTTTTGGTTTTTAAAGCCATCACTGCCTCGAGGTCTTTAGGGTCAATTCGAACTCCCTCCGCCGATACCAAGCGTCCAACATAGCGAACCTCCTTCTGGAACATCTCACACTTTTCTGCTCGTAGCTTAACTCCATGATGCTGCAGTGCTCTGAGGACTTTGCGGATCACCTCCACATGGTCACTGAAAGATCTGGAGTAGCACAGAAGATCATCCAGGTAAGGGATGCAGTACTCATCTCTCAGAGAGCCTAACATCTCCTCCATGCTCCTTTGAAAAGCTGCAGGTGCGTTAGATAGTCCAAACGGAATCCTGACCCATTCGTAAAGGCCCCAGGGGGTGATGAAGGCCGTGAGATGACGTGACCCTTCTGCCATGAACCCCTGGTGGTAGGCTTTACCTTGGTCAAGTATACTGAACATGGAATATCCTCCTAGCGTGTCTATCAAATCTCGTATTCGTGGCAGCGGATGCCTGTCGGGTACGGTCTTTTGATTCAGAAGACGATAGTCTATGCAAAGACGAAGCGTGCCGTCCTTCTTCCGTACACACACCACTGGTGCAGAATAAGCAGACTTAGATTTCACTATCCAACCCTTCACAAGAAGATCTTGAATATACTCTTTTACTTCTTTGAACAATGGTTTGGGAATTGATGTGTATGCTCTTTGCACAGGGATATCGTCGCTCAGATTGATCACCATCTGTAGGTTTGGGATACAGCCAAGGTCGTTTCCGTCTCTTGCAAAGGCGTTTGACTCCTCGTGAAGCATCTTCCTGGCAGCCTCTTGCTGCTCTTCCTCCAGATGGTCAAGGCTTACAGGTGGGTCCCACAGTGGTGAGTCTGAGTTGCTGTCTTGAGTGGTGGTGACCTGACTGATAGTCGCTGCAGGCTGTGACCTGTCCAGGATATCCGCCTCCACCACATTTTCAACACGCTGCAGGATGCCTAAAGCTGTTTTACGTGGTATTGTGATGTCATGATTGGTGTTATTACCAATTGGGATGGTGACGTATGGCTTTGTCGGGTCCTGGACTTCAAACAACCCTGGCCCTGTATCCCACTGTCCAGGTGATAGGCTATCTTCATCTGTCTCGAACAACATTAGTCGGGTGGAGGCGTCCATGTTTGGCGGAACCCGACACCTCACCCACGACACTTGACCAGCTGGGAGCACAATATCCTTGGCCCCTGTCCTTATGCGTCCTTGTCGTGTGACTGGCTTTGTTGTCTGAATAAAGTTGACGAGAGCTTCAGCTGTTTCTTTGGGAACAGATATGGCGTTGCTAAGCAAGTTAGAAAGGGTTGGCACTAGCCTCTCTGGTTTGCCACAAATGAGTACTTCCAAAACGTTAAAGCCGATCAACGGTTTATCCATGGGGTAGCTGCTGATGAGGAATGGCACACTGATGGACAGGTTGGGGTCCAAGTTCCCTGGCAAGTTTACTGTAATAGCTACCCACCCATCATATGGAATGATACTGCCATTTGCCGCAATAACCTTCAGTTCCTCCTCTCCCAAGATCTCAGAGACTGAGTTGATCCCAAGGTCAGGTAAGTACTCTTCTTTCCAAGCACGGCTAACTATACTAACTTGTGACCCCGAGTCGAGCAAGGAGGTGACTGCTAAGCCATTTAGATAGCTCTGAACTAAGGCCCTTTTCCCAATTAAACTAGCAACAGCTTTGGCTTTCGCTACACGTGGTGACTGAGGAGTAAGCTGAACTGCTTTGTTACAGTGACTGGCTGTTCTTGTCGCTACTGAGGTTGGGAGTGAAGAATGGTGCAACTTGTCATTACCGACCTCAGTTTCTGGTTGGGACTTGCTTTCCGATTCGGCCACTAGATGTCCCTCTCCAGTGTCCGATTGGAGTTTCCCTGCTTCCTTGGTCGTTTTAGACAGCCCGCTGCACGGTGTCCTTCTTCCCCACATGTGAAACAGTGTTTACAGTCTTGTTTGTCTCGTTCCACGCAGCTTGGACAACCATAGGGTTTTCCCCATCTTGTTTGTGCCCTGTTCTGACCATACTGACGCCCATGGTGAGTCGGTTGTTGTTGATTTTGCTTCTGCATGGCTTCAATCAGCTTAGTGAGTTCCTCTACCTTGGTCGTGAGATCCTTCAGAGGATCTGGTTTGGCTTGATGTGACTTGGACGCCGCACTCTCTGGCTTTGTGCTAGTTGTCTTCACCACCTCCGACCCGAGCTGTGTGCTGTGTACATTGGTTACGGTCTGTCGGCGTGAAGGACCAAGTCTTTTCATTCTCTCATTTTCCTCACTAGTGATTTTCATCACATGACGCAAAATCATCTCATCAGCGACCTCTCTGTTTGCCAACAACGGTTTGAGTTCTCTACGTACATCGGCGTGCTTGTGCCCAAAGCCTTGGTACACAGTATGTAGGAAAACATCTTGCACTGTAGCTGCAGTGTACTTGATGTCTGTATCGGCTAATCTTGATGTCAACAGAACACGTTGTTTTAGTCCTATTACACGATAAAGAAACTGTTGTGGTGTCTCGTTCTCATCTTGTTTCGTGCACATCAGCTCTTGAAATAACTCTGTGCTGTTCTTTTCTCTTAGGTGAGTTTGAAGAAACCCCTTGAGTTCAGTCACTGTCATGTCGTCTTTGTTTACCAACATTTCCTTGAATATGCCTGGTTTCATGATTCTTAGCACACCACGAACAATCTCTGAATCGGGGAATCCTTCTTTGATTCCATCATCAATTTGCCTACAGACATTATTGTAGCTGATGTCTGAAGATTGGTCACCGATCTGTCCGCCCTGCACTTTGAACTCTCTCCGAGGCAGGTAGCTGAGTTCCCTTAAGGACACCATCCCCTCACGCGCCGACTGAGAGACAAGTTCACTCGGTTGTTTTCTGTCTGGCTGTTGAAGAAGGCCTGAGGATTGGGTTAACTGTGTCTGTGGCGGTACAGTATGTTTTGGTAAGCACTGTATGAGTTTCTTGCTAAACTCTTCATAGCTAGCTAGCACTTTAAGCAAATCGGTGTTAGCTGTGTCAGGTGTACTTAACATTGCGGCTTCTATTGGGCCTGAACCTAGTTCAGCAATATCACTAGGTGGCGCAGCACTAGCTACATTGAATGTGTGGTGGCTCTGTTTGTGCATGTCTGTGGTGTTTTCAGGGGCTGTTTGGATAATGACTGACCCTTCAGTAGAATCAACACGGTCATCAAGCTTATCCCTACCCTGCTCAGTATGTAACTCAGAATCATCTTTTACATTTGACATCGACACATCATCAACACGACATTTCACCACATCATCAATAGCGTCTTTCAACATCAACAACTGAACCATTCCCTCGTCCTCCGTTTCAAGTAACTGCTTACTGTACATGAACGAGTTGATGTAATCGTAACATCCTTCCTGGTCTCCCTCCACAAGCTCTGACTGGTCCTCGCTCGACACTGGCTCCACCGCTCTGGCGACCTGAAGAAGCTCTCCAGCTGACAGGGTGAGTAAGCTTTTCCTAATGTCCCACACTAGGCTTTTCCTCCCACCACTCGACATGATGGCTTCTCGTTCCTCCACGGCTGGACACGGTTCGGCGATGATGCAGTCAGCTCCGGATCCTAGACCTCCACTCGTTCGCAGTTCCACGGCTGGACAGGGTCAGTCGCTGGTCAGCGTTATCATCATTCGGCTCCCGCTCCGCTAGGTGGCGCCGAAGATCCCGGACGAGCCCCCAAGAATCTATAACGGGTCCCGGCCAGGGGTCCGCTAGCAGATATATAGACAATCCTAGTCGAAGTGCTCTGGAAAATGTTGTAAATAATCACAGAGAAGTTAAGAGACGCAGGACAACAGTTGCTCTTTCTCCATTCAACCGGATTATGATCTCGTCTTACTCTGCGCCTCGCTAAGGGTCCCAGAGTGACGCGGCTGAACGGTACTGCCACCTTGTGTCCGTTCTGTGTAACAGCATGTCATAGTGCTCTGGTGTATTCTCTCAATCATTTAATTTATAATAAAAGGAAAGAAAA
Organism: Gobio gobio; assembly: GCF_949357685.1. NCBI lineage: Eukaryota > Metazoa > Chordata > Actinopteri > Cypriniformes > Gobionidae > Gobio > Gobio gobio. The sequence goes on from NC_137103.1 coordinate 37,750,467, forward strand.
CAAAAAGATAATCTCAACAAAACTATTTTTGTGAGTGTCACATAAACAGAATAAGAACATGGATCCATCATGCCTTGTTACCACTGTGCAGGCTGGTGGTGGTGGTGTAATGGTGTGGAGGATGTTTTCTTGGCAAACTTTAGGCCCCTTAGTGCCAATTGGGCATCGTTTAAATGCCACGGCCTACCTGGGCATTGTTTCTGACCATGTCCATCCCTTTATGACCACCATGTACCCATCCTCTGATGGCTACTTCCAGCAGGATAATGCAACATGTCACAAAGCTCGAATAATTTTTTTAATTGGTTTCTTGAACATGACAATAAGTTCACTGTACTAAAATGGCCCCCACAGTCACCAGATCTCAACGGATGTGGTGGAACGGGAGCTTCGTGCCCTGGATGTGCATCCCAAAAATCTCCATCAACTGCAAGATGCTATCCTATCAATATGGGCCAACATTTCTAAAGAATGCTTTCAGAACCTTGTTGAATCAATGTCACGTAGAATTAAGGCAGTTCTGAAGGTGAAAGGGGGTCAAACACAGTATTAGTATGGTGTTCCTAATAATCCTTTAGGTGAGTGTATATTCTCATAGTTTTGTGCACTGAAAGATTATTAAAAAATATTATCTTGTTCTCACGTATCTATCATATTTTTGTTGCCCCTTTACAGAGCTGCACATTACGTTTACAATAAACTATAAATCTTGTAATTTTATATTATTTGTGTAGGCCCATATAATTATTTACATTCATATATATATATATATATATATATATATATATATATATATATATATATATATATATATATATATATATATATATTATATATCAAATTAAAAATTAAATATAAATTGTTTTTCATAAATGTATTTAATAAGAACACAAAGTAATTTGTACCTTTTCATTATGTTTAGATTTTATAAAAAAAAAATTCAAGAATAACTTTTTGTAATTGCAATTTTTTTAACTGTCCACTAACCTAATTTAATATATATTTTTGTCATAGCTTATGTTATGATTATATATTTTTATTCATTTACTGTTTTCTCTATAATGAAGTAGTGTGTACTTAGTGGATTCTGGATTGTGTTTAACAAATAAAAGTGACTATTAGTTCCACAAACACAGACGTATATATATTCTATAGTGATGTAGAAATATATGAATGATACATTTATAACCCTTTTATTTTGCCAGTTTGTTGTGCTCGTTTCAGTTATTTACTGAATTGAATATATATTTAAATATTTAAAGGTGTTAGCTGTAATCTTACACTGCAAAGTGATAACTTAAAAGGGATTAAATTCATATTTATTTAATGATCGAAGCACACAAAAAATGTATGACAAAGCCCTAAAACTGAAAATTAAGATCAGTATCAAACAAGACATTTCTGTTAAATGACTTCTTTTTAACAAATACTCTGGACTTCTTGTTCATCACTGAAACCTGGCTTACAGAAAATGACTTAAGCATTTTATCTGAACTTTCCCCTGTACACTGTAACTATTATAGCTGCCCTAGAACTTCCAGTCGGGGTGGAGGTGTTGCTGTCATTTTTAAGGACTGTTTCAATTGTAAGATCTTACCAGTTGATGCTTACACTAGTTTTGAGGTCTTAATGTGTAAAGTAGAACTTACTAGCCCATTGCTTTGTGTTTTGATTTATAGACCACCAAAAGTTAACAATGACTTTTTAAGGGAGTTTTCAGATTTCCTCTCCAATGTGGTTTCAGGTACTGACAAGTTGTTAATTTTTGGTGATTTTAATATACATCTTTGTTGTCCCTCGAAACCTCTTGTAAGAGATTTTGTTAATCTTTTAGACTCTTTTAATCTCACACAACGCATATCAGGACCAACACACAAACTGGGTCACACACTTGATCTAGTTTTATCATTAGGACTTGATATTAGTAATATATCTGTGAGTGATGCTGGGTTGTCTGATCACTGGCCAGTTCTGTTTGACAGTGTGATTTCCTGTCCTAGTCCTGTAAACCAGCTTAATACTCACCGTTCAAGGTCTATTAACCCCTCCACTGCTTTGCAATTTATGGATGCTTTTTTGGCCCTTCCAGCTCATAGTGATGTGATATCATCGCAGGATCAGAATGTTGAAGAGCTGGTTAATTATTTCAATTATTCATGTTCAGAAATTTTAAACATAATTGCTCCTTATACAATCAAAAAACTGAAATCAAATAATCAACCATGGTTTAATAGCGACATCAAAATTTTAAGGAAAAAATGTAGAAGAGCAGAAAGACAATGGAAAAAGGACAAATTATGAGTCTCATATCAAATCTTACAGAGTAACTTGTACAACTTCCAAGAAGCAGTTTCCTTAGAAAGGGCAAAATACTTCTCAAACATAATCTCAAAATATTCCCATTGCCCAAAGATATTGTTTTCTACATTAAATTCAGTATTAAATCCTTCTAGACCGGCCGGTACAGAACCTAGCCTAGATTTATGTGAGAAGTTTTGCAACTTCTTTATAAACAAAGTTACTGAAATTAGGGCACAGATCTCTAGTAATTTAACTCAGAATTATCAATATGCAAACATTTGCCCCTCAGCTTTTTCTAATTTTCAGACTATTTCACATTCTGAGCTGTTGAGCATTATCTCTAGCATGAATCCAACCACTTGCTCTTTTGATGCCATTCCCACAAAGTTACTAGTGGATGTTCTGTCCTCTGTGCTGCCAAGTCTTCTTTCTATTATCAATAGCTCTTTACAAACAGGTACTGTACCATGTTGCCTTAAACAGGCTGTGGTCCATCCTTTACTCAAAAAAGCTAATCTCGATCCTTCTGATTTTAATAACTATAGGCCCATTTCGAAACTACCATTTTTGCACAAAGTTCTGCAAAAGTGTGTACTAAATCAAATTTCCCCCTATTTAATATCTAACAACATTCTGGATCCTTTTCAGTCTGGCTTCAGAGCTAAACACAGTACTGAATCTGCACTTTTGAGGGTAGTAAATGACCTTTTACTATCTGCAGACTCTGGCAACTGTACTATTCTTCTATTATTGGACTTAAGTGCGGCTTTTGATACTGTGGACCATCGTATCCTGTTAAAGAGATTGGACCTTGAAGTTGGCATTCGTGATGGTGCACTAGATTGGTTTGCATCATATCTCGCAAACAGGAATTTTTTGGTGGAAATTGGACAATTTTCATCAAGTTCAGTTCCTGTCACTTGTGGGGTGCCCCAGGGCTCAATTCTTGGTCCAGTCTTATTAGGGCCCAAGCCCTGAAAGGGCGCAGAGCCCTATTGTTCTTCCTCAGATTATTAGGGCCCAAGCCCTGAAAGGGCGCAGAGCCCTATTGTTCTTCCTCAGATTATTCTTTGTTTTTTTTTTTTTTTTTTTTTTTTTTTTTTTTTCGACTTCTCGGGTACTTTTGGGGCACTTAACATGCTCGAAAACTCTTGAAACTTCGCACAGGCGTCGGAATGCGCGGCCATCAGAGCCGGGCTGAAGCTGGTACCCGGGCGTGGCAGGGGGGCTCGACAGCGCCCCCTTAAGTGGGGTCTGAAAACTTGGTCCATATATCAAACACACTTGCACGTACATGTATGAAACTCGGTACACATATAGACCTCATCGGGCCAAACAACTTTCGTGCTCATAGTTATGCGTCAGCCCAACAGGAAGTGAGCTATAATCGGTTGTTCGGAAAACCCATGCTCTGGAATTTAATATACTCCTCCGAGGCCATTGTTTCGATCATCGCCAAACTCGGTCAGCATGAAGAGAACATATCCAGGATGCTAAATTGCGAGCGGATTTTTGATATCTCAAATGGTTTGGCCGTGGCGAAGCAACGAATTTATGGCGAGAAAAGGGAAACAGGAAGTGTGTTATAACGTCAGCAAACATTGACTGATTTGGATGAAACTTCAGCTGTGTGTTCGTTGTAAGAGGCCGATCACATGGATATGACTTTTGTGAGTCAAAGTTATAGCGCCACCAACTGGCAGCAGGAAGTGTGTCACTTTCAAAAATGCTTTGAATCACCATCTTATTTTCACCCCATTTACTTCAAACTTCATCAGTATAATGTGAAAACATGACAGATAGAGACGTATGAAATGGATTCCTGAAATTTCAAATACTGTTGCCATGGCAACGTGTCAAAGTTTAATAATCTTTTGGCTGTTTTGAGGCTCTTAGCATGCTTGAAATTGCTTGAAACTGCTTGAAACTCAACACACACATCAGAGATGTCAGTCAGTACACATTGGTAAAGCATCAGAAATGGGCGGGGATGAGGGCCTCTCTAGCGCCACCTTTTGACAAAAGTGGGGGGGTTAGTTTTATCTTCAGTCACCAAACTCGGTACATATATTGTTCTCTTCGAGCCGGACAACTTTCTAATTTACAGTCATTAGCTCCGACCAACAGGAAGTCAGATATTTTGGTTTTAAGGTGAATTTTTGGTTAAATCGGGGTCTGAGTTTTTACGTTCTCCTCATAGGCGATTTATTCAATCTCCACCAAACTCGGTCAACATGAAACAAAGATACGGAAGATGCTAAAATGTGAACGGATTTTGGATATCTCAAACGGTGTTGCCATGGCGAGGGATTAAATAAGGACAAAAAAGGGGAACAGAAATTGTCTCATATCTTGTAAAATCATATTTTGATTTCAATTAAATTAAGATTGTATGTTTGGCAATTGAACTTAGATTAATTTTAAATGACTATACTATTTTTCAGATGAATTTATATATATATATTTTATAAATATTTATTTGTATAATGTATTGCGCCTGTGTGTGCCCTCCCCTCAATGAACACAAGATGGCAGCATTGTGTTAGTTTTGAAACAGGATAAAAAAAAAAACTTCGCCCAACAGGAAGTGAGCTATTTTGGGTTGTTCGGAAAACGCATGCTCTGGAATTTAATATACTCCTCCGAGGCAATTGTTTCAATCATTGCCAAACTCGGTCAGCATTAAGACAAGATATTCAGGATGCTAAATTGCGAGCGGATTTTTGATATCTCAATCGGTTTGGCCGTGGCGAAGCAACGAATTTATGGCGAGAAAAGGGAAACAGGAAGTGTGTTATAACTTGTGCAAACATTGACTGATTTGGATGAAACTTCAGCTGTGTGTTTGTTGTAGGAAGCCGATCGCAAGGATATGACGTTTGTGAGTCAAAGTTATAGCGCCACCAACTGGCAGCAGGAAGTGTGTCACTTTTTTTAAAAAATGCTTTAAATCACTGTCTTATTTTGACCCGATTGACTTCAAACTTCATCAGTATAATGTGAAAACATGGCAGATATAGACATATGAATGGATTTCTGAAATTTCCAATACTGTTGCCATGGCAACGTGTCAAAGTTTAATAATGTCTTTGGCTGTTTTTTGAGACTCTTAGCATGCTTGAAATTGCATGAAACTTAACACACACATCAGAGATGTTAGTCAGTACACATGGGCAAAGCCTCAGAAACAGGTGGGGATGAGGGGCTCTATAGCGCCACCTTTTGACAAAAGTGAAGGGTTTCGTTTCATCTACAATCACCAAACTCAGTATATATATTGACCTCATCGAGCCGGACAACTTTCTAATTTACAGTCATTAGCTCCGACCAACAGGAAGTCAGATATTTTGGTTTGAACGTGAATATTGGTATAATTCAGGCTCTGAGTTTTTACGTTCTCCTCGTAGGCGATTTATTCAATCTCCACCAAACTCGGTCAACATGAAACAAAGATACGGAAGATGCTAAAATGCGAACGGATTTTGTATATCTCAAACGGTGTTGCCATGCCGAGGGATTAAATAAGGACAAAAAAGGGGAATGTGTGCTGCCCTTCCCTCAATGAACACACGATGGCAGCATTGTCTTAGCTTTGAAGCAGGATAAAAAAAAACCTTGTTTCTCTCTCTCTCTCTCTCTCTCTCTGTGTGTGTGTGTGTGTGTGTGTGTGTGTGTGTGTGTGTGTGTGTGTGTGTGTGTGTGTGTGTGTGTGTGTGTGTGTGTGTGTGTGTGTGTGTGTGTGTGTGTGTGTGTGTGTGTGTGTGCTTCTGTGATTTCTAAGGACATACATTTTTAGACATTTCATGTGTCCCCGTACATATATTTGTCTCTTCGAGCCGGACAACTTTCTAATTTAACTAATCTAATTTAACTAATTTAAAACTTTCTAATTTTAAATAAAAATGTCATGTGCTGTGTTTGCCAAGATCACGTATGATGCATATGCAGGGTATATGCAGGAATCCTGAAGTAAATTTTAATACCTTTTTAAGACTTTTTTAAGACCTTCTCAAAATATTTAAAGACCTCATCGGCGATGAGAACTACTGTTGAGCAATAAAATAAAAATATATAATCATAAGCTATAACAAAAATATATATTAAATTAGGTGAGTGGATAGTTAAAAAAAATTGCAATTACAAAAAGTAATTCTTGAAAAAACATCTCTGGACTAATTTTATAAAATCTAAAAATGTTAATGAAAAGGTACAAATTACTTTGTGTTCTTATTAAATACATTTATAAAAAAACAATTTATATTTAATTTATATATGAATGTAAATAATTATATGGAAGACCTCATCGGCGATGAGAACTACTGTTGAGCAATAAAATAAAAATATATAATCATAAGCTATAACAAAAATATATATTAAATTAGGTGAGTGGATAGTTAAAAAAAATTGCAATTACAAAAAGTAATTCTTGAAAAAACATCTCTGGACTAATTTTATAAAATCTAAAAATGTTAATGAAAAGGTACAAATTACTTTGTGTTCTTATTAAATACATTTATAAAAAAACAATTTATATTTAATTTATATATGAATGTAAATAATTATATGGGCCTATACAAATAATATAACATTTCAAGATTTATAGTTTATTGTAAACGTAATGTGCAGGTCTGTAAAGGGGCAACAAATATATGATAGATACGTGAGAACAAGATTTTTTAAAATCATCTTTAAGTGCACAAAACTATGAAAATATATGAAAGCGTGGCACAATGCGCTTATGCGCATCCCGGGTGCAGAATGATGCGCTTAAAGCAACATGGAGTCAGAGGGCGCAGTGCAGCGCGAGTGCACATTAAAAAGTTCACAACATAAAGAGATGATGAGCGTTGAGCGCACAAATCCTAGTCTACTATGTATATCGGTCGGTTTCTTCACAGTTTTAAATTCCGGTTATTGTGCGTGTGATGCCTTGTGTTGTCACCCGGGTAGGGAGCACAACATCGTTCAGAAACCGCTAGATAAACTCCAGGAAGATAAATTATTTTATCTGTATATCAAGTATTATAACGGGAATATATCATCTTGGAGTGAGCTTTACTGAGCAGCTGACTGACTGTAACCAAACACGACGCGCAGTTTGAATGCTGAACGGAGAATGATGGACAGCTACAGCGGAGGAAAGACATTCAGCTATGGAATGGCTTTAGATGACTTTGTACTAGCAAATCATAAAATACTAATAAAGATTGCTGAAAGATCATGTGACAATATATATTTCTGATGATTATTTAATTACCACGACATGCCTAATCTGAGCAAGGGACTGCCTGTCTTGAGTTTTGTCGACAGACGGAGGTGGCACGAAATGTGACGGATGCGGCCGCTATGCAGGAAAAACCATAGAAAAACCCTGCGGTCATTGTTTAAACTCATCCTACTCCAACCAGGAGTCCGCAAATTTACATTTCCCATTTCGGAGTCTGTTTCGCAACGTGTGGAGGGCGACACATCACCTAACTGCGCATTTCGCAAAATACGTGACATCACCCATAGACGGTGTGCGCGCCCGAGCTGATCTCACTGACATATCACTATTCAGACAGGACTAGTTTTCTAAATTATATTTGAGTTACAATTCTCATCACCCAACATCTGTGATTTCAAATATATTCAAAATAATGTTTTCAGAGATTGAAGTAAAAAAAACTTTCTCCCACCATTTAGATTTTATTTCTTTTTGTTGTTAAAATCTTGTGAATCTTGTTCAATGTGCAGATTGCCTCTCTCTCAGTCCTTCCCCTCCCCCCTCACTCTCAGGCTCACCCTGGGTGTGTGTGTGTGTGGGGTCTCTCTCTCACCCTGTGAGTGAGTTTGTGTGTGTGCCTTTCTCTCTTGATGTTGATAATTTACCCCTTTCATATCATAGACTATCACAAATAACTATCACTTGTGAATAAGTAAAAAAAGAACTATACAAATACCTTGAATTAAATACTGGCCTTCTGGACTTATAACATTTTGAGCAGGAAAAGATAACTTTTCACATATTTGAAAGAGATCTATTTCATCCCATGACATTAAAAATCATCTACATTTAAATGACATCATGGGTGTGGCTTGTGGTGATATTGGCACAAGCTGCTGCGGTAAATGTGACATATTCGAGCGATTTAAAAAAATTATCCTGTTTAAATGCATATTGCCTGCCGTGCACAGTTAAGCTGATGCCACCGGGGTGGCGGTGCCACCGGCTTGAGCCCGTCATCGCTGCTCGCAGCTTTAATTCTTTGTTTTTTTTTTTTTTTTGTTTGTTTTTTTCGACTTCTCGGGTACTTTTGGGGCACTTAACATGCTCGAAAACTCTTGAAACTTCGCACAGGCGTCGGAATGCGCGGCCATCAGAGCCGGGCTGAAGCTGGTACCCGGGCGTGGCAGGGGGGCTCGACAGCGCCCCCTAAAGTGGGGTCTGAAAACTTGGTCCATATATCAAACACACTTGCACGTACATGTATGAAACTTGGTACACATATAGACCTCATCGGGCCGAACAACTTTCGTGCTCTAAGTTATGCGTCAGCCCTACAGGAAGTGAGCTATTATGGGTTGTTCGGAAAACGCATGCTCTGGAATTTAATATACTCCTCCGAGGCCATTGTTTCGATCATTGCCAAACTCGGTCAGCATTAAGTGAACATATCCAGGATGCTAAATTGCGAGCGGATTTTTGATATCTCGAAAAGTCTGGCCGTGGCGATGCAACGAATTTATGGCGAGAAAAGGGAAACAGGAAGTGTGTTATAACTTGTGCAAACATTGACTGGTTTGGATGAAACTTCAGCTGTGTGTTCGTTGTAAGAGGCCGATCACAAGGATATGACTTTTGTGAGTCAAAGTTATAGCGCCACCAACTGGCAGCAGGAAGTGTGTCACTTTCAAAAATGCTTTGAATCACCATCTTATTTTCACCAGATTTATTTCAAACTTCATCAGTATAATGTGAAAACATGACAGATAGAGACGTATGAAATGGATTCCTGAAATTTCAAATACTGTTGCCATGGCAACGTGTCAAAGTTTAATAATCTTTTGGCTGTTCTGAGGCTCTTAGCATGCTTGAAATTGCTTGAAACTGCTTGAAACTCAACACACACATCAGAGATGTTAGTCAGTACACATGGGCAAAGCCTCAGAAACGGGCGGGGATGAGGGGCTCTCTAGCGCCACCTTTTGACAAAAGTGAAGGGCTTCGTTTCATCTACAATCACCAAACTCAGTATATATATTGACCTCATCGAGCCGGACAACTTTCTAATTTACAGTCATTAGCTCCGACCAACAGGAAGTCAGATATTTTGGTTTGAAGGTGAATTTTTGATTAAATCGGGGTCTGAGTTTTTACGTTCTCCTCGTAGGCGATTTATTCAATCTCCACCAAACTCGGTCAACATGAAACAAAGATACTGAAGATGCTAAAATGTGAACGGATATTGGATATCTCAAACGGTGTTTCCATGGCAAGGAATTAAATAAGGACAAAAAAGGGGAACAGAAATTCTCTGTGTCTGCTGCTCTCCCCTCAATGAACACAAGATGGCAGCATTGTATTAGTTTTGAAGCAGGATAAAAAAAAACTTGTTTCTCTCTCTCTCTCTCTCTCTCTCTCTCTCTTGTTTGTGATTTATGAGGACACAAATTTGTATAATGACATGGGTATTACACTGGTATTACAACGTGTATGTGTGTGTGTTTAAAAACATACTAAAACAATGTTTTATTAAAATGTAACCAAATAGCTTTAAAATAATCATACTATTTTTCAGATCAATATATTTATTTTATTTAATATATTTCTTCTGAATATTTATTCTCTGTCTGCCCTCCCCTCACTAAAAGGTAGCAGTGTTGTTATTTTTGAAACTCTCTCTCCGTGTGTGTGTGTGTGTGTGTGTGTGTGTGTGTGTGTGTGTGTGTGTGTGCTTGTTTATGTGATTTATTAGGGACACAAATTTGTATAATGACATGGGTATTACACTGTTATTACAACGTAGTGGTTAATGAGGACATTTCATGTGTCCACATAATAAAAATATCTTTAAAACATACTAAATAATGTATTATTAAAATGTAACCAAGTAGCTTTAAAAATATACTACAAATTACAATGAAAACATGGTTTATGAGAATATTTCCTGTGTCCCATAAATGAAATAGCTTTAAGGGGTTTGTGTGTCTGTGTGTCTGTGTGTGTGTGTGTGTGTGTGTGTGTGTGTGTGTGTGTGTGTGTGTGTGTGTGTGTGGGCATGTTTTTGTGAAATATCAGGACACAAATGTGTATAATGACATGGGTATGACATATTACAAAAAGAGGGTGAAATATGAGGACGTTCCCCATGTCCTCACTTTTCAAAATGCTTATAAATCACACAGAACAAGGTTTTTTTCACAGAAAGTGAACTGCACAGTCTCCTGTGAGGGTTAGGTTTAGGGACAGGGGCAGTGTAAGGGGATAGAAAATACGGTTTGTACGGTATAAAAACCATTACGCCTATGGAATGTCCTCACATTTCACAAAAACAAACGTGTGTGTGTGTGTGTGTGTGTGTGTGTGTGTGTGTGTGTGTGTGTGTGTGTGTGTGTGTGTGTCCACCAACTGGCAGCAGGAAGTGTGTCACTTTCAAAAATGCTAAATCACTGTCTTGTTTTCACCCGATTTACTTCAAACTTCATCAGTATAATGACAAAACATGGCAGATGTAGACATACGAATGGATTCCTGATATTTTACATACTGTTGCCATGGCAGTGTGTCAAAGTTTAATCATCTTTTGGCTGTTTTTGAGGCTCTTAGCATGCTTGAAATTGCTTGAAACTCAACACACACATCAGAGATGTCAGTCAGTGGAAATGGGCAAAGCCTCAGAAATGGGTGTGTTGGAGGGGTGTTTATTACAACATAATCATGGTTTATGAAGACATTTCATGTGTCCCCGTAAATCAAAATAGCTTTAAAAGCATACTAAACAATGTTTTAATAAAAATGTAAAAATGCAGAATGTTTTCTGTGATGGTAGGTTTAGGGGTAGTGTGTGTGTGTGTGTGTGTGTGTGTGTGTGTGTGTGTGTGTGTGTGTGTGTGTGTGTGTGTGTGTGTGTGTGTGTGTGTGTGTGTGTGTGTGTGTGTGTGTGTGTGTGTGTGTGTGTGTGTGTGTGTGTGTGCGATATGTAGGCTTAGGGGTAGTGTAGGGGGATAGAATTTACAGTTTGTACAGTATAAAAACCATTAAGTCTATGGAATGCCCTCCGCCTGTCTTTCCCCTTCCCCCTCTCTATCACTCTCTCTCTGTGTGTGTGTGTGTGTGTGTGTGTGGAGGGGGGGGGGGGGGGCTCTCTCTCTCACCCTGTGAGTATGTGTGTGTGCCTTTCTCTCAGTCCTTCCCCTCCCCCTCACTCTCCCTCTATCATTGTGTGTGTGTGTGTGTGTGTGTGTGTGTGTGTGTGTGTGTGTGTGTGTGTGTGTGTGTGTGTGTGTGTGTGTGTGTGTGTGTGTGTGTGTGTGTGTGTGTGTGTGTGTGTGTGTGTGACTTTCTCACACATTGATTTCAAATATATTCAACATATTTTTTTCAGAGAGTGAAATAAAAAAAACTTTCTCCCACCATTTAGATTTTATTTCTTTTTGTTGTTAAAATCTTGTGAACCTGGTTCAATGTGCAGATTGCCTCTCTCTCAGTCCTTCCCCTCCCCCCTCACTCTCAGGCTCACCCTGGGTGTGTGTGTGTTTGATTGTGTGCGCGCACGTGTGTGTGTGGTGTGTGTGTGTGTGTGTGTGTGGGGGGGGGGGGGGGTGTCTCTCTCACCCTGTGAGTTTGTGTGTGTGCCTTTCTCTCTCGGAATGATAATTTACCCCTTTCGTATCATAGACTATCACAAAAAACTATCACTTTAGTGTGAATAAGTAAAAAAGAACTACAAACACCTTGAATTAAATACTGGCCTTCTGGACTTACAAAATTTTGAGCAGGAAAATATAACTTTTATTTATTTTATCCTATAACATTAAAATTAATCTAGATTTAAATTACATCATGGGTGTGGCTTGTGGTGATAGTGGCACCAGTTGCTGCAGTAAATGTGGCATATTCGAGCGATTCTAAAATATTCTCCTGTTTAAATGCATATTGCCTGCCGTGCACAGTTAAGCTGATGCCACCGGCGTGGCGGTGCCACCGGCTTGGGCCCGTCATCGCTGCTCGCAGCTTTAATTTTCCTTATACTTACTCCCTCTTCGTTTCATTTTTGAGTCTCATAGGGTTTCATATCACATTTATGCCGATGACACTCAGCTCTATTTTCCATTAAAATCAGGTACTGATTCAGTTTCCTCTCTGCTAGCTTGTTTAGAGGACATTAACCCTTGTGTTATGTTGCGGGTCAATTTGACCCGTTTTGATTTTTAAGTTGTCAGAAATATCAGTTAACCTATGTTTTTTTTCTTAAAATTTTGTGACTTTTTCTCATTTAGGGTCATGAACATGCATGCAAAGTTTCAACACGCTGATGTGTTTTGACATATACACACACATTTGCTGTTACGTTCGTGATGTTCACGGGTCAATTTGACCCGCATATTTTAATGTTCTAAGGCAATTGTAGTGACCCAAAATAATAACATTTTTTGGTTATATTTTGTTATTTTAGTTTTTTACTAACCTATGAAGCTAAAAAAATTTGCTTTTCCCCATTTTTTCAATACAGAAATATTTTTTGTATGCCACAAATGGTAAAAATTAGCTATAATTTCTTTTTTCAATCTATCTGAAATACTATCTAACCTACATTGTTTTTCTTGAAATTGTGTGACCTTTTCTCATTTAGGGTCATTAACATGCATGCAAAGTTTCAACATGATAATGCGTTGTGAAATGTGCATATCAAAATTTTATACACTCTTGCTGTTTGTGGGTCAATTTGACCCATATAAGACAGCTGTTCAAAAGCAACTGTACAGACACAAAATACAAAACACTTTGTTGCATCTCAGAGCTCTTCAACTATTAACAACTTCATGAAGCAGTGTTTTGAAATCGGCCATCACTGTATAAGTCGTAAAAGTAAAGTTTAAAACAAGTTATAGAAGTTTATGAACATGAAAATATATAACATATATATTTTACATAAAATATACATTTTACAAAACATGTTAAATTCTAAAACCTCAAGGAAATCAAAGCTAAATATCTGAACAAATTCTATCCCAAATTTTAGGTTATCTCAAAAAAAAAAAAAGTTTATGTGTGCAGTACCAACGTTTTCCACTGGATGACATGTAGACTCTTCGATTTCCATATATGGTTTGAGTGATCTGAACATTATATTTTCATACTTTTCAAAATATCTATGAAGTAGACATCCTATTGAGAAGTAGTTTGGGCAGTAATGTTAATATTTGATTTGTATTCAATCTCTAAAATGCATATTAAAAAAACATATGGAAAGAGTCAAAACGTGCGTTATAGTTTGGTACCGCATCACAAATGACGAATCTATCGCTATTTATCTCCTGCTCATCTCTTTTGAAAATCAGTCACCAAATATGAAAATTAGAGTCTGAAAGCTTTAAAATGCTATATAGTTGGTCAAGATTTCTTTAGGTTTAGACTAAGATAGTATTGTTCTAAATGTATAAAGGCAAGTGTCCTAAGGTCCAATCTTAAAAATAAAAATAAAAATGGTTAAAAGTATTTTTAAAAAATCGTAAATTCAGATATTTATTCTTTGTAATGTGTGAAAAGTATTGATATTAAAAGTTAATTGTTTGTACCTGATTGTATGTGTTTTTTCATAGTGTGATTTTTGGGGAATTGTATTGAATCCAATTAGGGTCAATTTGACCCGGACCATAAGGGGTGTAACCAGAAATCGAACAGTGCACGAGGGACATTAAGGTTTGGATGGACAAAAATGTCCTTCAATTAAATCAGAAGAAGACTGATGTTATGTTGTTTGGCCCTTCACACATTTTAAATAACATAAGTTCTACCCTAGGCCCCCTTCAAGATAACATTCGTGATAAAGTTAAAAATCTGGGAGTTACCCTTGACCCTGAGTTAAAATTTGATAAACAAATCAACTCTGTAGTTAGAGCCAGTTTTTTGCAGCTTAGGGGACTTCGCAAGCTGAAAAATATTCTGAGCTTTAGTGATTTGGAGACTGTTATTCATGCGTTTATTTCAACCAGGCTGGATTATTGTAATGCCCTATATGCTGGAATAAATCAGTCCTCGCTTTCGCGATTACAACTGGTACAGAATGCTGCGGCTCGTTTTTTAACAGGGACAAAAAAGAGAGAACATATTACACCTGTGCTGTCATCACTTCATTGGCTACCTGTTCGTTTCAGAGTTGATTTTAAGGTTTTAGTATTTGTATTTAAATCAATTCATGGTCTTGCCCCTTCTTAAATTTCAGAACTTATCCATTCGTATTCCCCAGTGAGAACGCTCAGATCTTCCACCCAGATGATATTAAATGTTCCAAAATCCCGACTTAAATCTAAAGGTGACAGAGCTTTCTCAGTTCATGGTCCTAAGCTCTGGAATTCCCTACCTGTGTCTATTAGACTTTCCCCTACTCTTTCTACATTTAAATCTTCTCTCAAAACATACTTTTTTTCTCAAGCATATGTTTAATTTGATATTAATTTTTAAGTTTTAAATATTCTTGTTTTCATTTTATTACTTTGGTTTGGTTTCTTTTGATATTTTATCATTAGTGTTTAAATTGTATTGTATGAGGATGTTTTGTTTGGTATATTGTGCAGCACTTTGGTCAGCATTTATGCTGTTTTAAAGGGCTATATAAATAAACTTGACCTTGACCTTAAAGTAAAACATACCCATCATCAAAATATGTAATATAATAAACAAATTACATAAAATATATATTTTTTTTAAAACCCAGTAAAAATCCAAACACCAGCCTTTTCAGAAATGGAAAAGTTGCAGATATACTTTTCATCTGTAAAGTGCAAGTAATGTTTAAATAGTGCAACTTGCACTTGCACAATCATTGGTTCAAAAAAACGTCTCGGTTACGTATGTAACCCTCGTTCCCTGAGGAGGGAACGGAGACGTACGTCAGTGACTGACGAATGGGGGTTTCGCTTAGAAGCCAATCATCTTCGAGAATTTAACAGCGCCCAATGGCGTGCCAATGCCATGGGCATGCGGAATTTACATGCGTAACTCCGCCCCACTGTGTGGGTATATAAGGAAGTACGCTGGCAACATCGCATTATGTATCTGCTGCGGAGCCAAGACCTGAACTCCGCGTTCCAGCAGCACAGCTGATGTGGCTAAGGAACGTACGTCTCCGTTCCCTCCTCAGGGAACGAGGGTTACATACGTAACCGAGACGTTCCCTTTCGTTCAGTCACTCCGACGTACGTCAGTGACTGACGAATGGGGGTTCCAGTATAACCGCGCCACTCGGCTGTCATCCAGTGCCCTGCGTAAGTGTGAGATCCCGCCACTTAAGGCCATAGGACTCCCACTTATCACAGGATTACCAAGGTACACTGGGAAGCATATCCCAGTGAGGGAATGCCAATGATGCCTACCCGTGGGGAGGACTTAGAGAGTACACATATGACCCGCTGTGGGCAGCATATTGGAAACTCTAGGGTACCAGCCGAAGGTGGATTTTTAACCCTAGGGGTGGCAGGGGCTTGCCAAGGGAAAGACACCTGCTCACTGAGGAGGCTTACGGTGGAAATACTCGTGTGGGGGTCGCCGGAGGGGAACCATGCATACGGGGCACCTGGCCGGACATGAGGGTCTGGGCTCGAAAGGGCAGACTGAACTGATGTCGGCGTCGACAGTGCTGGAGGAGCTCAGGGCTCTCGGGGAGCTCACCTGAGGAGAATATCGCACGTATCCAGTCCGTGGAGTGGAGTGGCGAGCAAGCGAAGACACCAGAGCCTGGTCCATTACCGGCCCCTCGGGGGGGCGAGTACATAGTCGGACACTGGCTCCACTCGGAGATTGTAGAATCTGGCGAATGTGTTGGGTGTCGCCCAGCCTGCAGCTCTGCAGATGTCTGTTAGCGAGGCGCCATGCGCTAGAGCCCAAGAGGAGGCCACACTCCGGGTGGAGTGTGCCCTCACACCAAGGGAACATGGTCGACCTTGCTGCTTGTAAGCCAAAACAATGGTGTCCACTATCCAGTGAGACAACCTCTGCTTTGAGAGAGCTCTTCCCTTCCGCTCTCCACCATAACAGACAAAGAGCTGGTCTGAGGTCCTGAAACACTGCGTCATGTCTACGTAAGCGCGGAGAGCGCGTACTGGACAGAGCAATGCCAAGGCTGGGTCTGCCTCCTCCAAAGGCAGCGCTTGCAGGTTCACTACCTGATCTCTGAAGGGAGTGGTAGGAACCTTGGGCACATATCCAGGCCGGGGTCTCAAGGTCACGTGAGAGTTAGCCGGCCCGAATTCTAGACACGCTTCGTCAACCGAAAAAGCCTGCAGGTCCCCGACCCTCTTGAGAGAGGCCAATGCGGTCAGCAGAGCCGTCTTCATCGACAGAAACTTAATATCAGCCGACCGCAAAGGCTCAAAGGGAGGCCTCTGCAGAGCACTTAGGACTACTGAGAGGTCCCAAGAGGGCACGAGAGGAGAGAGAGGAGGATTCAGTCTCCTCGCCCCCCTCAGGAACCTGATGATCAGGTCGTGCTGACTTACCTTTTTGTCTCCCAAGAGGTCGTGATGGGCCGATATTGCAGCCACATACACTTTCAGGGTGGAGGGAGACAGCCTTCGCTCCAGCCCCTCTTGGAGAAACTCAAGCACGGACCCGATCGGGCAATTCCAGGGGTCTTCTTGACGGGAAGAGCACCAGGTGACGAAGAGGTTCCACTTCAACGCATAGAGGTGTCGTGTAGACTCTGCCCTAGCGGAAGTGATGGTGGCGGCCACCGTAGGTGGCAGGCCACTCAAACCTGCCGCGTCCCGTCTAGAAGCCACACGTGGAGCTTCCAGAGCGCTGGACGTGGGTGCCATAGGGTGCCCCGTCTCTGAGAGAGGAGGTCCGGTCTCAGAGGGATAGGCCAGGGAGGGGCTGTCGCAAGGAGTAGCAGTTCTGAGAACCAGGTCTGGCCGTGCCAAAACGGGGCGACCAACATGACCTGCTCCTTGTCCTCCCTGATCTTGCACAGTACTCGTGCGAGAAGGCTCACTGGGGGAAACGCATATAAGCGTAGGCCCTGGGGCCAGCTGTGCGCCAGTGCATCCGTGCCGAGCGTGCCCTCGGTCAGGGAATAGAACAGGCTGCAGTGGGAAGAGTCGTGGGAGGCAAACAGATCTACCTGTGCGTCGCCGAACTGTTCCCAAATCAGCTGGACCGTCTGGGGATGGAGTCTCCATACTCCAGGAAGTGGCTGAATCCGTGAGAGCTCGTCGGCTGCACGGTTCAGGTCTCCCGGGATGTGGATAGCACGAAGGGACCTCAGGTGCTTCTGACTCCATAAAACGAGATGGCGGGCGAGTTGAGACATACGGCGGGAGCGTAGACCGCCCTGGTGGTTAATGTACGCTACAGTGGCCGTGTTTTCTGTCCGGACAAGTACGTGTTGACCCCTCAGCAACGCTCGGAAGCGGTGCAGGGCGAACCGTACTGCCAGCAACTCGAGGCAATTGACATGCAGAAGGCGCTGGGGTCCTGTCCAGGAGCCCGCGGCTGCTTGTCCATTGCACATGGCACCCCAGCCCGTGGAGGAGGCATCCGTTGATACAACAACATGCCTGGAAACTCGTTCTAAGGACACGCCGGTCCGTAGAAAACTGAGGTTCGACCACGGAGTGAGTGTCTGTAAGCAGGCCCGGGTTACTTGGACCCGGAGCGTGCCAGACCGCCATGCCCATCTCGGGACTCGATCGCGAAGCCAGTGCTGAAGCGGTCTCATATGTAGCAATCCGAGCGGCGTCACCGTGGCTGCAGATGCCATATACCCCAGGAGCCGCTGAAAGTGTTTCAGTGGAACCGCACTCTTGCTCTCGATTTGACGGAGGCAAGTCAGCAGAGACTGCGCGCGCTTGCTCGTAAGCTGCGCGCACATGGCGACCGAGTCGATCTCCATACCGAGAAAAGAGGACCTCTGCACGGGGCAGAGTTTGTCTTTTTGGGTACAATGAAGTAGGGGCTGTAAAACCCGGACTTCATCTCGGCTGGAGGGACAGGCTCGATTGCACCCTTCGCCAGTAGGGTGGCAACCTCCGCTCGCATGACAGGGGCATTGGCCCCGACCATAGTAAAACAGACTCCCCGGAAGCAGGGAGGAGCCTGCGCAAACTGAATCGCGTAGCCGCGCCTGATTGTCTTCGCGACCCAGGGCAGTACGTGTTACAGCCTCAGTCTGCTTTCGGGCGGCCGAGAACCATTGGGCGTGGTTCCCAGCCGTACCGCCGAAGAGGCCAGCCTGGGATATGGGTGAGTTGAGGAGGCGGGCCAGCTCAACGTCCTCCACATCACCAGGTAAGGCCAGGTGTTCTCCCGGACCACAGCTGTGGACATCGCCCGACCCAGGGAGCGTGTGGCCACCTTCACCGCCCGGGGGGCGGGATCAGTTGCGGCACGCAGCTCATTGAAGAGCCCTGGGTCGGCTCCACCCTTGTGCATGTGCAAAGGGGCGGCGGCCTGCCCGTAGCTCTGCAGGACCATTCCACCGAAGTAGACGAGCCCACAGGCTTTGGGAGGGTGCTTAGGACAGCCACACCACGCCACGTCAAAGCCCTCTGTGGACACCGTAGTGCGCAACAGAGAGTTCAACAGTGGGGGAGAGGGGGCCCCAGTGTACCCTTAGGCCGCCGCGGCCCCATCAAGGGCAGAGAAGGCGGAGGAGGCCACCAAACGATCGCGGGAAGCACGGGGACTTCCGGGACCGCGTGATCTCCTCATGCACCTCGGGAGCGAAAGGCATTGGGGGCGGGGCCCAACAGCTGTCGGGTGCCGCCCCCAAAAACCAATCGCGCAACCACGAGCACTCGTGACTGGGCGGAGTTCCACACCAGCGCGAGACTCGCGGCTGCCCGAGATAACATGACTGTCAACTTTAGGTCGGATCAGACAGCGCTGACACACCCGGAGGCGGAGCACAACCTAATCGTCATCCCCAAAGGACTCCAGCCCACCTTGGGATGCGGCGATCGACGTCTCACTGCTATCCGGAGCGTGAACTGAACGAACGAGGCGTCAGAGACGGGCCGGTGTTTCAGTCCAACACTCACGGAAAGCGATGTGAGAGAGGGGGCGTGGCCCGAGGAATGATCGTCGAGGTTCTTAATACCACGGCACCGCCCTCAGGTCACCCTGGCCACCAGCCAAAGTACCACCTCTCTCGGAGACGGTAGATTGGGGTGTGGCAGAGGGGACTCTCTCTCCTCACGGAGATCACTGAGTCTCGACCGCGACATCGCGATGGTCATGTTCCCGCAGTGGGAACATGACACATCCACAAACACTGCCCGAATGTGCTGAAGCCCAAACACATCAAGCAGTGAATGTGCCCATAGCAACGGAGATCGATCGCACCCGGAAGTGCACGGGCGAACCGTCTTGAAAAAGACGTGCCACGCGCAAGCTCTTTTTGTGAGAGGAAAGCTCTGCAGAACTGCCGAAGCGCCCAGGGAAACACACACACAGCTGTTGCAGATCACTGCACAGATCAGCAGGCAGGCAGCATGAGATCGCTGGAACGCGCTGTCACACCTGGAGAACCGCTCGTCTCGAAGACTGAAGAGAGGACTTCAGAAATCAGGCTTGTAGGAGTGAAGAGATGCTCTTGGCTCCAAAGCAGAAACATAATGCGATGTTGCCAGCGTACTTTCTTATATACCCACACAGTGGGGCGGAGTTACGCATGCAAATTCCGCATGCCCATGGCATTGGCACGCCATTGGGCGCTGTTAAATTCTCGAAGATGATTGGCTTCTAAGCGAAAAATCTAAAAGATGTGCATCATACCTGACACCCAGATGAACACTTTACAGTTGGTTTTATGACTAAGTCGTCATTTCAAATGCTATTGAAGTTAGAAACGTGTATACCAAACAATGTTGTATTTAACTTTAGAGATGGTCCCTAAATTCACGAATATCGAATGTCTAAAGGCCAATTTATACTTCTGCGTCGAGTGCACGCAGAGGGTACGGTGTACCCTACGCATAGACGCGTTGGATACGCCGTACCCTACGCCGTAGCCTGACGCGCACCTCTCCAAAAATGTAACAACGCGTCAATTCTACGCGGACCGCAAGCGCTGTGATTGGTCTGCCAGAACCCTTCCCTCAGGTCAATAAATAAATAAAAAATCTGCGATAGGAGTGTGTGTGTGTGTGTGTCCAGAAATTGGATGATAGTTCCTTACGTCTGCTATAACACACTATTTTGCAGTCCAGCGATTCTTTGTGGTAGTAAATAAATTCATAGATCCGCTGAATATAGTTTATTTATTTTCTCATTAAAACCAAAGATGTTAATCAGTAATTGTATATCAAGAACAGGGACACATTAGGGTATATTTCGTGAATGAAGTCTCCGCAACAACAATCGCTTGCTGAGCCACCGCTGCTGAAAACAGCGGCCACGAGCTCCGCATGAGCTCACAAATGCATTCCAGCGCCAGATCGCCTTATTTAACTTTACTAATCAACTAGAGATGCTTAATTTGTATTAGATACAACAACTCAAGCTGCAAGAAAAGCCGCTCTCTCACTGCTGCTGATATTCCGACATGAATGAACAGATTCTACACATCAAGCTGCTTCTTCTTCGGCTGTTGTCTTGATTACACCAACATGCCCGAGGACACTGCCTTCTAGTGTCTGCATGTGGAATTGCACATTGACGCAGACAACAGCGCAGAAGTATAAATGCTCACGACGGCGTCGGCTACGCGCGTAGCCTACGGCGTAGCCTACGGCGTACACTACGGCGTACACTCGACGCAGAAGTATAAATGGGCCTTAATGTCAAGCCAACTTCATGCCAGTCGCTTCAGATGCACTGTGGTTCTGCTGTGATCTGTAAGCTGCTGAAATAGAACAAAAACAGTCAATCGCTGTATGATGAATGAAGCTTCTGCGTACATCGCATGCATCTCTGCTGTGCTGTTTATGATGAGTACAGATCTCAGTGGGTGAGAGCGCGCTCTGAACATAACTCCCACGTTTCAGCGATGACTGATCTGAACGCCTCTGATTATATGACATTGCATTCATAAGATCAACAGAATCGCGTGTTATTTGTTATAATGCACAACGTGATAAGATGCCTTTTGAGAAGACCTGCCAAAGTGGCTAGTGGGAGTGACTGTGTTACACGCCACAGCTGAAATCCACCCGCAAATGGAGAGTTGGCGGGTGTTAATGTCAAGCCCTGCTGTACTTCTAAATTTTCATCGACTCTGTCTTGTGGATTTGGCCACAAGTTCTCATCACAATAGATGTTTTCATTAGCCAAAAATCTGGAAAAAAAAACCTTTAGGCATGGCGAATCCAGGCCTGACACTGGTTTGCCGTGATGTCATTGCATGTGTCATCCATCGCCTGGAGAAGAGTGACTTGTTCATGAGGGCGCCTATCATAAACCTTCCATCTCCATGTGGAGAAAAATTCCTCAATCAGGTTAAGGAAAGGAGAGTATGGGGGTAAATACAGGGTGGTAAATTGTGCATGGGCCTGAAACCATGCTTACACCATATGAGCATGGTGGAACCTGACATTATCCCACACAATGACATAGGTCACGCCATCAACTCTACAGACCTAATCAAGCTCATCAAGGAAGATTACAAGGAGAGCTGCATTATATGATCCAATACGAGGTCTGCGTCCCACCACACCATCTTCTGATATAGCCCCACACATGGTAATGTTGGCCCCACGTTTTCCAGGTACTTGGATGGTTGCCTGCTGGCCAATGAAATTCCGACCTCTCCTCCTTGTCTTGGCCAGGTTAAAGCCTGCCTCATCCAAATATATGAATTTGTGATGGTTGTCATCAGCATAGAGCTCCATCACCCACTAAAAATACATTTTGGAAAGAGATCTACTGATTACTGTACAACGTAGGATTTTTAGGGAATTTTATTACAACAGCCATCTTGAAACTGAACATACCTGAACATAGTCAGTCCTCATTTGCTTCACTCTGTCTGCATTTCTTTCAAAAGGCACACAGTATAGTTGTTTTAAAGACACCTGGTGCCTTTTCAGCATGTATGCAATAGTCGGCAAACTTATGGATTCCACATTGTTAAACATGTCTTCATTGTCCAAGATATGCTGGTGAATTTCTGTAAGGCGAATATAATTTCTGGCCCGAACCAAAATGGACCACAGCCTGCTCCTGTTGGTCAGTCAGAATTTTGCCTCTGCCTCCCCTATTTGGCCTAGTCTCAATTCTACAGGGAACATTACAGTAAAAAAGACACTTGGTCACATCACCTACTCTGTGATACACATTGGCATGCGGTCATTTGACAATTGAGAGTGGCATAATGTTTAGTGCATGCTGACGACTTATCGGTTCTCATTGCGGAAAGTTCTGATTATTGAGGCCACGGTTGTCCTTCTGAGGTTTGGTTGTATCATTGTAGCCGCCTCAGTCATTGTCATCCCATGATTTATGACATGGTCTACAACTATTGCTCGGATTTCATTGGACACTCTTTGCTGTTGTTGCTACTATCTTGGTCCGCGGCCTTGTCCTCTACCACGTTCCCCCACACCTCTCAAACAAGGCCCACGACCACCTCTCAGAAGGGGTGCTTGTCCCCTGCTATTACTTTGACCAACACGTCTTCCTCCTACCACTGCTTGACCTCTATTGTGACCTGGATCACCTGCCGGCTCCATGTTACACGTTTTGGTGAGCTGTTACAATAATGTTACAAAATTTTACAAATTTTTTATATACTCGTTCCACAATGTGAATTCGACAAACAGTTACAAGGGCCTGCATCCATGCAGTGCAAAACTGTCAATACTGTAAAGGTGGTACATGGGACCATAGAAACGGTGTCTGATGCGTAAAGAATGATGATGAAATATTAAATCCATAGATAATGTAGTCTAATTGGTTACTGCTCCACGCTAATGGGTGACAATGAATCTCGTTATCTTGAAACTTTTATGATCTAAACATGGAATATTGTTTGTCTGTTTCCATACAATATTCCGCAATATTCCATATGCATTAAGAGTAATGCAACAGTTACTTTTTGAGCAGTTGTATCAATTGATAGTTGGATCATTGTAATTAAATGAATAGACACTCATTTGAATTGTAACGTGTGAATTGCCTTTTGAAATAGTAGTACTAGGGCTGGGCGATATGGCTGAAAACTGTATCACGATATAAGTGTTTCATATTGGTCGATATCGATAATTATTGATATTTTTATGACCTATTGAAAATAAGGACCAGGAGAAAAATATATTTTACATATAAATGTTTTTATTTTAATCCGTCAAATGACCTCACATTTATGATGTAACAATTTATTCTTACCACTTCACCATATTTCTAAGCACTCTAAACTGATAGGAACAGGAGAGAAGTCGTTTTTATCTCTGAATCTTGGTCAGTTTGTGTAAATGTAAAAATAAAAAATTACCTACTTTTTCCACTTTTGATGTTATTTCTAGTGAGACATTACTAAATATTTGCTTGGTTTTCACCAAAGCTTGCTCTATTTTGTTATAGATCATTAAAGCATTATGCTGCCTCAGAAACCTGTGCGAAATTGGTTTTGTGAGGTACCTTGGTGCGTTAACACTGCCTGCAAAGTCATTGCCTGATAAGGCAGCAAGTCAGATGCTTTTCGGACACAGAATGATTCTTGTGGAAGCATAAATGTGCTTGCGTGACATGGGAGAATTAACCTGATTGGTTAATAGGCTCAGCTTGAACACGTCAAGCTTCTGTTTACCAAATTTCAATTAATCAATTCATATGGATTTCTTTTACAATCCCTTTATGAACATTTTGAAGAGTCACAGTTTTAGTGTGAATAGACTTTCGATGGTAGGGCAGAAATCTCTCAGATTTCATTAATAATATCTCCATTTGTGAATGCATGAGGACAGAATTTAAAATGTTTTTGGTGAACTAACCCTCTAAGTAACTCACCTGTGTGCTGTGCTAAAGTGCCACTAATGGTAGTAATAAGCATAATTCTGCTATTATAATTGCTTTCTCAGGTCTGCATGTCAATGATGAACTGAGCATGCTCAACAGCCAGTCAGCCTTACCTTCACCACCAAACTTAACATTTTAATTTTGAAATGTTGTGTTGCTTATAAATACTAAATGGTCTGAATCTGAACAAAGCTTGACTGTTTTTTTTTCTTTTGTAACCTCAGTTTGTTTCTACATTACATTAATGAACCTTTAAGATTCTAACAAAATGGAAGTTGTATAACATGCAATCCATGTACATATTGGTGGCAAAGATAAGATTGCAACACATCAGCAGGAAGTTAGAGTTTGTGGTAAGGTGGTTCTTGCTGAGTTCACACAACTGGGTGTTGGTTTAGCTAGCAAATGAAAAACATGTTTACCATAGTATCCAGTGCCATTTTACCATTTTGTGGAATTTCTGGTGTCATTCATGGATATCCTGCAACATAAATTTTTTGGTTTATGCCAGTGTTGTTGGAAATCTATAAAAAATAAATTAAAAAAAACACCCATTCATTTATTTTGAAAAACCTAAATATTACTGTACTGTGTTTTGCTATTTATATTTGGCAAAGGTTGGCCAATGTATTGGGTATGTGAGTAATTATAATTGTTTTAATTAATTTCCAGCATTTCCATTTGTTTGTAATGTGTTATTGTGGGTGTCATGGCAGTGGGTTGCGTCATCATTTTAGCACATGTGTTCAGGAAATTAGTGTTTCTGATAACTTTATTTTGTTTTGGTTGCTTCCTGTCAAAAAGGCTAGTAGGTACCATCCCGATTGCCCATGAGGAGAGTTTCCCCAGCTCAGTCTTAAGCTGAATTCAGAAAAGCATACTACTCTTGCTATTTCTGTCTTGGATCCTCCTTTTGGTTTCTTCTTAGAGGAGGATCTTAATATTTAAACTATCTTGGCACGCTCTGTTTTGGCTTGCTCACTGTGGGGTTGTAAAGCTCTGTAAAGCTGCTTTGGAACGAAATGTATTGTGAATATCAAATAACAAATACATTTGAATAACTTAATATATAAATTATTTGAAAATAATTTTGCTTTGCCCTTTCCCCTAGCAAATAACAGATAAATCGACTGATCATGAAAAACTGTTGACAGTTGTATTTTGAGCGATATGCAATTTTTTAACCTTCATGATGAGCCATTCAAGAGAAATCAGAGATACAACTAGTGATATAATCCTTATGTAGTTTAATAATAAGATATTGCAAATAAATTAACTGTTAATAAAGATATTTACTTTTCTTGAAAGAACCTAAAACAAGTAGTTTTCCATTATTATGAATATAATAATAATAATAATAATAATAATAATAATTAAGTTTTAATTTATTTATTTTACCTGAACAGCCCCTAATAACATGTCATCATCATCATGTTCACACAGGTGATCACTGATCAGAGACTCTGTATATTTCTCATGGTATTTTTCAGTCAGTAAAAAAATCTCATTGTAGCTGAGACCTAATTGGCTACCACCTGTAAACTGTTAGTGGCTGCGTCTGAAAATGCATACGCTCTTGAGTTGGTAATTATTTTGAACAAGTAATTACTTCACAATGCTAAAAAAGTATGTTCTAGTATGAATGTACACTATGTCAAAAGTATTGGGACACGCCTCCAAATCAGTGCATTTAGGTGTTCCAATCACTTCCATGGCCACAGGTGTATAAAATCAAGCACCTAGGCATGCAGACTGCTTCTACAAATATTTGTGAAAGAATGGATTGCTCAGGACAGGCCCGGTTGTACGGGGGTGCTAGAGCACCCTCAAACGCAAGCAAAAGCACCCTCAGTTGATACTAGGCATGTGCCGGTATCAAATTTTCATGTTGCGATTAATTGCTGAAGCTTTTATCACGGTATACGGTATTATCACGATATTGAAATAAGTTGCAAAAAAAGTGGTGTCATACTACAACAGGTTAAATCACTTTCTTATAACAAAAGAACCAAACATTTAAATACAATAAAGCAATACACAAAAGTGTATAAAGTAAACAAATATTTAAAACAGATTAAAGTGCAAAAGAATTATAAAGAACAATAGGTATGCTGAAATGTACATTTAACTAAGATTAATACATGCTTTAGAAGTATTTTTCATTGTCAGTTTGTTAATGAAGGAACTAATGTTAATTACTGGAGCCTTGTAGAGTGTGTGATTGAACAACAGTCAGAACATATTCAAACAATATCTAGGGCATGTAATTTAGTCCAGTTTAAAATATAAAATGCAAGTTTGAAAATGAATACCCTTAAGTCTTTAAGTATTATGTATTAGGTTATGTGATTACTGGGGAAACGGCTGCATTTCTGCTGTTCCGTCAGCGCCCTCTGCTGTCGAAGAATGAATTTGCACTTCAGCGCATCTCCTCATTCCGCCATGTGCTCGGCTCAAGCACGGTCTATTTACATCAGTGTGTGTTCCTCTTTGACGTGTTGTTCATTTTAAATGGTTGATGGGTAAAGTATTCTTAAAATTCATTCTAAAAATCTGAATAATTCGTAATAAATAATTATTCACGGTATTTTGAAGTGCCCACGATAACAATATTGTGCATGTTCATTATTGCGGTATATCGTATTACCGTTTACCGGCACATGTCTAGTTGATACTGTAATAATATTGGTGTGGCAGATTTGCAAATTTGTTTCCTCATTTGAAAGCGTCAAATGCATCTATTCACAGCGTGTTTTTGCAGCGATGAGTAATATAGATAAGTGAGTAATATCACAGATAGTTGTTGATCTCTCAAACGCAATCAGAATCTCACAGCTCAAAACGGCAGCGTTTTTAGGCTATTCAGTGCTGAGTTAATGCTGGCTCGTGTAACCTCTCATTAACAAGACACGATGTAAGTAAGATATTTATTGTTGACAGCTTAATTTTTATAACGGAGCTTTGTGAGATTGCGATGAATTGACAAAGCAACAGCATTTAAGTGATCGTAACGATCTTGGCTCACTTTCGAGGCTACAGTCTGTAACATTCATTTAATAAAACTATTACTGCTAAGAGGACCAACGGCAAATCGCATGCTGCAAAGTTTAGGAAGTGACATCTAAATATAAATGCCAACCTGCACAAGACAGAAATATCCTCCTGAGAGGTTTTGCCTCTGTAGAGGACATTATGTTTTAGTGAATTTCTCTGACAACATGCACAGTTTTAGGTCTGGATATTCATATATGAAATATGAGACATTCTTATGAAAATTTTATTACACGTCTTTTTACATTACATATTGTCCCAAAACACATTCATATGCAAATTATATACAGCGTATAGATGCATTGCATAGAATGGGAATGGCATATGGCCATGTTTACACATATTGCATAGTAAAATGGTATATCAAATTATTCTGTTATATCTTTCATAACATTGGGAATCATCTTTATACAAAGTTTGGATAAAAAAAGCTTGAAGCATAAAAATTGACTGGTGAATGAAAAAAAAAATCCCATTGTTTTTGTCTATTTATGTCTTTTCATTTTCTCAATAAATAGTTCTGGTGTCCTCTACAGAGCAGAGGATATAGCATATAACATAGGATTTTTTTTTTATAATCCATTTGTTTTTTTTTATGCTCCAAACAATCTAATGGCCTTAAAAAAAATCTAAATTCACTAAACCTTGTTTTCTGGTTCTCAGGAAGATGATGTGTTAAAATACTAGTAACGCATTAAAGCAATGTAAAGGCAGACTAATAGATTAATAGACAATTTGTAGCAAACTATTTTTGAAATTCCAATTATTGGTAAAAGTGAATAGTAAATAAATAATCATACAATTCTCACTGTACACTGCTATGGTGGAGCACATTTACTAGTCACAGCGTGTTTTTGCAGCGGTGAGTAATGTAGCCAATCACAGATAGTTGTTGATCTCTCGAACGCGATCAGAATCTCACCGCTCAAAATGGGAGCGTTTTTAGGCTATTTAGGGCTGAGTTAATGCAGGCTAGCGTAACCTCTCATTAACAAGACACGATGTAAGACATTTATTGTTGACAACTTAATTTTTATAACGCAGCTTTGTGAGATCGCGATGAACTGACAAAGCAACAGCATTTTAGTGATCATAGCGATCTTGGCTCACTTTCGAGGCTACAGTCTGTAACATTCATTGAATAAAACTATTGCTGCTAGGAGGACCAACGGCCAATCGCATGCTGCACAGTTTAGGAAGTGACATCTAAATATAAATGCCAACCTGCACAAGACAGAAATATCCTCCTGAGAAGTTTTGCCTCTGTAGAGGACATTATGTTTTAGTGAATTTCTCTGACAACATGCACAGTTCTAGGTCTGGATATTCATATATGAAATATGAGACATTCTTATGAAAATATTATTACACGTCTTTTTACATTACATATTGTCCCAAAACACATTCATTTGCAAATGATATACAGTGTATAGATGCATTGCATAGAATGGGAATGGCATATGGCCATGTTTACTAGGGCTGTCAAAATTGCTCAAAAATGACGTTCGAATATTCCCTCTAAAAAAAGCACGAATATTCGAACATCTGGTTGCGCATTTTATCAATGACGCGCATTACGTCAATAACAGGACAAATGAATACAAAGACACATAACTACTTATATAGGTAGTCTATTTAAGTTTAAACATATTTGACAACGTATTACCTACACAAAAACAAGTAAATCAACTAATGGCTAAAGACCGCAGACCTCACTCTCTCTCGCCCTCACCCTCTCTGCGCATAACGGTTTAAATGAACACACACACATTTTGAGACTGATCAAGAGTTTTGTGCAAGCAATTTAAGGTCGCGACTCTTGTCCCAAATATAGCAGGCTTCATTCAGTGATTGAAACAAATATTAATATAAGTTTTACAGCATATTATTGAACGCTCCGAGCGAGCTGTGCTGTGGTAAACATGGAACTTTTCCTTGACATGAAACGGTAAATAATCAAACCAGTGGAAGCAGTGTATTTATCCTTCATTCATGCAATATCTATTCAGTCAGTACCTCGGTTCCATTGCTTGACAGAACTCCCTGAAGCCTGCCCCATCCACGACACTGATCGCTCTCATGTCCTTACAAATGAACAAAATTAATTTCTCCGTTATGGCCTCTTGTCGTGTTGCAGACAGAGAAGCTTGTGGCGGGCGATGCAAAGTAAGGGTGGTCCAGTTTGCACATACAAATTAGTTGCTTATATTTACAAAACGAGCCTACAAAAGCATAAAAAAGCCCGTTTAATAAAGAAAAGTTCACGAAACTAAGTGAAAACTCACTAAAGTGTTTAGTGAAATTAGGAAACATTTAGATATCATACATTGAGTTGTATAAGTTAACGTTACATTTCTACATACATTTTGCAGTCAGCGTGGGCTCGCGCTCTGGAGACAGGCCAAAGTACACAAGGCTTCAGGCGCGCTAGCGCCCACTCGCAAAGCAGACAGCCACGCCTCTACTACCGCGGGCGTTTTTTCCCCCACATTTTTTTATTTATTCGAATATTAATTTTCACCTTCGAAATTCGTTTTTTAAAAACTATTCGAATATATATTCGAATTTTGAATATTCGTTGACAGCCCTAATGTTTACACATTGCATAGTAAAATGGTATGTCAAATGATTCTGTTATATCTTTCATAACATTGAGAATCATCTTTATACAAAGTTTGGATAAAAAAAGCTTGAAGCATAAAAATTGACTGGTGAATGAAAAAAAAATCGCATTGTTTTTGTCTATTTATGTCTTTTCATTTTCTCAATAAATAGTTCTGGTGTCCTCTACAGAGCAGAGGATATAGCATATAACATAGGATTTTTTTTTATATACATTTTTTTTTTTTTTATGCTCCAAACAATGTAATGGCCTAAAAAAAATCTAAATTCACTAAACCTTGTTTTCTGTTTCTCAGGAAGATGATGTGTTAAAATACTAGTAACGCATTAAAGCAATGTAAAGGCAGACTAATAGATTAATAGGCAATTTGAAGCAAACTATTTTTGAAATTCCAATTATTGGTAAAAGTGAATAGTAAATAAATAATCATACAATTCTCACTGTACACTGCTATGGTGGAGCACATTTACTAGAGCACCCTCAAGTGATTTGATTCTGGAACCGGGCCTGGCTCAGGAGCTCAGTGAATTCAAGCGTGGTTCCGTGATAGGTTGCCACCTGTGCATAAGTCCATTCGTGAAATAATTCGGAAAAACAGGAACTCAGCCATGAAGTGGTAGGCCACGTAAAATCACAGAGCGGTGTCAGCGCCAACTTTCTGCGACTTTCAACTTTCAGATTAAGACTAGATGATTTCCTAGGCAGATATTAACTTGGGACTATATTATGGGGAAGCACAGGCGAAGCGCTGCTACTTGGGTGCAGAGATATCACGCAGCACATGAAATCCCCAAACTTTGATTTCATGTGTTAATATCTGCCTAGGAAATCATCTAGTCTTAATCTGCATCGCTATTTGTATTCGTTGTGAATACGCAGGCCACAAGAAGTAATTAGGTGGTTTTTTTTATTTTTTTTATCACTTTTACTCTGGACATGCTAACTGGCAACATATGATTCCATTCATTATGCTAAGCTAAGCTAAGCTAAGTTAGCGGCGACCCTGCCAAACTAAAACAATGCATGCACTGAGACAAAAATGCATTTGCCCACATATCTAAATGTAGGAAAGAAGTTGAATAAGCCCTTTTTCCAAAAACGGTGGAGTGTTCCTTCAATGCTTCACCATACCAAGGCATTTTGGACAATTTCATGCTCCCAACTTTGTGGGAACAGTTCGGGGATGCCCCCTTCCTGTTCCAACATGACTGCGCACCAGTGCACAAAGCAAGGTCAATAAAGACTTAGATGAATGAGTTTGGTGTGGAGGAACTTGACTGGCGTGCACAGAATCCTGACCTCAACCCAATAGAACACAGAGCAGAGACTGCGAGCCAGGCCTTCTCGTCCAACATCAGTGCCTGACCTCACAAATGCGCTTCTAGAAGAAAGGTCAAACATTTCCATAAACACACTCCTAAACCTTGTGGAAAGACTTCACAGAAGAGTTGAAGCTGTTATAGCTGCAAAGGGTGGGCCAACTCCATATTAAACCCTACGGCTTAAAAATGGGATGTCATTAAAGTTCATGTGCATGTAGAGGCAGGCGTCCCAAAACTTTTGGCAATATAGATGTAGTATGAATGTAATCCAGGCGCACTACATTCACCATGTTATCATTATCATGTGACCTACCAGTATCCTTTCCCGTGGCCTCATGGAATAGTAAAGTGTCCATCGTATACACACTTCAGTATTTCACCGGAAGTAGGGCTAGTAGGTCATCCCTACTCAATACTCTTTTAGTAGTTCTTTTGTCACATACTGTTTTTCACCTACTATATAGTAGGGAAGTATGCGATTTCGGACACAAAAATTCCCCCCCCCCCCCCCAAAAAAAAAAATCTGTAGAGCTTATTTGGATTTTGCAAACATATCTTTAAAATACTGTATCATCAAATGAGACATTTCTTTAGAGTTTAAATTATTTTGGCCACAGCAATTTGCAGTGGTGTAATGTAACAAAATATTAATACTTCATTATTATTTGCAAGAATCTGTCATTTTACTTGAGTTTTTATATTTCTGTCAACTTTAATTCATTACTCCCCTACATTTTCTAAATAAAATGTATACTTTTACTCCAATACATTTCCCCACAGCATATTCATTACGTACTACAAAATAAAGTCTGAAGAACACAGACTCGGTTGATTTCTTTTTCCGGGTTGCTGGAGCGGCTGAGAAGGGTGCGCTGTCATTATACAGTATCTAGAGGTGAAATAAAAACTATCACTGACACCTTGTGGAGTTTGTTTTGACACGTGACATGAGGCTGCGCGGTGCACTGAGCAGGACATTTCAAAAACGGATTTAAAACAGACAACAAAACGGTATGTTATACAGAGTACACTACAGTACATGTTTTAATAGCATTATACAGTAATTCGTTTTTTGACTAGATGCTGCATTAGTGGAGAACAGCATGTTGTCGAGGCTGAGAGGTCGCTAACATTAGCTTACCTCAGGCGGTTGAAAAATAAAATAATAGGCGGGTGACAAAAATGTTTAATGTCATGATTGTCATCATCTATTTGCATAAGTTTATATCCAATTGTTAGCTTTTATGCATTCATTATGCAGTGAAGTAGCATATTTAAAGCTCTAGAGACATGAGAAAGCAAACTGTATCCTCATGCAGCCAACAAACATAAACAAATCAGAAAAGCATTCGATTTCAGTTATTTTTTTATCGTTACTTTAACACATATTTTGTTCTGAAATAGAAGCAAATAACATGTGACAGTATATAATATGCAATATGTGTCTAATTTCAATGCTATGGCCTTTGTGTAGATATTTAAAGATGGCCATCTTTAAGCATGACTGTTTGGATTTATGTGAAATGGTAACACTTTACAATTCGAGTCCATTTATAACGTTAATAAAAGCATCGTTAATTTCAACATATATTAATACATTTGAACATTTTAAAGTTGGCTTTTACATTAGTTAATGTATATGAATTAACATGAATGATCAAGGTATAATTAATATGTTTTAAATTTAAAACTATAATAAAAAATAAAATAAAAAACATTTTACCAATTTTTTTTAATTCAAAGAAAACTAAATGGAAGAAACCAAGTTAAAACTAAACACAATCCTGCTGATCAAACTGTATTTTTAATAATATTTTTTGCATTTTATATTTACTTGTACTTTTACTTTCAATACTTAAGTATGTTCCATTTTTTTTCATATTTAAGTACAATACATTTTACATACTTTAAACGTTTTACTCAAGTAATATTCTAAACATTGACTTTAACTTCTATCAAAGTCATTTTCTGATCAAATATCTATACTTCTACTCAAGTATGGCTTTCAGGTACTTAATCCACAACTGATATTTTGTACCTAAAGGTTTCTGTTACTGTGTTTAGTCACAAGATGGCAGTGACTCTCCATTGTTGCATTGTTAGGATTCCGCAGAAATCAGTGATGATATACTCAGCATGAGCATGACTGTGTATGTAGTGTATACATTCATTTACACAGCTACATACAGTAGAGGGCCATGTATAAACACTATCATCTCTCTTGAGGTGTGCACTTTAATTTACCCCTCACAGCTCTTTGTGGAAAATCAAACCATTGCATGACAGTCTTGACATAATTTTATAATCATGTATGTTTTATGCTTTTCATGTGCATATAAAGTAAACTATAAAGTTCACCAGACTGTGTGACCTACTGAACTAATAGCAGGTTAAAATAGGTTGGAGGCTGTCTTTAATGTAATATTCTGCTCTGTAGATACTGTGCCCGCTTCAGGTTGTGGGTTTGTTCATATCACCTACTCGAATTATAGCAGTTGTTGTAATCGTGCTCCAATAAATAGAGTATATAGTATAAAAGTACATAAATGCTATTTTATGGCCATTTTAAATTAGGAAATGAAATAGTAAATTACTTATGAGTATTTATTTTGTGTGTGTGTGTGCGTGTGTGTGTGTGTGTGTGTGTGTGTGTGTGTGTGTGTGTGTGTGTGTGTGTGTGTGTGTGTGTGTGTGTGTGTGTGTGTGTGTGTGTGTGTGTGTGTGTGTGTGTGTGTGTGTGTGTGTGTGTGTGTGTGTGTGTGTGTGTGTGTGTGTGTGTGTGTGTGTGTGTGTGTGTTTTCCTTTCATGTGCAAGTTAAAGTCTGAATAATCTCTTATACAAAACTGCTTACATAAGTGTCATTCATTATGTGACTTAACATCCTGCAGCTATTTGGCAACAAAATAAATTAAAACAGGTCCCCGTTTTTATATTTAATTTCTCAAATAATTTTACCACAAACATTAACAGAATATAAACAGTATGAACAAAACAACAGTATGAACAGTATGTACACTTCTTTACTACAGTATTTTGCATGATTGTATGTGTATGTGCATATAAATAATTTATATGAAATATAACAGCCTGGGTTTAACAGTGCACGATAGTGTTAGGTTTCAACAAGGACACCACAACTTCCTCAAAAACAGCAAAGTGAGAAAAGTTGAGAATGTCTTCATGAATGCCCAACACACTCAAAAATACAAAACATTTTGTACTAAAACTGAAGGTTCATCGGAAGGGAAAAAAGGGTGGAGAATTACAGGAGGAATATAACAATGTAAGACTGCCTGCAATCAATGAGGTACTATAGACCTTAGTCAGGGCAGATGCCATATTGAATTTTACGCAGATGAAGATGAGGCTATGATAAATAGACTATACAGTCTTTTCAATGGTACGTACTGTATTTAGGTCACGTAATTTTAGGACTGAAAGTAGCATTTCTTTCTTCTCTTCTCTAGCGTGCTTCCATCTAGTTGTCAAATAAACTTGGCATTGTATATTACGAATATTGTTTTCTCCTTGATTAAATGCTTTGCTCTTCTCTTGTAAGTGTCTTTGGATAAAAGCGTCTGCTAAATGCGTAAACGCAAATGAAATGATGTATTGTCAACTGAACAATTTTCATGTTGTTAAACTAGAACAATCAATTAATCACACTGTACTCCTATATTCTTACAGCCAGTGTCGGGGAAAGTTACTTTTTAAAGTAATGCATTACAATATTCCGTTACTCCCTAAAAAATAACTAAGTGCATTACTTAGTTACTTTTCATGGAAAGTAATGTTACATGTTACTTTTGCGTTACTTTTTCCTCTCCTGGGGTCTCATTTATAACCACTGTGTATGCACAAAACGCCCTGAAAGAGACGTACGCCACTTCCAACGCATAAGTTGTGTTTTATAAAAACAAACTTTACAGGAACGAACAAACTGCACTCAAACACGTTTTTCCTCTCCTGGGAAAACTGCCACCAAGCTCAAACCCTCAGCTGACCACCCACCAATCACACTCTCCTCCACAGATGTCTGCAAGGCACTGAGCCGGATCAGCGCACACAAGGCTGCTGGACCAGACAACATCCCTGGACGTGTGCTCAGGGCATGTGCGGAGCAGCTCGCTGGGGTTTTTACAGACATTTTCAACCTGTCTCTTGCCCAAGCAGCTGTACCTTCATGCTTTAAACGCACTTCCATTGTGCCAGTGCCAAAACACTCTAACCCGAGGTGCCCTAATGACTACCGCCCTGTAGCACTCACACCCATCGTCATGAAGTGCTTTGAGCGGCTGGTCCTGGAACACCTAAAAGACTCTCTACCATCCACATTGGACTCACACCAGTTTGCCTACCGCAGCAATAGGAGCACAGAGGATGCCGTTTCCATGGCACTGCACTCTGTGCTCACCCATCTGGACCATAAGAACACGTATGCACGCATGCTGTTTGTTGACTTCAGCTCCGCATTCAACACTGTCATCCCATCCAAGTTAATAGCCAAACTTGGAGACCTGGGCATCAACACTTCAATGTGTAACTGGATTTTGGACTTCCTAACTGACAGACCCCAGAATGTTCGATCAGGACTCACCTGCTCCACATCCATCACACTCAACACTGGTGTACCACAGGGCTGTGTGCTAAGCCCGTTTCTCTACTCCCTCTTCACCGCCGACTGCAAGCCTGTGTATGGATCTAATTCTATCGTCAAGTTTGCGGACGACACTACGGTGATCGGGCTCATCAGCAACAACGATGAGACTGCCTACAGGGAAGAGATCCAGCAGCTGGCAACATGGTGCGCTGATAATAACCTGCTCCTCAACACCACCAAAACGAAGGAGCTCATCGTGGACTTCAGGAAAGAGTCAAGAGGCACACACGACACCATCCACATCAATGGAATGGCTGTTGAACGTGTCTCCAGTTTCAAGTTCCTGGGGATCCACATCTCGGCGGACATGTCGTGGACGACCAACACCTCCAGCCTGGTCAAGAAGGCTCACCAGCGCCTCTTCTTCCTGAGGACACTGAGGAAGAATCAGCTCTCCTCGGCTATCCTGGTGAACTTCTATCGCTGCGCAATAGAAAGCATCCTGACCAACTGTGTGGCAGTGTGGTATGGGAGCTGCTCTGTTGCGGAGCGCAAGGCACTGCAGCGGGTGGTGAAAACTGCCCAGCGCATCACAGGGACTCCACTGCCTGCCATCGAGCACATCCAGAGGAAACGCTGCCTGCATCGAGCTCGCAGCATCCTCAAGGACTCCTCTCACCCAGCCCACAGACTGTTTTCTCTCCTGCCCTCCGGCAGGCGTTTCAGGATCCACCGGACCAGGACCAGCAGACTAAAGAACAGTTTTTTCCCCAGAGCTGTCTCTTTATTGAACTCAAACCCCCGTTGATCCACTTCCCTCATAAACTGATAACTCTCCTACCTCACATCTTCCCTCACTTTGTTATTTGCACTACCGACTCTTTATTACAGTAACAACTGTTTACATATGCATCTTGCACTGCCATATCTTAACTGGATTATGCTCATTTGCACTGCCGACTGTATTTATAGTACCAATGTTTACATTTGCATTTTTGCACTGTACTTCTAAATGTAATATGCAACCACTTTCCACTGCACTTTACACTTTTTTTTTCCGGATAGCTCTGTCCATAATTTATTGCACTACCCTAATCCACTGCTATTCCTCATATTAGCCTAACATATTATTGTATACCTCTATCTGTAAAATTCTGTTTATAGTAATAGCCATCTGTATATTGTATTCATAGTACATATTCACCTGTAAATTCTGTTTATAGTAATAGCCATCTGTATATTTATTCACTGTACATATTCACCTGTAAATTCAGTTCTGTTTATAGTAATAACGTCTCTCTATTTATACATATTTATACATATTCAGTACATATCCATGTCCTGCACTTACGCATCCATTGTATATCCTGCACTTGCTGCTATTGCACTTCTGGTTAGACCTAAACTGCATTTCGTTGCCTTGTACTTGTACTTGTGTAATGACAATAAAGTTGAATCTAATCTAATCTAATCTAAACTCTGACCCATGCGTACAAACTCTTTTACTAGAGTGAGAAAAGTAACGAAGTAAGAACAATTTTAAATTCAGGTTTCATTTTGATATACACTAGGGCTGTAACGGTACACGTATTCGTACCGAACCGTTTCGGTACAGGGCTTTCGGTTCGGTGCACTCTTCCTAAAGAATAAACATGAATAACCATCTGAAGGTATGTTGAGGATGCATTACAACTTACTGTCATATATCATATGTGGTGTAATCGCTAAATCAGTGTTTCAACGGCGGAAAGACGTCAATATAACTGCTTGTAAACTAAACAATGTCATGTAACGTTAGCATCACATTTACCTCAGGCAGTCATTCAGTGTCCACAGAATTGTATTCACTAGAGAAATTAACTCTTTCACTAAATATATGCACTATATTAGCCTATATTCATTATATTCTACTTAACCTGTCAGGGATGTCTTGATTATTTCATGCATGTTAAATAAACCTGTCATGAAAATGAAAGACACTGTGTATAAATGATTATATTTCAACAACGAATTGGAGAAAAAACTATTTTATAATTAGATTTAGAAGTTAATGCAAAAACTGTCTTAGTGAAGTTTACATGTTTGCATACAATGTGTTATTTGAGTATTGATTATTATACCTAAAAATAAAGAGCAACTGAATTTTAGGCTAATAGTTTGGGCTCTGTTGTTAACCTTTAATATTAATGAACAAGTAAGGGCTCCCTATATAATTTACAGAAATATCTTCAATAAACTTTGTTACAATTCAATTCATTCAAGGACAGACACTTTTTTTCTTCTTCAGTAAACCACTGTTTAATAAAAATAAATAAAAAACAATTTTGTAAAACTGCTGTACCGAACTCGTACCGAACCGTGACTTCAAAACCGAGGTAAGTACCGAACCGTCAGTTTTGTGTACCGTTATAGAAGTTCTATAACGGTATCTGCATAGAAGTTACATAAATTCATTACTCAGAATTTAAACAAAAATTATATGAATTTAAATGTGGATGTGTTTTGATCATTTTTTTTATTACAGACACTGCAGGATTCGGTGGTTGAACGGTCCATTGTCCGGTTTGAATAGGCTACTAGGTCCAATGATAATAGCTTACTGTACAACCGCAGCTACACGGAGGTGTTGATTTCGTGTAAAGGCATCTTCTCAAAATTATGAAAAATACCACGGTATTTGAAGGATACATCTTGAAGAAAAGGTTAAAGGGGTCATGAAATGGCTTTTTTTTTTTCAATTATACTGTTGTCTGAGGTGAACTTATGACGTTTGCGTGGTCCTTACATTCATAAACATCATAATAAGTAATAGGCTATTTTCTACCCTGGTTTTGATCCTCCCTCATGGAATGCTCGGTTTTTATGGGCGTTAGTGACGCACTGAAGACTTGGAAGTAAACGCCCACAGCTATGATTGGATAAGCTTTGCATATTATAATGAGCTTCGGCTCCCCCGTGAGTACACGTGAGGCATTGTTTTGAAAGCGTGTGGGGAAAAGGCAACCGGAATGATTCGTCCCACAGCTATGGCTCGCAAAATGTCTTTATCAAACAAACAATGATTTATCTCTCATCCACCAGCAATTTATTGGAATGTTATTTTTTATTACTTGGTCTGCCCGATTGGTGGATATAAACGCAAACCGTGCATCACTTACACACACGCATGCACAAGCCTCACTGCAGAGTCAGACAAATCAGCATGATAGAAACTTCTGCGATTGTATTTTTCCTTCAAATATCAAGTCAAAAGACTGAACAACTCACATCAAGAAAGGAATGTTATTTCACTATTTAAGATAGCCCGTCGACAGGCCGGTTATACGTTTTGGTAGTCAGTCTAGAAAACACATAGCCCTGGGACGTTGGGCTATGCGAACCCTGGCCCATACATGACCGAATCTGATCACGAATCGCACAATGAACCAACAACACCACAAATAAAGGATTCTCCAGCCTGTGACAGCGTGCTAAGTGTTCAGTTAGACACATACACATAATCAATAGATATCAAATGATCTGAAACAATGAAAAACTATCACATATAAAAAAACAATTTTTACTCACTTAAGTGTGTTGCTTCATTCATTCATGTAATCTCATCCTGCCTGCAAATCCAGTCTCTTGTTTACATTGGAATCCGAATGAAGCTTATGCAGCATGTTTATTGCTTGGCAGTTCGATCCGGTTTAGCTCCATGTAGGCCTATGTTATTTATAACATGTCCTGCACAAATACGGTGGGCGGGCTACAGAATCAGGCGTTCGTCTTCTTCGGTTAAGGCGGTGTTTCACCACACTCTGACATCACAGGGAGGCACATTCCCAGATCAAGCGTTTGCTGAGCCAGCTGTCAATAAAAGCTTTTCTTTGACTAACAAGGACGTTCAGCTCTGAAACTTACTGGATATTCTTATATTACCATGACCTTTTATAAATCAAAAGCTCAAGGGAAAGTTGTTTTCTCAATTCATGACCCCTTGAAGATTTGCACATTTCCTTTTTAAAATACTTTGTCAGTGACGCGCTGAGTCCGACAATTGTATTTACACTGCAATAAATAAGTAGGCCTATCTGTTTCCATTAAAAATCGCCTATACATCCTATATGTTCACATTACCAACAAAACTGAAACATTTGATTTGATTTGAATTGTTTAAAATGAACTAAATATTTTGAAATAAAATACCATTTGGTCCGTGGTGATGAATGAATCAACTTCATTCTAAGAAAATTATCTGAAAAGTATTTTATAAAAATTTGTTTGTACGGATACTTTGATATATTTATTCTAAAACATAAAAAGGATATTGGATGATTTTCAGTAGTGTAATGTGTAAAGGCCAATTTATACTTCTGCGTCGAGTGTACGCCGTAGTGTACGCGCGTAGCCGACGCCGTCGTGAGCATTTATACTTCTGCGCTGTTGTCTGCGTCAATGTGCAATTCCACATGCAGACGCTAAGAGGCAGTGTCCTCGGGCATGTTGGTGTAATCAAGACAACAGCCGAAGAAGAAGCATTCATGTCGGAATATCAGCAGCAGTGAGAGAGCGGCTTTTCTTGCAGCTTGAGTTGTTGTATCCAATACAAATTAAGCATCTCTAGTTGATTAGTAAAGTTAAATAAGGCGATCTGGCGCTGGAACGTGTTTGTGAAATCATGCGGAGCTCGTGGCCGCTGTTTTCAGCAGCGGTGGCTCGAGCAATCGATTGCTGTTGCAGAGACTTCATTCACGAAATATACCCTAATGTGTCCCTGTTCTTGATATACAATTACTGATTAACATATTTGGTTTTAATGAGAAAATAAATAAACTATATTCAGCGGATCTATGTATTTTATTTACTACCATAAAGAATCGCTGGACTGCAAAATATTGTGTTATATATAGCAGACGTAAGGAACTATCATCCAATTTCTGGACACACACACACACACACACACACACACACACTCCTATCGCAGATTTTTTATTTATTATTGACCTGAGGGAAGGGTTCTATTGACCTGAGGGAAGGGGCAGACCAATCACAGCGCTTGCGGTCCGTAGAATTGACGCGTTGTTACATTTTTGGAGAGGTGCGCGTCAGGCTACGGCGTAGGGTACGGCGTATCCAACGTTTATGCGTAGGGTACGCCGTACTCTCGCTGCTCTGCAGACGCCAGTGATTGCGCAATCACGTTGAGACGTCACTAGATGTAGGCAAAAGTACCGCCCCAACCAAACTTACGAGAACTAATACAAACGCCCTTTACCAAAAAACACTCCATCTTCAACTTAAAAATAGTCTGACATCGTTGCTTTACCTTTTTTTGTTAAAGGGCGTTTGTATTAGTCTTCGCATGTGTGCTTTGTAAATAGGGGGGCGGTACTTCCGCCTACATCTAGTGTGAAGTTTTCAACGTGATTGCGCAATCACTGGCGGCCGCAGAGCAGCGCAAGATGAGCAATTTAGGTTAAAAATTATATTCATAATATTCATTTACCTATATTTGTTACTGTAGTTCTGTCTGAAGTTAAAGCACGACACAAAGGTAAACGCATTCTTGTTGTTAATTCTTTGTTGTTGGATTATCGTACAGCATGTATCAGTGAATGACACATTTTGGCTGTGTGTGTGTAATGCCTGCTAATTACATTGTTCATTCCAATCACTTATAGGCTATTGGGCACTTTTTGAACTTAAATTTGTTTATTCTTCTTACTGTTGACATTTGAAAATGATACATGTGTTTTTCCATGGGCTAAAGTCATTGGTTAATTTACGTGATTTTGACAGTTTCCACTTGGACATTTTAGTCATGCATGACTGTATTTGAATGTATTTGCCCTGTTTTGATCCGTTTTCCTGGGAAATGTATTTATTTTTATTTTATTTTGTCATTATTTTGTTAAAGGAGACAAAATGGTGCTAATCAACCTTGATTGACATTATATCACATTATTTTGGCAGTTCAAATTTTGGGCGGTTTTTAGTAATTTTTTTTGGGCTGGAAATCGTCAACCCTATCTGGCAACAATGAGAGCGGGGGATTTGAATTTATTTTAGGCTACGCTAGTGAAGTGTGAGATTAACTGCGGTGTAAAGCAATCGTAAAGAGCAGCCGTGAGCAGGAGCATTGAACACACATTCGGAACTGTGTGAGGAAAAATAACGCACCATTTCAGCGAGAATGTTTCTTCAACTACAGCGACCTTTGACGAGCGGAGTCAGCGGACATCATGTCAAACGATCACAGGTAAGAGTCTCGTTCTATGATAATTATGTCATGTGGCTGCACATTTGTGTTGTTGATTGTTTTAAAGCGATTGTTAACATTTCTAAAAGGTGTTCAGTCACATAACTGGCGTTGAGAGTAAAACACTGAAAATTACTAGCCTGGCGTGGCCATACTCAATTCTAGTCAGAATTTGAGTCTGGTACCGCTCCATTGAGCTTTGATTATGGGGCGTGTTTCAACCGAGCCAGGAAAGACCTCAATTGGATAGACCCACAACCAATCAGAGCAACGGAGCGACGCGTAACGTTAGTTGTCAAATGTCAAAAGAACTCAACTGCACTGTTACCAAGTCCGTGTTTTTCTCCATGTC
Source organism: Gobio gobio (assembly GCF_949357685.1). Lineage (NCBI taxonomy): Eukaryota > Metazoa > Chordata > Actinopteri > Cypriniformes > Gobionidae > Gobio > Gobio gobio. The sequence goes on from NC_137103.1 coordinate 37,793,114, forward strand.
CGCGGGTTGAAGCGACCCCAATTATGTGATTATATAAACCCAGGAATGCGAATTTTAGCAGGCAACCTTGCCAAAATAACATATTTTGCCAACCAAACGTTTTGAGTAGCAATTGTGCACGACATTGCAAAAACACTTGGAAACCCTGTCTGCACGCACGCATGATTAAGTAACGTTACAAGAAAAACATGAGTGTAAACGATCTTTGGCAGTAATAAAATAATTTAAGGATACACAGAGTACTTACCAACACGATCATCGTTTCTGAGAGAAATAGTGAAGGTGAACGCATATACGAACAAGTTCTCCGTTTAGGATAAGAGCAAATTCAACCCAAGAGCCTTCGATGACGTGGATGATTACGTTACTGTTGATCATCTGTCCATCATCGTCTAAAGCCCGCCCTGACAATTTCATTGGTCCGAACAGTTTCTGTTCGGGCATAATTCCTCCTCTATGGAGCGAGTCCAGACCGAATTGCCCGAGCAAAACATTTTGTGGGCGGGGCTAAATTCGGCTGGCATCCAGGCTAGAAAATTACAGCAGGCGTCTTTAAATTTTCCATCTATTTTAAACCAAGAAAGAAGCCTGGATGCCCGCCGAACTTAACTAGAATTGAGTATGACGATGTCAGGCTACCAAGAAAGATAAGTTATTCATAAAGTTTATTGAGGTTGTTTATATGTGGTAGTAATGGCACCGCCATTATTTCAATCTCTTTTGGAACATTGAACTATACGCCTATACAGGAAAGCAGATGAGACAAAAATACGAACACAATAAATGCATATTCTGAGCGCATCTGCTTACAAATCCGAACAGTATGTATATATTAATATTTTAATAAATAAATAAATCATTTTCTTTGATGCCCTGAGGAAATTGTCATTGCATGTTGAATCATAGGATACATTTGAATAACGTTAGTTGGTTATTGAAATTGCGTCGATTCAGATGAATGGACAGTTACACCCCTAGATAGAAATATTGCAAGTAATAATTCATATAATTTTACTTTAATTATAAATACTATACATTTAGCTAAAATCACACTGCAGCCGTAAATATAACTGTTAGCCTTAACTGCTCAGCTTCCAGATCACAGTAGGTTGAGGTTTTGCATTGTCTCAGTAAAACATATGCTGGCATGTTTGAATTAATGTAATAGATTTTTATTTTTTGTTTTATTTGTTTATTTTTTTGTGATTTCAGGTCATGTGGAAAGACAGCAGATGAGCATTGCAATGCAGGTGTGGAATGAGAGCACTGTTCTTCTCATTCAACAAATTCTTTGTTTACCATGCAGCTGTTTTGTACAGTATTTTTGTTGTAATTGTAACTAGAATAATTCATTAAAAAAAAATTCCTATCACTGCTATTCTGACACATCTCTACCTTTCATTCCAGCCGGATTATCAGCTAGTAGCTGCTCGCATCTCAGCCTGCTTAATGGAAATTTCCAACCTTCACCTGGATGACCTTTAGTAAACTTAACCTTGCCAAGACATAAGTGCTCTCTTGGCCACTGGCATCAAAGTCAAAGCACTGATGTTTGCTTTCAGAACAACATCTGGCTCTGCACCCCTACACCTTAACTCACTGCTTCAGATTTATATGCCCTCCAGAAGCTTGCGTTCTGAAAGGCAAATGACGCATTGTGTTGACATCCCAAAGAGGCACAAAATCACTTTCACAGACCTTTACCTGGACTCTTCCATGCTGTTGGAATAACCTGACATTAAACTCCAACCATTTTCAGGAGACTGCTAAAGATGCATCTTTTTGTGAACACTTGACTCATTAACACTAGCTCTTTTCTGTTTAAATAAAAAAAAAACTGTGCTAGACTAACAAAAAAATGTTCACTGCACTTATTGCTGCTTCCATACTCCTAATCTGTAAATTGCTTTGTATAAAATGTAATTATATATAAAATAATAACTGCACTTTATACTTTTACAGTATAAAGATATAAAGAAAATCGTCTTTTAATGCAGATATACTAAGCTTGTATTTCCTATAATTCAAGTAACTTGACATATAATGTTATGTACAATGACTGATACTGTAAATGTGCAGGTTCCGTTGATTAAACATGACATCATGACTGCGTAAAGGTCACAGGTCGGAGCGGACCACCACTACCGTGAGTCTCGCTCCTCCCTCAGTTTCCACCCCGAGGAGGTCCCAAAAACACCCCAACGACCAAACAGACAAGAGCAGGTAGGTTAAAACAATATTTATTTATTTAAAAGGGTGTGGGGAGGGGGAAAGGGATACTTTAAAAAGAAAGGCCTAGCTCTCTGGGACTGGAGAACTTTAACTCCGAGCCGCTTCTGACTCTCTCACGGGAATGTGCAGGTAGGTCTTCCCAACTTCCTCCTCTTCTCCACACGTGAAGAGTATACAGAGCATTACACTGGGCTCTCAGCTTTGGGCGTACAGGTGAGTATACAGGAAGGTACACTGGACTCTTGGCTTTGGGCGTACAGGTGAGTATACAGGAAGGTACACTGGACTCTTGGCCTTGGGCGTACAGGTGAGTATACAGGGCGGTACACTGGGCTCTTGGCTTTGGGTGTACAGGTGAGTATACAGGGCGGTACACTGGGCTCTTGGCTTTGGGTGTACAGGTGAGTATACAGGGCGGTACACTGGGCTCTTAGCTTTGGGCATACAGGTGAGTATACAAGGCGGTACACTGGGCTCTTGGCTTTGGGTGTACAGGTGAGTATACAGGAAGGTACACTGGGCTCTTGGCTTTGGGTGTACAGGTGAGTATACTGGAAGGTACACTGGACTCTTGGCTTTGGGCGTACAGGTGAGTATACAGGGCGGTACACTGGACTCTTGGCTTTTGGCGTACAGGTGAGTATACAGGGCGGCACACTGGGCTCTTAGCTTTAGGCGTACCGGTGAGTATACAGGAAGGTACACTGGACTCTTGGCTTTGGGTGTACAGGTGAGTATACAGGAAGGTACACTGGACTCTTGGCCTTGGGCGTACAGGTGAGTATACAGGGCGGTACACTGGGCTCTTAGCTTTGGGCGTACAGCTGAGTATACAAGGCGGTACACTGGGCTCTTGGCTTTGGGTGTACAGGTGAGTATACAGGAAGGTACACTGGGCTCTTGGCTTTGGGTGTACAGGTGAGTATACAGGAAGGTACACTGGACTCTTGGCTTTGGGCATACAGGTGAGTATACCGGAAGGTACACTGGACTCTTGGCTTTGGGCGTACAGGTGAGTATACAGGAAGGTACACTGGACTCTTGGCTTTGGGCGTACAGGTGAGTATACAGGGCGGTACACTGGGCTCTTAGCTTTAAGCGTACCGGTGAGTATACAGGAAGGTACACTGGACTCTTGGCTTTGGGCGTACAGGTGAGTATACAAGGCGGTACACTGGGCTCTTGGCTTTGGGTGTACAGGTGAGTATACAGGGCGGTACACTGGGCTCTTAGCTTTGGGTGTACAAGAGAGTATACAGGGCGGTACACTGGGCTCTTAGCTTTGGGCATACAGGTGAGTATACAGGAAGATACACTAGGCTCTTAGCTTTGGGTGTACAAGTGAGTATACAGGTGAGTATGCTACGCTTGTAGCTGGAATGGATGCAACTCACAGACCCGTGGATAGGCGGACGTCAGGCCTTAGCGCGTCAAGGCTTAGGTGGCTGGGGAGGGCGTATTTGCACACAGCGGACTTCTAGCCTTCCTCACTAGGACAGACTTCTAAGGAACACGTTGACGTTGACTTCCCACACGTAGTAGAACAGTCCCACGACGACACAGAGCCCTTGGCTCAATCCTGCGGACTGGCGGCAGATAAACACACAGAGTTCCTTTAACAGTATACTACTTCAATGAACATTTAGGGAGAGATACAACACCTCTTCGCTTCTGACAAGCAGGGCAGATGTAAGTACAGGTCGAGGCTGCTACACGCTGGGCCTAGCACGCCCACAGATGGTATTACCAAGGTGGGTAGATCGAGGTAGAGTGCCACACCATGTGATGTGCTGCTCGAGTGGGCCAATCGCTTCCTTCTCCCCTCTTCCAACAGCGGGACAAGAGATCTAGACAAGGGCGGACACCTGAAAGCACTCAACAGACGTATAAGCATACACAGAGACAGCACATAAGCTCCTTCTATGCAGCAGCCAATTCCAACTTCCCCTCCTTCGATACTCCACACAATATTCACAGCAAGCTCTTACTTCATACAGTTGCCACGCCACCACCAGGTGGGGGAAGGGGTTAATGAGTCACAGTCGGGTGTGTGTATATATATAACAGTCGCCCACCGTCACTAATTCACTTCCTCTAATGCAGGGCTTTCTTTTCAGTCTGGTGTGTGATCGCTGACAATATTGGCACAGCACAACACTACAATTCTTCAGGTGTACACACATCAAAAAGACTCACCCACTGCACGCCACACACTCACAGTGAATTAGGGTCAGGATCACCACGTTGGGCTGGGAAATAGGTCCTGGATAGTGGAAAGGGTCGGTGCGGAGGATGACCATATGGAAACGTCGAAACCACGACCTTTCAGCACACTCTTTCCTCTTCTCAACACGTTTCCGGTGACTTCTCAGTGTAAACAATCTCTTCAAGGTAATAATACACATCAACACAATCACTTCAAAAGGAATGTTTCAACCAACTTAACTCCGTGTTTTCTTCAGCCCAGTACTCTGTTTTGACTTCGCCCAGTCTGTAATATCCGCATCAATACGTCCCTCCAACACACTGATCGCCCTGTCTCATCCACAGCGTTTGCCGGAATAAACCTCCCCCTTGCTGTTCTCCGGATGCCTTATTTATACACCTCCTCTTCTCTGAATTGCCCAATCACCAATCGCCATGTTCGTTCGCACACCTGTTCTTAATAAGCCCAAATTTTTGGTTGCCTGGAGTTACCGGAACTGGCTGCGTGTTTCATGGACAACGGTCCAGGCGGAACTATTTCCGCCATTTTATGTTCCGCTACATTAAGTCACTCCGTGACATAAACATACACGCCACTTTCTAAAGCCAAATGGCGTGTTATCTGTATGCATTTTGAGCTATCCGCGTGTATGTCTACGCCGTGTGATTCCCTGTCTATGTGTACACCGAAACGAACCATCATCTCCGTGTGTATGTCTACGTCGTGTGATTCCGCGTGAATGTCTACGCCGAAACGAACCATTATGTGTGTGTGTCCCCACAATGTAAATGGATTTATAAAAATACTAAATTATTTTCGGGTTCGAGTCTCAGGTCTGGCAGGAATTGTCGGTGGGGGCAGTGAATAACCAGCACCCTCCTCCACCCTCAATACCACTACTGAGGTGAGACCCTTGAGCAAGGCACCGAACCCCCAACTGCTCCCCGGGCGCCGCAGCAATATGGCTGCCCACTGCTCCGGATGTGTGTTCACGGATGGGTTAAATGTAGAGCACAAATTCCAAGTATAGGTCACCATTCTTGGCCACACGTCACTTCACTTTCACTTTCACTATTTCACTTAATTTAGAGGTTGAAGTTGTGAGTGGTTCTATAAAAATAAAGATTAATACTGTAAATATGCAAACATTTGTTTTTGAATTTATGTGCTTATTGCAGTTTTATAAATAGTATCTTAGTTATTGTACATGGAAAGCCTATATTTTAAAAGTAAATTACTGTAGATACTAGATGGACAGCAACTTTATAAAATAACTCATAAAAACCTTAAATTTGCGGAGATTAACTTGAAAATGAGTTTTATATGTAATTTGACATACTTTATCAGTTTTTCCACAGTTTAAAAAAATGATTATTAACAGTAATATACTGTAATTTAATTAACTGTACTGTATTTACTACGTCAACAGCGTAGGAGACTGGCACAGACGAGAAGAGATTCTGGAATAAAGGCATTATTTTTGTTTAGTTTTTTGCGCACAAAATGTTTGTCGCTTCATAAAATAAAAAAAAACACTGGAGTCACATGGACTATTTTAATGATGTCTTTCTTTCTGGGCCTTGAAAGTGGTAATAAATAGCTGTCTATGGAGGGGTCAGAGAGCTCTTGGATTTCATCAAAAATATCTTAATTTGTGTTCCGAAGATGAACGAAGGCCTTGGGTGTTTGGAACGACATGAGGGTGAGTAATTATTGACAGAATTTCATTTTTGGGTGAACTAACCCTTTAATGCGTTACCCCCAACACTGCTCACAGTCTCCTTTTCCTTCCTGTCGAACACTCAAAATGGCGCTGATGATATTGAGCTGAAATACTTAGTTATCTGTACAGTCCAAAATTAGCATCCTGTGAAAAACAGGCCACTTAAACAGGAAGTGAATGACATGTGAACCAAGGTTTTTGTTTTTATGTAGGTCTACTAATTAGTGATGGGTTTATCTGAAATAGATTAGACCACTATAATAGATTGGCATGTAAAAAAATTATCAGACCACTTTTCCTGTGCTCAGACTGCAAATAACGGTTACTATGTTAATCATTCAACAGATGAAGAGGGTGTTTACATAGAAAAAGTGCAAAACAAAATGAATTAGGAATTAGGGGTCAGAGAAGAGTGGAAATTATTAATGTGAAACTAAATTTTTATGTGCAAAATTTTTTTTATTGATATGACCCATTTGTTTAGTTTTTCACCATGCTAATTTTATCAATACGATTTTTACATGAATATTCTTGAGATCAGGTTGACTTAAGGTTCTCCTAATGTTTGTTGCCAGGAGTGTCTTGTACCATGTATTTTGGGAAAATAGTGTGTGGTTATGGTTGAGAAAATATTGTGTTATTGCCTCATTACATGTTGTAGCCTATTTCAGTGCCTATTTTTAATCATTGTTAAATTCAGATTATACTCTTTGGGTATATATTCTCTACAAAGACAATTTTGCCACCCACATTATGTGCCACCTACATCCTTTTGTTTTGTAGGCTGCTACATGCTTGCCACATTCTCCGCTGTTTTTTATAGACACGTAGCTTCATGGAATACACAACAAAGTCTATCAGACCACCTGTAGCAGCTAAAAAAGACACTTCATGTGCTTGTGGTTATGTTGTATCCTGTTCTGAACCTCAGGTGAAATTAAGCAGGAAAAAGAACATCGCTGCCATGTGTATGTTCAACACCTACATGCACCCATCAAACACGTGCTGCCGTGTTCTTTTTTGTCCCCGCTGCCCGCACAGAAAAGTGTGACGGCGAAGTCATCACCATTTCGTAGTAACATTGTTTCAGTTGATTTGTTTCATAGCTACAAAGAATGAATCAGGTGCCTTGCCATTCCAAGAAACAGTGAGATGTGATTCTGACTTTAGATAAGTGTCTTCTTCTTGTGGTGTTCAGAGTCTTGTTGTGCTTTCCCAGTGGCTGATAACTAAAGGGCAAATCAGATAATAAGTTTTTTTTTTTTTTTTTTTCTTTCAGTGTATTATTGGCAGTTAGAGATAAGTGATACAAAACACAACAACTTGATGATGAATTTTTTTTATTTGTATTAAAAAAAGAGGTCTAAACAAAGTTGTTTAGAGCAATTGGAAGCTACATAAGCATTGCATTCCAAAATGGAAAATGCTGTTATAGGGGTTGCTCAAAATGTTACACACACTTTGTGAGTAACTTTAAAGCAAAACGCAGTATTCACACAGCAACTTACAGAAACGTCAATAGATATTAACATACACCTACATCATTCATTCTTACTCAGAATTGTCTATTGGTCGACCTTTATGTGGGACTTTTCCACTTAATTAATTAATCTGATAACACTTTACAATAAGTTCTAATTTGTTAACATAAGTTAATGCATTTACTAACATGAACTAGCAATGAGCAATACATTTGTTATATTTATTAATTTTGTTAATGTTAGTTAATAAAAATAGTCTTTCGTTGTTTGTTCATGTTAGTTCACAGTGTATTAACTAATGTTAAGAAATACAACAATTGATTTTAATAATGTATTATGTTGAAATTAATATTGACTAAGATTAATAAATCCTGTATTAATTAAGTAAAATAAAGTATTGTTCATTCTTAGTTCATGTTAAATAAAGTAGCTAACTAATGAAACCTTATTGTAAAGTGTTACGATTACTCTTAATTTCATTTGATGTCAGTAAAAAAGAAAGAATCCAACAGCACATTAATCATACACCAAAAAATATATATTACACAAAAAAAAAATCCTATTCAAATTCATACTGACCTCACGAAAATGTGCTAAATGACAAGAGTATGTCAGTGATCTTTATAAATTCACACAACAATGGGGTCAACAAAACAAATCAAATAACATGGATTCACAGCCCATTAAATGATAAGAAATGGCGAAAAATTTGCTCAAAAATGAAAGATAACTAGTCTATGGAGTCTACATCAATCCAACCACATTTTGACATGTGTGCAGGCATTTCCTCTGCAGTTAACACCATCAGATTTTACTTTGCATAATATTGGTCCTCATGTGTTACTGCTGCTGTTCTCCTGCATGCTCTTGGAAGATGCCGAAATGGAAATGTAGCTCTTAAAAAGACTCATCACTCTCTTCTTGTATGTTTTGATGGCAAAAAAGTAAATTAAAGGGTCAAGGCAGCTGTTAAAGTTCATCATGGCAACGGTTACCTGCAAGGACATTTTCAAAGTCTTGAACTCCTCACAAGAGGGCTCATGGTACAGCCTTCTCACTACAAACTGCATGATGTTGATGTGGTAGGGACTGAAACATACCATGAAGCTCAGTAGAATGAGCATAATCATATTTTTGGCCCTGCTGTTACTTCCGGACTTGTTTGTCACTGGGTTTTCCTTGGCCGTCTTGTAGAGCTTGCAACTGACCCGGCTGTAACAGCACAGGATGAGTCCCAATGGCACGCAAAACCCAATGACGCAAGCAATCAGAAGGCCGTATGCCATCTTTTGGCCATCAAAATTGGAGAACTCCATGCATGTTCTATGTCCGGGTCTGGCTTCCAAGGTGCTCCTGAAGAGCAGCGGGGACGTCTCAAGGAGAACCACCACCCAAACCAGAATACAGATACCCCGCACAACCTTGGTTTTCCTCAGTCTTTGACACCTCTGACGGTGCAGCATGGCCAAGTAGCGATCCACACTGATGCAGGTCATGAAGGCGATGCTAGCATAGGTATTGCTGAAGAAGATCATGGCAGTCAGTCGGCACAAGAAATCTCCAAATGGCCAGTCAAAGCCTCGGATGTAGTATGTGATCCTCCCTGGCAGAGCCACGGTGAAGAGGGTGTCGGAAATGGCCAGGTTGATCAGATATATTGTGGTGGAGTTCATCTTCTGCTTTTTCTGACTGGTGATCCAGAGGACCAGGCTGTTACCTGCAATGCTGATGACAAAAACCAGGCAGTAGAAAATGGGAAAGATGATCCTAGCAGACTCCTTGTAGATGAAAACATCACAAGTCTGGTTTGTGTAGCTGTCATTCATTGGCATCGTCTGAAATTCCAGTCCAGTTTGATCTGTCATGTTCCTGAGACCGTTTTGGGGAAATAGAACTTTGGTTTAGGAAGAAGTAAATATCAAAACATTTGCATGTTTAAAAATGTTTAACAAAATTAAATATCCATATATATTGTTGTGCAAATTTTTAGAGCACAAATATATCATATTGTGATCCAAAAGATTGCACATCAAAAAGTCACATTAAATGTCTGATACTCACAGCAGTTTGATTGTCTGTCTCTCTTTGAATTGGATATGTGACTGAGTTAGACGAGTTGCTGAATTACTTCAATAGAAACCCACCCCCTTTAACCTGATTGGTTTAGCTCCATAGGGATTAGGTAAGGTATGTGTGACTCTTGGAGTGAATAGTAATGAAAAAAAAAGAAGTTTTTTTTATTTGTTTAATGGTTCTTTTGTTTTTCGTTTTATAATTTTTTCAATTATATTTTTGTATTAAAAACTATATAATATAAATATTGTTTGCCCTTATCAGATGTTCAAAGAAATTCCAACTAAAATATATTAAATATTCTAGTAGTCATGTTTGCGCTAGTCTTAAATGTCGATGTGTTTGAAAGAAATGTCTTTTTTTTCTTTTTTTCCCCAGTACTAGCAGTCAAAGAGACATGTTACAACATCTGCAATAATACCGCTAATACAGCTCAGGTACCACAAGCTCCTGTTTTTGCAGCACTGACCCACTTAACGTGCCAAGTATGTTGAGGTACTTTTGCAGGGAGTCACAACATCCCTTTTCAAAAATAGGAGGATAAAATGTAACACACTACAGGCACAATGAGCTCACACACTGTCGACTGCTTTAGAAGTACCAACAGAAGTCGCTTTAGTCGGCAGTTTTTGGAAACAAGTTATGCATGGTTGTGCAACTTTGATTTAGTATGAAAACACAGGTAGTTTGCACTACCCAGCAAGCAAGTCAAGCTGCTGATTACATCTGTGGTTTATGACCACAATATACCTCATCCTCATGTTCGATATATGGCAGCAGTTTCCCAATCAGGTTTCTGTTGATGAAAGTAGTAAAAAAAAAAAAAAAATCATTTCACAATTCTAACAAACGTGAAAAACTGCAAGAGATTTTGCTCAAAGATATTCCTGTGGTCTTGATCTTGCATAGAGGCTGGCACTATGCTTTTACATAACCTTTGAACATAAAAGCAACTGTTGTGGAATGCTATACTTTGTTTGCATCATCATTATAGTTGATTTATCACTGTAGTTTCAGTAATTTACAATTAGGTTTGTTCAATTCAGTTAATTCATACTTTTACAGGATTTACTAATATTGGTTAATCATAGAATAATGGCAAACGTCACATGTACAAATAGGAAAACGGGTCTCATTGCATCCGCATGTTCGATAAAGTCTTAATGGCAGTACGAACTGACAGTGATATAAATGGACTTTTAAGGTAATCAGCTAACCTATAGCGAATCCCTTTTAAATGTTATCAGAGCAAGGAATGCAAGAAGTGCTGCACAGGGTGTAAAATCTCGGTGCTCTTTGGTTGTATGGGATAATTAAGTTCAGAAACAAAGGTTGTCCAAGGCACTCGATCGGTGTGTTGAAAAAGTTAAAAAGCCTTTATTTTTTCATGGCTTAAACATTTAAAATTGGTGACAGGTACATCTACGCGTTGCGGCTTTACATGTCTTCGTCAGGGTGTGTATGAAATGTTAGTGAGAACAAAAAAAAACCTTTCAATTTGCATATACAATGGGCATTGGTTATGCTCATCTTTGCTTAGGTATCTTCGTATCTTAGTAAATCACTTCTTCAGCAAAAAATCATGTCAGGCCACTGACAAACAATGTGCCACAAAGCCACAGAGTTCACTGTCACGTAACATGTTGATTAAAACTCACGAAGACGATGAAGAACTGGAAACAGGAACTTTAATAACAAAAATCTCAGGAAACTCTCATATAACACGCAAGTATACATTGACGACGGACAAACACTGAGGGAGAACTGAAGGCTAAATATACAGGGCAAATGACAAATTTGTCAGACTGGGGAAAACTAGTGCTGTGTTTGAAATCGCCCCCTATGCACTAGCCACGTTTACATGCACACTTTTTTGTCATTCCGATTGAAAGATTCGGTGGACTGTTTACATGAGACATTATCTAAATACATGTGCTGACTTTCAATCTGAATCATTTTGTGACATGCGCACACAGTTTGTCTGTCGCATAGATTCGTAACGTTGCCAATTATAATAACTGCGACGTTCGTGGATCAATAATTCTGTGTTGGTCATTTTTATAGTTATTTATTTTTCTGTGGGCGGACATGCAGTAGTTTAACCTATGTCCTATACAATGGCTATTTCAACAGCTGTGAATGATGAATGCGGACTCAAAATGAATTCAATTAATTTAATTTGAAAAACACAAAATTTACAATAAAATGCACCCAAATTATTAATAAAAACATACGGTGAAACATGAATGAAAGCATTCAAGACGTGCTCCGCATCATTACTGGAAGGCTAGAACGCATTTAGAAAATATTTCAGATGATTAATACCATAATCACAGAGGTAGGCTATAAATATTAACCAAAGTAGCCTAATTAAAGTAGACCGTGGGTAATGTTACTTAACCAATTTGAAGCAGTTGTTGAACCTTTTTTATTTAACTTAAACATATAGAAATATCGACACATCCTCTCCAGCAGCTTGAATGTTCCCCGTTGCACTGGCAACTCTCAACGGCCACCAGGACTTATACAGTTTTATAAAAGCTATTTATTATTTGTTGTAAAGTCTAAGAATCACCTCAGAAAAATAAATTCTTCTGTCATGCGCAGTTGAAGCCTCGGACAAAGGCTGGAGATGAGATGCTGTAGCCAGGCTGTCTGTGTCATTATTCCAACATTATGTTCATAACTTGTTATGAAATAAAAAAGTTTAATACCTCAGAAAAATGAACTTTCCTCTCTTGTCAACATTAGCCTGGTGTTAGAGCGGCGAGCGCTCTTCAGTTGTGGAGGCGCGCGCGCGCTGTATATATCACAGAAAGACATACACTCACAGTAATCGGATCAGGTCGCTTACATGGTGGAATTTTTCGTTTGATCGGTTCATGAAAAGGTTTATCCCACCCCTCTCAAACCGATTACAATTTAATTCGGTTTGGGCATTTATTCCGTTTGAGGTGTTTATATGGAGCTTTTTCATTCGGATTGGACTTTTAAACCGATTACAATGCTCCATGTAAACGCACCTACTCATTCACTCTTCCCTACATTACTCCACTAATATAGTCCACTTGAAGGAGTGAATGAAAACGAGTGAGTGGATTCAGACACTGAGTTTGCCGGAAGGGCTGCCGTTTTTACATAGTTTGTGCTTGCGGTTTAATAATCAGTTGAAACGTAGCAAACTGGCAGCTCTTGAAAATGAAAAGATTTTGAACTCTCATGGAAACTAGCATGTATAAAACACAATTATACAATTTAATAATCAATAAAAAAGGAATGCATACCTGTATATATGCTGTAGCCACATTGGAAAAGCAGTTTGGAAAAGCTGCGGGCACCATCTTGTGGTCAGACGTGGGAATTCATTCGGCACACGAATCTCACAGTGCATTATGGGTATCTAGCTTTTGAGGGTACATCAGTTGTACACTCGTTATTGCAGTGAATTGTGGGATTGAATGAGTGCACTCGATAATGTCCACTATGGTTTCGGACACCACTACAAATGGCTGTTCCCTCGAATAGTGCCCTATTTAAGGGTATAGGGGGTGTTTTCAGGGGGTGACACAACCTAGGTCACAGGGATTGAAATAAGAACAAAGAAAAGCAACAGACGGAGCATACATGTAACAGTACCTCCCCCTCCCAGTAGGCGCATCTTCGCGCCTTATACGATCCATATGAGGAGGGTGGGGGCTCTGGAGGAGGGCGTTGAAAGAAAAGGGAAACAGTCTAAAGCAGAGAAAAACTGTCCATGGAGGAGTGGATGGTGGGAGGAGCCAGGAGCAGGAGGACCCCAGGGCGGATTAGGAGGCAGGAGGAGCCATGGTGTTGACGACTCGATGGAACACACCCTGGAGACCACTGACAGTGATACCGCCACCGACGATGGAGCCACTGGAGGAGCTGCTGGGTTGATGAGCCCGTGGTAGACCGGAGGCCCAGGAGACCGAGGTGGAGCCGCGCCGACGAGTGTCCGAGGTGGAAACGGATGACCGCAGGACAGAGGCTAAGCCAGTGGGACAGAGGACAGAGGCGAAGCTGGGGGGTAGGCGAAGTTAGATGGGGCCGAAGGTGTCGGTAGGTTGATGGCTGACCAAGGTGGAGCCGGAGAGACAAGTGAGCCTGGAAGAGCCGTATAGACAAGGGTTTCTGGTGGATCCAAGGGAGGGAGGAGCCAGGGTGTACCTGAAGTGTCGACGGGCTGCAGTGGAGTGCAGGGCACAGAGACTGGCAGTGACGACAGGGGATCCTCTGCGCAAGATAAAGCTGGTGGACTGAGAACACAGGGTGGGTCCACACAGCATGTGGTCGGAGTAGAGGAGCTGAAGGACAGCAGTGAAGGTAGGGCTGAGGAACTGGCTGACTAAGAAAGGGGATGAGGGAGGCTGGGCGGTATTTCTGGAGATGAAGGAGACACTGGAGAAACAGGGGGTGCTGAAGAGACTTCAAAATAAAAGTCAGTCAGACTCTCCCCAAAAATATCAATCAATTCCTCGAAATATCCACCAGAGGTCCTCACCATCTCCTCCACCACGGCGGGGTGGTGGGCGGGGCTCCTTTCCGAGCCCTCAAGCTCCACGAGTACTCCCTCCACGAAGCACAATGTTGCCAGCTCACGCACCTGGTCAGACTCTCGCTGTGGTCCAGGCTCCGGGGGGATGATTCCTCTCAACCTCATCCTAGGTTCGGGCTCGTCTATCGCAGCAGGCCCGTCTCCACGGTCTGCGGTGGGCAAAGGCAATCCTGTCGATTGTGGTCGGCGGTGGATGGCTGGTCTCTGGCAGCAGTGGAGTGGGACTAGTAATAATGTAATCTTCAGCAGGGCCAATGGTAAATTGGGAGTTGTTATTTACAAGTACCCACTCCACGAAGGCAGCGAAATCCTCCTTTGGATCGTTCACTGGAACGCGTGCCATCGAGCACTTGCTCAGGCTGGCATAGTAAAAGACACAGAGAGAGCGGTCTGGTTAGTGCGTCAGCCACACAAGGTCTAGGCGAATGGTCTTCCTGTTCCAGACAGAGTAGCTGCACAGTGGAGAGGTCCATGATGGGCAGGAGAGGGGAAAAAAACAAGGGGAAAGCTCCGCAAATAAAAAACTGTATTGTTCCGTCATTCTGTCACATAACGTGTTGATCAAAACTCACGAAGACAATGAATAACTGGAAACAGATACTTGAATAATAAATATCTCAGGAAACTCTCATAAAACACACAAGTATACATTGACGACAACGGACAAACACTGAGGGAGAACTGAAGGCTAAATGAGATAATTAACAAGTCACAAGGAATTGAAATAACTAATTAGACTGGGGAAAACTAGGTCACAGGGACTGAACTAAGAACACAAAGAAAAACAACAGACAGAGCATGCATCTACATACGAATTGCTTCAATATGCAGAGACAACTATAAACCTCTGCGCATTGTAAGCTGGGGTAGAAAGCATTGTAACACGGAAAAAAATGTATACACATAGGCTACAAATAATTTTTAAACAGGAAAGCTGTAACATTTCCACTGAAGGAGTAGAAAGTGAGAACCCAGGTGCAGTTTATTGACGTGATAACAAAATTCAAACTGTAGACATGGAAAACTAAACTTAAAACATGACTTGCAAACAGTGGGTTACATCGGCACAAAGCTAGACAAGGTACAATGGAAACAAGACGACAATATAAAAACAAAGGCTGTGTCTGAAATAGCCCTGTTGTAAAGGCTCCTTTAAGAGAGGGCTTTTATTTTGACATCATATCTCACTTTCGGGCTGAGGAGTCTGGTGCGATAATCTGCCGTTGCCTGCTGAACTTGAATGGTCTGCTAGCCGTTGCTGAAAGGACATTTGGTCCTGTTTAATTGTATTATTTGCTGCAGCAGTTACCAAGGTGTTAGTCATTGACCTACAAGTAAGCCTGTTTGCCTTATTTTGGTGTTTATTGAGATCGGTACTGAGTTATTTATAACTTTGTCACTCTGATATGTCTAAACATGCCCTCAGCCAATGTTTCTGTTAAATTAGCTTAATAATGCTGTTCCATATGTGATTATTTCTTCTTTATTGAGATGTATATCACTGCCTTTGTTGATATAATACCTTTGTTATGTGATTTCGGTTATTTTGAGCTGTTTATATCAGACGAACGATTACACTCGGATGTGCCGCGATATCCATATATGGAGTGTGTATCATGTTAAAGGGGTGGTAAACCACGATTTCACTATTCTAACTTTAGCTAGCGTGTAATGTTGCTGCTTGAGCATAAACAACATCTGCAAAGTTACAACGTTCAAAGTTTAAAGCAAAGGGAGATATTTGCTTTTAAAGAAATCCATTTCTAAGAACTACAGCAAACGGCCAGTAGGCGACTACAGACATTCCTCCAGGGTTGGTGACATCACCAGGCTCAATATTTACATAAACCCCTCCTCCGAGAATATTAAATAGGGGGGGGCGCCATTTTGTATCGTGGCGCTGTTGTGGTATAGTTAGGCTGGAGTGTTGTTGCCGCGATGCCGAGGAAACGCTGTTATATTCATCCGGATTGCAGGTCTGGGGTACTTGCGTTGTTCAGCCTTCATAGGGACAGGGGTGCGTTGCAGAGCTTATACAGCATGTTATATGCACGTGTGTATGAGACAGAAGGAAACAGGCGCGTGCGGGGCTCCCGCAGCACATCTCACGGAGGGAAACTTCCACAATGTTCGCGAGTTCAATACCGGATTTGCACAACGTCAGCTGCGTGAGACAAACGCGGCCAGTGTGTGAATGCACGACGCGCGCGGGGCTCCCTCCCGCAGCACATTTCATGGAGGAAAACTTCCACAATGTTAGCGAGTTCAATACAGGATATGCACAACGGCTTGTCCTGAAAGCTGGATTTACAAACAGAAGCTGTTTACGGGCCACAACCTGTAAGTCTGATTTATTTTTCATCGATGTGTTTTCCTGTAATAGGTTGTACATTGTAGCAAGGAAGTAAACAGATGACAACGCTGTTCTGCAAACCAGTCTGTTAAATGCTCATTCATACTTAACGTTATCCGACGAACACCTAACGTTACAAACACTAACATTAAAATCTCAACAGTGAACTTGGCATTAGTGTAAATGATTATTTGATTAGAGCTTTTATGTGTTGTTTATCTACAGGCTTGCTAAACATGGTTCTGTGTGTGATTTGGCTAACTTACTAGTAAAGCCAGTGCTTAGTGTTTTAGGTTAATAGTTCTTGCGACAGATATTTGGCTATAATCGTTCTAAAAATACAAAAGTAACAGTGCCATTCAGTAGCGATCATTATAGATCCGCAGCCTTTACTCTTGAGGACTGAACAGGTTCTGCTCGATCATCTTCACTAAAATGTTCTGGGTCTGATTCGGGCTCAGATTGGTGTGGTTTTATTGACGCCATCGTTTCTAATACTGACCAAAGCTCAGTCTACCGGTAAAGGGCGTGACGTTTCCAACAAACGTGCACTGCGGTTAGCGAATCACAACACACTGGGCCAGCTAACCAATCTGAGCCCATCGCGTATTTTTGAGGGACTGGCTTCATACAACCCGGAAAGCATCAGACTGTTTTACAAGGAGGGACAGAGCAGTGTAGAATAAAGGTCAAATATATGAAAAATAATGAATTTTTTTTTAAAACGAAGCATGAACACATGTTACAGTGCACCCCACAAACACAATCAAGCCTTCAAAACAATGTGTTTTACCACCCCTTTAAATGATCGTGTACAGCTTAATGCACCATGTGATGCCTTCATTTCCTTCTTTGGATTGTATATTTGTATATTTCATGGTTTACTATATATATGCCAAGCTAGAAAGTTATTCATTATTCTTTATTGTATTTTTTTGTTTCAGACTAATGCCTCTACTGCCTGTAAATGATACTTCTGCAGCTTATCCTTTATAAATACATCACCTAAAAAACTACTTACCTGTCTCCTCATCCTTATACAACTGTGCTCTGACCGGCACCCAGAGGGGTTCACTCATCTAATAACTAACCAGATCCTGTCAGTTAAAAGTACATAACAAGCCCCTATACCCTTAAATAGAGCTCTATTTGTACGACGGACAGCCATTTGTAGTGGTGTCCCAAACCATAGTGGATGTTATCGAGTGCACTCATTCAATTCTAGAATGCAACGCAATAACAAGTGTACAACCGATGTATGCCCAACGGCTGAATCATCCATCCATCCATTTTCCAAACCGCTGTAAACTGCTTTCCAAACCGCTATAAATTCCTTTTTGATTGATTGTTAAAAATAAAGGTTTTTACATAGTTTCCATGATCTTACTACTGGAGCTGCCAGTTTGCTAAATTTTAAATAATTAATAAGCACTATGCAAAAGTGGCAGCCCTTCCGGCACACTCGACGCCCTATTTTAAGGATCTGAGCGCATGGTTTGAAGCGAATGGCGCAGGTGCACTTAGGGCGTGTCCGAATCCACTTTTGCTAGTTTAATACAGAAAAAATGGTCAGCGCGCCGGAACCATGGTCCAAAAGGGTTGTACCTAGTGTACAATAAACCAGAGTCTTATCTCCCATTCCCTTTAAAAGCCAGTTGCGCTTGCACCATGGCTGATTCTCTATTTACATGGCGGAATTTGCGAGCAAAAAGACTGAACGCTTCTCCAGAGAGGAGTGTGTGTAATAAGCAGAGTTTACGCGTGTTGTGCACCTACCTATAGGCGCATAGTACTAACACGCCCTTTAAATAACACAAAAAATTACTTTAGACCAGGTTTTTGTTGGTCAATGGTGCAGTCGTTTTTAGTTGCCTCAAAATAGCAACGTGCCAAAAATGCGCCTGAATGCACCTTGAACAGATGAATGTGAGTGCATTTGCTATTTAAACAACATGGTGCTGGACATACAAATTATAACTGTGTCAAGCCGAAACTAGCACAAAAAACACTTGAGTTGCGCCGGGTGTATGATAGGGCCCTCAGTGTTCGAATTCGCTCGCTTGTTTTCATTGACTCTCAAGTAAACTATATTAGTGGATTAATGCAGGGAATAGTGAATGAGGGTATAGGGGGCAATTTCAGACACAGCCAAAGACTAATGACAGAAGATACACCTGAAGCTAATCAACACAATGAACCAACACATAGGTGTTGTGGTTGGTAACCAGTTCGTTATTGTTATCGTAAATTCATCTGTTGTCGTAATACTGTTGGGAAGTCATGCTTGTGCGCATGTCTCTCAGGGGTACCGTATTCTGTGCCGCCTAAGTTTCATTGAGTAAACAAACTAGCGTTCAACCAAAGCGCTGTGTGTGTGTGTCTTTTCCTGAACATAACAATAGGGTGTTTCTCAAATGGAAGGCTGCATATCTCAGCTGCCACGTCATCATATGTCGCTGAAGGCCATCTCAAATTGAAGGATCCTTGCAAGGTAGCCTTCATTTCGCGTCCTTCATTCAGCCTGTTTTGAAGGACGCATCAGATGTATCCTTTGCAGCCATAAATAACCCACAAACAGCCTCTGTAGGATGCAGCCTTCCGTTTGAGAAGCACCCATAGAGTAAAAGAACATGATCACATGAGGGGAGAGGGAATCAGGAAACGTGACCGTGAGAGAACTTCAAAATAAAAAAACATGAAAACCATCTGGTTTCTACACTGTAATTGAAGTAAATGATTTGAGACCAGTGAAAGGTCATTAATCGTCACCAGTCGCTTACAGTTATGATACAATTCAGACCGGTCACAACACCAGTGACTCGTGTGGACAGTGTCTGAGGTAATAGCATACTGTAGGTCAGCACTAGATTTCATGCTTCAGTATGATCAGACACAAAGTTAAAGAGCTCCTCCTGTCCCCTCTAATGACTCCAATGTTGCACGATTTTGTCAAGTGTTCTCGACTAAAATATTTGAATATTACACCACACATCACCTCAGCCTTTCGGAGCATGCACACAACAGCGAGGACAACTGTCTGATTATACTTTAGACCAGAGTTAGGTACACTCAAAATGTCTGATTAAGCAAGCGGATGGATGGATGGTTGGTTGGTTGGTAATTTTTTTTAGTTCGTTAGGGATGTAATGGTAGATGTATTCGTGATGGATGGTTGGTTGGTTGGTTAGTTGGTTAGTTCATTAGTAGGAATGTAACAGTACATGTATTTGTCCCGAACGGATGGATGGTTGGATATTTTTTTAGTTAGTTAGGGGTTAAACGGTACATGTATTTGCCCTGGATGGATGGATGGATGGATGGTTGGTTGGTTAGGTCGTTAGTAGGCATGTAACAGTACATGTATTTGTCCTGAATGGATGGATGGATGGTTGGTTAGTAGGGGTGTAACGGTACATGTATTCGTCCTGGATGGATGGTTGGTTGGTTAGTTTTTTTGTTGTTAGTTAGTTAGTTAGTTAGTTTGTTCGTTCGTTCGTTCGTTCGTTAGTTAGTTAGTTAGGGGTGTAATGGTACATGTATTCGGATGGATGGATGGATGATTGGTTGATTGGTTGGTTGGTTGGTAGGAGTTTAACAGTACATGTATTGTCCCGGATGGTTGGTTGGTTGATTGGATTGTTAGTAGGCGTGTAACAGTACATGTATTTGTCCCGAAAGGATAGATGGATGGTTGGTTAGGTCGTTAGTAGGCATGTAACGGTACATGTATTTGTCCCGAACGGATGGATAGATGGATGGTTGGTTAGGGGTGTAACGGTACATGTATTCGTCCTGGATGGATGGATGGATGGTTGGTTGGATGGATGGTTGGTTGGTTGGTTAGTTCGTTAGTAGGTGTGTAACATTACATGTATTTGTCCTGAAAGGATGGATGGATTGATGGTTGGTTGGTTGGTTGGTTGGTTGGTTGGTTAGTATATCACATTGGAGTCTTACCCTTTGACTGTATGAAATAAAGGGGGAAGCTTGCAAAGAATTGTTGTCATTGCTGGCGTTGGCAAGTTACAGGAAGAGTTTTTAGATACTGAAAGTGATGAGACAGCGTGAGACACATGAAAGTCAGTTCTTAGGAGTCTGACCTTTTCTGTTTGGTTTAGAAGGGGAGGGAGATGGAACTGATTTGGGGGAAATTATGCATTTTAAGTACAATATCAACTTCAGAGGGGAAAAAAAACGCAGGTAAAAGCAGTCATTGTTTTTTACTCCACATATCAAATCACTTTGAATTTGGAATTGATTTTGTCTTAAAAAGGCCATATAATCATTTTCTTTACACTTAAACAGGTTTTCATGTGTAGTTTTACAGAAAATGCAGTAAGCAATTAAGTTAAGAAAATTAATTATTTCACTTTATTAATCATTCATGACAAAATTTGACTTTTCTCGTAAAATACTGCATAAATTGTGACCTGTAATCTTCCACAGTTGTATTTGGGTATTATTTCAAATTATATGCAGTTATAAGTAGAATGGTCTCAATCATCTACACAGGGGTCCAACACCTAAGACACAGATGACAGTAATTATTAATGGATGTGAAAATGCCATGCCAAATGCCATGGCTACCAGGTGCAGCCGTTGTGCATGTTATTGACGGCAGTTTGTTTAGCCAGTTTAATAAACTGCATACAAGACATGCAAAACTGAAGATTAAGACAGAGATGTTCATACTGCTTAATAGGATAATTCAGTTCTTCCATTTTAACCAAATTAAAAACTGATCATTCCTTCTCTGAGCACTAGAGGGAACCAAGTACTATCAAATCCACTTGAAGGAGTACCTGCCTGGTAAATGTATAAATGCACAAAAAGTTGCACACCGATAAAATATATGTTTCACATATAAATGTACAGGTAACATATGCATGAATAAAAAGTGGCAGTAATAAAGAAATTAAGATATGCATAACTTTAATCTAGATTAGATTATTCTAATCTAATTTTTTATCTAATCTTAGATTATTTAAACAATGGAGATTATCAAATTCAAGTAATTTAATATAAAAAATATTGATTAATCAATAACATTTTACTGGGACACAGAATAATTCTGCTGTTTATATGCGTGAAAGTCCAATGTTTAAGTTAAATGTGCACATTAAAAACGTTTTTCACACAAAGAAATGTATAGTACTTTTGAAAATCATGTAAATTCACACGAGATGAATGTACAAGCTCATTTTTATTCTGCTTAGAGTGGGTCGTCTCATGGGGGCTGACATGTTCAGATCACATGACCTGCCGAATACAACTCGCTTTACCTTGGTTATTGCACACGTTCACTGTGCAGCTTTATGGTTACTGATTGTAACTTCTAACGTAATGTTGTCCACACATATAGTCTGATGTGACCCATTTAGATTCAAGTCTCGGCCCACCTGGGGTAATTATGATATATCTCTATCCATCTCTAATGCAACTGTTCTTTTGATCTTCGACTGTGAATTCATCCAGACTGAATGATAATGATATGCTGAAATATCACTTTTTAGAGGCTCTCTGTGTGTGTGAAGAAGAAAAGAACGACTCTGGCGAGCTTTGAAGCTGCCCTGCCCCTTTCAGAGCCGTCATCTCTCCCGCCAGCCCTTTGTTGGTGGCGATGCTGGTTCTTTGTCAGCGGTCTCATGTGGCTTGTGTCCATTCCCATCATCACCAATTACACGTTGCTTTCTCGGACGCACATCTCTGGTGGTGTCACTCATTTACACTCGTGTGAAGACGCCCTGCGTACCTTTAGCCGCTTGTCAAATTTAGCACTCCCGTTTAGCTGCCTCCCCTCGTACGGGAACCGACACTCAGAGTTCATTTCAGAAAAGAAAAGAAAATGTGTAGGGAGTGTGCGAACACGCACACGAAGGTAAAAGTGCCCTGCGTATGTTTGCTTGTTTGAGTGCGGATAAGGCCGCGGGCCCTGCGTCGCTGTGTTTCAGACTGACAGTGTCTGTCAGGCCTGGCTCTGGGCTGTGTGCAGAGTAAAGGCAGGTCTGCGCTTCTCAATTGCACTCAGCAGGGGACAAGTGCTCGGCTCTCAGGGACGCCACAGCCAGCTGGCTTCACATAGATGAGCCGTGCCCCGACTGTCTGCCCTGCAGTGTGTGTGTGTGTGTGTGAGAGAGAGAGAGAAACACTTGAGAGGGAGACACAGAACATTTTCCCTATTTATGTGCAAAAGTGTTTGATTCTTCCACTGTGTATTATATAAAGGAGTTTTCTAAATCTTTTGTAAGAACTACAAATCTATCAAGAGAGGTTTTTTTAGAGAGAAAGAGGGAGGGAGGGAGAGAGAGAGAGGGAGAGAATGAGAGAGAGAGAGAGAGGGAGAGAGAGAGAGAGAGAGAGAGAGAGAGAGAGAGAGAGAGAGAGAGAGAGAGAGAGAGAGAGAGAGAGAGAGAGAGAGAGAGAGAGAGAGAGAGAGAGAGAGAGAGAGAGAGAGAGAGAGAGAGAGAGAGATCCTAAAGCTCTTTGCTATGGTTCTGGCGATTATACAGAACATTAAACAAATACATTGCACTTTGTGTCCTGTGACTTTTATGTAAGTCACAAATAAAAATTGGGGGTTATGAGTACTATTATGTTTTACCTAATCACAGTTTTAACCACCTTCACATTTAACAAAAAGTTAATCATTAACTGCAACCCTAAAGTTGGTCACTAGCTAGCACCTACTGAGTGACAGCTTCATTTAGGTTGCATTTACATCCATTTTAAGGTATTTTTTCTTAGTTTTTTATGTTTAATGTTATAGAAAAAATTATATTTAAAGCTGCTGTCCGTAACTTTTTTTGTGTTCAAGATTTACAAAAATTATATAATGAGAATGTACAACATGAATCCATTTTCCAAACCATGCTTTTGTCTTACCTTGTATCATTATGATACACTTATAATAAGTGTTTATATTGGGACTATTTCAGGCCGGACTGGTAGGAACCGCTGCAGAGGAGCACAGTCCATGCGTGACTCGTCATAGACACAAACAGAGAGAAGTAGCCCCGGCTGCAATGTTCTTCCGCAAGACGCATGCAGTTATGTTTATTAACCGCTAGAGCGCAAAAAGTTACGGACTGCAGCTTTAATTGTTATGTTTACTTAATGTTTATTGTTAGAAATGTACAAAATGAACAAATCTTTTTAAAGAGTTGAAGGTCCTATTTTGTACCTATTATATTTACTATTTTATATTATATTTTATGGAAAATGCCAGTTTGAACAGGTTGCAGATTCAAACATCTGCATTCTATTATTCAAACTGCTAACTGATTGTAGAATTTAGCGGTGAGGTCACAGAGTGTGTGTGTGTGTGTGTGTGTGTGTGTGCGTGCGTGCGTGCGTGCGTGCGTGCGTGCGTGCGTGCGTGCGTGAGAAAGTGACCTCACTGCTATATATATATATGAAGTCTATGATTTCATTTGAAAAACTGCCTTGTGTTTGGAGGCATTCTAAAATGTAAAGGTAGAAGGATTCACTAATGAAAAATGGCTACAATTTTAAGACGTTTTTTGGAGTATGTATTTGGTAACAGAGCTTTAATTTAAGTAATTGAATCATTTTACATGTAATTATTTAATATTGTAAATACTTCTCTTAGCCTTTTAGCAAAGTTACATTGTTTTTATACTGTTTTATGTCATTAACTTTTTTCTTTTTTTTATTTATTTTACATTTGTTCAAGAAACACTTTTAAGTTAGTTTAGTTATTTAATATATGTTCATTTTATAAGTTATAATACCAAAAACTACTGCCTATTAAAAAAGTAAAGGTGCTATTACCAATTTCCATTAAATGAATATAAAATGAATAGATGGGGAATCAATATTGATGGAAGATGTTGCCTTTGTTGGTCTATATGGGATAGCCTGTTTTCAGGTCATCTGAGGCAAAGCCCATATTTTGGATGTCAATTTGGCTGTTTTCATATTGTTTTATTCACAGAGAGTGGACTAATTATTCCAGTGGGGCTGCTCTGTGGCTAACGGAGTGACAGTTGGCGTTATCGGAGTGATCAGTCTGCTTCTAAGCCTCTGCTTTAGCCATTTGACATATATTAACAGTAATTGGTGCCACAGCCACAATGATGTTTTGTAAACCTTATGCCATTTTCCAGGAGGATGCCCATGAGGAATGCAGGGTGGAGGCTGGTCCGTAAAGACGCCTTCAAGTCCACAGAAATACACCTTTTCATCCTGAACCTCTATGAACAATAGTCTTTCTTATGTGCTCTTCTGCTCACACTTGTCCTCTGGCCTAAAGGTTGGTCACTAACAAACACTTAATCTAAAGGTGGATTTGTATTTTATATCTGTGACCTGTCTATTTTTAATCACACCAGCGATTATTGATTTTCTTTTTCTGCAAAGAGATGTGTTAAATTGTATAATCCTGGATTTATCTCCTCCAATGTTTCTCATCTGGTGGGCTGTGACCCAAAAAGGGTTTAGGTCTGAATTCTGACAGTTGCAGGCAACAATGCTAAATGCAAATGATAAAATGCAACCATGTGGTTGTGAATATAGCTAGCAAAATTAATATGCTTATCAACTTTTAATAAGGGAGGAGAAAACACTTCCCATATGTTTCCATATGTATCTTATCCATGTTTTGTTTGTCAACATTTAAGGATGTTCAACTAAACTGACATAGATTGCGTGACATGGGCTCATTTTCTATGAACAAAAGGTAAAAGAAAATACAAACCAGACTAAATTGAATACAATTTTGAAAGCAAACTAAACCAAATCGAAATACTGAGTCAGCATTTTGAAATGTATACTTATGTATATGCTGTAATGACACCATCCACAGACCATGTTAGCATACAGGTCACGTTGGGTCAACATTAGGCCTACACTACAGATGTGACTGGCCTCTTAAGGCTTGCGTGCAAATGCTCTCCCTTTTTGTTTGTGTGTTTATTTTCTGTGAAACGCACGTAATGTACTTCGAGGTTATTTAATAGTGAAGAGAGGAGTTCCGTGAACTCCAGCAGGTTCTGCAGCTGCCAGATTGTACAAGCGTACGCAGTGGAGAGATGTGTGGTGACAGCACGCCGCTCATTAAACCGCATCAGCATCAGGGTGGTGACAACTGGACGACTCGAGCCTTGCTCGGTCACTCGGCCACTCTTTGTGGTCTTCTTGCTGGTATCAGGTCAACAGCAGGCATGGGTTATACTCTCCGGGCTGTGCTGGTGATATCTATTTCATTCCGCTTCGCCACCTGACACGCGGAATTCCACGTGTGCCAGGGCGCTTTCAACGCGGTCTTGTGTTGCGGCATCTCCCGCGTCTAGATCGCTTAGCCTCCGACGGGCTCGCTCTGAGCCATAGCAGTCTCATTTATGGTGGCTCAGACACTGAAGTAACAGATGTGTGACGATCTATTCATAGGGTGGTTTATATAATTGTGTCTGTCTCTGAACTAACGTGTGATCCCTGGGTTAATGGTCCTTACAGTTTAAAGTAACCATGAAATCTAAATGAACAATTCTTATTTATTATATGTGATTTTGCACATCATTAAACAAATGTTTAATCAAAATAACTTCCACTCCCAGGCCCACTTGCAACTACATCTCTTCTCTGATGACGTGTTTAATGGCGCGAGGGCGGGACAAAGTGTCACCATGTGAGATCACAGCAATAGCAATCCACAACGATCCACTCAATTCCCAATGGACAAAATCAAGTCCCACCGTAAATTTTTGGTTTTTACGAAATCATATTTTTCACTAGGATCTATCACTATAAGTAAGAAAAGACTAGCGCATTTTCAGTTTGATGTCGGCTTTAATGAAGGTGTTTCAGCCTAGTTGTGTGTTTGTAAAATAATGCAAATACTAGGACCTTATGTTGTGGAAACGCCATATGAATTCAATTAGATGAAATGTATATCTTACACCGTGTGCTAACAGGACATGACACCATAAAGCATGCGATAAGACGCTCTTCAATTCTGAAATATCAATTTGTCCAAAATTCCCTCAGCAAATGTTTAGGGTCTGTCCCAATGCCATTACTTGGTATTTGCACCTGACCACTTCTTACTTGACATGCTATTTCCTGAATTTGTGAAGACTGCAAGTGTGTTACCTAATGGGACACACTTACAACATATAGCCGAATGCAAGTAAAGTTTTTTAAGAGCTTTATTTACGCATTTTGATTTTCAGTACTTTGCTATTTGTCTGTTCAGTAGACCCTGTTTAACAGATGACTCAATTTAGTAACTGATGCTCCTAATTAAATGTTTTACAAAATACACAAACGCATCTCTGCACAAATAAAATGTGCAGCACATTACATATAATTTAACAAATTATATATAATATCAATTTACCTAACACTGAAAACTCTTTAAAATTGAGGGTATGTGAGTTCGTGAACATGATTTTAGCCTCAAATACCACTCACTGTGGTTTTAGTATGATTTAAAGGGATAGTTCACCCAAAAATGAAAATTAGCCCATAATTTACTCACCCCCAAGTCATCCTAGGTGTATATTACATTCTTCTTTCAGACGAATTGGAGTTATATTACAAAAGTCCTGGGCTAATCCAAGCATTCGAATTTGATTCATAGTTGCTCTGTTTTTGAAGTCCATAAAAAGTGCATCTGCCCATCAAATAACGTGCTCCACGTGGCTCTGGGGTGTTAATAAAGGCCTTCGGAAGCGAATCGATGTGTTTGTGTAAGAAAAATATCCATATTTAAAACTTTAGCAAATAAACTTTCGGCCGACCGCCTTCCCTGTTCAATTTATGGAAAAATTGTTGAAAGTTACCCTGCCAATTGAAAGACTAACGTGACCAGGTAGGCTCGTCATGACGTCACGTACGCATCTTGAGTTTCACTTTCAAAATTCAACACTTTTCCATGTAATGCAGTCGTTCGAAAGTTTACTTGATAAATATTTTTCTTACACAAACACGTCGATTCACTTCAGAAGGCCTTATTAACACCCCAGAGCCGCGTGGAGCACGTTATTTGATGGGCAGATGCACTTTTTATGGACTTCAAAAACAGAGCAACTATGAATCAAATTCTAATGCTTGGATTAGCCCAGGACTTTTGTAATATAACTCCAATTTTATTCGTCTGAAAGAAGAATGTCATATACACCTAGGATGACTTGGGGGTGAGTAAATTATGGGCTAATTTTCATTTTTGGGTGAACTATCCCTTTAAAGGCACTTAAGGCTTAGCTCTGGGACAGTCTCATGTTAAAATAAACAGTGCTAAATTTTGTAAAATTGTAAAAATGTGAAATCTATTGTGAATTTTTATAGTTAGTTCCCATTCCTGTTTCTGGCTGCTTGGAATATGTACTACAATACTCACCATATTAATTTATGCAGTATGCTATTTGTGTATGCATGAGAAATGTAGCCTACATGAAAACATTTGCCAAAATGTGCAGTAAGCAGTGTACAGAAATGTATCCCACATTGCAGCGCTCAACTTGACCTTCCATTTTCATTGTGACAAATTAACTTCAAATACAATAAAATCCTAAATCTGCTTCTTGACTTCTGTCTCTTGTACAAGTATATAAATTGTACAAGTATAATGTGAAGTTCGCAGTGTGCTACTGTTCCATTTTGAACCTCTTTTTGTCAGTGGACTCAAGTGCTCACCTTCATGCAATGTGTGGACACTCAGTGGCATTGATTGGAATGAGAGAAAATGGGAAGAAAATAAATGGTGCCAGATTAAACCCCATCTGCTAAGCTGCTAAAATTTTCTGAAGGGCAAATAGTAAGTGTTGGTGTACATTTTTAGCACCTTGTCAAACTTCTGCCTCCTGAACAGCCCTCAGTGGTGAAAAATGGAAAACAAATGTTCTACTGACAGCTTTCCTATGCCCAGGGTGGGAGGATATTTATATCAAAAAGGTGCGAACATAAAGAGCTTTATAGACCGGCTAGTCAGTGCTAAGGGTGTATTGAGGGGCTTAAGCAAATTTGGTACCTTGAGCACTTTAAAGTGCTAATTATGTTATTTTATTAGCTGATGGATGGACACAATGAAAATGCGTCAGGATAGTGTGAATTGGTCTTCGTTTGGCTTGAGGAAAAGCTTCAGTAACATAGGACCGCTGAACTCAGTTGTGTAGAGTGGTTTTATTTAAAACATTTATTGGTCATTTATTTAACGCTACTTTTATTTAAATTATTTTATAGCATTATGTAAAAATGTTTGTGAAGCACTTAAAATTGTATGAATACCTTTATTCATGAAATAAACTGCACATCTGGACACAACCATCATACAAAGCTTGTAAATCCATCTTCCCTTGATATGTGGCAATACATACTCATGTTTTTACCAATTTGATTGCATTTCCAACTTTTCTTTTGTACAGAACTACCAAGCTAATGGACCATTAACAGGCCAAGGAGAGTCGGACGATCTAACAAGGAGGCTAAAGGATGCAACCCCTAGCGTCAGTCACTAGAGCATCTCTTGAGATCAGAGGAGTGAGGTTTACTCGCACAGCAACTACTAGCTGGCCTCCGTTACACTCATCCCCCTAAACCTCACTCCCATCCGGGTCACGGCACCAATGTAACCCCTCCTGTTCAAACCACCTGCTCTAAGCAGGACTCGAACCCCAGTCCGTCGGCATGCGAGTCGGACGCTCTAACAAGGAGGCTAAAGGCTGCAACCCCTAGCGTTAGTCGCTATAGGCGTCTCTTGAGATCAGAGGAGTGAGGTTTACTAGCACAGCAACTACAAGCTGGCCTCCGTTACACCAACAAGCAACAGATTTATTAGTATGGTGTAGGGCGACTTTTTACGGCCAATACAGCATCAATTAATCTGGGGAAGGACAGATTCAAGTCCTTCACAACGGCCAGAGGGATTTGAACCATTCCTCTTCCAGAACTGTGGCCAGGTCATACTGGTGTGATACTGGTGGAGAAAAAAAAATGTCTGACTTGCAAAGTGCCTCAAAATATTTAGATCTTGTGACTGTGCAGGCCATGGGAGATGTTCAACTTCCCTGTCATGTTCATCAAACCATTCTGTCACAAGTCTTGCTGTGTGTATTGGTGCATTATCATGCTGATACACGGCACCCACTTTCAGGGTACAACGTTTGAACCATTACGTGCACATGGTCCTCTAGAATGGTTTAGTAGTCCTTGGCAGTAACGTGCCCATCAAGCAAAGTAGGGAATGCCATGATATCGCAGCCCAAATTATCACTGATCCACCCCCTGCTTAACTCTGGGCACGCAACAATCCGGGTGTATGCTTCTTTGGGGCTTTTCCACACTGTAACTCCCTCGGATGTGGGAAGGACAATAAAGGTGGACTCATCAGAGAACAATACATGTTTCACATTGTCCACAGCTCAAGATTCGCACTGTTGGCATTGGCACGAGTGACCAAAGTTTTGGCTATAGCAGCCCGACTGAATAGAGTTGAGATGTGCATCTAAATCTGCAGTGAGTTGCAGCTGTGGATTTATGTTTTTGGGATACATCCGACTCAGTACACGGACATCCCTTTAGACAGATTCCTCTTGCATCGACAGTTACTCCTGTTGGATGTGGTTCGTCCTATGTGGTGGTTTGCCCACATTACACTGGTACCATAGCCTTTGATACACCACAAAGACTTGCTGTCCTGGTCATAGATGAGCCAGCGAGATGCGCACCAATAATTTGTCCTCTTTTCAATTCTGATACGTCTTCCATTATGTTGTGTGTATTGCAATATTTTATGTACAGCTGTGCTATTGCTCTGCTAATTCAACCTTCACACTCTGTTCTTACTGATGGAATGTAAAATCAGTGAAGATTGGCCACCAGGCCGTGCGTATATAGGTGCGAAACCTCCAACACTATATTGGCCAGTGTTTCAGTTTCATTGTCCAACCCCTGTACCTTTGGATTAAAATAGTCGCTAGCTAGGGGTGTCATTTTTTTGACACAGTTGACAGATTAGACTTATGATAGACTGCAAGAGAAACACTTTTTAATGAGAACTTCTTTGGTGGTAGTCCAGCCATCTTCAGCACTGGAGTAACTGACAGCGGTAGCTTAATGTGATGAGTAATCTCTATGTAAATTGATACAAAATGTATACATCAAAGAGGTATTAACTAAATGTTTCCTTTAATGTATTGTTTTTTATTATTATATATATTTACTTTGTGTAGAACCCAATTTTCCATATAATGTCCTGGTTTTTATAATAAAAAAGGGGAAAAAAATCCAAATATGCATTAAATAAATGTATTTTTAATATCAATTTTATCTTTATCATTCTGACACATGCAGTTTTACAGTTTCAGCTAAACAATCACCATTCTTGAGCTGAAGATATGATGTGTCAATTCAAAGAATACATATGGAGCCTATAATAATTAGACCCAATTTGTCACATGACCTGCTTTTATGTGTCCAGTAAGTGGAATATAACCTGTTTTCACCTTTCCCCTCATCACCAGCGTGTACTTGAGGGCCAATGTATTCATGCTTACCCATGGCTTGGCAGTGGGGCATGTTTCCTCGCCCCAATAATATATTAATAATCAGATACTGCCACCGCATGTCTTGCTGTCGCTGTTTGCTTGTTTTTATAGTTCACGGGTCAGTGGAGTGGCATTTGGTGCATGTCCCCTGTGCAAGTCATGTCTGTACTAACTAGCTAGTTGTGACCACTGTGAGGCCGTGTCGGTGACGAGCCGCTTTCATAATGTTGACTATGTAAGTGACAGGCATGATAGGGAAATGCTTATGCAAAACTGAGTATGAATAATGGATGAACTCATATCAATTCATAGATCACATGACCATGGCATAAGCAAACATATTGTCCTTGTCTGTTTGATGAGAGTGGAAGGTCACCAGAGGGGGAAAAAACAGAAAAGAGAGAGACAGCACATGAGAAAAGTGAGTTTATCTAAAGGGGAGGTCATGAGAACTAAATAGTAGCACAGCAATCAATGCTATCTAGAAATATGCAAAATAAGGAAATGCATGAACATTTAAAATGCAACACATGCTCGTTCACTTCAAACATGGCAGGTGCAAAACTGACCATTTTTCTCATTGGCTCTTTTATTTTCTGTCTGTTTGAAATGGGCCTGAACCTGCTCATTAATTTAGTTAAATGAGGTGAGAAAGTTGTTTTCGAGGTGGATGGGGGGTTGGGCGATCTTGAAAGCATTTCCTGTGATTTTGCTAATGTGCAGATCAGGTCCACCAACCCTGACTGCAAGCAGCTACTGGGTCAACGACCACAATCTCGCTCAAAGTCTTTGCTGTACTCCATTTACTTCGGGCCTCTAGGGGCTAATGTTTTGTGACATTGCCAGTTATGCTCAAAATCACTGAAGTTCAAACTGTATGCCTGGATAGATTGAGTGCAAAAGCTGATATTTATTGCTATGCATAAACCAATTAATTTTAAGCTGCCATTATGCCCTAAAAGAGCAGATGGGACCAGTATCTCCAGACCAGCACAGATCAATATCGCCATATTTGTGCTAGAAAATCTCGCAAGATACCTTCACAGGCATTTGTCTGTTAAAAGCACATATCTGAATTGTTGCTTAACCCAACCAGTGACCCTGCCACTTGCAATCTCCCCCCCTCTGCCCAGATTCCCCGGTGCACGATCCCCCTCGGAGGCGGGCGATACAGGGTGTGTCAAAAAGGGCCACCAGAACCAAACAAGAAACCTGTGATTCACAAATCCGAAGGCTCGCTCCGTGGCTGCTTACTCATCTGTTAAAAACAGAGTGATCTGGAAAGTTTGTATGGGAGGCTTTTTGACAGAGCCCTGCTGCTCTGTCAGTGCAGCACATGCTCTAGGCACTGGCATCCCCTATTGCCTTCCAGGTCATTGGGTAGCCGCAGAGGGGGGTCTGCCCCAAGCCCCATGACAAGCCTCTGATTCGCAGCTGGATCCGTAACAAGGTATCATAGTAAATGAGTCGGTAAAACATCACTGAACTGAGGAGCGTGACAAATTGCCATGATATCATTTGTAATACTTAATGTGAATTGCGGAAGAAGGCGGTTCAGTAAGGACGGACTCTCTACCTCATCCAAAACTGAGATCACTACTAATGCGAGAAGGCAACGAATAAATACTCTCGGCATCGTGATTTTACAGGTTGTAGGTGTTGTGACCGTGACATGGGTTGTTTGTGACATGTTGCCCTGCTTTAAATTTGGGTTGGGCTCTTCATTATAAATGAACAGTGATAATGTCACAAACTGTTGCTGTCTTGAGTTAGGTCTTCACCGCAGTACTATTTTGGCAGGTTTCAGAACCCCCAACCCTCAAAAACAAAAAAGGGAAACCCCAGAATCATAACTTTGAAAGTCTCATTTGCAGTTGCTTCCCAGTAAAAAAAAAAATATTATTTAAAAAATATTAATTTTATTTTCACATGAAACTTAAAACTTCCAACATATCTATTTTGATGTTATATGAATCATATACCTTTCTTTAGTTTTTTGTGCCTTTATAATTTTTTTAATCATTGCACTTTAATTTTGTGAGTTTTGTTTTGATATCAAACTATGAAATATCACACACAGACACGTACAATATTCGCATGCAGATATTTCTTTCAGAAATATTAGTATTATTATTTTAACATTACTTACATGTGTGTCTGAGAGAGTTTTTTTTATCTTCCTGGAAATCACAATGGATATCTTAGATCTAAATGTCATGGTTTCATACCAAATCCAGTGACATTTCTGTGATGGGATGTACCCCTGGGTGAACATTGCCAACACTGGAAGAGCATTGATGGCACTCATATGAAGCTTTGTGATTTGCATTTGTTAACATTGGCTTCATACAAGACAACCTTAAATACGATATTTCTTATGTACTATTCAATTATTTTATCGTGTTTGATGTTTGTTATATCACTTACTTGTTTCTGTAATAACATCAAAGAATAACCAAGTAACTTTTATGAAATAAACAGATTTACAGGGATACTAATAAATCAGATTTATCAGAATTCACAGTATAATATGAAATATAAAGCAGATACAGAGAACATTGCTTACTTGAAATGCCAGAGTTAGATTGTGATTTTTCCATCCATACATTTTGTCCATGTTTTGTTCTTTAATCTCCAGCTTCAGAGTTGGCACCATTTCAAGATTTTCAATCAACCAGACATCCAAGACACCAAACCCTGCTGATTCATTGTCCATTTGTACCAGGGTAGACCAAAGAGAACAAAGGCGGTCAAGAGTTACTATATGTATTCGATATATTCTCACATCAAATCATAACATTTAGCTTCTTTAAATAGCCATCATCCACTTTCCATGATTTACAGTGGCATCAAATAATGGTGGTGCTGATGTATTAGATATGGTATAGAAAGTGAAACGGTCTGATTATGATTTGCCGCATGCATATCTGAGCGACTTTCATCAGACGGCACAGGCCCCCTTTTTGGGACAGCCGAACTCTGGCTTCTTTTGGGCGCTCTGTGGTTCCTAGGGGAGACCAGAATAGAAGTCGTGGATCTTGCTGTGATCCAAAGAAAGTGTGCCAAATGCTATCAAAACTGGATTAACAGACGACAATTGAGGTTGATGAAAGGCATTGAGCAAGAAAAAGGGAGTTTCCAAGTAACCCATGAAAGGAATTTCAAACTATATGCAATACGTTGAATATGAGTTCCCGTTCTACACCTGTTATGTTGTGATATTGTTGCAAACTGTTTAGTTTTAGTTATATGATCATTGCACTATTGTTCTGTCCTGAATATGCAGTTTATTTCATACATTTTGTTATAGCATTGAATGTAGGCCTACTAAGTGGTATAAAGATTATATCTTGATGTATGAGAGGTATCTCTGACATTAAAAATAGACAGTTTTAATAGTTTAATAGTTCAATATGATGTAGGAAGTCTGACAAGGTTTGTTCACTTATGTTATATTCTAATGCAACTGACTATGCCATAGTTGTTGTTTTTTCTTTTGGTATTTTTTGGCTCTTACAGAGTTCCACTCCTGCAAGCAATGCTGTGCACAACCATCGCATAACAACCTGACATTTCCTCAGTGTCCCCTGCTGTCTTAATCATGGCAAATATTGCGTGTCATTTGTTTGCCACGCATGGACCTGGCTGATGGTAGTAGTAGTAATTCACCACCGCTGTGCGCCGGTTCCTGGAGTGCGCTACAGTCATGGTGTCGTGCACGTCAGCACATAGACATGACAACCAGGATCATCACCAAACTGAGGCTATGCTTGGAACGGAATACCGGCTCACAAACTCAGTATAAACTATATGCTAAAACAAACAAACAAAACAAAAAAAAAATTGTCGTTTTTTTGTCAAATTGTTGTCATGTGATACGTGTTTAATTTTCTGAGTGGCATTCTATAATCATTATGGAGATAAAAATGTGTTTGTTTACTTCATCCACCACACTGTAAGTAAATGGAAGCTCTGTTTTGTGCATTGCATTCTGGTACAATCCCACACATTGTTCTGGTTGAATGCTGCACATTATTGGCAAATATAGTAGGTCATGTAAGTTAGATATTTTGTTTACGTGCACAGTTTATGAGATAATATGCATTTAATGTAGACATGATAGTATAGATCACTTTAAAAGGTGGTCATTATTCATCAAGAAACAGAAAAAGAACATGGATTTGTATTATTTACTCCAGAATATGCATTGGTCTGCCACTTTAAATCAGAAAAGGGCGGTTACTCATAGGGACCTATTTTTTTCTCTGGCCAATCAAAAGTCACTACTTTTACACAGGGCGACGCAGGCAGCCAATAGGAACACCTCATGTGAGGAAGCTGAAGACATGGCGCTGCGCATAGGACGTGCTTACAGAAGAGAATCTGTGCTGTAAGTTTGAACCTACTGGATATTTCTCTCCTCTTTACATTATACATAATGTGTTAATGACACTGATCGTTTTTAAAGTGCATTAGAAAAGGCGTCACGTATAAACAAGCGCAGAAAACATGCACATGACAAAAAATGAGTATGACATTGACATAGCCTACATGTTTGCATGCCATGCTTTCTTTTACAAGAATAACAGTGTCTGTTTCTTTCTGATTAATTATTTCTGTCACAAAACGCATATTTATAATCCTCCATGTGTATCGTTTGCTTATATGACTTATCAGATATGTAACGTTAAATTGTTTGATGATATGAAAGCAGAAGTTTGATGTCCAAAACTATTGGCCATACGTACATTTCCTAATCAGACGCAGAACGGTTTCGAATAGTATCCAAAGCAAATTAAATATTGTTTTGAGTTGAAATTATTCTATAGCTATGTGAGAAGAAAGAGACAGAAAGGAGAAGAGGAACGCTTAGCGTGCTGATACACCTGTCATTTGTTTGCCATCCAGATAGGCTGCCTGTAAATGATCCCGTTTAATACACGACCATTTAAAATTATAGATAAATTCACGGACATGACATACTGATACTACATGACTTGACCGTGTTTTCATTGTCATTTACATTCAAACTGTTTTAAGTTTTTTATTATAATAAAAAGCAATTATAAATGTGTGAAATAGATCAACAGATTTTTATTTCAAATAGCCTACATTTCTGTTCAAATGAGATTTCTGTTCATCAAAGTATTTTTTTTACATGGTTTCCACAAAAATATTAAGCAGCACAACTGTTTTCAAAATTGATAATAATAATAAGAATTGTTACTTGAGCAGCAAATCAGCATATTAGAATAATTTCTGAAGGATCATGTGACACTGAAGACTGGAGTAATGATGCTGAAAATTCAGCTTTGCTATCACATGAATAAATTACATAATAAATAATACATTACAGGAATAACTTACACATACGTGTGTGTGTGTGTGTGTATATATATATATATATATATATATATATATATATATATATATATATATATATATATATATATATATATATATATATACATTACTGTTTATATATACTGTATAAATAAACATTACTGTTTTACTGTATTTTTGATCAAATACATGCTGCATTGCTAAGCATAAGAGACAAAGCGTGAAAGATAAAAAAATCTGGCAGACCCCAAACATTTGAACAGAAGTGCATACGTATCAAGATATGTAATATTACACAGATCTCTCATTATATATACTTATCTTTATATTGGATTATATAATACTGAATTAATCTATGATCTTTTTAATTAATTTGTATCTTTTGCA
Source organism: Gobio gobio (assembly GCF_949357685.1). Classification (NCBI taxonomy): domain Eukaryota; kingdom Metazoa; phylum Chordata; class Actinopteri; order Cypriniformes; family Gobionidae; genus Gobio; species Gobio gobio. The sequence goes on from NC_137103.1 coordinate 37,829,992, forward strand.
TTATCAGAATTATTGGAGTCTTGATTCTGTGGTTAATTCTAACTAAAGAGCATGCAGAATGTATTCTATTTTTAATTATTATTGATTAATACATTTATTGATTTTGTTGTAAAATACCTTTCAAAATGTGAAGTCCCAGTTTTGACAAGATTTAAATAAAAAAATGTAAAAGTATTTTGGTCCATGACATGCTTAAGACCGTGCTTAAATGTTATTTTTATTGTGTGTTCAACATTCTTCAGATATGATGAATGAATGACTATTCAATTACATTACATTTTGTATGCTTAAGAATGAGCAAAATGTACGACAAGCTTGTCTTTTCCAGAGGTAATCCAAACAACCAGTCAAAATCACTAAAGCAAATTAGTACTGTAATTCTACATGGTACATCTGTGTCTAATTCCTCTTGAGAGACTTTAATGAGGGACTTCAAACAGTTTAAATGTCAATTACAAAGAAGGCATGGTTTTAAGGTCCCAGTAATCTGTCCATATTGGGCATTGGTCATCAGGACATGGTGCCAGGTGGCTGTAATTCATAGCAGATGAATTTCCAGAGGCGCTCTACTGATGGGCCAGCTAATGTACAGTGTGAACTGTGACTGTCACGCCAGGGTTTGTCATATTTGCAGTTAGTATGTGAATATGTGGTGCGTCCAATGACAGTTTCGGTGCCCGAGGTCATCCAGGAGGATGTGTTTAACTCTGTTAATTAAACCAGCAGTTCATGTTTGTTATCCCTTGAAGACAAATCCATTTGTTCAGCTTCTCTAAAGGAATCCGTTTCTCACACATTCACTGTTAAATTAGTTTGCCTGAGCACACATATAGAGGACCTGGATTATCATCAGCTTTCCATTTGTTTAATAACTCTGTGAGCTGATGTGAGTGTTTTTTTTCCCCTCCTTCCACAAAAGCCACAAAGCAAACTGAGTTGGCTTGGAAGGAAATTTGAACACATGGCTAACTGCACGGGCTGGACCCAATTCCGAGAGCCGTGAGCGGAATGTGTGTGTGTGTGTGTGTGTGTGTGTGCATGTTTTATGGAGAGCCACTGGCTTGGAAGCAGACTGGGATATGTCACAAACACCCTCGTGTCAAAGATGCAACAGCATCCCAGAGGAAACATGGATTGACGCTATGAACTCGACAAGTGATGAAAGTAGCCTAGAGCTTGTCAATTACACTTCCCGGGCCTGGACCCTATAAGTTAATGGGCAGCTTCCCCTTTTGAGGCCTGCCAAGACTTTATAGTACTGGTTATAAAACCATGAAGTGTAATGTGCTACTATAACTTTTTCAATTAAGAGCAACTGTGCAAATGCCCTCGGATACCTGGAAGCAATGGCAAGCGATTTTAGAGGGTTTTGTTAGCATAAATCAAAGATGGCGTTCTAGATGCCTTCATTTAGGAAACATTTTTAATGAACTTCTCTTCGGGATCCAAGTCTAATGGGGTTTTGCTTATATAATTTTTTTTAATGCTAAATGCCATACCCTAAAATATCCCACTGTGCCCATCGCCATCAAGTTAATTGTTCATATTATTTGCTTTTAAACTGCTGGATCAAATATACTTCTTTGTCCCGTGTTTGAATTTTATATCAACTGCGTTGGCAGTGCATGAAAGGGATAAATTAGGGTTGTTGTTGTTTCCTGTTATAATATTCCTTGTGTGTGTGGAAGGACTGTGACATTTCCGAACAAAGTCAACAGGACAGGACAGATCATTTTAAATGTTCAAAGCCGTCAGTCTCCCCTCATCTGGTGCCTTTTAGTGTAGGTGCAGCCTTTGGCATCCCATAGAAAAATAAATGAGTGCTGAGTAAATAGTGATGTGTTGACAACTCATTTCCACATTGATTGGTGCCGGTAACAGGAGCAGAGGTGTGTGGCCTTAATCCAATTACGAAAGAAAACCAGAGCCTCACTGTAACGAAATTCTACCTATACAGAGAACCGAGTAACCAAAATGTGGGTTAACCAGCTTGACCCAGTGTGATCAAAGCAAGCCCGAGGTTGTTTTAGTGTGGAATAAGTGTAAGCTGTATTTATGCCGCTCCCTTGTAAAGTGTGTGAGGTTGTGAGACGTGTTTATTTGTCTCTACTTCATGGAACCAGAAAAAACCTGATATCGGTTTTGCGTCCGTCTTTCTCTCGCATTTCAGATGCGTCAATATATCGGTCTATTACCTGTTGTTGACCCCCCTAAATTGGGCCTTTGAAATTTGTTACAGAGCATTAACTTAACACATGTTCTGGGGGAAAACAAAGGGGAGGTAACAGGATTGGGAGCCAGCTGAGTAAACTGAATGTTAGAGGGATGGCAGTTCGGAGCGTTCTTGTCCCGGAGGTAACTGAGAAGGTCCATACGGCCAACAGATGGAGATTTGTGCTCCGAGTCCCCACCGACCCAAACAAGTGCCTCTGCTCTTGCATTAAATGCTTTGATCAACGGAGGGTCTCGGCCAGAGAGCGGCTCCTCAGATAGGCCGTGGACTCGCATCTGTATAAACATGGCCTTTCAGGAATGTGTGAACAATGCAACAATAGAATCTTGTTCTTGAGCCAGACCCCTGGACTCGTGCGGTTCACCGATCGAGCTTGTGCTCGGATTGAATTAACAGTTTTGGGAATATTCACTGTTTTCAGACATAACAGCGATTGGATGTTGAAACTTTGCCTTTGATTCACACGAGTTTGAACGTGAGAGTGGCACGAAAATGTAGAGCCCGTTAGTTATCATTTCAATTCATTTGGCTTTTAGTAGCTATATTAACAAAAATATTAATGTGCTTTCTCACAATTAATACAATGTTTTTTTTTAATGACCAGTGTTACACAGCTCTTAGAACAGCGGCAATGTTTACGATGAAACAAAAAGGTGTTCCATCGGAAGGCTGTTTTTGATAAACGTGCTTTTTTGTGTGCGTGACTAAACCGAACAGGCCAATTATTTGAAAATGTTTACGGAGAAAGCACTGAGTCACTGCTTCCATCAGGTGAACTGGCTGCAGTGTGAGGTGTGTGCGTTGGCTTGCATGATCTCCTGCCACAGCGTCTGCCACGCTTAGTTCATCATACTCTAGGCAGAGCTCTGGAGAGACACCTGGACTGGCCAGCCTCTGCTGGGAGTGCCAAGCTGTGCCAAGATCAACTGTAATCAACACACATTTTCTGTCTTATATATCATCATTATTAACTTTAGTGCTGAGTTTATACGGTAGGCAGCTGAAGGAATTTTTGTAGTGGTTTAGATGCTCAGGTTTGTGGCAGCAGTTCTCTCTCATTCCCCATGGTGTCAGTGTTCGCAACGTTTGATTATTGCCCTTTGGTCACGCACCAGGTAGGCAGTGCAGGCCCTGCAAGTCAATGAAAAGTTTCAAGTCCTTATTTTATTTGAAAATAATTATTCTTTACTCGTTTTTGTTGATTTAAAAATAAATTATGTTATTAGAAATGATATAGCAACAAAACAATATTAGTATTTATAGTAGTTATAATAATAACAACAACATATTAGGTTAATATTAGGAAATCGCATTAAAAAATGTATAATTAGATTTCATAAAATTAATAAATCAATTAAATTCATAAAAAGTATACAATTTATATTAGTAATAAGCATTTGTATAGTGCATTATACAATTACATGTTACATATTTAATTGTATTGCAATATCTATAATACACAAAATGTGTTCGTAATATACTTACACATATATAAAAGTTATACTCATCGAGAAAAATATAAATTGGTGTGATATCAGTGATATTTTATGGCTCTAATTTAATATTGTTGATATTATTTTGAGGGTATATTAAGCTCTAGTCTTGTCCTACAAATATATTGTTCTGCTATAAAGTACAACCATAGAACTACTGTTTTTTTCTCTTAATATATTATATATATTTTATATTTGAATAAGTGCATGCCTGACCTAACCTAAATCTACTATCTCTCCACCTAAATCACTAGAGGCAGCTAATTTTATGTAGAAACACGGATCTTAAGTTCTAATTTAAAGGCCAGAGCAAACAGCACTTACAGGGAAATTAGTCTCCGGCGATGAAGCGTGCAATGAAATCATATCCATCCCTTTTTTAATGACTGAATAAAATATTAAAAGAACATAAGCAATAAGAGGAGAAATAATAATAGGAGCAGATTTCCCATGGTGCAGCACATGGAAATGGGGAGATAGGAGCCCTGAGGTTGGGCCAGGCTCCTTCTCTCTGTGTCTGTGAGGCTCCACCAAGCCAGCCAACGTTCCACCGTTTCTCATTAGCTTTGGAAATGAGCACGTCGTGGTTCAGGCTACGCAGCAGGAGGTTCGAGCTCTGCATTCGACAGTGTTTGAAAGATAGGTGGCGCTCAGGATCCTGAATATCGCCTGCTTGACCGCTCTTATATGGCTTGGATATTAGAATAGTGTCTGTAGCTTATTTACAACCCGGGCAAGCTCACAGCCTTTCAAAGTGCTTTGGACTTTTAAAACACCAGTTGTAGTTTCTATAAATGCTTTTGTAATTTTCATATTGGTTTAAGGCTCTTTTCCCACTGTGTTGGAGGAACTATTGCAATCCCAAATTGAACATTTGGCTTCTGTTGCTAGGAAGTATGTTTATGGATTTGAATAAGTGATTAAATGTTAATTTTATAGTAACTGTTAAATGTCAAATTTAGGTTATTGGACTTCTCTTTTCATAACAGGCTTTTAATGCTTTAGATTTGTGGAGAACAAAGCTCCTGCCTTTTTCCTCAGGGAATTGTTTTATCATACGAAAGTAACACATCTGTTGTCAGATTCACAGAAATGCTATTCTGCCAAAACGTCACTATAAAACATGCACAGTGTTGCTTATATGGACACGTTAGTAATTAATTCTTCCAAATTGTCTGTTTTTTCTTTAAGTCAAATAGTGTGTCAAATATGTAAAAGATGTTCATATGGATAACGCATTATTTTTCTTATACAATATGATTGTGTTTCTGATTTTTCTTTCAGGAACAAAATACTAAAAGCTTATTTAAGCACTTTGATTAAAGTACTTCTGCCAGTTTCAATTTACAGATTAGGCCTTGCACTTTTTTGTGCTATGAATGCAATACTGTCTTTCCCCCCCCCAAATTTTTTTTTTCAGGTATTCACACTTCTGTAGGGTTTGGAGAGAGTTAATCAGTTTTCTCTGCTTTTGGCAGACATGTGTTAGGAGCATGACAAACCTGAAAAAACCTACTAATTATGGATATCACCCCCGCAATGATTACGCCTTACTTCCCATTTCCTACTTTTTGTGTCTTTTAGCTTTAGGCTAGAAAGTAGTTTGTCCCAGTGTCAGCAACTATGTACTTTAGATTCTTGTATTCAGCACAGAATATTTGTACCAGCTAGGAATGTGCAAAATTCCTTTTTATTGTTTTTTTTTTTTAATTGACTAGTCAGCAGGTTGCCTAAACAGCTAGTTCACCAGTTGGAGAGCAGCCCTGTATAATTAGGCTGTTCAGGTTCTCCTGACCTTCATCAGATGCATTTTATAGGGGCACATACCTAAGACGTGGAATAGAAAGTGTCTCGATTGTTTTTTAATTGAAACCGCATCTTCAAAAAAATAAAGTACAAGATGTAGGCGTGAATTGAATTCCCAGTTATCTCAGTGGCAAAAAGTGTCCCAATTAACCTGAATTCACCCCTAATGCATTGGCCGAATATGTCAAGCTGCATGTATTTTAAAATGGTTAAAATTATAGATTCAACTTACAGTATGCAAGGGGGAAAAAAATGTATTGTAGGGATATCCATAATACATCAATGTATACTGGGGATGGAACACTATGGTCAACTACTCATGTAACAACTAGGCTTGTCATGGTCAAATTTCAGCAGTACCAATACCAGTCAAATTTCACGGTTGTTGGTACTTATTACAGGAAATAAATCTATGAAATACATTTAAATAATTAATGCTCTTAATAATTATAACGCATTAAAACATTAGCATTATAAAGGTCAAATGAAAAGTTAGAAATAAAATGAAAAACAGAAACACATTACAGGTAACAGAACAAGTGCAGTTCTATTGCACTTACATTGCAAGACTTGCATTGTGACCAATGAAAATTTGCACTGTGTACTTTTATTCAAATTATAAATGAGTGAAATACAGAAAGCTAGCAAAGTGCGCTCCCTTTATAATCAATGAAGCTGAAATCACTTCAGTTCAGCTGCAGCGCAAAAACTGAGTGAAACCTCAAAGAATCTCTCTATTCTGTACAATTAATCTCTTTTATACACTTTATACTTTGATTTACAAGCATGCAGAGCTCATGCTACAGGCTACAGGTGTGTTTACACATTTAACAAACATGTCTGTGATTGGCTACAATGCTCAATGCTGCAAAAATGCCTAAATAGAAACTTTTGATGCTCTTCACAGAACGCTCACACAAATACAGACGGAGCATTTGAAAATAGTCGCCTATCAGCAGGTACAGGATCAACCCGGTCCTCAGTACTACTGGTACCTCAGAAAGCCGAGTATCGTTATGTTTTTTTAAAATTTCAGTATTGACTTGGTACCAAAGTACAGGTTCTTTTGATAACCCTAGTCATAATCGACCTAGCTAATTAGTTAGGCCAAAACTCTGTTCACACTTTGAGCTTTTGGGATTGACAACCGCATTTACTTAAGGGTTTGAGTCTCAAAATGTCCCGTTCACACAGCAACCCACAGTAGCGTATTAAATACTGTCTGTATGAAAATGTAATGGGAGTAACCATAGCGACAATAACCAAGTAATCGAAGAAGGCGGCACTTGTGATATGATGGGCCGCGAGTTCATCCGTCAAAGCTTTATTAACCAACAGCAGCTTTTATGTCTGGGTGGAAAGCGGAGCATTTGAGTTGTGCGTTGAACACAAAAGTGATGGAAGCTGGAGAAGTTGGAGATCAGTGACTGGATCTAAAACCTTCAGATGACACACACCCCATATCTCCGTCACACATGAAAACCCGCAATACGCGGTTGACACGCTTTTGTGCAGCGTAGAGCAGCTCTCTCGCACTGTATGTTGTGACAGACAACTAGTTGTCCAGTCCAGTTCCGTTCATCCATTTCGATGTGAGTTCGCTTATAGAATGCAGTTATCACTCCCAAAACTGAACTGTGTGTGAACTTAACCACATTAAGGACTCAAATACAGAACTGACAACCATATTATATTGCTGTGTACACGTGGCCCTATAGTAACTAATTGGCTAGTAGGATATTGGACAACAACCCAAGCATCATAACTCATCCCTAAGGCCCCAAAAGATCCTTGTACTCTCTGACAGCTTTTTTGAATCGATATCATAACTACTGCTTACTCCACTCTGTCCCCTTCTGCCCTTCCGAAAGCTCTCGTAGAACGCCTGCTCCTGAAATTCTTGTTCCATGTATCCTGTCCTTTTCCCAGGGGGGGTGAACCGGTATGGCCTTTGGAGGTGGGAGCATGCAGGCAAGCGAGACCGTTTACTTGCGCCTCTTAATGGGGAGCGTGATGGGAGCCTGTTCACATCGCTGGGCCGACACTGCTCTACTAGTGCTGCAGCTCATTAGAACAAGGCCAAGATCCTGCCACAAACAGGATCTCGACCGAGCCAAAGACCATCCTCATCCAACCCCCCTCATCACACTCAAGAGAAAAATCTGTCCTCATAGGACGCGTCTGTACGCATCACTGACCCCCTTAAGATGCTAGTTTCCAAGCTCAGCTGCCTTTGGTTCGGTTACAGCTAGTGCCTCCTGAGTACACGCAATATTTGTTTGGTTAGTTTTTGTTTGTTTATTGTTTCCAGATGGCAGCCCTCAACTTTGCCTGCGTGGCTTTCAAGTTCCCAGAGAGAGTTTTATAGTCTTGGCTGGAGTGCTTATCCTGTTTCCTAGACCCTGCTTTATGATGGCACTTTTTTTACCTTGAAACTGGTAACAACTGTCAAAAGCTGTCTGCATTTTTCTGCCGTGAAAATGTGCAGTGTAGCTTTGTTGTGACGCCACAAGGTTTACCCTAAGTTTAAGGGTCACTTGTGAAGGTAGTGTCCCATTCTCCGTAATTTAGTTCCGTATTGGGAACCGGCCAGATTCCTTTGTTCGTGGAGGTGCAGTGAAATGTGGTCCTTTTGTTATGAGAAGGACTGATGAGGCTGGAAACCTTTTCCCATGGCTGGATCTGGGCACCGTTAAAGCCACGTCACTTATTTACAGGAATACAGGAGGTCAGCCTCGGCTGTAAACTGGGGGTGGACGACTTGCCCTTCAGATGCGGTAAAAACCAGGGGGTAGCTCAAACTCAGGGTTCAATACAAGTTGAGCTCAATCAACATGATTGATACAATATGATTGTAAAGCGCTTTGGGTGTACACAGTACAGCGCTATATAAATTCATTCAACATCATTTGTAGCATAATGTTGATTTAACATTAAATAAAATTATTGTATTGCAACTTATTGTATTTAAGTTTCATTGCAGCACTTGCAATTGAAGATAATGGGGCCAATTTTGGGGGGATCTGTTAAGCTTATCATTTTCTAAAAACCTGTCCTGTACGTTAACTCTTCTGTTAAATATTGTGTGTTATTTTAGCTGTTTAAGGCATTTTACAGTTATTTTATTATTTGCAGGTGTGCTGTCATAGTGACAAAGTTGTAAAAAAAATAATTTAAGCTTGTTTGGTGGCATACTATTGAAATAGGAAATTTAACATTCACAAATGTTAAACGTCATTCACATCCATTGTAAGTGCCTCACTGAAGCCTAGATTTTTGCTTTTATAAAAAAATTTTTTTATAATAATACAAGGGGCAAGTGAAAATAATATTTTTTTGTGGCAATGAGCACTATGCCACAAATACTGTTGATTTGATTACTCTTGCATGACAGTCTGGTTTAACCACAGTCTCCATAGAGTGCAGCCCGTTTTTGCGTCTCTAAAGCGACTGGAGACCCGTTTCCCATTGCACGCAGCTGGTGTCAGCACCGATGTGTCATGGTAACGGTGCGATGACTGTGTCAGGCAGGGCTTAGCTCATGTCAGTCTTAATCACGGGATCATCATGTTGTTAAGGTGCTGAGAAAGCTGCGATACAGTATCGCGTGTAGCACTGCAACACGGTCTGGCTTGAGGCTGACCCCTGGGATGAGGTGTGACCGTGACGTATAAGCTTTCTTTTTTTTTCTCCGGACCTTGTTGTCTGTTTAATCTTTTCTCTGACCGCTCGGCAGCTTGGGTCGGGAAGAGGACAACAACTCTTGGCTGCACTTTTTTTGAACTGTGTTATCATGTCATACGTTTCTTTAAATAGCAGGGAAGCCTCATGCATTTAAGGTGTTTAAGAAGGGATGTTAAAGGACAACCGGGTTGTCAATGGGAATGTAACCGTGATGTGCTCTAATAGCTTTTTAAGTAGTACTCACAGTACACTGTAGTAAATGCATGTAATTAATTGAATTGCTTGTTTTTGATTAAATGCTGTTTACGCTAACCTGTTTCTGGGACACTAGGGTGTGATGCAGGAAGTCCTTGACGATTGTCCTTTTTTTCAATTTTGCAAAGGTTGAACGCTAAATACGATATGAGTGGTTACGTCACACAAGGGAACAACAGCCTATTTTTTTCATGGTAGTGCGAGGCTAAATTTGGCAAACTCTGTACCAAAATATTGTTGCACTATTTTTTTCACTCTGCAATCACATAAAATGAGTTGAGAAAGGAATTTATGTAGGTTTTCTGAAAAATCCAATAGAAAGTGTTTTTTGTATAAACCTGTAGGGGGTGGTTGTGGATGCCACCCGTCAATCAACACCTGTATGTGATTTGTGATAACTGTTATGTGATCCATGTTGCATACCCCATTTTTTCACATTGTCGTCACTACGATTCAGAAGTTGGGAAAGGATATGTTCTAAAAAATCCAATATGTAATGTTTTTTGTAGTACATATTGTTTAAAATCCTTTCATTTTTTCACCTCTTGAACGGTGGGCTTTGGGTCAAAAATATTTAACTCTGTTGGTGACTTGAGAGATACGTGTCTAGGTAAAGGTTTAATTGTTACACAAAACATAGAGGTTCATTTGGGAACTAGTACATAGATCAAACAGCCTTTTTCAAACGATTCACTTCTGAACTAATTATCACTTAATAGCTGATGTGCCAACAAACAACTAGGCTAATTATTATCTGATTCTGCTTCCGCGAGAGCACAAAGTGAATTATTTTAACACCTTTGTAAATGTCCCCAGAAGAGCGTTCTTCAACAGAATCTGCCCCAGCTGCAAAATGATCTAACAGGCGAGGGTGTCTCGGTTCATTTTTGGCTTTTTTGCTGCGATTGAAATACTCTTTTTGCCAGAGGAAAAAAAAAAAAACATTTGTGACTGGCATTGTTTGGTTTATCTGTAGCTAAGAACTTATGACACAAACTCTTTGTTTGTGGTTACTTCCGAAAAAAAGAAAAGCAGCCTCGTGAATTTGCCCACGGCATTTTTTTTTGCGGTGCTCATGTCTGAAAGGGTTGAGGGGGAATGGTTTGTTTAGCTGAAAAGGTCCTCTAAACGGTTTAACCTTCCCGAGCAGCCCGACAAACAGATAGGCTGAAATTGGTGGTGGCACGGCCGGCCTTTTATAAAAGCAAAGTCCTTTTATTTGTCTGATCCGCATGGATTTGTATTCAGTCGACACGAAGGGCCATGATTATGAAGACGTGTGAATTACAGACCAGGTCGTTTGAAAGTGACGACCTGGGAATGGCACCAAAGCCTTTAGAGAAACTGCCTTTTGAGGCTTTTTCCCTTTAATTCCGGTGCTGGCTAGTCCCCACAAACCCCCCTTAGTCCAGTTGGCACGGCTTTGATCTGTCCGTTTGACAATGAGCCCATCACAAAATTGCAAATTAAGGCAACTGGACACTAAATATTAAATGGAACAAAATAACATTTGGGGGTCTTTCTTGTGTTAGGAACAGACTGTTTGTGTTCACAATTATTGGAAAACCCAGTTGCGGGGTCACTTTTTGATTCTTTCGGATTTCTGGTCATCCTTATCAAGCATAGCGTTAGTTCTTGGCATGTCACATCAGTCAAGCTCGCATTAGCTGAGTCTCAGCAGATCCACGTCCACCTATAGGAATACGATGCTATTACAGCATTCATAAATAAGGTCCTTCAGTATGATCAGCAGCTTATCGCGTTGCTCAGGAGCTAATTACCTTCCTCCATCCCCAGCTCCTCCTCTCGTCTAGTCAGGATTTGGCTTTATGATTCCCCTTTGAACAGACAAATTTCACAAATTATATTGTATATTAAACATCAATGATATATGGCGGTATGGTTCTGTTCTATTTACCCTAAGGGGGGTGATTGCTGCTCTCCCTGCTCTTATCCATGCTAGGCTGCATGGATGCGCAGGGAGTTCTTGCCCAGAACAGAACCAAAGCACCAATCCCAACTGTATGCTAATTGTCAATCATCTTTGTCTGTAGTGATCCTGACGGAATTGGGCATTGGATATCGTCCCACACTGCTGGTAGATCTGCGGCTCAATTGCAGGATCCTCGGGACCACGACGCAACAGAGTGTAGCGCGGGACAAGTTTTAAAATGGCTTAGTGTGGAGGCAAGAGGGAAGAAACTGATATATGCGCAGGAAGCGGGAGAATGAAATAACCTGTGAGCTACCGCAAAATATAATTATCTAATAATAACAGCAAGCAAAACCTCTAGACCTCTTGCTTGTAATCAGACCACGGTAACCATCTCTCAGACACATCGCCATGCCTTTTAGGCCCGGCCGCAGCCATGCGCTACTTCCTACAGGCCTTTGTTTACCCTTCTGGGCCCCAGCTGTTTGGATAGGTGATAGCCATGCTCCTCGCCCCAAGGCCGCCCAAAAACCTGAGTCTGTGCACTGTTGCTCCCCAAAACCTAAATAGGCGCATTAGACACAGCACATTAAGGGGCTGCTGGTGTGGAGGTGGGTGCGTGTCCCAGAGGCCCTCGTCTCTCTCCTCCTTCACACCTCGTCCCCTTTGCTCTGTCTGGACAGATCAGGGGCCATGACACTGCGAAAGCTCTAAGCGGGCCTTTGTACTCCGTCCCCCCCATTCTCCCACCTCCATTCACACAGTAGCTTCCTGATTTAGATATATCTCCACCAGTGAGAACGGGTGCCCATTGTTCGCTTCTTTTTCTTGTTACACCATGTTTGATCTGCCATTATGTCGACTAAGAGACGTCATAAAGCTGTTTTTGTGTCCCTGTTGACTTTACCTTCCTTGCTACGTCCCAGCGCTTTTGGTGCCATATGCGCAGGCACAGCATTATATGCTGTAAAAATACCCATAATGCCAGTTGGGGCATAATTGTATGCCAGATGAACTGGGGTCCATCTAAACTTTATTTTTTTTTATTTTTTTTTATAAATGATGCTGTATTATAGAAAAAGAATGACGCACATCAATCACCCAGAGAAAAAACTTTCATATTTAGGAGTTCTACTGGATAACTTATCCAGTAGAAAAAACCCTTTGAAAGTACAAAATACAAATATAACCACTGATATAGTCCAGACAAGCTATTATGGAGATGATGAAGAGTAAAGGGCAGAGGAAAACTAACATGGAGATAAACAAACTGCCCAGTTTATCCTTACTGACAATTTTCTCCTCTGTAATGAAGTGTATTTCCCTGTGGCTCGCGTTAAGCACTCTGATTTTGTGCAGATTCTGATTGGTGTCATAGCTGAGAGAGCGCGAAAGATTGGATCAATAATGTGGGCCCGGGATCAGAAAATGAGGAAACCTGTTCCCAAAATAATGAAAGCAATGATGGTGTCTCTCCACTCGTAATGAACTTTACTACGAGCGTACTTGAGCATGACTTTGTCTCAGAGCAATGCAAATGGAATTGCCCCCTGATGGTTTGGAATGCACCCAGCTGGCCTTTAAAAGGTGATAATTGGAAAATACAGGATACAGCCGTGGTCAGAAAAGGGACTTCTTGTTCGACTGCTTTAACCACTGCGTGTTTGATACAGGCTACGGCAATCTTGCTTTGAGCAAGGTTTTTACATTTACATTTTTCTTTTTTTTATTGGAAGGTCACATTTTGGTTTGTTACTTTTACTAACACATTAATTATTTTTTTGTTATTTTATTCTATTAGTACTGTATTTTTGGTGGACTGGAGGTTGAACTTTAAAACTGAAAAAATGACATATTATTAAGATGATTATTATTATGAAAATATTATAATTTAATTTGCTTGCCCTCTGTTTATCATAAAAGATTAGATGTTTGTCTGCGGGGAGAAGTTAAATAATAATAATAATTGAAAAAAACATTATTACATTTATTTATTTTGGTTCAACTCCGCTTATTGTCTGCCTGGTTAGATTTTTCCCAGGCTTATGTAGTTCTCATAGATGAAGGTAAAGTGTGGCATAGAAAGGGTAAAACATGCCCTTGACTTGCCTCCCCTCCTTTCCTTTGGCTTTTTGTAGTCCTACAACAGTGCATAAAGCCAGACAGCATTCCTCTACATCCACGGAAGGAAGTCATGAGGCCTGGGATTTTGGAAAGCTTCTGTCCCTTACAAGTCTAAATTGAAACCAGTTCGCTACTCCTCCTTTAACTCAGGTTAAGGAGGCGCAGACGGACTTCATTAGAGTCACTGCAGTGGTAAGGGCTCAGTTATAATCGGACTCTGACTTGAGCGGTGAAAACTGATTTGTGTATGTAATTTGCTGGGTGATGCAGTCATGTCTATTTTTGACCTGTTAAAGCACAAACAAGAAGATAAATGTTATCAATTGACGCCACGCTTACGCAAGCTGTTTTGAAAATGCCAGCATTATCCAAGCAAAATAGCATGGCGTGTGTTCGGTGCCATCCTGCCTGACCTGGGTGTCAGTCTGCTGAAGTTTCCATCATTAGCACACCGATGTACCGCCTGAACAGGAAAGCTTCTGAAATATCACATGGAACCTTTTCAAATAATTTCCTCTGAGTCATGAGCCGTGCTGTCAGCGGTTATGTCAGCTGGAGGTGAAAAAGTTGGACTCCAGTTTAAGTAAAAGACACAACAGGCTTTGCAAAATCACCCCAGCCAATGCTAATTTATAAAGTCCGTTCACATCCCAAGATGCTGTGCTTTCTCAGCCCGTGTACCGGCTCTAAACGTGTGACGTGTATTTTCCGTGTTGATGTGTATCAGGTGGTGTAAATGTTGTCCAGGTGGAGTGGGGAAGGAAGGGTGGTGGTTGGATGCGGCCCGCGGCCAAGCACAACAGCTTCCATTCCTCCCTTTCCACAACCCACCCTCCCGCCATCGTACTGATTATCCAGACTTTATTCAACGAGATGTGAGAATTAATTTTGCTGAGCTTATCAGCGAATGAACTGACTGCCAGGGATGAGGGGTAACTAATCTAATTCAACTAAAATAGCAGCTACTAATTAATAGACATTTTTTCCTGCCACTGTTCAGTTTTTGAAGTGCACTAACAATTTTTTCCCAAAAAGTAGTTGTGTAGCTTGACAAACTGATACAACTCAGCCTAAAATTAGTCATCAAGCTTATTTAAAGTAAGCCACAGTCAAGCAACTATCAAAGACAAATATGTTTTTTTACAATAAGCGTTTTAGAATGACGCCCAACGATGAGGGAATCCTGGAGGATGATGTGAGGGCAACCCCAGTATGTGTTGCACAAACCATGATATAACATTAAAGCTACACTGTGTAACTTTTTTAGTCTATTCTTAGCTAAAAACACTTAGTTCTTTCAAAAATATATGTGCTCATTAATGTATATTTACTTCTTTCAAGTAATAAAGTATTCTCGTAAGTTTATAATATGCCATTGAAAATACATAAGGTAATGGGATCTAACGGTGGTCGCCATGTTGCCCCTCCATCTTGAAAGTACATTAGCCAAAGAGGGACATACCCGTAAATTCAAGCTTCGCCATTCGCGTTTTAACCGGTTTTAACACTGTGCGCGTCAACTTGTTCAGACTTGTCTGGTGCATGCGCAGAGAGTTCATCTCAGCAGCTCCAGTAACGGAGTTATACAGAGTTTTCCTGGCTTGTTTATTCCTCAAAAGTCTGTTTTTCCTTGTGTGGTATTTCTGTGCGTTAATAACTCCGTAAGTAATAATAGTTATTGTCATTGTGGATGTGTTTCAGAGTGTGTCATCGCGTAATTCAGTTGATTCAGAAGTATTTTTGTGTCAACATACAATAGCGTAATGCTCACCTATTTGAATAATCATTCAGTTATTTTGTTATCAACAATGTTTATTCGTTTATAGAAAATATTTGCTTGTAATGTATGTTGATGGAAATATGTATCAGGTCTGATCGGCATATTGACACTTGTTATACAGAGCTAAACCTGCGCACACACTTTTGTAATCCGACACCGCTTGTTAGCAGCAGCAGCGGCAGCTCCGCTCCTTTTAATGCAGCTGCATTTAGCGCCTATATATGGTACAATAAGCTCTGGTTTACGGTTACATTATACAAATGTAACTTATAAGTATAGTTATACAGTTCTTAACTGTGTATCTTCTGTCATGCCATTATCATGTATATTTACCATCCTTATTTGTTCTCTCACAGAAACCACATTTATGTACATATACGTGCAAACCTGTTTATGCCTTGCAATTGGATGACTGAATAAACATTACTATCATCAAAGTTCACTCTGGATTAGCTGCAGTTCTTTCTAGTCGAATAATTAGGCCAGTTGAGTTCCAACCATCCCACTGCGCACAGAATATCCCACAGGCACCGTGTCGAATGTGGACGAGGTCGAACTGGAAGCCATATTAATCTTGGACTAAATCGGCCACCGTAGGAGTTAAAACGAAATCGGAATTGAGAGGAACAGAAACTAAAATTCACTGGATGGTCATATACCTTTTCACCACTAGATGGGGGAAAATATCACACAGTGTAGCTTTAAAAAACAAAGCAACAGAGAGCAATATGTCTTTTTCAGATCTAATGTTTGTTCTGCATATCAGCTTCTGAGGGAATAATGTTATAATCCTCTTTGCAGTAGAGAAAGCTGCCTACATATACACAGAGGAATAGAGTAACTGCAAAGAATTTGAGTAAAAGCGTAAATGCAGCTTTCATGTCTTAATCAGCTTTTCCACATACAAGCCCTGATAATCATAACATATATGGCTTGCTCCATTACTGCAAATTAGTTTTTGTGAAGGAATTACTCTTTCTACCTGACTCTCTCTAGTCCCCGTCTTACTTTTTTCCCCTTAATAATCTGTTTCTCTCAAATGGACATCACAATGCTGAAGAAAAGATCTGTCGCTACTTCCATTTCATTGTGAAGTCCCTGTTCACATTTTACATTGTCGTAGCCTTGTTACATAGCCTTGTTTTTGATTCACTTGTGTACTTTTTTTTTATTAGTAAATGTTTTATTGGTCACACTTTAGTTTAAAGGTCCCATGGCATGGCATTTTTCTATTATTTTATAATGTTTCCTGAGGTGTACTTATATTGTTAGTATGACTTTTACATCATAAAATGTCATAATTTAGAAATAAAAGGCATTTTTTCTATACTGCTGTTTGTCCTGTGGCTGAATGCCCTGCTTCAAGAGGCGTGTCTGCTGTGAGACTTCAGTAAAAACGCCCACTGTTGTGATTGGCTGACATCTTTGCATTTTAAATGAGCGGAGGGGGCGTGGTTTAACGAGGCACGAGCAGGCACGAGCTGCTGCCAGAGAGACGATGGACCTGAGTTCACTTCACATCAGTTCTCAGCATGTCTGAACTGTTGTAGTTACAGCATATACTTCAGGTTATTAGTCTATTTCTAGTCGGAGGGACTGTCACTCATGTCAGAAAGTTAGTAACTTTAGTAAATTATGGATCAGCGCTGACTGGAGACGCGAACCGTTTAGAACGATTCAGTCCAATTTGGTGAACTGATTCAGTTCACTAAAAAGAACTGGTTCAAAAGAAAGATCGTTCGCGAACCGGACATCACTAATGTACCAGAGACGGAGCTCAGCGAATGCTAACAAAGTTATTTATAGTAACTACTGAGTTATGAGAGCGCTGTCTGTCAGCGCAAGTTTATTGTGTTTGTATCTGAGAGTTCTGAATAAACACGAGTCCCAGTCACACCGAGTCCGTCTTCATCATTATTACCAACTTTGTAACACATGCAAAGTACCATTACAGCTGTCGAGATGAACGAGTTAAAAGTAAGTGTTGATAATAGCATTATTTTTTAAAATAAAATAAAAGCGTCAGTGACGCGCGTTGAGTACACAGCGCAAACAAAGACACAACAGCAGTAATCGAATGTAATCCAGTTTATTGTGGGGCTAGGCTGGCTAGCCCGAATATGCTCACGCTTACCCCCCTTCTGCTTAATCTCACGCCGCGTTTGGTGCCTCCGCTGTGGGCCAGATGCAGTACTGGGGGTCGGGGATGTTGAAGGCCGCCGGCCAGTGCAGCCCGAGCTTCGGCGTGTGTGAGGCTGATGTTGAGCAGAAACTCATGACTGTATGCACATTTTAGAACCGATAGACGCGACGAGGACGTACAAAAACACTGACTCACAAGATAGAAAACACGAAAACACCGCTCTGTCGGGAGAGAGAGAAGCCGCAGTGTGTGCACGAATTATAACTAATTAGCTACACATCAGAAATCACTGATCACAGATCAGAAGGAACTGAAAAAAGACTTCTGTTTTCATTTGTACATCCAAACACTGAGAAACTGCCAGCATTCACTCTTCACACATTCACACTTGACAACACATGATCTCTCGAGCGTTTGCATGGGCGTGCCAGATTCTCTGGGTTGAGGAAAGGGAGGTAACCGTTCCTGCTTGGACGTCAAACCAGGAGACTTCAGGATTGGCTCGTCTGGCCTGTCATTTTCTCAAAGGCAGAGAGAGACAGCCGGAACTCGGGTTTACACCGATCAACATTTCTATCCACTTGGGGACAATATTCAGGCTAGGGGAACTCATATTAATGTTGAAAAACCTCATAAAATGAAAATTTCATGCCATGGGACCTTTAAGGTCCAATTCTCACTATTAACTATGACCTCAATAAACTCCTAATTATTGCTTTTTAATAGTTAGTAAGGTAGTTGTTAAGTTTAGGTATTGGGTAGGATTAAGGGATGTAGAGTATGGTCATGCTGAATAAGGCATTAATATGTGCTTTATAAGTACTAATAAACAGCCAATATCCTAGTAATATGCATGCTAATTAGCAACTTGTCAATAGTGTGAATTAGACCCTAAACTAAAGTGTTAACGTTTTATTGGTTTATTCTAAATGTAGTTAGCTATTTTTTTGTTAGTAGTTTATAATGTCACTACTACAGTATTTTTATAGGCTAGCATGATTGTAGCTTACTGTAGAAAAGCTTTATGACGCATTCTAGGCTAACCATTGCTACATGCATATTGTAATATTTAGGTTGGGTCTTTCTGTTTGAATACAGTTGTCTTTGAATGAGAATATGGACCGTCATTTAGTGACACAAACTCAATTTGTTGCATTCTACTTCGCTGTTTGGTGTTGGCGCTAATCTGTTGACCGTCTATTTAAAAGAGTTGTTTGACTGTATGCCTTTCTCCTTAGGATGAAGGGTTGTTTATGCCCCCTGCCCCCTCTGCTTACTCACTGATGTAGGCCTTCTGGATTTACTGCGGCGTTTCTACAGATGCTGTGAAGTTTGCCGTCTGCAGAGTCGAGGCGCCTGCTCTGCCATTTGCATCCACCTGGCAGTTTAGTAAATTCATTAGCCAGAGGCAAGAAAACAAACACGCTGCCCTTTCCACCCTCCCACCTCCACTCTGCCTTTCCACGTTCGCTCTTTTTATTCCCTGCTGCCCTCCGCTCAGCATTTGTATTCCAGATTCCATTAGAATCTGTATGTTAATACTGTATTCAGTGGTTTGGAATGCCGGATTATAGCCGTAGCCTTCAGTCATGTTTCCACTGTCACGCTAATTAAACAAAACCCGGTATTTACTTTCAAGAAACTCACAGCAGCATGTCTGTTTAGCATTTTGAGCTGAAATTTCATGTCGTAAATGCATTTAAATAAGCCCTCAGTTTTGAAAAGTAACAATATTCATTATAAATGTTTAGCATACCATTCAGACCGCAAGTCTGTGTGGATCGTACCAGCTCTGAATTGGAGCGATTCCACTGCTGGATTCATGATCCCACGATGGGCGCCAAGTTTTGTGGTACTGGAACGTGCATAGATATATACACCACTTATCCTCCAACGCTGTGCTGGGCGAAAATGTGGCAGCATTGGTTATCTGGATTTGCTCCCCCACATGCTAGTGGTTAACCCTGGTATAAATGTTTAGGTTCAGGTTTAGGTTTTGTATTATCACCATAGATCACAATTTAGGCCCAATAATCTTTTGTTGTTGGAATGTTCAGTAAGACCTGTTCACAGAGCATCGTTAAGAGTTATTTTGACCACTTGAGATTGACTGAAAGGACCAAAGACTATTATTTGAGTGAATTCTTAGCTAGAATATGGTTCATTTTAATGATTGTCTTCACAAGGTCTTGTGTCTGAGTGGAGGTGGGCGGCCTCGGTGGATTTGGTCACTGTGTTGTGGAGCAGAAGTAGGCTGGGCTTCAGGAAACTCCCTGTAGTGTCAGAAGCAATCGGGTCTAAGCCAGTATTAATTAAAGGATCTGGACTGAGCCGAAGGGAGGGTGCGGGCGGGCGGGTGGGGTGTGGGGGGTGTTCAGTCATATAGGCTTCTGGGTCACACACACACACACACACACACACACACACACACACACACACACACACACACACACACACACACACACACCCACAGACCACAACAGCCTCAAAAACAGATTATTTCTTGTGTACTACAATAGATTTTTTTTCTATTAACGCTCTAGGAACAGCATTTTATTATGAACAATAAATTAATTAATATTTCACCATTTTATCCATTGATTTTATGATGCATGTTACTGGTAACGCTTACTTTGCTCTGGTATCTTGCTTGATACAGCGCTCTAGCTAAACGTCAGTCATGCGTGCAGCATTTGAATGGCCGTCCTGTTGATATTAGCTGTTTAGATGCTATTAGTGCAGGTCTGGTGGAAACATTCATGCCTGAGAGAGGTTGTATCCTGCTTAAATGTCTAATAGTGCTGTAAATGCACACGGTTCATGACAGGTTTCACTGACCCAGGGTCAGCACGAGTGTCAGAGTCTCTTTGTTAAGTAATGGCAGTGCGGGTTTCTGTGTCTTTTTTGGGTTCAGGGTGTTTTAGAGGAAAGGGGTACAACTATGAAACAGGCACCTCTCATTTGTTTAGTGTCTAACCACCAACCTAAGCATGAATTTCGCAACTTGTGATTTTGTGCAATTTGAACCATAGGAAATGTGATTCCAAACATTTGAACTGTTCCTATCTATAAATGCATATATAATTGTGTGTTTGTTTTTTAATTTGTCAGCCACTCTTGGGTGATCAGCCTTATCAAAATCAGTCATGATTTCCCAGGTTTTTCAAAAGCGCACACAGGTGATTCAACAGAAACATGCAGTACCAGGCCCTAACACTTGAGGGCGAGGTAAACTAATCAGGCTTGTGTTCGGCAGCTTTAGAGGAAGGTTTTGGGACTGGATAGAACAAGATCTATCTATTGGATAGAACTGCAAACAGTCTATATTCTAGTAAACAGTCCTATGCTAGTGATGCTTGTACCCTATTTAAGATCCAATACTTTTCAATATTGAAATCAATACTGACACTTTTTTTTTTTTTTTTAAATGATTGTGATTTCTGTGGATTAAGTAATTATAGCAGTTAATTTAAAAGGCACTGTTAACATTCAAATGTGCATATATCCAAATTAGTTGTCCATTTATTAACAACGATTATGAGCTTTTCTTACTTGTAAGCATGATACACAACGCAATCTTCATATGTCGGACTTCTCCAATCATTTAGTGAGTTAAGAATTCAATAATATTAGCCATTAATTACTTATATGGTGAATATAGAGCAGACTAAATAACAAGATTATAAGATAATGTGCAATAAAAATAAATTTTTCCAGATCTGCTTTCTAACATTAGCAAGCAGCTTGGAGCAGAAATGAACCAAATTCAAACTCCGTCCAGTGCCATTTGTTTGGTCTGGTGAGTACAAAAAAAAAAAATAATGTCCATCATTATAGATCAGCTCCTGGCTGGGTGGTATGGGAAGATCTTACCTGTGTCTGTATGTGTCTATGCGTTCTCACTATTTGTTCTGTGTTCAGTTGTTCTGTTCAAAGAGCCACATGGGCTGCCTTCATCCACAAAGCTGGAGACTGAGTCTCTCTGACCCGTATCCTCCCTGCGCTGGGCCCCAGCCACCTGTGGTGCAGCTAGGCCATCCATCTTTCCCCTACACACACACACACATGCTGCTATGGGCTGTACCCCACAGTTGTTGCGTAAGCATCCTCCTGATGTCTTAATGGAACACTTAAAGGAATAGTTACTCAAAAATAAAAAAGCTGTCATCATATACCCAACTTCATGTTGTTCCAAACCTGTATGTCTTTCTGTTTTGGAAAAGAACATAGAAAATACAGAAAAATCTTCACGCTGCTCTTGTCCTTTCAGTGAACTCACACAGTGTCCAGGGGTGGTCAAAAAGGAAAAGATAGCACCATTAAAATAGTCAATACAACTTGTGCGCTATATTCCAAATCTTAAGCTATACAGTAAGTTTGTGTGAGGAAAAGACTAAATTTTATGTAACTTTTTGGTAAAAATCATGGCTCTCAAATCCCTTTTGCGCATATTGAAGTTCTAAACTTGTCTCATCAAGGTTTAACGTCAAGACGATCTGCTGAAGTTCAAACTGTGCATCAGAATGGGGAAGAAATGTGTTTTAAAACCTTGTTCAGACTGTCAGTCCAAATTTTTGTGCATATCCGATTTAAATCTGATCAGATTCTGCAAGTGTGAACGGCAAAAAAATCACATGAAATGCTGTTACAAATCTGTTTCGAGCTACATTCATATGTGGTTTGAAATCCTATTCAAATAGCATTTCTGGAAATCTTTTTCATTCTGACTGCTCTAATCGGATTTCCCATGGTTTATGTGACTTTCTCACACCACATAAAACATAAACGTCAGATGTTGTTATAGGAAACATGCTGAAAGTCGCTGCAGAAACAAGGTTGTGTTGTTGCAAAGTGCCCAACGAGTAGAAAATGACATTAGAGACTTGTTTTGAAACCAGCAGAAATGACAGCGTGGAAAAGCCTTGATACCAGCCTCCTAGGTTTCTACCGCTGCCTCATAGTCCAGCGCGGCAGCTACACATTGTCATATTAAATAAGACAACATCTCTATTGCAAACCCCTCTATGTGGCTGTTGTTTTTGGTGTATTTACCTACCAAACGCAACACCATTGCCATAAAAACCAATGCAGATATTCCAGAAATGAAAAAGCAGCATGTGACACACAAATTGGATCTGAACAATTGTAACACTAATGTGGACAGTCAATAATTTTAGATTCCAATCAGATACACAAATAATCAGATTTAGATTAATAGTGTTCCTGTGAATATGGCGTGGTTGTTTGTGCCAGACGGGCTGGTCTGAATATTTTAGAAACTGCTGATCTACTGAGATTTTCATGCACAACCATCTCTATGGTTTACTCGTCCGAAAACGAGTCTGAATATTTAGTGAGTGGGGGAAAATGCCTTGTCGATGCCAAAGTTCGGAGGAGAATGGCCAGAATGGTTCGAACTGATAGAAAGGCAACTGTCATTCAAATAATCACTTGTTACAACCGATGTATGCAGAATTTGGCGTAAACAACATGAACGTTGTTCCATCTTGCCTTGTATCATTGGTTCAGGCTGGTGCTGGTTGTAATGGTGTGGGGGATGTTTTCTTGGCACTCTTTGGGCCCCTTAGTACCAACTGAGCATCGTTTAAATGCCACAGCCTATTGTTTTGTTGCTGACCATGTCTATTCCTTTATAACCACAGTGTACCCATCTTCTGATGGCTGCTTCCAGCAAGATAACGCGGCAAAAGTTCAAAGTTCACCATCTCGCACTGGTTTCTTGAACATTACTGAAAGCAAATGGGTTACTAAAAGCCTGTACTAGCAAGCCGGGGAGTGAATATTTATATAGTTTAATAACAAGACTGGGTTCTTGATATGATTTCGTTCTATAAAAAAGAGCCGCGTGTCGGTTCTTCAGAATATATTCTTATACATTCCACTGCTGAAAGAAGATATTTATTTATAGTTTTTTTTGTCACTGGTCAGGGTTTTCATGTCTCCTTTGTTTAACAAATATATATATATTTGATATTATTTGTTTCAAAATGTATTACATTTGAACTCTTGAAAAAGATACAAGATGCAATAAGATGAACCGATAAAATATTGTGCTGAAGTCATAAGTCTAGTGTGTTTGTTTGTGTGAAGAGTGCAGATTGTTACGGCAGTCAGGTGGCAAGTGTTACGCTGTGTTTAAGAGCCAATCTTTGGCGCCGGCGTGCTCATCCCTGCAGGTCGCAGTCCGCTGGGCTTTAGTCAGGTAGGCCCTCCATAGAGAGATGACTACAAAGGGCTCAGATCTGTCCATATGGCGGAGGGACAGAGCGAGGCGTGTGTTTGAGGTGCTTTGGAGTGTAGCCAGAAGAGTTGAGCATGGCATGGAGACGGCAGGGCCTGTCGAGAGTAGAGGTATGACAAAGCAACGCCTCTCTGGGGCTGAGTGAGTGTGTGTCAGTCTGTGTGTGTGTGTGTCTGCTTTGGCATGGCATATAGGTTAGATTTGTTTACACACTTGTGTGGGTGCATGCAAGAGTTTGTGGTTGCATGGTGGCATGCTTGAATGCACACACGTGCATATTCGTAATGCAGCATAATTAAGTATCAAACGTTGGAATGTAACTCGTCTTGCAACTTTTTGTGCTACAGATATGAATGATACTTCATACAATGTGGCTTACTAAGATGAGGTGAGCTATTACTTCTTCTTTTTTAAGCTGTTGCACTCACAATTTTTGCCTTTTAAACAATAAAATGGACAAAAATTTGTGATGCACCAAAATTATTTATTCATTTATTTATTTTTTACCAAAAGAACGAAATTGAAGTTTATTTTAGCCGAAAACTGAAACCTTTGTATTTGGGTAGTTGAACTCGTTATGGTGTTCAGATCATGTCATAATGAAGTTCTTCAGCAATGAGCCGCCTTTCAATATTTCAGCTGAATAAATTTGACATATTTCTACTCTAGCATCATTTTTTAGTCATGGTGAAGTGTCTGACATGTTTACCTGATGTTGTTAATCCACATTGTGTACACAAAATAGACTGACGCAGTCAAAACGTTCCATCTGTGAAACGCTTATAGAACGTTGTGGTCAATGATTTTGGCCCTATTTTTCTATTTTTGGTTGCCAAAATGTTGGCGTGTCACTTGCATTGAACGAGGGGTCTGAGTTATATCTAGAGCCTGGAATATCATTGAGACTGACAAGGTGAGATCATTTATTTGATCCAGGAAATAATTAACTAGCAACATTAGCACTCTAGTAACCCACTCTAGCAATCACTTAGAAACTCCCTGGCAACCATCGATGATGCCCTTGTTGTACTTATATTTTCTGAAGAAAGTATAAAAATGTCCCTTTTCATAGTAATTTGTCATCTAAGTCATTTATGACATCTAATGTCTTTTGTAGTTCATTTGAGTGTGTGGGTGTGAGAGAGTGTCAGGGACACAGAGCTTCTGGCGGCAACTCGTCAATCTTAGCACTGATGTTTAAAACAAACGCTAATCAGTCAGCCCTCTCAACCTGTGACACTCTCTCTCCCTCCCTGTGCTTAAAGAGACAGTCACACTGATCTCTTGTTCCTCGTCTCTCTTTCTCTGACCTCCACTCACTGCTGCATCTAGAACAATCCCAACCACACCGCTCAAATCACACTGTTTGCCAAACAATTACCGCATTTGTTTGTCTTAGGCAAAGGCAGACTGTCATGTGAAATGTAGAAATAGCCTACTTGTATTCAGCTCACCCCCTTCAATTATTTTCTCATTTTATTTGCATTCGATCATGATTTATAGTTTTATTTCTGATACTAATCATTTACAATCTTTTTTTTAATATATGTTCTTTTTTAGGGTTGAAAGAAATCATAAAGAGGAATGATTCAATCAATTAATAAATCAGTCAAAGCTGTACTACTACTAAAAAAAAAACCTGCTAAATACCAGACCCATGTGTTTATAAAAAATATTTTCAAAACCTAAATTAGTTTATGCTGGATACATTTCACAAGAGATTTTCAGGAACCTCCGGCTGAGAAACTCTCTGAACAAAAGTGTTAAGATATTGTGTGATATGTTTTTACACGTTTTATCTGTCTCAGTATACTAACTGTGCTATTCACATGTAATATTGATATCATGTTAATGCTACACATACAATAAATATGGTAAATAGTCCAATGCCATTAACTCATTGTCACTCCAACATACAGTAGTAGATGGTGGTATTGGTATTAACCCTGGTTGCAGTGTGCATATACTGAATCATGTCGGAGCAGATGACATGCGAATGCGCTACACTGTACAACAAAACATGACATCTCACCAATGTGTGAATTTTAGTGGGGATTCTGTAAAAGACAAACAAACAAAAGAAAAATGTGGTGTTAGGCTCCTCAGTCTACATGAAGTGCTGATCAACAGTGTTATTTTTTTATTTATAGTCTCTCACTCCGCCTCCATACATTCCTATTTTGAGTGTGATTCATTGGCCATACAAAGAGAGAACACAAATGATGAATTTGACTGATAGCTTTTTTTTTCATAATTTCTATAGATATCACCATAATGCCATTAATCAGATAATCATGTAGTGAAAATCTGATATTGCGACAGCCCTGCCTCCAACAATCGCAACAATCTTTCCCCACAGAACCTCAGTGAGCAGTCAGAAACGCTCAGCGCCTCAAATAGGCCGACACCTCACAGCCCCCACTGTCAGGTTAGTGAAAGGCCCGGATCTATTTGCATGAAATAAATAAAACCAATTGCTCGTCAAGCGTGTTACAGTGGCAAAAGGTTTCTATTCCCAGATGCAGTCTCCATCTGTGCCTCGACCACCTCATTCTGTCGCATTACCTCTTAAATAATTTCACCGGAGCAGTACTTTTATTAACACAGTTTTTTTTTCTCTCTCTCTCTCTTTGTCCCTCGACCTCGTTCTTTTCCTCTCCACTTCAGTTGCGTCCCACTGTGAGGACATTTTATCTTAACATTGGGTGCCCCTGATCACATCGGTTTGGAACTATAGGAGTGTGGATGTGGTCTAATTAATAATGTGTTGGATAATGATTGGTGAACATGGTGAGGGGCTTCTCTTGCTGTTGTGGCTGATGAAAAGGATGAGGTTTATTAACACTTAGAGAAGAGACTGGCCCACTCAACTTCTCTCTCTCTCTCTCTCTCTCTCTCTCTCTCTCTCTCTCTCTCTCTCTCTCTCTCTCTCCTCTTTTTACACTCCGAAAACGCCCTGTCTGCCCTCTCAGATGAGGGTTGAACTGAAGGGATGGTACACGCACCCACACACACGAGAACCCAGCGCCTCCACTGTGATTTAGAGTGCCTCAGATAATGAAGCCATATAAGCCTGTTATTTGCTGTTTTACAGCTTGTTTTATGAAGGTGAGCTGACAAGCACCGTCCATAATGGTTCCTGTCAGTTAAACTGACAGCATTACCAAGAGAAAAGAGCCCAAAGAAATTCAGCGCTCCAGAGAATAGCCGGCCTCTTTATGTGGGCTGCTCCCCTTTGATGGCCATCAGGCTGCAGGCTATCATTTTACATTTTACGTCGGCTGCTATTGTCGGGAGACCATTATTGCTGCTGAACTCTGGTTAAATTCACACCTTGCCACTAATCAATTACAGCGTTGATCCATTAATCAGCTAAAGTGAAAGGGAAAGACAGAGTCGTGGGTTAAAAGTGGACTCCTCGTGATTGCATGGGGCAGTGCTCGTCTTAATCGGCAGGACCTTTTGCCTGGGAATGTACAAGCTGGGATGCTGTCTGTCAGCATCAACAGGAGGAAATGGTAGATCTTATTTTGTTTTTTCCACTCTGTGATTTTAGCTGTGAGCATAATTTTCTAGTTACTGATGCTTGCTACAGCAAGGCTTACTATTAGGATGGTAGTCAGGGTTAAGAATTTGAACAAACCTCTAAACACAGGTTTTAAATGTTTGCATGTATTAAATGTATAGTGTATTTTACTTTTCTATGTGACCGGATGAAGATATAGTCAACTAAATATACCTTTAAATCTTTTTTCATATACATTATTTCCTATGAGTAACTATGATTTTAAAATGCACTTCTTTCCTCGGATGAACAGTTAAATTTAGTTTGAAAGCATCATCATCTATCTTAAAGGGATAGTTCACCCAAAAATGAAAATTCTGACATCATTTACTATGTCATTACAGACTTTTATGACTTTTGTCCTGTTTTTTGTCCATGCAATGAAATTCACTAAGGGCCAAAATAAAACTGACCCATACAATTTCTACAGAAGAAAGTAAGTCGTACAGGTTTAGAATGGCATGAGGGTGGAAAAACCATGCCACAATTAATTTTTCTAGGTGAACTATCCCTTTAAAATGGAAGTTCTTTATAATAAGTTTCACATAGTGTGGTTTTATTTGCATATCATAAGTTCTAAGGACAGGCACGCGCAGAACAGTTCAAACCACGTTATGCATATCTCAAAATTTGTTCTTTCTGTATGCATATCAGCATTAATCTTTCAGACTGGGGCTGTGCTTGGGAGCATGCAAATGACCCAGTGCGAAGGGGAGGCGGCCATCGTTTGGAGAGGTTTTATAAAAACATGTCAAACAAATCACTCCCCCCTCTCCTCCTTGCCGGCTTGTGTTCAGATGCTCTCAGTCTTGGAGGTGACACGATTTAACTGTAAATGAAGCCCTGCCACCCATTAAAATGGACAACGCATGCTGGTTCTGGTAAAAGAATCTTTTCTGTTCCAACAAAGTGTCGGGAATAAACTGGGGAAATGTTAGTGGAGGGCATAATAATTATAGATGGGACTTATTTATTTATGTCTGTGGTCACAAGGGCCTTTTTATCAGGAAGAGATGAAGGTGATCGCCTCTTTAAGTGTCGTCCACATGTTGAATGGGTGAGTGTGTGGGGATGAATGTTTCTCCGGGGGTTAAAAGCTAATTGTGTTGATGCACAAAGAGGCACTTCAAAAGTCCTGGAAAAGAACACAGCGGAGCATCAGGAGTAGTGGTGCTGTGGCAGAGCTCTCACTGTGGGAATGCATCAGAGATTGAGCTTCACCTTTTAAAGTGCCTAAAGAGATAGGGCAACTTCCTCCCTCTTATTCTGTCTCTTTCTTCCTGTATATTCCTGTCTCTCCCTAAACAAAACAAGCTTCCATTCTTTTCTTTTTTTTTTCATCGTCTCTTGTCACACTCTCCGAATTCACTTCTCTGACTATATTTTGCTGTCAGTCTGCCGTTCTCTTCCCCTTCCCCTCTGGGACAATCTGGCCCCTCGGCCATCCAGCAGTTCCTTGTGGGTTTTTTTGTGAAGTGGGGAGAGAAGCACTTCTTGTGTAGATTTTTCAGTTCTTCAGTGTGTCACTTGGCCGTGAGTGCCATTGTCCAAGGTTCCTTTTCTCCATGCCCCTCTGCCGCAACGAGTTGTGTCTTTCCCTCATGATCAGCACTTTTGTTGCCTTTGTTTCTGGCTGTACCTCAGAAGTCCATCTCCCCTTTTATGTCCCTCCCATTCAAGCCGAAGGGAACAGTTGTGCTCTGTTGTGGAGATGTTCCACTGGATTTTCACCAGTGGGGTTTCCTTTCAAACCCTTCAAAGTGCTACAATGGAGCTCCAAAGGCCTGAATGGCTATTGCCGAGTGCACACTCTTAGTAGGATCCCTTATTTTGTTTTCCCGGAGTCAATAAAAATGCTAAGTTAAAAGCTAACCCCGTTGCCCTCCCCACACCCATCGCTTGCTCCCTCCTTTTGATGGGCCCTTCTCAATTTTTTCTAAAGAAAAATTAATGGGAAAATTTTCAGTGTTGATCCTGTTGCGGAAAAGAATCGAATGGAACAGTCGGTTTCTCGCATTGGTGTGGGTAAACATTAGGTTTTATGCCAATTATTATCGCACACATCTGTAGAAGTTCTTTCAGGACTGGGTAACTTCCGACAACAGGTCGCTGTTATTTTTTTGCTTTGGTGTGATGAATTGGATATAGACGTTCCTCGTGCTGCTGGCAGTCATGAGTCTTTGGTCCAGGAAACAAAACAAAAAAAAACTCTGATGCTTGACAGCTGAGCCTTCTGTAGTGTGAGCCTTTGTGTGGAGAAGAATTAGAGCTTAGAGTTTGCGGTTTGTCAGCCATTGTGTGTGTGCAGCTCTGCGAAAGAGAGAGAGCGAGCAACCCTTTTCCACATGGATTACAGGTAGAAGCGTAGGCCAGTGCACGTAACTGCTATGACTTCACCCTCATTGTGCAGATTAGGGTGTAAAATCCACTCTAATGAGGCAGCGGCAAGGGGAGCGATGGAAGAGCGGAGAACATGCAACTTCTGGGATACTGTTGCCAGGGTCACCAGCCACCAGCTGATCCTGTTACGAGAGGATCAGATGTGTCTGTCAGCCCAGAGAGGAATGGGAGGGAAGTAGGGAGGGAGGGAAGTGGGAGAGAAGTTACACTTTTCCTCCCTGACTATCATCAATGCCCCTTAGTTAATTTGGCCACATATTTTAACACTGGCACCTTGTGTCTTCCAACTGGAAAACAAGGCCGATCCCATGCTGAGAAGCAGCTTTTATTGGGATTGTTTTAGCCTGGTGCCAGGAGGAGGCGGGAGGGCAAGACAAGGCCTGGAAATGGGATAAATATTGATGACTCCTTGACCGTTTATTTCTCCACCGTCTTCCGAACTTATTTCATGTTTATGCATCACGGCATTGATTTGTTTTTGTTATTTTTTTTAACCTTCTGTTTCATCCGCTCCCTCCCACCTATTCTTACATTTAATTTAAAAGCCCAAACACGACAGATCCTGGAAATAGTTTGCATATTAAAAAGATGCTGATTATCGCAGAGTAGAAACACAAATCTTTAATTTTGTGCATTTTAGACACAGCTACTGCTGTTGCTGCCAGACGCTGGAAATAATTGTGAAATCTGCATATTGAAAGAGCTGCTGTTGACAGTGCTTATATGATATGGGGATGGGGGGGTTAAATTGGACAACATATTTATCCATGGTGCCGTGTCCAGGGCTGTTTATGAATACATGAAAAGCAGGAGTTCAAAGGCTGAAATTCGTTGCTGTAGCAGACAGACAAAACAGATGAGAAAATCTTTGTTTATTTTGTCTGGAAATTACTTGTATATATATTTTTTTTACAGTGTTGTCTAAAAGGCTATTTTATTTTTGTTGCCACCATTTGATTTCACAGCCGCTTTAAAGTAGGGTTTCGAAGATGAATTGGCCTACTGGTTGTTTTGTCAGTGCAAGTTCAGATGAAATGCTGGTCTTTTTGTTTTATCATGAAATGCAGATGCAAGTTGCATCATAGGACTGGTGTACTTATTATTTAAAATGTCACCAACATGTTTTTAGCTAGAGCCAACGCAGTGGGCGGTTAAACGAGTGCATTCTTAGTTTGTCTGGCTAGCTTACAGTATCATTAGGAGAAATATAATAGCTACTTATGTCGACGTTAAAGTTGTGCAGTAAATCTTCCCATCATGTCTCCTGGTAAGTTGGCATTTTGAAAGTGATTGTATACGACCCCATACATTCTCAGACCTCCTACTTGGGGTCTAATCTCAAGGTTAGAGGAGGAAAAAGAACATCTGAGATTAAATAAGAACATCTGAGAAATGTTAATGTTCAGACATTTATTTTTCTGACACAACAGTGCGGTTTGGTTGGACAGTAATAGAGCTACAGCTGAGCAGAATCAATGTCCATCGAAACCACCAGAGGTTTCTGTATTTTCTCTTGGTCCTCTTATATAGGGAAGCCAGACTTACATTTAATGAGGACCAGGCCTGTCTAGAAGCATATAAAAGCAGCAAAGAGCAGAAAACCTCAGAACTCTCACCAGTAAATCCACTAACTGCTAAGCTAACCACCCTGTTATCATAGCCTTTCATGTCCAGAAAAGTGAGGACTGCAGAAATGTTGTCTACACCAGGGATTGCTGAACTTATAAAACATATATCATAGTTTAATGACAGGGAAAAATGCTGGACAGATGTAACAATAAAACGGTCCAGATTGCATATCTCGGAAGCACTGTATGGATCTGGTCGGGAAAGCCAGCTCTCTCCAAATGGTTCCAGAGCTGCCGTAGTGCCGTAATAACATTTATTGCTTCTTGTTTTTATTGCCCATGGTCTGTGTTGCTTTTTATATGAATTATTTTACACTTAATATTGGCCACTTGAGTTACTATTGCGTATACTAATTTCAGGGTTTTCTTAGCTAAGCGCGGATCTAAATGAGAAGTGGGCAAATCATGTAATCAAATAAATCACTAGGAGATAAGCTCATTTTCCTGAAGTGACTTTCGTGAATGAATTACTATGTTGAAAGTTGGTATAAAAATCTCATTAGCCATTGTTAAACAGGATTCCGGTTGGTTTATAATGTGAGAGTGGTATGCCACAAAGTTTTATGACTTTCATGGCTAAGTAAGCCAACATTGCAAGCTACTGCATAAGCTAATACTAATTACCTTTGCAGTGTTTCAACATTGCTATTGTATTGCATTAATGCGGCATATTATAAACCGTGAAAAACATTTGTTACAGACATTTCATTAAAAAACAACATTCAGTAAATGCAGGCCTTTTTTTCCGTCGGTTGATCTCTGTCAATCAGTTCCTCCATCTGAGAGTTAAATTTAAAATGCATGAAATGGATTTGAAATGTGCTAAGTGGACTTCGAACCACTGACCTAACGAATTTAAATAGGGTTTTCTATTTCTACTATCCAATTTGTATTAAACACATTACAGTACATTTTTATCATAGTTATGTATTTGAAGAAATGGGATGGGAATTGTCTCCAAGACCATGAACATTTGATTTTAATTTTTGCCACCATAAATTATCTATTTTTTGAAACTCTGATTGCAAAATTCTTCTATAGAAATTAATTCTGTTTATTTATTCAAAACAAAAATCTTTAAAATAATAGTTCACCCAAAAATGAACATTCTGTCATTAATTTACTCACTGTCATGTATGGCTTTCTTTATTATGCGAAACAGAAGGTTAGGGCCCAAACATTCATTGCAAGGACCTAACATACCACATTTCTTCCTTTCTGTTTCACAGAATAAAGTAAGTCTTATATTTTTGGGGTGCGCTATCCCTTTAACATAGATTTAGAAGAGGAATGTGAGATACACAATACTCTCTTATTCTGTCATGATCATCCGTATGTGTATTGTCATGCAACTCCTATGAAATCTTTTATCAGAAGCCTGATGATTATGCATGTATTAATATGACTGACGTGAACAGCACACAAACACAGCCAGCATCCTCCCTGCTGCACACACATCATCACGCTCTATCGCGTGAGAGGCCAGCCGCTTGGTTTTCAAAACGCCACCCTCGGAGAACACCAAAAAACCTTTCCTGAATTTACCGACTTGTCTTTCCCTCCTCTATCTCCTTCAAACATAAAAGAGAGAGTAACAACTAAACAAAAACTCTTCTCTTTCCCCCGTGGCAGCTAGGTTGCAGCAAAGTGAAACCCCTACTGTGTTTAAAAAGGCATAGAGGGAGAGTAGCACTGAATGGCGTTTCTCTATTAGACCCCTTGTACCTCCGTCAAGCGATCTGCTCTCGCTCTCTTTCTCTCTCTGATAAAGATCCATCAAGGAAACCCCTCTCTTCCCCCATGGAGCTTTTTTAATGTTTTTTTTTTTCCGGCACCTTTATGAAATCTATTCTTTAATTACGAGTGCCATCATTTTGTAAGCCTCCTACTTACAAGATAATTTATTTCTTTTTCAAGTGCCCACTTAAAATGGCTTTTTAACATTTTCACCCTGCAGCAGTATGCATTGAATGTAGAAGATTTAATTTGGATACTCCCTCCCCCTTTTGCTCTACCCATTTCTTCAGCAACCCCCTACACGCGTACATGCATAATGCCCTCAACCACCTCTGCGATTGTTTCATCCAATTTCTCTGTTTGTATTCTTTATTGCCAATCCAGGCACTGTAAGGTTTGGGGGTCTTGAGTAATAGTAAGTTCCTCCCCTCTCTCTCTGTCTGCATTGAGATTGGTTTTGCATATCTCCTCCTCCTCCTTCCTCTTGTTGAGGTACTGCCACTGACCAAATCCGAACACTATAGAGTTGAGAATCCCTACCGAGACTCCGTGTACTAAGGCCTGCAAAGTGCTTGCAGCCATAACTACCTGAATTGCTTTTAATTGCCTGGCATAGCTGCATCATCTCCGTCGAGAATATGCTTGCTTGGTTCTTGAGGGCAATTGTAAGCGTGAAGGATTGGATTAAGTGGCTATTGAAGTGACTTTAGCTTCTTTTGACAACAAAGACCAAAAAAGAATACTTCACCCCTTAACTCCCCCCTTAAAGCACTTTGCTACCCCCTTCTTTTTGTCAAGGCGGAAAGGAATACAGTCAACTAATACGGTCCCTTCATGTGCAATCGTAAGGAACCGCCAGGCGAAGACTGTTCCCGGCTGTAATTAGTTGTATGTGATACCAATTATTTGGCGCATTTATTAACGCTAATTGTTTGAACACCCTGACATACCGAAAAAACAATTAAAACGTGTCTGAGGCATAACCGTGGTTATTAGTATGTGATAAAATGTGATAGGAGGAAATTAAGCCATAAACGCACACCTCTATTAGCGAAATCTGCATC
This sequence comes from Gobio gobio, assembly GCF_949357685.1. Lineage (NCBI taxonomy): Eukaryota > Metazoa > Chordata > Actinopteri > Cypriniformes > Gobionidae > Gobio > Gobio gobio. The sequence goes on from NC_137103.1 coordinate 37,864,099, forward strand.
TGACAGCTTCAAGAAGTCATTTACTAGACAGATTTGTGGTCTTGTCTTAACTTTCTTGTGTTGGGGTGTGTAATCTCTCCCAAGTCTCTTTCACATCATACTGGCTTGGCTCTAAATAGATTTATTCAGCTGTGCTTGCTAAGCCATTGTGAATTAGCATTAGAGAAGGAGCGTTTGCTCTGATGTTGTCGGAGATAACAGCCTCAGGTCAGCAGTGCTTATCCATTAGAGGACTGAAAGGAAAACAAACCTTGTTTCTTCAGTTTGTAAAGATTTGGGAGGCAAATTGAAGTTCAGGCTAAGTACTTGAGATTAGCCAGAGGTTTGTTACATGTGTGTAGGCATAAAGAGAGATCAGCAAACAAATGGATCGAAGGCTACAACAGATCTCTAAAATGGAACACTTTACTCAAGTCATAGTATTTTAAACTAGTTTAAAAACACATGTTCTTAGAAATGTTACTCTTAGTGTTCATGTTGGTTTGAAATACTGTTTTTAAGGAAAATACTGTTTTTAAGGAAGGGTTAAATGTAATTACTCAAAGTCATGTAACCATCAAGTGAAAAGTAATAACCTATTTCTCTTTCAACTTGAATACATGCAGCTCTACACTAATAGTTATTTTCAAAATGTTTTTTTTTTTTATTTAATATAAAGATATATACTAAGGTAATATATTTAATCATAAATATAATTGTTTTTGTGCAAAAGCACAGCATGATTTCACAAGCTGAGCAAACTTTGCCTTGTCATAAAACCGTCAAATGATCTGATATTTTAAAGGGGTGGTTGATTGCCCCTTTTTACAAGATGTAAAATAAGTCTCTGATGTCACCAGAGTGTGTATGTGAAGTTTTAGCTCAAAATACCCCACAGATCATTTTTTATATCATGTTAAAATTGTCGCTGCTGCTCATAGGACGGAGCTTCAAGAACTCCTGTGAGCAGCTCTGATTACCTCATGCACATGTTCAGCCTTTTATGTTCAAACCAGAGTTGGACAATGATGGAGAGAGTCAAGAAGAAGTGACAACATGTACACTCTAAAAAAATGGTGCTATATAGCACTAAAAGTGGTTCTTTGGCTCGTAATCATAGGGGAGCCACTTTAAGTGCTGTATAGCACCAAATCTTGGTGCTTCAGTGGTTCTTCAGCGGTTCTTCACAGGTTCTTTGGGATGACTGAGGTGCTATATAGCACCACTACCATATACAGAACCTGTTAAGATATGGTACTATATTGCACCAAAAGTGGTTCCCCTATGATTACGAGCCAAGAACCACTTTTAGTGCCATATAGCACCATTTTTTTGTGTAGAATGCAACAAGATGTTCCTGAATGGTTTGTTGATGAATTTATGTAGCTGATCTTCAAGTCATTGATTAGCATATTCTGTCATGATAATCTATAAATTCTCAACATAGTCTCTTCACCTTTGTTGCATGTTCTTGGGGGCAGGGTTTATGTAAATTTCAGGGTTAGTGATGTCACTAACCCGGGAGGAAGCTTGTGTTGTCCCTACCAGCCGTTTGTTGTAGCTCTTAAAAAGCAATTTCTTAAAATATCTCCCTTTGCTTTGAACTTTGAGCGTTGTAACTTTGCAGATATTGTTTATGCTCAAACAGCAACATTAAACACTAACTAAAGTTTAAAAAGTGAAATCATAATCAACCATCCCTTGTAGATGCTTATTGAGTCATGATGATCTGCAGGGGTCCTCTCTATGATATTATTTCTAGGGATGCACCGAATCCAGAATTCGGGTTCGGATTCGGCCAAATATTGGGTTTTTTGACGGGGTTCCTCAGAATTTTTTTCCAACGAACCGAACCCTAGGCTTGCACTATGCGCTCTCCGCTGGTCGAACGTAATGATGCCGCCGTTGAAAGTGAAAATGGAACTCATGAACAGAAAACTTGGCAGTACTTTAGGTCAAAAGAAGGCGATTCAAGTCGAGCTGCATGTTCAATTTGCAATGCCGATTTGTCTCATGGTGGCAAGGACCCTAAACAACAGCCACTGTTAAAACATTTGCGGATGAAACATCCGAAAGAAGAGAGTTGTGCATGAAGGAATCTACAGACAGCAGCCAAAATGAAAAATATAAAAAAATACACTGAATCCGTTTGAAGCTTTGAAGAACCGGAATCGTTTTTTTGGAAAATTAAAAATAGCAGGCCTAGGCTACCTCAATCCACACCTTGTATGTTGTTGTTTTGTTTTTTTTAAATAACATGTCTAAGAGATGTGGGTTAGTCTGGAGAGCAGCCTGTTGACAGTTAAACCCATGGCAGAAAACAACCTCTCAATCCTTCTGTCTCTGCAGCGCTCGCGCCTCCTGTGCTTTCTATTGTGCTGTTCTTTGAAATAACAGAGGGCGACTTGAGGTAATTTTTCTATAAACCATCAGGAAAAAGTGGCGAGAAGAACATACGTGACAATGTTTACTTTAGTAAACTTGACCAAAACCACATAAAAAAAAAAAAACGTGAAAACAAGGCTTCAGATGGCACTGATGTCGCGGGAATACAGAGATAACGCCTCGCTAGAGTGGCCAGCCTCGGGAAGCGCCTTTCATTTGCTTTCCACCAGTCAGGAGCTTGTACTACTGCTGTATTTTTCTGTCGAAATGGTCCCACACAGTAAGCTTTTCCATTGCTTCATTTTGCGAAATATATCTGGTTTGTGGTTGCACATGTCGACGCGCTCCGTGAGTGAACAAATAACGTAATAAGTTATGTTATGTAAAACATAACAATAAAAGATACCAAATACCAAATTGCTTAAGGTTTTCTCTTCAAGAATTTCATTCTTTTAACAATACTTTTAATCAGGATAGTAATATCAGTATTTGCCCCCACTTCCTCCCCATCCCCCAAATATTTAAAGCATGCTCATCCTCAAAGACAAGGTGTATTTAAGTCTTTGTATGCATGAATTGCATTTTAATGTAAATTACTAGATGAGACAGAAAATGAGGGCCATGCCATTGACCCATATTGAAATATTCATTATAAAATGCTTGCATTTTCTCAGGGGGATAAGTCGTCTACTTTTGTCTGCGGTTCCCTGGTGTCAGTCTAGCCAGCGTTCCCACCACACTCCTGGCACCTCTCTGAAGTACATACCACGCCGCGCCGTGCTGTACGTTCCTGGCAACGATGAGAGAAAACTGCAGAAACTGACTTCACTGGACGTGGACTGCGCTGTTCTTGACTGTGAAGATGGAGTCGCCCTTAACAAGAAGGTACCAACCGCCCTAACCTCTCATTCTTTGTCCAGCACCTGACTCTGTAGGACATAATCACAAAATCCTCATCATTTAAAGCTCTCTTTTAGCCAGGTGCTGATCCTTAATCACTCCAAAGAAAGTTACCTAAGCGCAATGCTTAAAACAAGCACATTTCCGTCCCATTATGTGCCAATAAAGGCAAAAATGCCCCCCTATCACATTCACTTGAAACAAGGTGCCCACTTCACACTGAGCAAACAGCAGGACTTCAGCAGATGCTGCAGGTTAAAAGCATTCTCGACCCGCCCACACAGCCAGCCAATTGGCCCTGTTTACCTCTCCATGAAATCGTGATTGGAGCAGGAGCTAAAAGGAGAACTGGTGGAAAAGAGTCAGCTAACAAAGGTTTTTAAGTCATGTTAATAAAGATGATTGATATGGCCAGAGGCTATTCCTGCTTGAGTGGGAAAAAGTTTGACAGACAGCCTAAACGGTGACCCCTGAAAAAAGGTGATGGATCCCAATGTTTTCCAACACCCACTTATTTCTTTTATCACAGCCATGTGGGGGAAAATTTTCAAGAAAGTATCCACTAAAGCTGGACAAATAAGACTAGCTCAATGCTTACAAGACTATTGTGTTTTTTCAGAGCCTTAGTTACAACCTGATACATCTTTGAAGGATAAAAACATTTTGCCATTGTAAACGTGTAAGCTAACCCTCAGCATATTGACACATATCAATATTAATGTTGTTTTAAAATGACAAGTATAAAAAGATAAGTTTGCACAGTCAAAACTTAGCTCTTCTGTGGGGTTCTGCCCAGATAGGATTATTTTGTTGAGGAATATTAATACTAGGTGATCTGAGAGGGGAGAAAAAGGCATTAGAGAAGGGTCTCGGGTCCCCTCTCTGAGCCGAGCGGGTTTCTTTTTGCTAGCTCATGTTCCTGTCAGGGCTGATAGAATTAACGCTCTCTGTAGTCTCCCAGATAAAAATGTTAATAACTCACTCCGGAAAATAACAATGTACTTCGGGACGAGCCTGAAAAATAATCCCATTGCTTCTCGGCTTTTTGATGGTGTAAATCTGTCAAGGCTACAAGCACTTACAATCCTTCGTACAAGACGCAGTCAATTTTAAAGACCATATGTTAGCTTTAAAGAGCCTGGCGTGGAACGGGGAAAGCTGTGATCCATTATTTATTTGCTAGCACACAACTGCGTAATGTAAAAATGAGTTATTAACTCAATAATAAAACACACTACGCTCCTCTGCACCCGCTCTTTCACTTCCCACACTCTCAGCTGTTTTCCCCATCCTGGCAATTGAAAATCCATGGGGGTTTGAGTATACCTATAGATAGATGTTTTATTTTCCATGCCACTAAATGACACTCCTCCCGCAGCTCAGTTAGTTTTGTATGGGCCGGTGCCGGGGACAGAAAACGAGAGAGTCACACACATATACATGCACACATATACACACTCAGATTGTGTCGTTATTCAGAATTGTTCAGTTTTGTATAGCTGGGCTTTGATAGCTTCTTGCTGTAAAATTCAAAATCTTAATTTGGGGCTTTTGGTAAATTTTATTAAAGAGATGATTGAAGAGAGAGTAGAAAATAATAGGAAGATGGAAAAATGTAATGTCTGATTGAAAGTCTTGTTCCCCGTATAGAAAGAAAGAGAAATCCTTCAAAATATTTTCTGTAAACTTTAAATGAAAGAGTACAAGTATAGAACAAAATACAGGTTTGGAATGACATGAAGGTGAGTAAATGGTTGCATTTTTGTTGTTCCTTGGTGGAAGAATAGTTTATTGTGATTCTTAAGTACAAGTTTCATACTTAACTTAATTAATTATTTATTGAATATCAGCATAAAATAGTTTTTCATTCAACACAAAAAACATTTTGGGATGAATTTTTACCAAATAATTGTCTGTATCTGTATTATGTATTTTATGCTTTTTAGAATATTGTGCTGTTAGCTTAGCAACATGCTAACATCAAACTCTACTGAAATCAATTGTCATTTGAGTCTTCCATGCAGAGCACTTGCATGCCAAAGAGTTGCTGCCTATGTAGAGCACTCTGAGTTAGTCCCTTATGGGGTTCCTAAGTAGGCCAAGAGGCCCCTCACTAGATTTTGGAACATTTTAGGAGTCATGTAGTCCTTTTATCTTATTTTTGTGGCTGTCATTTTATAAAGAATACACTGTTGAGCTGTAGTAGAATCACAACACATGGCATGCATGTTTTGTACATTGATAGATGAGGAGGACTTCCCAGACTGAAAGTGCTTGAAAATATTTGTTTGTTTCAATTGGATGATTTGATTTTGTCTGCGTGCCACAAGCATTATTGTTGTTTACACCACACCACCCACCCCATCTCGAGGATATTTTCATAACAATAAAGTATACTTTTCCATAGAGTGGCTTTAAAAACACATGCTATTAATTTTTTTACATTGTATAAAATCCATGATGGCTTAATGCACAAGTGTTTCTAGTACTTACATAAACCCAATCCCACAACTGTCATTAGGAAAATATAGGAATTATTATTAAAGGGTGGGTGAAATACTGTTTCATGCATACTGAGTTTTTTACACTGTTAAAGACTTTGATTCCCATGCTAAACATGGACAAAGTTTCACTCAAAAAAAAGTTGGACGTTTTAAGGAGTATTTCTGTGCCAAAAATACTCCTTCCGGTTTCTCACAAGTTTCGGAAAGTTTTTTTTCGAGTATGGGTCTGCGTGACGTCAACAAGGGTGTAATGTCCTTGTATGGGCCGTACTGGCCCTTCTCCCGTAAGGGTGTGCGTGCGCGCGACCAGAGCAGGAGAGCAAATGCACGCCCATTAACGTGCTTTGCTCTGCTTTAGGGAAACCGGCTGCGCTGCAGTCACAGGACTTCACGAAATCAACAATGTCACCAAAGAAGTGTGTTTTTGGTTGTAAGGGCAAGACAACCCTGTACAGCTTCCCAAAGAACCCAGCGTTAATGGGACAATGGATGGAGTTTGTTTTTCCGGAGCACCAACAGAGTTGTGCAAGTGTTTTTGTTTGTTCCCTGCATTCCGGCGACGATCGTTTTATAAACAAGGCCCAGTTCAACACCGGATTTGTTGCTCTTCTAATGCTGAAAGATGGAGCGCTCCCAGCAATTAAGGTTCACGGTCGTGCGTTGGAAGAAGGGGGTGAGTAAAACTGCTTCAAATGTCTTTGTGTTGTTAGCTATCGGCGTGTAAGTGCACCTCAAATAAACATGACGTGCAAAACCATTCTGCTTGCTACTGCTAACTTTAAGTCCTTATAAATCTGGTTTATGTCCTCATAAACACAATGAGTGTTTACCATGAGTAAACACAAACACAAATGTTGTAAAACTTGCGCATGACAAGCCGCTAAGCAAATATATACAGTTAGGCTGCGTCCGAGATCACGTACTATGTGAGTAGGTACTACATTTGAATTTGAACGAACTTTGCGACCGTTAAAAAAGTATGTTCTATATAGTATGAATGAAGGTAGTATGAATGTAATCAGTGCGTACTACATCTGCCATGTTGTCATGATCATGTGACCAACCAGCGTCAGTTGCGTCCCTTCACCGCCATTCATAAATCGCCTCCCGTGGCCTCATGGGATAGTAAAGTGTCCATCGTATGCGCACTTCAGAATCTAGCCGGAAGTAGTAGGTCATCCGGGTACTTTTCGCCTACTGTTTTTCGAACTCTATGAATTCGGACATACTACTCTCACATACTATATAGTAGAGAAGTATTCGATTTCGGACGCAGCTATACAGTACATACCACATAGAGACGTCCTGCTGTAGTAGTTGCTGCTGCTGCTCCTGTTCAATTTCAGCCTCCGGATCAGATTCTGGATCATATATGTGTGGTTGAATCTGATTGATAGTCATGGTTTATTTCGGATAACGTTTTCTTTTCCACGTTTAAGGATGTCAAAGCTCTCAGACGCTCTCGATGCAATAGCTGCACGCGCTCGTGGCTGTTTAGCTCCGCCCACACGATACGCCTCCAGCCGCTCGGAACACCTCTTTTTTCGGAAAGACTCGGTACAGTATATCTTTCTTTTATAAATATGATAAAACTAAAGTATTTTCGGAGATATGAAGGATGCAATACTACTCTATAGGTACTCAAGATTTTCATGAGATTGACTGAAACTGAGTGTTTCACCCCCCTTTAAGATTATTATTATATTATAGATCTCATGTTCTGCTCTGTATTTGAGTTGAAAGCAAGAGATAAGAAAAAAATAAGACCTGTCAATTAGACAAATGTCAAAAAGAAATTATTACACCTGACATTTCTGTCCTCACTTCTGAAATGATGGCTACACCTCTGCACACTCTAGCACACACTTAGTATGTAAATATATCTCCCCTTACTGATAAGGAGGGGTGGGAAGTTGTCCTTTTCTCCCTCCGGCAGGGGCTGATGGCTACACCTGTCTTTTTTCGCTCCGGGGGCGAGTTTGTTTATTTGTGTGTTTTGTGGCAGAGATGCCCTATAGACTGCCGCTCAGTTTGGGGCATTCCACTCAACGGCTCCTTTTTCCCCCTCTCCTTCCCTGCTCGCCTCCCCTTTCTCTCTGCGGCAGCTTCGCTCCGCACTGCCCCCCGCCCAGCTCCAATCCCTGGAAGTTTGGAACTAATGAACTGACTGCTGAGCTGCCGCCACGGAGCTTGGTCCCAAACTATACTGTACTTCACACTCGATTTATTCTCCAGATGGCAAGACTACGCAGCCCTGCCGGGAGGGGCCACCTCTTCCACTGAAGTGTGAAAGTGGACGGATGTTGTTTTCGGATCCTCTGTGATCAGCTCCGAGCTCTCTCAAACCACCCGGCACCGTATGTAGAGAATAAATCCCCCTGCTTACGGGCACACTCGAGCTGTGATGGCTGTCTGTATGTTTGTGTGTGTGTGTGTGTGTGTGTGTGTGTCCTTGTTGCTTTTCTGAGGTGCAGTGTCACTGGCATCGGCCCTTGTATTATCTGATGCACTCACCTGTGGGTGGCAGCGGCTGATGCTTGGAATCATGACAGTTATCCCTGCTCTTTTTTTCTTCTTTTTTTTTACCTCCCTCTGATTTGCCCTCCCTTGCTCTTACTTTCTCATCACTTCTCTACACTCTTTCTTTAGCAGCAGTGCAAGTGTGAAACATCTTGCTAAGCAACAGGTTTGCTGGTTCGGCTTAGCCTGATGGAGAAGTGTTTGCTTCTTTTAGGTTCTGATTTTGACGTTTTTGAAAATCCAGATCAGTGTTGAGGAAGCTGCTTAAAATAATAAGTATCTTGGTTTCAGATGTTTAAATGATAGTCAAGCTACTGTAACAATCTGAAGCTATTTGATAGGGTAATACAATTTTAAAATAACATTTTTAAATGTATAACAAATTATATCATTATAATTTAATTTGAGTAGGATTCCTTTGACAGAGTGTCTATTTACACCAAGTGCAAATAGCATGCCTTTTTGGCAAGTGCTATTCACACTAGCTTCGCCTAACAATGCCTGGTTGGGCCAAACAATATAAAAATAAAAAAGACGCATGTATTTCAACGCTTCAGTAGCGTAGTCAGTAAAGCGTAAGGCTTAAGAATCTTGGTTTTGACGTGATCCAATCCACCTTTTGCCGAGCTTGCTCTTCCCCCTTTTCCCATCACATCGGAAAGGCATTTACTTTCAATAAAATTTAAGAAAATGTTCTAAAAGTGGAAGTAAAGTGTCTAACGAAATGTTTAATAATAATAATAAAAGCTTTTTTTGGGTAGGGTTAGTGTGTATGGAGGGCTTTTATTGTCCCATTAAGGCGACATCCATTTAATAATTTTATTAAATATAATAATTTACACTCTGCTAAGAAAATGCTATTTTCACTTAGTGTAAATAACATCTAATGTTATTTGCACCGTGCAAATAGCCGCTGCCTTAAACAAATAGCCTACCATTCAAAGTTTTGGGGTTAGTATTTTTTTCATTGAAACATATATATTTTTTTTTTATTCAGCAAGGGCACATTTTGATTAAAAGTGGCTATGAATTCATTTTTAATGTTAAAAACGTTATCGATTTCAATTAAATGCTGTTCTTTTTAACTTCCTATTAATCAAAGATCCCTGAACAAAAAGTATCACTGTTTCCACAAAAATATTAAGCAACTATTTTCAATGTTAATATTAAGAACAAATGTTTCTTGAGCAGTAAATATCCATATTAAATTGATTTCTGAAGGATCATGTGACGCTGAAGACTAGAGTAATGATGCTGAAAATTCAGCTTTGGCATCACAGGAATAACTTACATTTGAAAATATATTAAACCGTTATTTTAAATTGTAATATATCACAATATTACTATTTCTACTATTTTTGATCAAAGAAAAGCAGAAAAGACTTTAAAAAATTGTACCGACCCCAAACCTTTAAATTGTCGTGTAAATCAAGCCCAGACGAATGTCAAGAACACAAAGTTACTGACTGAATGTCTGTGATATTAAAAGCTCAAATGTTGTGACTGTATCACAGCAGACTGTCATGTGTCTGTTTATGTTGTGGTGTTTGGTCTTTTCTTTGTCAGCCCTGGTGGTGGCAGTAGATCAACTGATTTGGTGAAAAGAAAAGTCTCACATAGCTTATATTATTAACATATGCAATATGTAGTTCATATGTCAGCTATGACTAAAATTTCTTGCAGCATAGCTCCATAGCAATGGCGCCCACTGTGAGAACATTTCTGTTATCTTTTGCTCTCATATACATTCACAAGTACAGTATGCATCTTCTGTTTGTCAGCACTGGCTCAAAACACACTATTGTAGTCTTGGATTACAGCTTGATCTTATTTGAAAGTGTAATACTTTGGCTTCCTGTCAAAATCTCCAATTTACCATAATCTATGCAACCAACTGTTATCTGATATAGAAGCTTAAAATGCAATGCCGGTATTTTGAAGTCATCTCAGATATCTTCTGCCACACTCTCAGTGGGTCAGTTCAAAGAGGGAGTGCCACAAGGCATTGCAATAGTGTAGTGATGTGTAGATTTAGTGAGCGTTAGTGAAGTCCACATTACAAATACTGCTAAATAAGAAGATTTAGTAGGGCTTGGTATTGACACAAATTTCACGATTTAATTCAATTTCTATTCACAATCATTCGATTCTGATTTTGATGCAATTCGATAAATCTCTCAACTAATGCTGTAAACTATACATTGGTGTTAGTTAGTACTACGTTACTATAATATTAAAGGTTATAATTTATGGTAACACTTTATTTTACAGTGTTGTTGTTACATATGTTACATGTACTTACCATAGTAATAAAAGTGAATTATGCATAATTACATGCAACTAACCAATCAACCAAACCCTAATCCTACCATAACCCTATAGTAAGTACATGTTGTTAATTAATATTACTCAGTACTTAATATATAATTACACTGTAACAATGACACAATAAAATCAAAAAACCAAATGTACTTATTTGTATACAAACACTTAAATTACACTCAAGGATGTTTTTTTTTATAATAATAATGTCATAATACTAACTTTACAATTACATCATTTCATTTGTACTCCAATTAGTTTTTTTTTAAATATAAACATTTAAATGGTGGCTGTCATAAAAAACTACTGATTTACTCAAACATGCATTAAATATTGAAGAACTTAAAAAAAATTATAATGAATATGTAATGTGGTGCATATATATGTATCAAAATTCTCCTCTCTAGAGTTTTTTTAGCTCACTAACAAGTTTATGGTTACTGAATATGGTTTTTCTGGGGTAAATGTGAAGTTACGTGACATGGATTACATGATACGTGATACGGATTTCGGTAAGTTGTACTGTATCTTATCTTTCAACATTCCTTCTGATGTTCATTCACGTTTATTTCTCTTGAACTGAGGTGCGACTGCGAACTGTCACGCCACATTAAACAGCGCCAAAATGGAATTTATTTTTGGAATTTCGTAATTTGAAATCTGAGACTTTGTTTCATATCAAAAATAACAAAGCACAAAGGTTTTTGCGATTTATTGGATGGGAGGGGCTCTACAATGTTCCGTTAATTTATCAACTGAAAACAGGAAAGCCTAATCAATTCTTGGGATTCAATGAGAATAGATTAAAATCAAGAAATTTATAATTTTTACTCAGCCCTAATATTTAGCCCTCTTCATTTGAGCTGGGAGGTTGCTGATCACCAGTCACAGTCCCAGTCCCCATGCACTTTTATTGTATGAAAAAGAGTAGCTTTTACATTCTGCTAAACTTCTCTTCTTGTGTTCCAAGACAAAAAGAAGAAAGAACATCATGCAGGTTTGGAGTGATATGAGGTTGAGAAAATAATAACAGTGTGCTCATTTTTGGATGAACTATTCCTTTAAGAAGAGAGGGTTCTCATCAAAGAGTGCAGCAGAGGAACACAGGGCGCTCTGCTGCCAAGAGAAACAAACAGCGATCTGAGGCGTTTACCCAGAAAATGGATCCCCAGCATTAGTGAACTCTGATAGCTTGTGTGCTGCCAGAAACTGCCTGCCAGTCAACCCTGTGTGTGTGTGTGTGTGTGTGTGTGTGTGTGTGTGTGTGTGTGTGTGTGTGTGTGTGTGTGTGTGTGTGTGTGTGTGTGTGTGTGTGTGTGTGTGTGTGTGTGTGTGTGTGTGTGTGTGTGTGTGTGTGTGTGTGTGTGTGTGTGTGTGTGTGTGTGTGTGTGTGTGTGTGTGTGTGTGTGTGTGTGTGTGTGTGTGTGTGTGTGTGTGTGTGTGTGTGTGTGTGTGTGTGTGTGTGTGTGTGTGTGTGTGTGTGTGTGTGTCTGTCTGTCATACCTTCGTCACAGGAGCTGTGCGCTGTGTAGTCATACTAGGCTAAAGTTTATTGAGGGGTCAATGAAGTAGGGTGGTCCCGATTGCTTGGAACTGAATGAGAGAGTTGATGATTGAGGAAGAGATTGAAAGATTTCTTCCATCACGGTACTTGCATCATTTTAGCTTTTTTTTATGCAAATTCAATATTATGACACGATAAATTGGACATCTATGTACATGTTTTTGTTAGATTTGGGTGTTTGAGGCTTTAGTGAGCCCTGTGTTTTTTCTAGTTCACTTTAAGGAGGTTGTTAGCCTGACAAGCCAGACCCACATCAAGATGTTGGGTCTGGGAACTCACCATTGGCAGGGCTCAGTCCGAGGGGCGGGATAAACAGTTGTCTTTCAAATTCCCTCTGCACGCAATAGGATAGCGCCATCCAACCAGAGCAATGAAAAAGGTGAAGCGGAGCTAGTTGATAGATTAAACTTTCGCCGTATCCAGTCGGCAAAACTCTGAACACATCTTCCTTTATTAAGAATGACTTCAGTGCCGTTCTTTGTTCTTTTCTCAAACAAAAGCTTAACTCTGAGTCTTCCAGAGTCGCAGCTAAAGCCGATTCTAAAGACCGCTGTTCGCCAGCTTCTTTGTTTACATGTAGCATGCGGAACCGCGGCAACTCTGCCATCATGTATGTTAAGCCCACCGACTCTATACACTATGTGATTGGCCTGACCAGAGTTTGGTTTTTCCAGCTCGCAAGCCAACGGAGAGTTGCTAGACTACCCTGGCTGCAAATTAGATTTGCTGCCGCTAGGGTGCGTCTAGATTTCTAGGCTAGGAGGTTGTTATTACCCGGCTCAAAGTCAAGATGGGTTTCAATAAAGAAAATGTTGGTTTATTTGATGTCAAACAAATCATGTCTAAAAGCATTAAATAATAATAATAATAATAATAATAATAATAAAAAAGAACAATACAACAACAAATCAATAATCTGTTGAAAATGGAAACTGTCTGTCCTAGAATTCTCACAAAAGAAACTGAAGAAAAAAAGGTATGACTTCTGTATGACTGAAAAGGAGATTTTTGGGGGTAATATTCAAACTGTGTTTTGGCATACAGCATAAATAGACATTGACCAAGGACCGTCAAATTCTAAAAAGGTAAGATAGGCACTATAAAAATACTATACAAACCGTACTTAATATTAGTGTGAATAACGGACCATAATTTACTGCCAAAAGATAACAGAACTAATGCAGAGAACTGTGCATATGATTGTATATGCTTTGAACTTTTTGAAGATAAAGGACACATCTGTCTGCTGTGAATCCTGTGGAAGGAAGCAGAGTAGTCCAACATGAGCCGCAATATCTCATTCTATCGCTCATGTTTTGCAGCTACAACATATAAAGATCTGTCCTCACCATGGAAGAGGAAAGCATGCCAAACATAGCTGTTGCATTATATGCAACCAGACACGTATATGCTATGCCTGATGCGTGTAACTGAGATATGTCATAAGATGTGTGTGAAGTGTTTTCTGTGTGTTAGTGATATCTACTTGATCTGTGTGGATTTCTCTGTCGCCCAGTATGATAAATGCTTATGAGAGGTGTTTAAGACCGGTTGATTTGTAATGGCATTATTTACGATGAATGGATAAAGGTGCTCTGATCAGAATAACAACACATGATTAGAGGTGAGCTCCATGAGGAATCTGATACAACATTAAAAATGAAAAAGGCTGTCAACTTGATTTTTGTAGGATCTATTATAGTCTTTTAAAAATGTATTTTATCTAGCATGTTATGCAAACCCATTTTTTGTCTTGCTATGCAAATGCAATGTTTATGCCAAATCAGCAATTTAATTTTATTATTTATTATTAGGGGCCAAGCACCAACACGACGGCACCTATTGTATCCGTTAGCCTTCCTCTTCCTCCTCCTCCTGCTCTACTACTACTACTACTACTCTTGAGGTCTATGGCAGCCCATAAAAACATTTGTGGGAAAATAATAACATTTGGCACACAGATAGATGACCGTCTAAACATTAACCAGAGCAATTTTGGAGTCTCTAATTCAGTTCCTCTTGCTCCACCAACTGTCCAAAGCTGCACTTGCGTTTATTCCAATAACTTTTGAACCATAAGGACTAGAAGAAGAAAAAAATTCAGACTGTGGCGCATTTTCAGATCATGATGGCAAAAAGTTATTAAAAGCTTTTCGATGAACCAAACAGTTCTCTAATAAAGCACAAATGAAGTTGACAATGAGCACATCAAAATGGATGTGAGGTTATATCTCCACAATGCTTTAGCGTATTGAGAAAAATGTTGGTATGTCATCATAAGCATGACCTTAGGCTACTTGCCGCACTTACTGGTCAGGAGATATAAAAATTAGCCATTTTCCAATGGGTAATTTATATATTATAACTCTGCTTATAACTCTATACTTGTGACTTTTGCAGCATACCAAGTCAAATAATACCTACCCATGTCAGCCATTTTGAATTTTGTGGTAAAATGCTGTATGCATTAGCGTATCGTTACGAAACTTGGTATGTGTCATCTGCGCCATGCCTTTAAGGTACTCAAAAATTCTCTCTCAAAAAAAAAAGTCACTTTGTGGTCAAAAATTATATTTTCAAAAATGCTTATAGCTTTTGATTAATTTTGTCTATTTTAATGAAACTAGTTTTGATAGATTCCTTAAGAAAAATGATACCAATAATGTCATATTTGGTCTAAATTTCTTTGAAATCCTACTCTTCATCACAGCATACCGAGTCAAATGATACCCAATTTTCCCATGACGGCCATTTGGAATTTTGTTGTAAAATGCATTTATGAACGAATTAATAAAATTATGAAAAATTCTTTGAAAACTTACTTTTTCAAACTCCTCCGTTGGTCCGATTTGGCTCCGATCATCTTCAGTCTATGCCGGCAAAACGTTATTAAACGTTTTTTTGATAGACCAAACCTTTTCGAACAAAGCATCAACAAATTACAAAGTAATAAGCAATTTAATCATATTACAAGTGATTGTATTTGTGAATTTGTTTTTTGTTTTTTCTCCAGATATTTCGACTGAAATAATCAACAACAACAAAAAAGTATTTAATTACTCTGCATTTGCTCTAAAGCTCCCAGCCATGCTTGCATAAGTCATCGTGCCTTTTTTGTGCTTGGCCCTTTCATTGCTGCTTGCAGCTATATTTATTATTATTATTCATTTTTGTTTCTTGATGAAATGAGACTTGATCACAGTCTCTTAACAGCTTTTTAAAGTATGATTTAGCAAGATAATCGCATTGCATAATTCTCCGGACTTGCTCATACCTTCTACTTTGAAGGACTATTACTCTGATTTGTTGTGTCCTTTAGCATGTTGTTATTATCATTATTATTATTATTATTATTAAAGTTCTCATGGCACACTGGACATGGAAAGGTGACTTTGTTATAAAGCTTTGGCTCTGGTAGCAGGTGTGAACTACTCAAATGACTAGAAAATTGAAGTCAGTTACTGCCAACACTCCATGTGCCCCGGGTACTCCATGTAATGCCACTTTTTAAAAATACGACCTTTTGCTTTGTCTAGCAAATAATTGGCCTTCCAGCAGGTCATTGCAAGAAGAAACTGGGTAAGAAACACCTTCATGTCTGGAATCTACAGAGCATGATCAGGTAGAGATGGGTTAATGTTATAAAAAAAAACAGATGAAACATTTTCCATGAATAAAGTACAAGTTAGTTTTCTTTTAATTTTATGTTTTTACATTAGATAGTAGATTTTCAAAAGTATTAGAAATGTTAGATACATTTAAATCCAACAAAAATAAATTGGTCTTCAATTCATTGTAATGAAGAAATATTTTTGCCAAAAACATAATACCTCCCAAAGTTTTCAGGCACAAAATTCCAATATAATATAATATTCATAAAAACATTTTTTTTAACGTTTCAGTCCCTATATTTATGTAAAGTGTCATATCTGGACTACTGTTATGATTACAACACAACTAGAAAAAAGTGCAATCATAATCCGCTCATAATCAGAAAAGTCACAGAGATCTTTAATTTGGAATTCTGTTTAGTGTGTTTTGTTTATCTTTTGAATAGTATTAGATCATTCTCTCAGAGTTGCTACCTATAAAAATTTTATACAGTACAAAACCCTGAGAAAAACTGAGCTCTGTCAGTTCCCCAGAGACACAAATATCTTCTGTTCCCACTCTCATCTCAAGCTTAGATGTTTTTCCTTTAGCACTTCAGAAGCAGAAGAAATTCTCAAATGCAGCCTGCATCACAAGGCACTGCTGGCACATTAAGCATTATTTGTTTAGGTTGAAGTTTTCAATGGCACAGCTAACAAATGTGTAGATTGTGTTGCTTAAAGGCAGATTATGATGACCGACTTTTCAAGTACTTCTAGAACAGAAGTAAATAGCGCCCATGAACAGTAAGTGTCCAGTTAACTGTGAACAGCAGATGTTGAAAGTGGCCTGAAGTCCCATCTGAACGCTCCAATCCCGCAACCTCTCTATCACCGTGTTGCTGGGCGTCCAGTGCAGCCCAGCGGCTCACAAAACGCTGAGTTTTAAAGAAAAGTGCACATATTGTCCCTCTCTCATTATCAAATTACAGCCCTGTGTTTTGATTGGCAGAGCCAGTCAGTAAAATGTGAGCTGCCTGAGCAGTGCTCTGAAGTAGTAACAGATCATTCTTCAACCTCACAGTGTGAGGAGAAGTGGCGGTTTTCGAGAAGCTGAGAGAATCTAGCAGCAAGCCTAGAGGGACAGGCTTCCCTCTCATGCGGAACCGGACAAATGCGGAATCAGATGCTGGATCTGTTAGTCATTCATCTGGAATAGAGCTCCAGATGCCCGGTGCGTCACCTGTCAGACACTGTCCATGAGACATTGTTTGCTTAGATTACACATCGTAAGTGTCATGGTTGGTTGCAAGAAGCTGGGATGAAAAAAGAATAGAGTTAGAAACATTAAATGGAAACGTATCAAATAGAGTTTCTTTTTTTCCCTCCCCCTCACAGTTCTTCCTCTCATGTCTAATAATGCAAATGTATACAAAATCATTATACATTTCAAATGTCATACAAACCACACGTTTTACCGGCGCTTTGATTAGACACTGAATAATCCAAACGCAGATCCATTTCTTGACACATCTCACAGTTGGAGTCCAAATTCTCTACAAATGTAAAAGATCTGGCCTTTTTTTTTTTTTTTTTTAAATGAGAAGTCCACGTCTACAAACTTTAAAGTCTGTCCTTTGTTTTTTTTTTGAGTGTTTTGTGGACGTGCTGTCATGATACTATGTTGAGCTTTAATGATGGGCTTGATGGAAGGAATCAAAGATCCCTCAAACCTGCGATTCTCCTGGTCACTCTGTGGGATGCTGGGTGATTGGGGAAGGAAGGGTCTTTTGAAGCAACTAGTTGGACGGGCTTCCATTAATGTAAAACATTTCAGCTTTCAAAGTACTTTTATTCAGGCTCGGAATGGCTGGGTCCCCTCAGGAGCCCGAGATCTTCTTGAGAATGTTCTTTCTGACAATTTACCGTGAGGGGAGATGAGATAGCGGGCCCTTGATAGAAATTCAAATGTTTTGCTGTCTGGAATATCAGTTCAAAGCAAAATGTGGTGATAAAAAGCAGAGAATCGTGTGGCATGAAGGTTTGATATAGCGTTACACAATTCAGCAGTTTTTTCAGTCTGATTGGTCCATTTCTAGCTACTCTCATGTCTTTTGACTTGATATAGGTGCTTTTTGATGTTGATTTGTTACTCAAAGCCTCATGTTTTTGTTCAAGAGTGAATGTGATACCAGACATACAAAGAAAAGTGGTTCGGCAGTGTCTAAGACACTGGATCAGTCTTGGATATTATTGGTGGACTCAAACTGGATCCACCATGGAACAGCTTTACGAATGCTGAGTTATAGCTTCATAAATCCGTCGGCCCTCCTAATATTACCACTGTGATCTTCAAATATATTATAGGCTTTAAGTATACATATGACTTCCTATTAAGGAACCTTTTGTGTTCAGTTTGCACTGCAGTTCAACAACTCTCAACATAAACTGTAAGTTGAGGACCACAATGTTAGTTTAGACATGCGAGTGTCTAGACAGTGTTTTGATTTTAATCTGTTTTGCTAGTATATCTGCAGTGCTTCAAATGTCATATAGAAGACTTCACAGCTTGTATACACATTATTTTTTCTAATAAAAATGGTTGACAGTGTTGTTATTTTAGCTCTAGTCTGGGAGTCTGTATCCAGACCGGTTGTGATTACCAGTTCAAAAGGCAAATTTTTATGGTACATACTCAACTAAAAATGGGGTTACTAGACTAGAGATTGAATATCTTTGTCTTTTTATAACCAATATGTATAATGTTATTTTTTGTTTAAGCCACTTGTAACTGATGTGCAGAACCAAATTATTATTATTTTTTGACACAATAATAGCTGGATGATTATTAGACCCCCTTGTGGAGGACTCAAACTGGATTATTAGACTAAATACCTTGTAAGGTAACCTTATTGTAAAGTGTTACCAAATAATAATAACGGTTATTATTTTTATTATACTTATAATTTTGAATTAATTACTTATTATTATTAATTGAATTCATTATGCATGCATTGATAATGCCATGTATTTGGTCGTTATGGTTAGGCTAAAGTTCAACAGTTTTTGGGCAGAGGTGACCCTAGTTGTGGCTCTTTGTGTGAACGGTGTGAAGATGACCTAACCCAAGGAGTTTCTCATTCAAGTTGAATTAACCCCTGAGAAAAACCCCTTTCCCCTCCCTCTTTCTCTTGGCGTTTCTCATCCCTCCTCTGATCTAACCTGACAACTCCTGAGCTACTGTTTCCTCCTCCTGTTTAACTGAGACCACATTTCCCTTTGGATGGAGTGCTGCGTTCAGACCAATGGAAACTTCATCTTTTGGCCCTTTCCCTCCCACCTACATTCAGTCTCTTGAGCTGCATCTGGTTTGAATCTCCTGGCGTGTGCTGCTGTGTCACAGTTAGGCCCTGGAACTTGGCTTTAACTTTGGTTCTTCCTCCCTCCACTTCCTTTGGTCATGTGTCTGTGGTGTTTGTGTGGAAGAATTAAATGCAGGGCTTTTCACTTTATGGCCTTTGGTGGATCAGCTGGAGTGAAGTTGATCCCTCTCACTAGATCTTTCTCCGCACTGTAATCCCAGGCGCCAACCGCTACTTCCCCGTAAATTCACATAACATCCGCTCGTCCAAACTGATGCATCTTTATCTTTTAACTAGTGCACCAATGGCCAGTTCAAACAGATATTTCCCTTGTTGCATTTTTATTGCTTGTAGCTTTCCATAAGTGACATATTTCCTCCCGTTTATCAGGTAAACACAAATCATCGTCGTCCAGTACACAAAAGCAAACAATAAAACCTGCCTAACCTTTTAGGTTAAGTGTCCTTAGTTTGAATTGTGTAACATAACCATTCAGTGTTTATTTGCAATCATATTATTTGTTTATTACATCACTGAATACTGACCCAGCTGAGCATAAACAGTTGAGTCACCCTTTCATTTTGTGGTCCAGCCTGCATTGGGAAATTTTATTCTGTATCATATGCTGTGGTGAAGTAAGCACTTTTGACACAATGGCACAAGTTATTTCTTTTTTCCTTTATTGACAGGAGGAGGCTCGGAAAACCATCCCAAAGATGCTGGCCAATCTGGATCTGGGGCGTACAGAGAAGTGCGTACGGTTGAACTCTGTGTCTAGCGGCCTGGCGGAAGCCGACATGGAGGTCATTCTACAGGTGGACGTGCTGCCCACCGCTCTCATGCTTCCAAAGGTGGAGAACACAGGAGAGGTGCAGTGGGTGAGTGAATCATGACTCTTTAAGCATTTCTAAACAAACAGTTGACCTAAAAGTGCATTCTGTGATTATTTATATGCTTTCTCTGGAATACAAATTATCGCGATACTTAAGCCACGATACGATATTATTGTGATTTAAAAAAAAAAAAAAAGCGTTATGCTAAGTATTGGAACATATTAATACATATGAATGGCCAAGCACATTTTACTCTTACTTTAGAATTAGTGCCAGTTCGGGGGGCGGCAGTTGCTTGAATGGTGGGTTCGTTGTTATTCTTAATGAAAAAAACAACAACAAAACCGTACAATGCGCTGAAACCAAATCTTCCAGCGTCGTCTTGTTATTCAGCTCCTCGCTCTCGTGATGAATGAAGACTCTGTGCGGTGACTCTCGTTCGGCTCACACTGCACGTTCAGTTTTAATTGTAGTGTCTGTTCTTTAACTGAACTAAATGATTTTTGCTACTGTAAAAGAATCTAAACGATGGTGGGGGGCGGTGCCACGGTAGGCAAGTAATATAACCGGTGCTGTGGCTGAACACCGGTAACACCTGTAATACTGGCAACACCGACTATCGCAGCAAGCGTTGTATAATGAACGAGTGCACTGACAGTGTAGATTGTAATTGCAAACAAAGTTCTGATGCATTACTGTTTGCAGATGGCTTGCACTTCAACACAAATTATGCAAGAGTTTGCTTCCTGCACACACAGTTCACTGCGCACATGCGTGTGCTGGCTTGCACTTCAACACGTAACTAAAACATAAACGTGGACAGACCCACAGTTCACTGCGCACATGTGTGTGAGCGAGAGCGATGTGCTGTTTGTGGTATGACGGTCTGAAATAAATATTTCAAATTATTATTATTTCCCGCGTTATATGCGCGGCGCTTGCGTTAAAATTTAGCACAATAATAGCTGAAATTCAGTTCCTGAAAATATCGATACTTGCCGTCCTTGTATCGATACAATATCCCCACACAAAATATCGTGATACTATGCTGTATCGATTTTTTTTTTTGCCCCCACCCCTAATTAAAACTATACAGTGCAGTGGCAAAAAATATTTTAAAAGCACCATAAAAGTAGTCCATACAACCTTATTTTTTTGTCTTTTTTTTCAAGTCCAGCTTAACCATGGCAGCTTTGTGTGTGGAACAGAGCAACATTTTATATTTCATATTTATATTTCAACATTTCATATTTACTGAAAATCAACAATTTTCAATATACTATACACTACTGTTCAAAAGTGCGGGGTCATAAGATTCTAATATAATTAATTCTTTATTCAGCAAGGATGCATTAAATTGCATTTGCAAAAAGACATTAAAAGACATTTGCTACAAAAAAATCTTTATTCATCATTAAAGAGTTCCAAAAAAAAAATGTTTCGCAGATTCCATAAAAGGGTCAATGACGTGGCGTGTCAATTCTCTTGTCCCACCCCCCGATATATCCCACTGAGATCAATTTTATGTCTGAAAAAAAAGCCTGCGATGACGCAAATATCGTCATTTTTGGCCAGAGGCTAGAGACTACAGCCAGTAGTAGGAGCTAGTTCCGCGTGTTTTCAACCCGCCCATAGGGGTGGGATCTCACTCACAGAATGTAAATGTGCACGGCCGCTCAGGCATTCATAACAGAGCGGTGCGAAGCAAAGCGAGTGTAATAAATTCTTATGAAAGTTAAGCTTCCATAGGCATGAACTGAAAACGTGACAGACTGGACACGCACCGTGAATGAATGATTGTGAGGCCGTGAATGAATGACAATGTGGCCGTGAATGAATACCATACTCATCTTAGTTTCGGTTTAGAATTAGCACCAATTCGGGGGCGGGTTGCTTGAATTGTGGGTTCATTAGCCTATTATTCTTAATGAAAAACACAACAACAAAACGGTACAATGACAAACTAGCTTAAATAGGCGCGTTTACATTTAGCTTTGAAACCAAATCTTCCGCGATCATCTTGTCTGTCAGCTCCTTGCTCTCGTGATGAATGAAATCTGACTCCTGCTGCATTCGTGCTGCGACTCTTGTTCGGCTCATGCTGTATTGAGCAGACACTTTCCGTTTTTAATTGTAGTGTCTGTTCTCTAACTGAACTAAATTATTTTATTACTATAAAAATGAACACAACGGTGGGGTAGTGGCGCAGTGGGCAAGTGATGTAAACGGTAGGAGTGGCTTGGGAGTGGCCTCGTAGGCAGCGAAACAACTTTCATCCAAGTGAGCAAAAAATAAATGTCTTTTCTCAGTCTACAAGGCACCAACTTCTAAAATAATCTCTGTGTGTATCAGCGCATATAAGAACGGCGATTAACTTACCTGTATAAACTGTGTAAAACATGCAATTACCATAGTAATTCTGAGCATCTATAAACAAAGATAACTGCTCCTGCATCTTTCTGTGTGCCTGCAAACTGCACTTGATGTGACTGACGGTGCGGAGTCACGTGAAAACCGAAATAACCGACATGGGAAAATTACATCGGTTAGAGGTTCTAAAATAGTTTCGATTATTTTTCGGTTAATCGTCCAGTCCTAGTCTGTCGTCACGCGGCAGCACTTCCGGGTCCAAACGCTCTATCTCATACCACAAGAAAAACAATGTGGTCTAATACTACAAAAAAAATTATCATCATAACCTTTATCTCCATACCAAAATTCCAGATGGCCAGACAGTGATTCATCTTTTATAAATTGTTAAAATATTAATGTCTGTGAGCACAGAGACTGTTGTGTAGACTGTAAGTATTTAAAATATTTAACTTTTTAAAATGTTTGATGTTTAATATGAATAAATAGCGCTCATAGTCAACCTTACGTTCCTTACGTCACGACTTAACAATCGCATATCAGTACATTTGTATATGCCAACAATGGTATAAATGTAATTACCCTTACCCGTTACATTTTAATGGGGAAAAAATTCTGATTCACCAACAAAAATTCTTAAAATGAGTACATGCCATTGCATTAGATAAACAACACTCTAATTAGAACATTTTGAATTTTTGCCAGTTTTGTTATTATTATTATTATTATTATTATTAATAATAATTAATTTTTTATCCATCATTCACAGAAAAATAACCATTTTCAACATTGATAATAATAATAATAAATGTTTCTTGAGCAACAAATCTCCATATTAGAATGATTTCCGAAGGATTGTGTGACACTGAAGACTGGAGTAATGATGCTGAAAATTCAGCTTTGCCATCACAGGAATAAATTACATTTTAAAAATAGAAAATAGAAAACATTTATTTTAAATTGTAATAACATCTCATGATATTATTGTTTTACTGTATTTTGTTCAAATAAATGCAGCCTTGGTGGTGAGCATAAGAGACAAAAACATACAAAAAATGTACAGACCTCAAACTTTTGAAGGCAAATGGGTTTTTTTCTCCAAAATTGTATCAGTACATTTAGCAAACATTGAATTGTACATTGAGGACTTGTATGTTTTCATCGTAATATGGTTAGATTATACCGGTAGTTAATGTGACATTCATGATAATTTTATCCCACAAATGGAAGGCTATGCCCTGTTTAATGTGAAAAATGAGAAACTAAAAATACCTCTGATGTGCTCTTGTATTTTCCATCATTTGTATAGAACACAACACTCTCTGAACTCGCAGGGTAAGATGAAACCACAGGTCTTTTCAAAGCAATAATAACAATCTTTTCTATTAGTTTGTACAGAGGATTTGATCCCTGTAGTCAGGCCCAGGGAGAAATGGAACTGTATATCTTGGCATCAGCTCAAGAAAGCTATGACATTTTGAAACTAGCTTCACAAGACAGATGTCACAAAAAACTTCTTTCCCCTGGAAAAACATGGCCTCTTCAGTCAACCTACCTTGATTCTGGCAATGTTGAGCTTTGATTTTTTTAATCCAAAAATATTCTAAAATAAAATGCAGGTGGACACTTTAGCCACTCGTAGATCTCATTATTATAGAGATGGTCAGTCAGTCAGTGACACTAGCATATAGATGGTCTCAAAGCTAGCAGACATGGACTAAAAGCCACAAAACACGCATTCCTCCTGATCACCTCCATGTGTGTGTGTTGCAGGAGGTGTTGAGGATTCTTCTAGACGTTTGTTCGTCCATCAAAGCAGGGCTTCCTCTGCCAGTCGGCCCCAGGAGGCCCCTGGTGGCCCCCAGCACAGCCAATACACCAGCCCCCAAATCCCTCCAGCTCATTTCCCCCAACCAGCCAACCCAGCCCAAATCTGCAGTATTCAGCTACTCTGCATGAGCACTGAAAAGACCTGAAAGAAGCCACAATGTCTTAACTAGGTAGATGAAGGGAGCGGAGGAGGGAGGGAGGGAGTCTGAGAGATGGAGGGGGCCCCTAGTCTGTTGCTCACAGTTAGTTTAGGCTAGAAGCAGGAAGTTTTTAACTAGTGGTTTTAATTAGCGCTCATATATTTCCCGGGCCGCTCGATGTTTCTTCCCTTTTTAATTGCTGACAGGTGCTCATATTTCTCTCTCTCATTCTTGTTCACTGCCATTTTGTATATTGCTCAAAAATATTTGCCGTCCATAGAGTAGTCCATAACCAACACAGCTAACTAACGTGTGTGTGTGTGTGTGTGTCTGTTTTAATGTATATTAATAAATTATATATAGTATTTATTGTATTATTAATAATTATTAATTATATTATTGCATATATATATATATAATTCGCTATAGTTTAGAAAATGGTAAATAAAATATGACAAGAACTCAGAGTTAAAGTCAGAACAAATTCATCTTGATAATGTCAGATAACTTTGATAGAAAGGTATGTAATGGATTACAGTCAACCAATCAGCTGTCAGCTGTTAAATTTAAGTACACAATTAATTAATACCAATGTAATTACCAAGCAATGCTTAATTTTGTTCAGTCTGTGGTGTAAGAGGTCGCATTAGATATTAAAGAAAAACACTTTGGCAAAACATGGTCAGGTCAAAGTGTCTGAATAATTTTGGTCATACATTTTTTTTTTTACATCAATTTTACTGGTCGTCCACTGTATGAAGAATTGTTGGTTATAATATGTCACAGTTAACTTTATTTTGCTATCCTCACTTACATGGTGTCCTCCTGCACCCACTAGTAAAAAAAATGATTTGGTGTCTGAATAATTATATTCTGCAACTCAGTAATACTCCAATAATATTATCATCTTACTAATATTGTTACATACAGTTGGTATCGGGTATCTTCTCTCAGCCACATGTTAAAATAAGCCCATTTTCAGAGTTTTGTCAAAGTAAAATTACCTATGCTATTCACTACCCCTTTAGCCTCTCAAAAATCAATACAACCTCTACACATATGTCACATTGAGGAATACAGCGTGTGAATGCATTAAAAAAGTGCACACATATGTGGTGGGGGTTAGAACATGCTCTCCACATGCTTTGCACACGGTCGAGCTCATAGCCGCAGCAGGATACGGGAGATTGTGAGCGGAGAGGAAGTCATGTAGCACTGACCTGACATGGGCCCACTGCTTTGAAAGTGGCGTGAGACAAACATGAAAGGAGAGGGTGTTTCTATCTTTCTCTCCTTTTTGCTGTCTCTCACAGCTCTGAACAGTTTAGATAAGTTATCATACTGGCTTATACAGAATCCTTACCAAAATTGACCATGTTTGGTCACTGTAGTTTCTGTAAAAATACCAGTTACTGCAGTTTTTGTTGCCATAATATATTTTTTGTGGTATATTGGGATTAGTGACAACTATCCTAAAAAAAACTGTAATATGCAGAAACAATGCAAGTCATTTGTAGGTTCATTCCTCTTAAAATGATTGGTTATTGGTCTGTTTGTTTGTGTTGTCTGACACAGCAACATTGAGTCAACCAATGGCATGAGTTAGGGGCGGGACTACCTGTTTGACCAATCAATGGCAGACAAACCCTTTTCATTACATTTACAACAACTGATTATGTTTGCAATTCTATTGCTTTAAATGTTTAAATTGTTCATTTTTAACAATGTGTAATAATAACTGCAGAAACTATGGTTGCTTTTGTGAAGGATATCTGGGCGCTCTGCAACTTTCGCAAGTTAAAAGAAAATAACAACATACTGAATAAACTATTTTAAAACTGCATCAGTTTGATGCCTTTTGCAAAGTTAGTTGTTTTTAAAAATTGACATTTACAGAGTGTTTTTAGTTTGAATAATCCAGTGGTGTTTAAACTCATTTACTGTTTGATTTTTGAATACTGTAAAATAATCATCAGCTATTAACTAAGCATTACATTTCTCTTTTTCCCTTATGTATGTGTTTGTGTCTGGGATGAGCAGTCAGCGAGTGTCTAATCCAACACACAACACAAAGTCGTACCACTACAAGCCTGATTATCTCTCTCTCCTCCTTCTCTTCTTCTTGTCCCGGCGGCCGGCCCTAAATCCCTCTGTTGTTTATTTTCTTCCCCTTTTTCACGTAGATGAGCAGAGGAACCTCCAGACTGATTTGTTGCTAAAAGATGGACTTACTTGTTTCCTTTTGTGTGAAAATCTTCTACTCTCCCTTTCTATCCTCTCTCTCTGTGCTTGTTTGACTGACAAGGCTTATTGGACTATAACAGGCGTAACTCTCCCCCCCTCCTCCTTTTGTCCACAGACAATTCTCCCACAGATTCGGAGCTGTGCGCATTCTTTGGCCGCCACACTACTGAGTCCTGAAAGGAACCAGCTCGAGTCCCGTCCCTCCCCGTCCGCTCCTTATTCTCCCCCCTCCACCACCACCACCACACGGTGAAATGAGCACTTCAGCAGGCCGGAAACATTTAATCTGGCCCTCTTTTGAAGAGAATTAATTGAAACTTATCCACTTGCCGCCTTTTTCGCTCTAGCGGCTCCCTCGCCCAAAAATCACTGCCTCGTTTCCATCCGGATCATGGTGGATGGGGCCGCCGTGGCACTTGTTGTCAAGAAGTGTGGGTTTTCACAAGCGGCCTATAGTGACCGGAAAAGCTTGTCACCTGAGAGTGGTATTAGCGTTTGCACAAGTGCGGTTCAATGCCCAGAATGTGTAAATATTGAAAGGGCCAGTCGGTCCCGTGACTCCAGTGCCGCTAAAGCCCACCTGTAATTTGTTGTCACTCGTCGACGTCCTAATGGCGCATCTCCATTAAAGGCACGTGAGCTTTTCATTTGATTGAGGGCTATAAATGCTTAATTTTGCTGCCAAGTGGCTATTATTTTGTGCAAAAATACAGGGCCGTCGAAGAGGGCAGTGAGGCGTCTGATAAAAGAGACAGTGAGGAAATGGAAGGGCCGTCAAACAAGCCCTACCCTCTCCCTCCCTTTTCTCCGTTCGAGGGGAATATTATGCTAAGCCGTTGGCGTTTTTATGTTGCCATAGCAGCATTACTCCTGCAGGGTTGTGACCTCAGATGATTACAGTACAAAGCTTATTGGGTCTTGAAAACCCCTTTGAAGATGAAAAGTCTTTGATGGTTTATATTTATGCAAATCTCTCAGATATGATTTATCCTACTGAGATTGAATGGGGAGATGATTAAAATTCCCCCATTAGAAAAAAATCCCTCAATGAAGGCATATTCTTTGAGCTAATAAAACAAGTGTGTGTGGGATATTTTAGCCTTTATTTGGAAAACTAGCCTTGACGTACCTGAGGTTGTTTTAATCTGCTGTCCCCAATGTGTGAAAGGGAGACGGAACGGGGGACAGGGAATTACACTTTTCTGCTTTGAGTTTTTTTTTTTTTTTTTTCTCTTCCCTTCCCTTCCCTTCCCCCCTCCTTTTATTTTTGTACAGGCTTTAAAAGAAAATATCTGACAGAGGGAGCTTTTGTGTGTTTCCAGATGATAGATTTTGGAATTTGGGCAACCCCACTGGCAGTCCACAGCTAGCTGTGAACTGGTCTGTTGGAAAAAATCGGAATGCTTTGGTCTTCAAAGCACCAAACTTCATTTTAAAGCCTTCTTAGGTAAGCTCAAATATTAGCGGGAAAATGAATAGCGCGGAGAAGTGTCGTATCACACGTCGCAAGTCTCACGAGTCTGTCCGCCGGGGGAAGCCGAGGCTCTGCATAAAACTGAAATGAAATGCACTCCCAGACAGCTCAAATCTCATCCTTCCCTTTTCATATTCAGCGCTCCTTTCTTTGTAAATTCAGACAGGAACCTGTAGTATATCTCGAGGGCCCCTGTGAAACAGGAGTTGTCCAAAGACTGTGTGAATCCTGTCAAGTTTTTGAAGCAATGTTTCTTTATTCTTCTTCTTTCTTTCAAAACCCTGAGTCAGAAGTTTTTTTTATTTAATTAGGTTTGGCTTTTGAGTAATGTCGTCTGTTTAAACTGACTGTGTGTGCGTTTGTTTCAGTTTGTTGACAGGTTTCAGCGGTACTTAAAAGGCAGAGAGCTTGAGGAACCCATCCGCTTGGTCACCTTTGTGGAAACTGCTGTGGGTCTGCTGAATTTTAAGGTAAATAACACCTTATATTTTGAGTTATACATTTGAAAATTGCCCCTATCAGGAATCAAAAAACGGTCAAAGTCATGTTGTTTTCTTTTTTTGTCTGCTTATAAAATATGCAGTTCTTTTTTTCTTTTGATTATTTTTCTTTCCCCTTCCCCCAAACCCTCTGTTGTGCTGGCTAGACGGAATCCCAGAGCCAAGACAGAGAAATATTGCAGAGTCACAGCAAGAAGTGAAATTAATTTGGAACCCAACAAAAGCATTCAAGAAATTCCATCTGCTCTGTGCCTGACACGGTCATATCACATTCCAGACTGTCTCTCACTAGTCCTGGTTCTGGGATTAGTTGCAGCCTTGGATGGTCTTCACAGATTTCTAGATTTCTCCATCCACAGGGACAGAGACGGACCATTAATTGTGTGTGTGTGTGTGTCTCTTTTTTTTTATTTTTTATATCTGATATAGTTCCATTTCTAAACACAATATAAAGAACAGAGGCATGGACAGCGATTAAGGGAGTATTGGTGGAAAATTAGAGTCGTTTGACTGGGTAACTTGATTGAGTGCCAAAATACACACATACACACTCGCACAGCTCTTTATTTTCTGTTTCTCTTGAAGGCAGTGTGTGAAGCTCTTCGAGATCTTGGGCCAAAGGCAGGTCTTCATCATGACGGAGTTGTCTTTGGGTCAGATGACTTCTGTGCCAGCATAGGTCTGCTATTTTTTTAATCTCACTCTTTAATACACCTTTTTTCCACTTTCTTTTTTGCTTTGTTTTGTGACGGCACCACAAATAATAAGTTCATGTAAAATATGAAATTGTACGATATGTCATTTAATACCCCTTCAAACTGCACACATTTATTTGTTATATGATGCTTGGGTTTTTTAAAATCACATTTTTGATCTCTTTTAACCTATAGGAGCCACACGCACTAAAGACGCTAAAGAACTCCTGTACGCTCGGCAGAAAGTGGTGGTCACCACCAAAGCATTCGGTCTCCAGGCGATCGACCTTGTTTACATCGACTATCAGGATGTTGAAGGACTGAGGCAGCAGGCCAGAGAGGGCGCGCTCATGGGCTTCACTGGTACGCTGACTGCATTACTTTTCTTTTCTGTTCACTTACTGTATTGCATCCTGGCCTGGTCCTCCTTTAAGCGAGTCTTTGGACTCAATTGATGTAGGATCTCAATGAAAAAATGCACTAACATATGTATAATGGCATATAGAGCATATACTGGCAGAACTAAGTAAACATTTCTGTAGTAAGTAAGAGAGGACCAATTATTGCCTGAAGTGATTTGCATCATAATGTTCAGGTCTTAAAGGAATATTCCAGGTTAAAGACAAGTGGTAATGGACAACTTGCCACGGATGCGATGGATAGAGCACAGCTTGTATTTAACCTGCAAAATTCCTTAAAATATCTCACAAATATTGTGCGGTGAATATTAATTACATTTCATAAATGATATATTTTATCCTCTGTAGATTAGTGGGTTGTTTTTTTTAGTATTTCTCTCCCTCTGCATCTAATATTTTATCGGACATTTACCTTATTAGTGCTGACATTACTGCTGGTTGTTAAATTTGAACACTTTGTGGCATCTATTTTATAATTGTATATAATGCTGCCCATATTGCATTGGTGATTTTATTTATTACCCAAGCTTTAAATGTCCTACGTAAAAAAACTATTTGTAAAGAAAGTTACTGGCATTTGTTTGTTAGTGTGCGCATGCGTGAATGTGTATCCGTTATTTGCGAGTGTGTTTGTGGGCGATAGACGTATGTTCGCAGCTTAGTGATGTGTGGGTTTGTAGCCAGGCAACGTGTGTGTGTGTTTGTGTGGAGTCCTGGTGAGCGGGTAACTGGCCACGGGAGGCCAGACACAGCCCTCCTCTGAGCCTCCGCTAATGAATATGTAATTGCTGTTTGCAGAATACACACTGTTCTCCCTGCACATCTCTGTATACACTAGCACTGCCATTCCTACAGAACACAGCACTCCTGTGCTAAAGAACACTCACGTTTCTCCTGTCTTGTTTTACTCATGCCATTTAAAAAATAAAAAAAAATCTAAACATCAGAATTCCTCAGTAATTCCATATAACACGTGTATTTGCTGAATTTTATTTAAGCCACCATTTTATTAGCATTCAAGCATTCATTTTAATACAGCAAATATTTTAGGAGAATTCATTGAAGAGCATCAACAAACATAGTCTCTCAAAAAATACCATAATACTATTACTACTGGAAAATCTTTTTTTTTTTTCTTGGTTATTGTAATGGGTACGACGGTGCAGTAAATTACCACAGTTTTACTTGAGTCAGTTTTGTATTTTGGAAGAAACTGTGGTTACCATACTAAGATTTTAAGGAATACAGATAGTCATGTGAGCCAGCAGAATTATTTACTTTTTGATAATTATTTTACGGTTTGTGGTGTCCCAGGATATCCATCAGGGTGCCACTGCAAGGTTGGTTGTTTTTATTTCCCCAGCAGCCAGCCTGCGGGTTGATCATGCCATGCTGCAGCCCATCAGCCGGGCGCTCTGTTCAGCAGCCTGTCATTAGGCAGGTGGGGTCGGGTTTGATGACTCTCTTCTGCCTCTCGAGCGAGTCTGAATTGGAGCGGCTCCTCGTGTAGCATGCGCTGAGCTCACCACCGTTCTGTTTGCCACTGCTAGTCTAAGGTCCCTGTGTGAGGAGGCCTACAGAAACACTGTTTACAGTTTACACCCTCAGTGTGAAGTGTGTGTCGGTGAGTGTGTGTTTATCCGTAGGCAGTTGAGATTGCATGCAGATAAATGTAGTTCAGCCAATTTTTTTTTGTTCTTCTTTTGCATTAAACTTGCACGAGCAAATCTAGTACTATAATATTTCATGCAAATACAATAATTGGGGTCTTGGAATGCTTTTTATTAATAAAATGGTTAGTTGAAATTAGACTTTTTTTTGTCTTTTTGAAAATCTTTATTATAAATTAGAAAATTGTAGCCTTAGGATAGGATCGGTTTAATTCTTAGAAATAGCATGGTAGACGTATTTAAAACATTAATCAGCCATTTTATCTACCATGAGAAACACTTTTTCCAACATATTTGTTCTTAAGTAAATATATTCGTTTGAAAATAATAATTGGGCAAAATACTACAATGATCAACAGACAAGCAGTTAAATCTTGTACAAAGCAGAAAGGCCAAAAGGTTACAAAAATTAAGATGAGTCTTACCATACATTTTGTCCTCTCCTCTCGTATGTATTACTGCACACATTGTGTCTAAGCATTATAACTCCCCACCTATGAACTGACTTTGGCCCTTGTTTATGTCTTTAGGAGGATTACCGAGTCACAACTACACAGATATGGTGTTGTGTAATGAATAAGAATCGTTCTGCTGATCTCCTAAAATGAAAGAATATAAAAAGGTTATATATTAATTAAGAAAATTCAAAATAAGATTTTCCTTCTTTCTTTTATTCACATTTATCCTTTTCTGTTGTTGTTTTTCTGCCTTTTTCGTAGATTCTATCCTTCTAAGTAAGATTTTGAGAATCATCTAACAGTGGCACTCTGCTAAATGGTAGTGAGCCAACCAGACATACTCAAAACAGATGGCACCCTGTGATTGGCAGAATGGCATTGGGGAACATTAATGATGCACTGCAGCCGGCCAATGGCGGCACGGCGTAAGGGCTCACCATGCCCCCTTTGCTCACTCTGTCACTAGCTGGCTCAGAACAGACAGCTCCTGAACAGGTGGCAGTCTGGGGAAGGGGCATATTTTGTTGATGTGAGGGAACGACCCCCTGCCAGTCTTTTCTGGGATGGGCGTCACAAACATGGACCTTGAGCCTCAGCTTTAGGGTGTTGATCCAACAGGCCGTCTCCTCCAGAGCAGCAGAGGGACAGTACACACACACACACACACACTGGTGATTCTTCCTTCTGCAGCACTGTTGGCTCAATAAGAAAACGCAGTCACCAAGCTGGTTTGGTTTATTTACATTGAAGCGCATGCTTAGCTGTCATTGGTTAACCTGACGCCTCGTTCACTCCCAGCTGCATCATCAGATTGTGTCGTACCTTGCAGTATTTGGCTACGGCAATGTGTAAAAGATGCAAAAAGTAACACCTGTGCTGTTGCAAGACCGTGTTAACATATGACTGACATTATGCTGCAATATGTAACATTGTGTGCTAAATTATGTGGGAACTCAATGGATAACACATGGCAGAGGGGTTAACTGGGGAAAGACCCACAGATGGAGCTAATGGTTTTCTCATGTATTAAATTCAATGGCTGTCAGCTAGATACCTTTCCGTATTTGTTTTTAAGAGACGAGCTAAAGCAGTACGTACCGGTAATTTCTCAAATGAAGTCTCATCACCTAGAGGTTTGATCTGGGAAAATGTCCTTATTATGGCACAGTGCTGGACAGATGTTATTTTTGAGAATAAGGTTTCAGCCGTCATGACCGTAATCCGTTTTAGCTTCTTAGCCGATGGTGCAAAGTAGGGTGGAAAAGGAAATGTGTATTTGAAAATGGCACCTACACTATCAATGAAGCAACCTTTCGGTTTTTACAAAGGCCCTACATAAAAAAAAATAATACTATTTATAATTATTAGTTATTATTATTGTATTGTATTATATTGATGCTGTTGTTATTTTTTATTTATTTTCTTTCTAAAAACCCATTATATTTATTAATATCAATATTAATATTATATAATAATTCAATGAAAAAAAACAACACATTTTTAATTATGGAGATTAAAAAAATTCAATTAAATTGAATTTTAAAACCAACGAGAAATCATTCTAATTGATCAGATGCTCGCAAAGCATGTTTTGAAGAGGTAGATTTAGTAAGTGCATGGATTTCTCACTTCACATTATGGATAATTTCATGGTCATCTGTTTGTAGTCGCCTCCAATTTTTCACCTCAGCGTTGGATCATTAACACACGTAGCTGATGCTGCTGTCCTTGACATCTATATCTATGTTTAGTGTGTATGTATGAAGTGTGTTGAGGTGACTGTGCATGTGTGTGGCTCTCACACAGGCCTGTAATAAAAACAGCAAGTGAAGTCTCACAGAGGCTGCATCAGATTGGAGTGTAACTAAGCGTGCAGTAAAGTTTCAGAGTTCAGCGGGGCACAAGACGAAAATCGGGATGACACCCATAATTCATAGCATCCTCTGTCCCTGCTGTGTCCCTTAAATTCATTCTTGGTCAGGGAGCTGTACTGGAGAAAGAAGAGCAAATACCCACCAATGCCTTTGCTTCTACGGAGCCAAAGCCCTTTAAACGTGGAGAAATAATCCTTGATGGTGTTTTTTTTTTTTTTCTATTTTTACAGAATAGTACTACTTCCTGTAGTGTTATATGCGGGTGGGCTACACTGTTAATAGTGCACTAAAAATAGAAATAAAAAGTACACCTAAATAAAAATGTATATTTATTCTACATGTGGGCTGACATGTCGAAATACTACTCATTCTTATTATTGGACACTGTCAGTTGTGGAATGAGTTGACATGTACATTATGATAGGTTGTTAAAGAAATAGGTATTGTTTTATTCATATTATAAATGTTACTGAAGTATGGGTGTTTAGGATTTCAGTACATTTATTTATTCATTCGGAGACATGGCCATTAAATATGTTATTCTCTTTGGAATATTTATTTACTGTTTATGTTGTTAGTGACTAGTTTTTTGCACTTGGTTCTTTCTAGGAAAACAAGTAATTCACCCCAACCAGATCAAGGCCGTTCAAGAAGAATTTGCCCCCAGTCCCGAGAGAATCAAGTGGGCCACGGAGCTGATCGCTGCATTCGAGGAGCATCAGAAGTTGGGAAAGGTGCACATTCAGTAGTCCCCGTGTTTCCACACAGAGATCTGTATTATTTTCCAGCCTGGTATAGCATCAAGACATCCTCCATGACTCATGCTGCACTGTAGCTTTTGTCTGAGAAAATCAAATGAGGTGTTGAATATTATAGTTCCTAATTTAGTGCATCATTGAGTCCTGCGTTTTCTGCTCGGTAGGGCTGCGCGTGTCTGAGATGTGCTAGTAATGTACAATCTGCCAGTAATTCTTACGCTAAGGATGGCCTGGGGGGTGCATCAGCGACACTCTCCCCGTTCGGCTCTTTGCTCACAAACTGAGATTCCGGGACACAGTTGCTCGATTTATTTTGTTTTCCTGTATTTTTTTTTTCTGTGCCCTCTTCAATCTCCTTGCAGATTTGTTACAGAAAACGTTTGCAAAATGCCCACCTGAGGTTTTACTACCTCTCAACAAGTCATTTTTAGACCCTATCAGCATAACATTAAATTTAGTATCCAGCTTAACTGCAGATTTCGTTTTTTTGGATGCATATGTCATTTAATTATTGAAACTCTTTCTTCTTAAGAGGTTATGACTTGGGTAGGCTGATTGAAATATCCGGCTCAGTCCAGTGGTGCAGTGAATAGGAGTATCTGGCATGCAAATAAAAGACTTCCAGCTCTAATTCCTGCAGCTGTCAAGCATATCTCCATTTTCATTCTCATGCTTCTTAGTATTTTTTAGTACTTCCCAACCAACTTGGGAGCTAACATGAATTGTTACAAGCATTTAAATAAATCCTCCCTTTGAAACATATATATTACATATATTATATATGTGTGCTCTTTCCTCGGATTTCTCTCCAGGGGATTAATGAATAACCATCCTATCCTTCTTTGTAGTGCTATATATACATTGCATTAAAGCTGTGTAGTAGGATATGATCTTCAAGACAATATCTACCTTTATTTTTATTCAACCAGTGTTCTGTTCTCTTCTCTTCTCTTCTCCTCAGGGGGCTTTCACCTTTCATGGCAGTATGATTGACATGCCATCTCTGAAGCAGGCTCAGAACATTGTCACAATGGCTTCGACTGTTCAGGGAAAGTGAGCCAAATCTGGGTTCCTCAGACATCAAACCCTGCACCATGCTGGCCACGCCGCGCACTTCGCGTCAAGAGCTAAAATTATATGTGCGTTGTTTAACCAGTAACAGGGATGATGTGCTATGTGATAAACTTAAATGTTAATCGATTGATTATTTTGTCTTCTGAAATGCTCGCCCCTTGCTCGTCGTCTCGTGTCAGGGTTGACTGTGGTAAAGGTTGTGCGTGCCCAGCGAAAGGGCAAACAAACAGAGCTGCCCTGCCGTTGAGCTTCCATTCAGCCTGAAGGCTCCTCTAGGCCCTGGCACATCAAAGCGCTATTTGCCAAGAAGCCGCCGTGAATTTACTAAAACCAACATCGAGAGAATGAGCCTGTGAGCCCGCTGTAAATTGTAGGCCTTTGTTTCAGGGGACTCAGCAAGCCAGTTTGTTCTTCAAGACAAGGCTTGAATGTGTCTGCAGCCTGGCGTAAGCTCTGTGCGGTGTGCCACACGCTCACTCGCAAACACGTACACAAAGAGCTCCGCAAGGGATCCCTCTATGTAAATATCAGCAGTTTTCCATGGCTTTGTTACCCGGTCAGTGGTTCTCGTCTCTCCATCCAGCTTCGGAGTCACCGTGAACGTGGCCAAGACGTGCCGTCGTTGTCTATTTCACCAGTGTTCCTTACACACACTTTGACAAGAATGCCTCTTTTGAAATAAACCTTCAGGATGTCATTCCCAATGAATGACCATCCTTTTCACCCTTGAGGGCGTTGTTGTTGTTTATGTGTGTTTGTCATGAATACATCCTATAGTACACTATGTTCCCGCTCCTTCCTGCTGGTCTCCCACGAGCTGATGAGATATTTGGCAGAAATGTCTAGGGCGGATTTGTCTGGGATGGGGATGGGGGTGGGGGCGTGGGGGCATGGTTGATGGTTCAGTTGGTCACTATGGTAATAAAGGCCTCTGCATAAAGCACGACTGAATATGGCGTGATCAATAGTGTCTGCAGCAAGCGACTCGGCCTGAGATCCGTGCCAGCCTAGGGACACAAACAGAAATATGGAAGCCGCTGCTGTGAGCGGCCCAAAGGGCCCGACAGTAAGCTGACGGCCTGGCACCCGTCCCACACCTCTCCACACTCCCTCCCACCCCTCCATGCTCTCTGCCTTTTGCACTCATTTATTTTTCATTTTCTTTGGAATTGTCTTTTTGGACTCATATCAGACAAGCCCTTTCGCTCTAAGCACTCTTTAAGCATGTCTGAAGACTCTCAATCAGATCCTAGGATTGATACGCCAATGCGATGAGATTCAACTAGAGTGTTTAGTTAGCTAAACTATATATATAATTATTTATATATATATATATATATATTTCACTAACTTTTGTGTTAGATGTGATTTATTTATATATATATATATATATATATATATATATATATATATATATATATAATATAGTGCTGGGAAATCGAAACACAAAAGTTAGAAAATTGTGTGTGTGTTATATATATATTTATATAGGTAGCTAAATTGTAACATTTTCTTTAAAATTATATATTTTAAATATATATAATGTCTATATACACACATATTTATAAACTTTTATGTTAGATGTGATTAATCTCGATTAATCGATTTGACAGCACTTACGGTCATATCAATTAATCGCAATTAATCACATCTAAATAAGTTCGTAAATATATCATTAATGTGTGTGTGTGTGTGTGTGTGTGTGTGTGTGTGTGTGTGTGTGTGTGTGTGTGTGTGTGTGTGTGTGTGTGTATATATATATTTATGTTAGATGTGATTAATTGCGAATAATCGTGATTAATCGATTTGACATAGATAGATAGATAGATAGATAGATAGATAGATAGATAGATAGATAGATAGATAGATAGATAGATAGATAGATAGATAGATAGATAGATAGATAGATAGATAGATAGATAGATAGATAGATAGATAGATAGATAGATAGAATTTTATTTGAATTGTTTATTTTATTTATTTCAAGAAATATTGTTTTACAGAAGAAACAAATCCATTCTGGTTTGGAGGGTGAGTAAATGACAGAATTTCTATATTTGTGTGAACCATCCCTTTAACACAAAAAACGCAAGAGCTCCTATGACCTCTGAACCTCAGTCACTTAAGCCTCTAGAAAATAAGATGATTGCTAATTGATATGACATTAATTTGATATGAAACTAGACTAGGTTTTTTTGTTTTGTTTTGGCTGACCCCTACTTTTTGCGCATTTATTTTAGTTTATGATTGCAATAGAAGTAGGCCTATGTGTTTTTTTGTAAAGTGAAATTACGTTTAGCAGTTAATCCTCTGATCAGTGCACTAAAGGCACCATTAATTTTATTAATTTGCTTGAAACTGATCTGTGTGGACAAAGATTTTAAAGGATTTGCAGACTAGGTCAGCGAAATGCTACTTCCTCCCACTTCTTTGTCATTTTTCATGACATTTCTATTATGCCTGTAAGTTGACATAATCTTTTCAGCTCACAAGGCGGAATTATTTAAATACATTTACTAGTATTCCCAAAGAGAGTACAATACAATTAACACGAATAGGACCTTACCTAATCTTGACAGCACTCAATTAGGCTTGAAACACAGTCCTGATGGTTATGTGCTGAGATTGCTCTCATAAATTATCTGATATCAACCCAGCAGAGAAAATGCATGTATGCAAAGTGCTTTCAGAGGAAAATTAAAAGGAAACGTTTTACATATTTTTCATTAATCTCAATGGGACCCGTGTGGCAGGGAGGATTTTGCTCGCCTAATTTCTCGCCAAGGGATCTCCCAATAATGACTTCATTCTTTTACTAGACAATATATGACAAACTCATTTCAACAAAGATAATTCCCCTGCAATAAAACGAATCGTTTACAACAAGAGCAAGCAGGAACAATTTTGGAAATAATGTGTAATTGAAATGAAATTGAATTTATTGGCAGTGGGGGTATAATGAGTGAAATTGAACTCTAGTAATGTTGTAAAATGTCTGGCGCTTTTTTGCACGTAGGTTAATGTGACTTTTGAATTTGCTTGAATAACATCACCAGAGAATAGCTTCAAATATACCACTGTGGATGCGACACAAATGCCTAGCTTTCGGTGACATTTGAGAGAGAGAGAGAAAAAACATTCAATCATGTTTGAGAAAGTATTAGCACAACACTAAAACACTAATTGTTATTGCATTTGGGGATATTAACTGACTGAATACTTCGCTTTATTACATTAGGGATGATTATAATAGGCTAGTATAGGTTAATAATGTGCGTGAGTGAGGATTTTACCTACAGACTCCCACCTTTTTATTGTGTTGTTCTCGTCTGCATTATATCAATTAAAAAAAATGCTTTATAACATTTCAAATATCTGTGCAAACTTTATTTTATTCTTTGGTAAATAGAAACCATTCGAGACCCACTTTTATTTAAAAAAAATTGATATTTCTGATTTATTTCCCCCTCAACTATTATTTATTTTAGGTGCAATGCAACGAATTAAAATATAGTCTGTTATTTAACTAAATTATTGTAGTTTTAACTTGTGTATATGAACCAGACACAATCAGAACTCTTGCTTTTTACCTTGATGTCATAAAAATCCAGCGTGAGTTTGTTTATTATGCATTCGAATGAAAGAGTAATTTTCAGTAATGTTCCATATTTGCGATGCATTAACGATGGTCCTTGTAAAGCTTTAATTCACGCGTGGTATTATAAGCTTAACGTTTTGCCAGAATACCGAATGTGTGCTCGAGTGAAGGATAGTTCTCCGTGAATAAGCGCAGACTTTGAGCTGACTCTTTATTTGAAATGGAGACAGATCAAAGGACAAACCCCAGTAAACCTCCTCCGGTCTTTGTCTGCGGTTGCTATGGCTTCAAGTCGAGGGGCCACGTAAATCAGACTCGTTACAGTGCGACAAAAAGTCTTCAAAACTTTTTTTGTTTTTAGCTGACTTGACCCCATGTATCTTTATTCAAGCAAGTTCACCCTAAGAAAAGAAATACAATGTCAAAAAGTGTTGATTTGTGCATTATTGTGTCTGTTGGTTTTATTAATTTATTTTAATCAAATGCACAACATTTGTTCACGTTTTTGTTATGGTGGTGGAATAATAATAACCATTTATAGCTACTAGAAGGGTTTTCCTGCAACCTGCTACTATTTTTAACGGCATAATATTTTCTACTTTAATAACATCTTCATCGTCGGGCCTACAGAGAACTATGAGCAGATGTAATTTCCACCTCACTGTTAGCAGAGTCTTAGGAACAGCCCATGGGTGGATTCCCCAATTACAAGCCCATGGCAGCCCCCCTATAAATCGACTTTTCCTTCTGTTGTGACAAAATGGTGCAATTGTCGCGTAGCCTCCAGGATAATCAGAGTATCATGGTTTTATGTATATTATGGCGGCTGGCTCATTATCACACAACTGCTCGTGAATTAGAGAGAAATTAAAACAATTCTGCTATATCTTTCATGGACGCGATAAAACAGATACGCTTTTGAGTGCTGGTGTGCTTGCTGTGTGACTTGACTGCTTGGCGCAGCTTGTACCATCTCACCCACTGGCTTTCTGATGAAAGAAGAACAGAACTTTAAGAAGTGTGCCGCCGGATGCTGTCAAAATTGGGGGCAGGAAGAGAATGGCTGTTCATAAAGGCGACATTTATTGCTTCTTGGCTGTTAGGACTTTTGCAGTTGAACCCCCCTAGAACGGTGCAGATGCATCCAGACAGAGCAGTCGAGAGGAATATATGATCTAGTTTGTTGTCCGCTCATATCTGTACTCGCAAGAATATTATAATGAGTAACAGGTGCACTGCGAATGAAAGTCGAGGCACGTTTATCACGGAAATGCGAAGAAGAATGTAAAACGTTGCTTATTTTAAGGTGCCACTCTTGTCCTCAGTGTTTCCCGGGAGGCCCGTGAAGTCTAGGTATTTAATTTAAAGAGGCTTTACGCTCTGGGTATATCTTGGAGTGACCCTATAACCACTTACACAGGCTCACATCTTTTCCAGTTCACTTAATTGTCAGGTATTGAGTCATGGGAGCACGAGCCGCTGTTTATCACCTTCCCTTGACACGGGCTCTCCGTCAGTGATCTTACCGTGTTCACATTCTTAAACAAGCCATTAGAAACAGTTTATTGTTTTATATAAGACGTGGAACTTTTAACATGACATTAAAAACATTACATGTGATACTGCACAGTCACTTTAACTCGTAAAATCAGACATGTAAATGAAACGTGAACAAAGGAACATAATGTCTTGTTGAAAATAGTTTTCAATGATTATAACGAAACTGTTGATCTGGTTTTGATCCCATATCAGAACGTTAACAAAGTTAATTATGCATTATATTAGAAAGACTGTAGACACTAGGGAGGAGGACAATTGGTCCTGTGGGACATATAACATTATTATCTGTGTTTAGTGTCTCTTATGATTTGCACTCCCCAAAATTAATTCATTTGACAGAAAGTCCAAAGCATGAAATAATTCCGTCTATGTGTTTCGTTTTATTTTTTTACTGTTAGATGTTATAATTATTTCTTTTTGAGTACTATTTACCGGTCTAATAGTATTTGAACTGTTTAAAGAAATTGTCAAAAAGCTTAGAAACCTTGTTCGTTATAAAAAAAATGATTTACAGTAATTTTCATATGCTTTTGCTCCTAACTCGTTCAGCGCGTGCCTGTGTTTGCACAGTCAAGCTCTTAATTGTAGTTTATGACATCATCTCTGCTAATCCAATTAAACATGTTTGTCCTATAGACCCAGAACTTTGTGAAGAGTGAATACCGCGGGGTAGCCGACACATTTCTGCAGGCTTTGAATTAGATAAACACATTTAATTGGTTGAACTTGTTTGGAATGGGAATTATTTAATGCTCTTTTAGTAAACATGAATGAAATAATTTTTGAATGACTGATTACAACAACAACAAAAAAATCCATCGCAACAAAAACGTATTAATCTGCCTAAAATGCTTTTGAAAGATGTATTGGAATTGCGGGAATCGAATTTTATAATTATAGCCTTATAGGAAAATCTCGAGCGAGTAGCTAAACTATTTCTATAAAAAAAATCTACTACAAAAATAGTCTAGAACAGGACCAGAAGAACCTTCCAATCCTGCTAGAAATGGTCATTTTGATGAAGGAAGCAGAAGCACCGACATTTATAAGTCATAATTCCTTATAGGAAAAAAAGCATTTCGTAATGATTGTTTCTACATTAACGAAAAAGTTCTCTTTTCAATTAAAAAACGTATATATTTTGATATTTTCGAGAGAGATGTTATTGTGGAAATTAAATTCGATGAGAAAAAAACACTTCTAATAGCCTAAAAAAAGTGTCATTTGAAATACTGAATTGTTCCTTTCAAGACTATTATGAGTGTAACAATATTTTCTGCGCAAAATTTGACATCTCCACAACACTTTTGATTACTTGTGTCACTTGTTTGTTTCACACCGATATCTGTTCACGTCTGATTTGAAGTTAACAACATTATCTTTATTTTATCATTTAGAATATGAAATACACTTTAATTATTAATAATTAATTATTGATTCCGGCGTAGAGAACACTTGGCAGAGTAAAGTGTTAAGGCTCATGAATCATTTTATCTTGCCTGTTTTGCTTTTTTCGTTGCACAGTATGACAACATCACTTTAAATCTCACTTCAAGTTGAATTTCACATTTCAGTTCAACATTACCTATACATGGTTCTGGCTTCCTTTTTATACTAGCTTATTGCCTTATGATATTTGCAGCCTTCAGAAAGTTTTTGAGAAAATTGTTATTTCATCACGCTATAATGAAATGTTTAAAAGTATATGGTTACTAAATAAATTGTTGTCTCCATAACTTCACATAACGGCTGTGTCCACAGAGCACCGTACGCATAATATAAAGTGCTGCCTCTACAGAAGAGACACCACATGGGGGGATAAACTTAATAAAAGCTCACACCTCAGAGCCCTGTAAGCTGAAATGGCAGTTTTATTTGAATATACAGACAGCGAAAACACCATCCAAATTATAACTAGAAGTGGATTTAAACAAACAAAACCTGGCACTAAAAGGTATCTCAAATCCCAAGTGCTGTCATATACTCCCAGCAAAAGGAAGACAGTGACATTTCACAGGGAACGAAACGAAATGTATTTTTATCATGTCTATGTTCAGCAGGCTGTAGTTGAGCGTGAGCTGTCAAATCAGGTTGGTGAAGGCGCGTGTGTTGTTGGCGTGTGGAAGCAGTGATGCTCAGGTAAGGAGCTTCTCTTCTCTGAACCACAGCACAGCTGACTGCTCTAGGAGCCAAAGTAATGAGGGTTCCGCTGGGGGCCGCCTGGTTGGAGAGGTGGCTTAACCCTGCCTGGACGAGGCAGGAGCCCGGGCTCTGCTTTTTCAATCGGAGCCCCTTGCAGAGCACGCGGCCCTGCAACGAACATTTTGACAATGCCGGTGATAAGCACGAGGTGATGAAAGGGAGCTGTCTGCGAGGGCGTTTCTGTTTTGTTGCATGATAATTCTTCGTTAAGAATTGTGGGTTTGAAAACAAGACAAAAGCGCCCATATTTTTCCCAAACGTTTTAGAGCTAAAATTGGCACTTACGCATAAAACGAGTGATTTCAATTGGACAAAAAGGCATGTCTAGAACACTGTAAAACCGAATAAGATGGCAAAACTAAAAAAAAACAATTTGATGTTAAAAAAAACATCAGTTGCCTCAAATTTATTAAGTTAAGAAATGTAAAGTTTAAGTAAGCAGAACTTGAAGATTTTTATTTTGTACATTTTAATTGCCCCGAACTTGAAATATTTAAGTAAGCTAATTCATACATTTAACTTAAAAATATCATGTAATCTCACATTTTTAGTAGCCTTGTGGAAACTTGACTTGCTTTAACTAGCTAATTCAATAAATGCCACCTTGCTAATTGGTTACACAATGCTTATAGCATTAACATAGCATAGCATATAATTTGCTGAATGAGTACAGCAATATAATACATTTAACATATCTGTTCTCAAACTAAGCTCATGCTCCAAAAAAAAAAGAAACTCTTCTAAACTAGCATTAAAAACATTAATCACAACTAAATCTCCCACTGAACATTAATCTTGCACAAAAAAATAATAATAATATAACACTTAATTTTGGCATTAACTGTCCATTTTGATTGTCATGGCAAAGCATGCTGGGTAATAGAAACCCCAGCCCAGTTTCAGTTAAATTTAAGTTTGTCTAAATTAAAGAAAAAAGTTCATAAAACCAAAACAATGAAACAATTCAGATTACTTCAAATGTGTCAGATTTGAGAACTCAAAAGAAAAAGGAAGTTCTAAATACTCATAAAAGTTCATTTGTTTGAATGAATTTGTTTAATTTGAGTTGGCTGTACTCTGTCAAACCAATTAATTATTTTGAGCGTTAGGGTTTACAGTGTATTTTATGCTTCCTCCGAGATATTGTATTTTATTCATGGACTCTTTCAATATCATTCACGCAAA
Organism: Gobio gobio; assembly: GCF_949357685.1. NCBI lineage: Eukaryota > Metazoa > Chordata > Actinopteri > Cypriniformes > Gobionidae > Gobio > Gobio gobio. Next base: position 37,908,109 of record NC_137103.1, read on the forward strand.
TGACTGTACTGTTTAAATAATTTGCTTTTGATTCATGCGAATCTCTCAGACAGGCCAGCCTAAGAATCATGATCATCTTTATAATCAAATGTAATGTTTCCCTCGAGTGCATATTGTCATTTTCAAGGGATTTCTCAAAACCAGACAATTAATACAACTGTAAAGAGAATTCCGCTTGTCACCAAGATGAATTTGCTCGGTTATTTTAGCAAGATATGCTGTCATTTACCATTGAAGATGTCAAGAAAGGGGCAAAGGTGGCCGTCCCCTAAGACATGCGCCTAATTATATAATTTGTCTTGTGAGTGGGACAGACCACTGTAAGGTCTCCACTGGGATCACTTCTTCAGCAGCCTGAGCCTATCATCAGTTTCATCAACCCTCATTTATGTAAGGGCACAGTGAGCGAGTTCATTTATCTCTTTTTCCTACAGGAACTAGACATGGCATGAAGACATTCAGCAGCCTAAGATTCAGCTTTTAACATACATATCTATGAGTGAGTATATTTGAACCACCAAGAGCAGAATAGAGCTATTAACGTTCAAAGACTTTTAAAATCTTTTTTATTTATGCCTTTTATTTAGACTCTGTAAATCCTATCAAAAACTAAAACCAGTTTTCTCTATGCATATAAGTAGTGCATTGTATTGGCTTTTTTAGCCAATTTAATTGCATTATTCATTGCATTACATTTATTTGTTTAGCAGGCACTTTTAAGATTTATAAATGAAAACAATAGCAATTGATCCAAGGGAGACAAACGATAATAGCATATGTTTGTAACACCAAAAATACCCATAATATAATGTATTAGTTCATCTCTGAACTGTGGCAATGATGTTTAAACCAAACATCATGCAGTCACTGATCATTCTGTGGTAATTCTGAGTTTGTGTCTGTCAACACTGTAGTGAGCCAAATTGCTTATCAAGGCTGGACATGCATGTGCCCAGGCCTATACTTATTCTGGGATGCGCAAACATGGCACTGTAAATCGCAGACTATGCAGCTCGGATTCGCACCTGCTGAGAAGGAAAGGAAGCATTGCATTCTGGAGATATGGCCTGTGAGCACGCCTAGCGTACCTTCACAAAATGTCACAGCAGTTATGAAAGCAAGTCATTATCAACTCAGGGGGACCCTTGACACTGGTCTATGAGAGATAGTTCCAGTAGTTCAAAGCCATGTCTAATGGCCATTCCAAGGTCAGCTTGAAACAGAGAAAGTGGCTTGTGATGTTTAAGAACATCTAGCCACCCTTGTGAGGCCAGCGGGAGGTTCTGGCCGGTGACGCGCTAGGGGTAGTCCAGGGGATTCTATAGGTGAGCTTACAGGTTTATTAAACACAGATTAGGTCTTCTTCACTGGGAATTCAAGGTAGGAGATCATCAATCGAACCATCAGAGTTTTAAAGAATATAGCAATGTAAAGTCAATTGCATAGAAGTGGACTGACTTTTTGAGGGCTTTGACTGTTCTTCTCTTCTTTTTCCTCATCCCTTCTCTTACACTTGAGGGTTGTATATTTGTACTCGCTCTCTCTTCTTTTCTCTTACTGAGATGATCCAGCACTGTGGTTGTCCAGCTGTGCAGGATGATTTCCTCTCACTGAATGTTGACCTTTTCCTCTATGAAAGATGCTGTATTCAGAGGCACGACTCTGATGTGCTGCTCATGGTAGTTCGTCAGATGTGGAACCGATCAGCATCTACAGGATGTAAAATCAAAATGGGAAGCCAATGCTGTAAAGATTGTTACATGAATGCACATTATTTGTGCACCAAAATATCTCCCTATTTTTCTATTAGAGAATGTTTTTAACTGACAAATATTGATATAATTATATATAAAAACAAATATTCAAATATGAATACATTACATTTTATTGTACTTTTTGACCAGTGATATCCCATCATGGCCAAAAGACCGATGTTTTAAAGGTCATGCGCAGTTGCAGAACTTTGAACTAACTTTCTTTTTTCTCTATCTGTCTTTTGAATATTTGGTTTGGAACTGTCAATGGAAAATGTTTTTCATTTACTTGTATAAAATATACAGTATATATTAGTAAATTAAATATTAAATTAAAAATATTTACCAATGACAGTTCCCAACCAAATATTCAAAAGACAGATTGAGAATATAATTTTTTTTAGATCAAACCACTTTTATAGAAAACATTTACATCCTTTCCTACGTCAAGACCCGGCTCAAAAAAGCTTCTGATCATTTGCCACATGGATAAAGTGTTTTTATTAGAAGTCCAGACCTGCGTTTAGGGCCATTTAAACAGGACCTGTCAAATCCAAGGCAAGCAGAGAAATGGTCGCATGGCTCTGAGGTTTGGTACATGTGCTGCACAGGCTGAACGGACCAGGTGTAGAGCCCTGGCTCTTGGACATGTCCGTGGACGACCTTGCTCTCATCACCAAGAGCCTTGGAAAGCCTCCCAATCCTGGGGATCCATATTTGGACCAGCACCAAGTTTGGAGGCCCACAGATGTTGTGGAGAGGCCAGATATTATGACAGTTGTCTCATGCAGACAGTCAAGCTGATTCATATGTGTTAACGATGAAAAGGGTTCATCTCTGTGGTGCATATGTTGAGCTTTACAATCGTTTTCTATCAATATTTTTTTTATTTTGTTTCTTTACACATGACATGCCCACAATATATCAACAACTCTTAAATAATGCTATATAAACTGTCATTCTGTACTCTCAAAGCTGTTTGAGGAAAAAAAAGGCAAATTTATTTGCCTATACATGATATGAAGTAAAAAGTTTACTTAAACATTTTTAATAAGAAATATAGGCTGCAAAAATCTAATGTCATTATATACATTCCTATGTATTTTTAAACAAACTTTAGCAGTCTTTTCCTAATATGATAGGTTACCTTTCTACTGGATAATCTTTAATTACAAGTTTTGTTACAATTTTTCTTTAAAATAAAGGACCCTCTAGACATGTTCTAAGTCATATACCGGGCAGGCATTCCTCACTAATTCAAAAACTCTGTCAATGTTACGAGAGCGACATCAAATATAAATCGGTCGAAGGAAACTTTAAATGTCAACAATGAATATAAATGTAAAAACAAACAAATAAAAAATACACTTTTAGTTTGTGTGGAATTATGTCGTTGCAAAATCGGTAACACATTACAATAGGTTTATATATATATAGCCTATATTAACAAGCATTATTCTATTGCTAAACAGATCATTAGTTTAGATAGAAATGTCACGAACTTTGATTCACGCTATCTTCATAGTTTTACGAAGATATGTTAAGCTTTTTATAATGTTTGTTAATGACTTATTCATGAAAGTGTTAGCAAAGAATCTTGTGAGAGATAAGTACAAATAAATCATGATGTGCTCGTGGAGTAATTGATTTAATGAAGTTCCTTATGAAACTATTAAAAGCGAGTGGAGGTCATGCGAGCGGCACCCCTGTGCGCTCATTGTCAGATGTTTAACTCAAGCAATCTTTTGGGAAAGACATCGGGGCTAATAGGTGAACTCACAGCTGTCTGAGTCGGGCTCGAGCTTTCAGAGCAAATAGCAAACAACTACTCATCCGGCCTCTAACTTAATGGGACGGCAAACTTTCTCAACAGCCTCATCTTGACACGCATGCACGAAGGACAAGCACGACACCTAATCAATAAGTGCGCTAAACGACTGTTAGTCACAACGATAAAAGCATGCAGCAGAGTTGAGCTCATAAAACATGTACTCACGTTTCACTGTATAAACACCCCATGAGTTTTCGCCCATGCGTCAAAAGTTTTCGTGTCCGTGTTTTCGAGTTCAGTCTCGGAGTGCAGGGAGGAAACATGCAGCCCTGCAGCTGCAACTGGGTTGTGTTTTCTCACTTATTCGGGAAACTTAAGATAGTAGGCAGGTAGGGTGCTTGAAAGAGTTTGGCAGAGTGCCTGGAGAATGAATATGTGCCCAGTTTTCTTGGTCTTCAAAGCGTAGCTACTGTGGTGAAAACACTCAACGGATGTTTATAATACCTCGCATACTTAAAGTTATTTTTATTTTGAAAGTTTAGTTTAGTTATTTTAAAATGTTTCTGCGTGGACAGTTTCCCCCCGTGGCCGACTGACATTGTTTTTATATGCCAGATTGAGATTTTTGCAATGTTACAATTCGTGATTTAAAGTTAAGATTGAATAAATAATACAATTCACAATTTTTACATTTTACAAATAAAATGTTATGTTCTGCTATGATATTTATTTGATTAAAATGTAGGCTAATTTAATTACAATATTATATTTTGTGGATATCGTTTTAATGATAAAAAAATTCATTCTTGATTCATTCTCAGTTTTTATTATAACCACCGTGTAGGCTACAATGAATTTAATTCTATTTTAGAATTTGATTTGTGTTATTTATTATTTAATGCACTTGCCTCTCTCTATCCCGCACTCCCTATCAAACACCATGACAAATATTCCATTAGGGCCGTAATTTACCTCTGAGACTTGCACACTCGCAGATGAAACCTGGCAGTGTGAGTTGAACATATGTGCAACGTTCAAACAAATAAAGTGTGAAGTGCATTTTTCAAACGGAGAAAACGATAGCAAAATGTATTGTTTTCTTTCCATTACAAGTGCTTCGCATGCTCTTGGTGCGTCGCTTAAAACAGGGTGCACAATGACTCGGGTAGCCTACTTTGAACCCTCGTCAAACGCATAATGAGAAGCTGACGGTGTGAAATCTGACTAGACTGTAGTAAACAGCCTCCTCTGATGTGATCATTCTGTCCAATAAAGGCAAAACGGGAGAGAACTCGCTGCGTTTTCACACTGACTTCTGCTTTGTCTTTTGAAAAGTGGCGTCTGAGAGTCTGACTCTTGGAGTTACTGATTTGCAGGCTGCATGTTAAGGTAGACCATGTAAGTGATTTCCACGGGCATTGCACTAAAGGAGAACAAATCGCTGACAAAGGGGGTAGCTTTTCGATTCAATAGCGTCGTTAGGACGACCGAAAAGTATTCCTCAGATAATAAGTTCTACTTCAAAGCGTCTCCCATTCAGCTGTGACTGCTGCAGCTTTTATGAAGTCCCCCCTTTTCACTCGGACGGGACTATCTCTTTGGTTATTTTTCACCGTGTTTATTTTGCACTATTCAAGGGGCACTTGTTTTAAATAAATAGAAGATCATTCTTTCCTTGAGCAAATAATAGTTCGTGGACAAAAGATGGGCAGAGCGCGCGCTTCTTTCCGAATTAAACGTTAATGCGCGCGAGGGATTTCAAAGATTTGGGAACAAAAATATGAGCGATTCTGATTAAGAGCGAATTGACTGCTCTAACGTAGCATGAAACTAAAGGTCAGTGCGACTGTATCTTAATAGAGTGTTTCCAATTGAAGTTGCCTTTTCCCAGTGTCCGGTAAACACACACACGCTTTATGATGCGCCCTTGAACTTCACACTATTTGTGGGGCGTTTCACTGACACAAAACGCGAGATTTACAATCTCAAACGAGTCACCGACTTGTGTGCTTCATTCCACAGGGGTTAACGTGGTGTTCATTAGCACGAAATTTAAATTCAAACTTTCCTAGGAAGCGTCTTAGAACTTGATATCTACACTTTTTTCCTCACGCGCATTTTCCACCCGCCATATGAATTTGTCTGTTTCTGCGCTTATATAAAATGAAAGAATATGCTGATTTTAAGGGACAAAACGGTTCGTGGGAGAGGTTTCTGCTTTGATGATTGACCATTTAGCGGCAGTTAGTAGTTTTTCTACCACAAATATTCAAATGGGACCCATAGAAATCCTAACGCACCGTGCAGTCTTCCGTTCTGATGTGGAGCTCTTTGAAGTGGTGCAGGACTTGCGCTGGTCAATTCTGAGTCTATAGTCTGGGACAGGGGGCACTTTGAAAGTGTGATTGTGCGTTTTAATGAAGGAAATAAGACGGGGCACTTTGTTTCATATTCCCCATACTACTTTCTTCTTATTGTCAGACAGCTTTTATGTCTTATATTCCCATGAATGATTTATGTATTGATGGCTTTGTGCTATTCTACTTTTCACTATTAGTTAAGTGACGGTTCCCTTTTGAAAGCACATTGAATGGCTAGGGAATATTTTCATTCAGAAGAAAATAGTTCAAAATTGTATAGAAAGTGTGTATTGTAGAACATTGTTGTTTCGTTTGGCTAGTTTGACTGTCCCACGTTTAAAAGAAAACTAAACACTGATTGACGCATTGAATGCAAAAGAGATACGCACACTGATCAATGAATGAATCAAGGCCTTTTTATTGAAAAGACCATATTTACACGTCCTGCCTTTTATTCAAGTTTTCCATATATCTATACACAAACATCACATTTCTTCACGACCTTCTTACGTTTTTTTTTTCCATCAACACCATCATGCACCTCAACAGAAAGAGTTACTACACGGTTCATGCGAAATATTCTTCACATTATACAGCCTATTCAAGTAAGACCTTTTTACAGAACACGATAAAAAGCATCACTTCTTTTCACCAGAATTATATTATTCTTTGGTGTATCTGTACTTCCAGACCAACATTAATACCAGCAAATAAATTACATTGTACAAAACTCGTTGAGACGCTACGAAAACATTCACAAGCATCAATACCATATACTATTTACAAATCAGTCAGGGACAGGCCTGTCATCATTGATACATTATTTAGGGTCTCAATGGACATATTTAGTACTCCTTAATCAGAGTTACATTGATTTTGCATAAAATATAGGTTTAAATATTTTAAATATCACAAAAAACCGTCCTGACCAAAGATATTGTATAAACTTTAACAAAGACTCCACCCATTCATTTTTTTTGTTACACTGACAATATACAAAAACTCAAAATTATTGTCACTGCAATTTTTGCCCCTCAGACATTTAACGTGTAGAAAACGATTTCTGTGCAACAAAGGGGCGTAGTATTAATAAAAACCACTTAAACCTAATTTATAAATCATTTTAGCTCATAATATTTGATGACAAGTCAGGTCTTTAAAAAAAATCGATGTTTTTTCATGTCTGATATTTCATGTTGCAAATTACAGCTGCTTATAAATGCGATTATCATATGAAACATAAATTGCATCAATGCTCTGAGCATGTTTTAAGGGCAAACTGGGGGGCAAAATCTTTCACACACACTGACATCCATAGGTGTTCCACTTCTTCGAATTGCAACACTTGAATTTTGTATTATTATTATTATTATTATTATTTTTATTTTTTATGTGGACAATTCACAATGAATATATTCCTTGCTGTTCACATCAGAGCATTGCCCTTGGATCTGTGTGTCTGAAAGAGTCATCCTCGTCGGATTCCGACGTTGGCACATCGCTGGAGGGGGTGTGTAGATTGTTTGGTCCAGCACTCCCTTGGCACACGTACCATTCGTTAAGGTTGGTCACCTGAGGGGAAAGGTTCGACGAACGGTTCCTGTGGGGATCCAGGTTTGGTGAGAGGGCATCACCGATAGTCGTAGAAGAGGAATGGTAAGAGGAGCCCGTGTTGGCGGAAGGGGGCGGAGGAGACTTGCAGTGAACCTTCATGTGTTTGCGTAGAGAGCTCGGGTGTGTGTACGACTTGTCACAGCCCCTCACTTTACAGAAGTAAGGCTTATCGCTCGTGTGGACGTGAGAGTGCTTCTTCCTGTCACTGCTGTTGGCAAATTTCCTGTCACAGCCATCAAACTCGCATTTGAACGGCTTCTCACCTGGCAAAGGAGAAAAACAGAGATAATTTAGATATGGAAATCACGCATATATCTTTTAGATTTTCTTGTTTACAAAATAATAGCCCTTGCATGTTCCACACTGGCCCATACTCTTTCAATGAGCCCTAGTAATGGATGGTTTCGCTTTGAAAATCACAACATTACCACTGTAACCCCACAGTACTTATTTTCTGCTGTTACATATGGTATGTTCAGGCGCACCACATGACTTATGCAACCGCTCTATAAATGCTCTTATTTTCTCTGACTGAAGCTTGCCAAATCTTCTCAAGAACTCTTTTTTTATATAGGCTAGTTATTTTATTTTTATTTTTTTTACTGGATATGCAACTGAGTCAACTACTGATAAAACATTTCGACCAACCATATGTATGAGATTGTCTGGAGTAAAATAACTTGCCCGGCTTTACAAGATTTCCAAATCATATAATGTCAAAAATATATAACATGTTGCATTGATTCACTCACTGTATCATACCGAGTCATATACAAACATACCACAGATGATTCAAGATTGCTGATTCAAGATACCACCATGTTAACCACAATAAATGTACTCTAGGTGGGTTTGACACGCTAGCCTACATATTCAGGGCGCAATTTACGTCAGCACGTGTTGACAGCATATCATGATATAGTGGATATAGTTAAAGACCTTAAACAATACCTGCAACTTCTTGACAATTGGCAATAACAAATGGTCACTGTACAATGTTCACATACTGACTGCATTGTACTGAAGAGCTTTATATTTATAGGCTATTTGATGTAGCTACAGACACACAGCACACACGTGTGGCATTTTCTTAGAATACATGAGAGGAACAGCAGAAGCAGAGGCCTTCCTCGCTTTGCAAAGATACCAACATAGTTTGGATGATCAAAATGTGGGTCTCGTTCTCCATATTTACATTAGTATGGATCTATTCACACACTGTTTGTAATTCCCAGTGGCTTTAAAAGAGACACAAATGTGCAGACAACTTCATCTTACTATTTTACCAGCAGCATAATACAGCTATTTGTATACTTTCCCTGTTATGCTCTTTAGTAGACTATTTACACACGTAGCTTTGAAATGCAACTGCAGCCAGATCTCTTCACCTTAGAGTTTTTGCATGTCTCCTTAACATAAATATATATTGCATGCATTAAAGAAAAAAATAGTAAGTAAATCACTGGTCTGCTCATAGCAGCGTATCTGCAGAGTACTTTTCCCCCCATATGTAGTAGCAGCGTGGCAATATGCACGTTGATCTCATAGCATTTTCAAAGTGCATGACGCAAAACAACACCGAGGGATACTTTTGCTCGGCGAATACGCACTGTGAACAAACAGTAACCTCTTGTTTCTGTATGAAGGGGGGTATTTGTGAATGAGGTGGGAGGACAAAACTTTGTTCCCCCATAACCAACGTTGCCTCGTAGCAAGAAAATTCGATTATCTGCCAAGTGGCTTAAACACGTGCAATAACAGACACCTATGAACGTGTTTTTACGGAATTTGTTAACTTTTCACTAACCTGTGTGCGTCCTCTTGTGAATCTTGAGATTTTCCGAGCGCGCGAATACCTTCCCACAACCGGGAAAGGGGCACGGGAACGGCTTCTCGCCCGTGTGCACGCGAATGTGATTGATCAGTTTGTACTTGGCTTTAAACGCCTTTCCCTCGCGCGGACACTCTTCCCAGAAGCAGACGTGACTGCTTTGCTCCGGTCCCCCGACGTGCTCCACCGTGACATGGTTAACGAGCTCGTGCATGGTGCTGAAAGTTTTCGAGCAGGGTTTCTTGGACGTCTGTTCCTGGTCAATCCACTTGCAGATGAGCTCTTGCTTGATGGGCTGCCGCATGTATCGCAAAAACGCCCCCGTTGCTCCGTGAGGAGCCGTGGCGAGGTTCACATTTAAGTTCATGGAGTTGTAGCTGTGAAGTGAAGAAGATCCATAGTGCTCGGGCCTGTGGCCGAAGTGCTCTGGCCTGCCGTAGATGTCCCCCGGTAGACCCAGACGCATCTGCCCGTTGAGGGCATGATGGTGGTGGTGGTGGTGGTGGGCACCTGGGGCCGCTTGCTCGTGCAGTCCAGAGAAAAGTGGATGGGCACCACCTTCCGCGTGCCCATAAGCACCTGTTGGGGAAATGAACATGCCATGGTGATGAGGGGAGGAGGCGGAACTATGCTGGTCGCCAAGTGCATGCATAGCAGAGGCTGAGAGCTCTCTCCTGAGGATGAAGTCCCTGCTGGTGGTGTAGCCTGTGTGGGGGTGAGCCACGGGGAAACCAACTGTGGTCTGAGAAGACGTGAAAGATGCCGCGGTCTGGGCTTCGGGATGGCTTTGAACAGGCTGAGAGGGACTAAGTTTGAGAGCATTGGTCTGTGCCATGTGCTCGGGTCCAAATGGAGTGAGAGCCACTCCGGGGTCGTTGCCCATCTCCCCAGGGTGGAGGTGGGCATGGTGGGAGTGCGGGTGATGCCCCCCTATCCCCGGGAAGCCTGTCATATTCTGATGAGGAAGGGCTTGAGTCGATGCCAAATCCGCTAATCTTATCGCCGAATTCCTCTTGCTTAAAGGGGGCTCCATCACTACGCTGTCATGTCCACGCTCACCGCTATTGTTTTCGCCAACTACGGGCCTTCTGCAACCATTAAAATATATGTATATGGCCGTCTATAGAACTTCTTTTGTCCTGCCTCTAACTCTGCTTGCTCCTTTTCCCACTCTGTCCTCAAGCGATTGGCAGAACATACAACAGTTGGAGGACACAGTGGGGAATAGAGTTTAGAAATGGCACTGCGGGTATTGGACAGATTTCGGTGACTGGCAGTTAAGAGAACGAAGCGATTGGCTGTCTTTCAGCGCAGAGGCTCAGCGGGGTTCCGCCCCCTCACTCTCTTCATCACTGTTCACTCCAGAAAGTTGTGCTCACAAACTTACAGGCAAATCTGTTTACCGAGATACACACACACGTGGAAGGATGTTGTTTTCTCTTTGCACAAAACAGTGACACTACATACGCTGGAGCATATTGAGCAATACTCCACACGCCGTTTGAAAGTAGTTTATAAATTAAATTCAAATAAATAAAATTAATAATTAAAACTTGGGCAAGCATTAATCCGGGGGGAATCATCAAATAAAATACATTTTATTACGCTGATATTAGATGTAGGCTACAGATCTGGGGAAAATGGAAATAACATAAATAAAATAAAATTGGGATACAAACACACGCATGCTATACCAAACGTTGTTTTTAATTGCTTCATTGTATAGCCTAGGTAAAACTAAATTATTAGATACATAAAGCAGTATCATATTTTTTGTTTGTGTGAAACACAAAGGCTTTACGCCTTAATAAACAGAAATTGCAAGAATCTATATGTTCATATAAATTAATTAGTGGCCTGCTTTGTCCTGATGAGTTTATAGTAATATTGTATATAACCAACAATAGAAATGTTAAAAATTAAAAAAAATTACATTCAAATGCAATTAATATATTTTAGTAGGTTGTCTGTGGTTAAAAAAATCGCAATTGTGAACATTGTAGATCTTCGGTCCACTGGGCGCTGTCAGACAGATTCATGTGTAGTAAGCACAGAAGAAAAAAGCGCCCCTTGACATATAGGCCTATATATATTACAAAATATAATATATTTTAAAAAAGCGTTCTGTGACATGATTCAATAAACAAATATTTTCCTTTAAATTAAAATGTATTTTCTCAGTGTTTTTATTTATTTATTCAATTTTTTTTAAATAATGTCTAACATATTACTATTCACATAATTTCATCTTGTTTGTGTGTGCTGTACGTGTGTGTCATGATGCACGTCCACACCCTTTTAGAGTCCATGTTGAACTCAGCAGGAAGTGTATGCCATTGATTTTAATATGGCTTAATTCAAAGACATCTTTTAAAATGCTTCAGGGCAGTTGTTACCATATTCCAAATTATTTTTTCAAAAACTAATTACCAAAGGACAGCAGAAGATTAAAATGGAATAACAGGCCCAACCTGTCGTATCAATAGAAAATAACAATTCTGCCTGACAATTGTTAGGTCACGTGTCTTTCTAACAATACAAAAAAATATTTCAACATCCTGAATAAATATGAATTTTTTGCAACATTTTTAGTCAGGCATGAGTAAAACTGCAACCTCAAATTAATAAAATCTTGAAAAAAAATGCAATTATGAAATTTTGATCTAGTAACTGAAAGTGTTGTTATTTCCTGCATAAGCTATCATGCCTGTCAGCTTTGTCAAGGGTCTTAATTTAGGGTGAATGGAACCACGATGTATGCCGGTTAATGTGACAGAAGCATTACAACCTAGGCTATGCATTCTAATTGAGATTTACAACATCCCAACGTTTACCTCTGAATTGTGTTGGACGAACAGACCGTGTTTAAGAGTGTCTTGAAAAATAATTAAATAGTATTAATTGCAGAACTACAATTGGAATAAAAGTTAATAATGATGACAATTCATAAATAATACATATGTTTAAAAGCTTCTGGGTGAATCAGAATTTTCGTTGGCTGTTGTTTATGAAACGACGTAACGGAGAGAGAAGGGCAGCACTTGTCTTACAACCTTTGAACAGAGAGGGTTTTTTAATAAGTTCAAAGGGTAGCTTATGTGTTCTCCACGGGTCGAAGGTCAAACACCCTTGAAATAACCAAGGTCACTAAAAGTAACCAACAACGTATCCCCATATTGATAATGTCAAAGTTAAAAGAGATGCCTTGTCGCTTTGTTTAAAGCCATATTTCATGTCAACATTTAGTTATGATCGTCAGGTGTGGTGGGTTAGTTGGGATTTTCTGCTTTCATATAAGAGGGGAAAAAAATCAGGATTGGCACTGTGTGTGTGTGTGTGTGTGTGTGTGTGTGTGTGTGTGTGTGTGTGTGTGTGTGTGTGTGTGTGTGTGTGTGTGTGTGTGTGTGTGTGTGTGTGTGTGTGTGTGTGTGTGTGTGTGTGTGTGTGTGTGTGTGTGTGTGTGTGTGTTTGGTATTAGCCTTTTCGAACTTTTTCCCTTCCTTGCAACATGAGAAAAGAAGAACAAAAACTGCGTCTGTGTGTTCCAGGCCGACTGCACTCTCAGTCTAATTTCTCTTTCTTCTTCTCCCTGCCCATTGAAAAGGGGAAAGGTTTTTGTGGTTTTCTGGAGAAATAAAGAACTTCTTAGAGAGGTCGGCAGACGTGACTTTGAACTTGGATCAGATCCTGTGTTTCCTGTGGAGAGGGTAGAAATAGTCTTGGAAGAATGGTACATAACGTTCAAACAGCATGGCTTTGAGCTGAGGCACACAGAATTCCCAAAGTTTTATACGTCCTCCGCCCTATTATTTACAGCTTAAAGCGTTCGGAGGAGAGGAAAGACCAGACAAAGTGTGCTGTGCGTTGGAACGGGACTTTATGGGATTTAGGTTCAATGAAATTGTAAGTAAACCTCCTTTAAATGAATGTTAACATTTAAAAAAACGTGTAGGACTTTGTAGGACGTCTTATCTACATTGGCCTGGAAACCGTAATGCAATAACCCATCCACATGTGTTTGGATAACTTCAGTTGGACGGTTTCGTTATTGTCCGGGAGTATACAGATTAGTCTACATTGGCTAGTAAAAGCTCGCATATACGCCTGTTCTGTAACCACAAAATACCGCTCAACTTGATTTCAAATAATGCAGATTCCCTGATTTATTCAATCGGAAAGACTAGGCTCTCGGTCCATGACGTCACTGTTTTTTAATTTTATTGAAGGTAAAATCATATTGTGCTTGTTTGACACGAGAATATCAAGCGAAAATATATTAATTGCCGTTTTGGTCTTGGATGTAGGCTACTAAAATACTCTATGTGCGCACATTTAGGTTTACATGTGCTTATGGTGGTAGGAAAATGTAGCCTACATAGCCTACAAAATATCTCAAATGTAGCCTACTGTTGGTGTATTTAGCTACCGTGTTTCAAATCGTATCTAGAGTATATGTTTCTGTTATAAAAGAAATACAATTTGAACAGTGTTATTCAGAGAAATAACAGAGTGCCATCTATGAATAAATGCGTTTTTTATCCCACTAAATTCATCCAAGTAGGCTATTCTATGTTACGATGATGTTGATGGAAATGACGATTATTTACTATATTGCCGACACGTCTCCTGCCTAGTTTTCCAAATCATTGATTTTTTTTTTAGTAGGCCTACTTCATATCTCAAAAGGCTAATATTATATTTATTTATGAATACACGTTTGTTTGTTTTTGATGTGTCAATCAACGCTCATGGAGACACGTCCTGACGAACACATACAAAGTGGTGGATGCGAACTAGTGTTTAATATCTACAAAATGTGTTGTCATACTCACGTGTAGATTGAGGCAAGGGACCTCGTGCGAGGTTTGACTTTGTATTTCATTCACGCTAGCTGTTAGTTGGTTTATTAGGCTACAGTATGCGAAAGTAGCCTAACCAACTGGATTTTGCTATAACCTAAATGTCCTAGACATTTTAAATCATTAAACAAGTATGCAAACTATAGCCTACTGATGTTTCACGAGGTTTTACACGTCCACCAAAGATTTATGGGTTACACTTACTCTTATGAGCCCGCGTGCAATTGATTTAGAATTATTAAACGATCTTATTAAAACGCGAGTATTTTTGCTTTCCCTCTACCTATTCCCCGAAAAGGCTCTCCGAAAAGTAGGCGGTAATTATCGGTGGAAGATGGCGATCAGCGATTAGTTGCCAAAGGAGTGCGTTGGATTGGAGGGGCATGTAGGATTGATGAGGAGAGGCGGCCAATGAGAGCGCGTCAAATGAATGACCGGGCTCCAGTTAAAGGGGGCGTAAGAGGAGGTAGTGCCAGTCCACTGAGAAAGAGGGACCCTCCGAGATAAACATAGACAAGCGAAAGAAATAAACATTCCAATTCGAGATGCTTCAAGAACAAGGAAGACTTAGTAAGATAATGACTCGTATTTTCGTGTATTGTGAAAATAACGACATCGACTCAGTTTGAAAGGAAAAGCGCAAAGGAATCTTCTCATTTCGTTGCATTGGGGATTTTGAGTAACAAGTTATCCACAAGAAAAATATAGCCTAACTTAATACGCAAAGCTTTTTTTCCTATGAGCGGATCGAACTTCATCGCCTCATGTCGTGTTATCAAATCTGGAAGTTAATATTCCCGTAGCGCATTCGATTTTATTTTGTTGTTTTGTTGAAGCGCCGTGAATAGACTGCTTGAAAGAGAATTGGTTTTGCTCAACGAAAGCATGTTACTGGACGCTGGGCATCAGTTCCCTGGTTTGGGAGTGGGCACCTTTGCCAGGCATCATCACTCCTCCAGTGAGATGCAGGACAGAGACTTGAGTTTAGCGCAGAACAGCTTCGTCGACTCGGCGCACATGGGCGCCTTCAAACTGAACCACGATCTCTCGCCCGGACAGAGTTCTGCATTCACGAGCCAAGCGCCCGGTTACCCCGCAGCGGCTCTGGGTGCGCACGCGGCTCATGTCACATCATACGCGAGCTCGCCGTTTAACTCCACGCGGGACTTTCTCTTTCGCAGCCGTGGATTCGGGGAATCATCACCGGCGGGAGGCCAGCACGCACTCTTCGGCCCCACCGCGGGCTCGCTCCATCACTCTCACACAGACAGCCAAGGCCACATTCTGTTCCCTGGCATCCACGAGCAGCATGGATCTCACGGCTCCCCAAACGTGCTCAACGGGCAGATGCGACTCGGACTACCGGGGGAGGTTTTCGGGCGATCAGACCAGTACCACCAGGTCTCCAGCCCGAGGACCGACCCTTACTCAGCCGCCCAGCTGCACAACCAGTACGGCTCCATGAATATGAACATGGGGATGAATATGGCAGCGCATCACCATCACCCCGGTGCCTTCTTTCGCTACATGAGGCAGCAGTGCATTAAGCAAGAGCTCATCTGTAAGTGGATCGATCCGGAGCAGCTCAGTAATCCCAAGAAGAGTTGCAATAAAACTTTCAGCACCATGCACGAGCTGGTGACCCACGTCTCGGTCGAGCACGTTGGAGGACCCGAACAGAGCAACCACATCTGCTTTTGGGAAGAGTGTCCCCGGGAAAGCAAGCCCTTTAAAGCCAAATATAAACTGGTCAATCACATCCGCGTGCATACGGGAGAAAAACCTTTCCCCTGCCCGTTCCCTGGATGTGGCAAAGTCTTCGCAAGATCAGAAAACCTGAAGATTCACAAGAGAACACACACAGGTAATTATTATATTCGTTTCTGCTTTAACATCTATAGCCTATGTTTTGGAGCTACAATAGTCTATTTTATCACCCCCTCAAAATAGTATCGCAAATAGTGGTTCTTACAAAAATAAGCTGATTATGCCAGAATGGTGTATTTTTAGACGGAGAGCGCAAGCAGATTTAAATCTTTGAAAGAAAACGGATGTTTGTGAGCATATATCCAATTCGTTTAAGTGAACGCGACTGAAAGCGATTATACCCGAACTCGTACGGAGTAGGCTAAATGTGATGTTTTGCAACAACGAGCTGAATTATGTAAGAGACTGTCGAGGGTTTGTGGTTCATAAACTTTAAACGGGTCAAAGGCGACTCGAGGGCTCGTCGCGTGCACAGAGCAGCCGTAAATCTCTAACCGGTTTAATGTTTGCGTGGACCAATGCTCGAGCACTCGGGTGACTACGTCAGGATTTTGAAATTTACTCCAGTTTATTTGCTATGATTTTGGCCACATAACGTAGTATTTTAATTGTTGTTAACTTTAGAAACAGTTTATATATATATACACACACTAGCAACAATACACTTTATATTTAAAAACAATGATTACGAAGTGTATAGCCTACATAGCGCAAAGC
Organism: Gobio gobio; assembly: GCF_949357685.1. Classification (NCBI taxonomy): domain Eukaryota; kingdom Metazoa; phylum Chordata; class Actinopteri; order Cypriniformes; family Gobionidae; genus Gobio; species Gobio gobio. Next base: position 37,924,782 of record NC_137103.1, read on the forward strand.
TGCACACATACACATGCATGTACATATATAAGAAAAACAAAAGGAACGCAGATCATTTCCAACACAAAAAGGACGACATAAAAATAAGAATAGCTTTTATTTCCTACATTAGGAATGGGCGATATGTGGGCCTATTGTTATTCTTTCCATTGCATTGACAGTCTATGTGTTAGACAGGCCATTACCAGGGTTGCACATTTGAGCAATTTCCTCTTTAGAATACACTGAGGTATTGAGCCTTCTATTTGTCAAGGTGTTAATTGCATTTTGATTATTTCTAAGCAAATGGCTAAGTTTTGTGTGGGGCTGACAAAAGCTGAACGTTGAAAATAGTGTGACTTATTTCCCCCTTCTTTTAATTTAGTTTGGACAGATTGCCGAATAAAAGGAAATTCTTGCAAACGTCATTATCAGCAGAATTAGATTTTATATATCTATTTTTGTTGTTACTTTTACACTGCTCATATTTGAAAGGCTAGATGAGGCTGTGTGACCCCCTGTGTCGTTGTAAGGCGTACAGCTCTGTATTACAATACATGCATGTGATACTTGAGTGATTTCATTTAAATGTATTTAAAATATGAACTAACATTTTATATATATATATATATATATAAAGATTTAAAAAAAAAAATAAAGCTATACCTGCATTGCACATTTATTATATGTTGTAGCTAATATTTTTGTGGTGTGTTTTAAAAACTGATTTAAACCTTAAATCACTAATCGTGCGAATGTTTATATCGTTTTTCTTCTCAGGGGAGAAACCATTTCAGTGTGAGTTTGAAGGATGTGATCGGCGCTTCGCGAACAGCAGTGACCGAAAGAAGCACATGCACGTTCACACGTCAGACAAACCATATCTGTGCAAAATGTGTGACAAGTCCTACACTCACCCCAGTTCTCTTCGAAAGCATATGAAGGTAATTCCTCTAGAACACTGAATGAGAAATACATTATGCATGTCACTAAACTGTTTAAAGGCAAAATATCAATCACCAATTATAGATTTGATTAAAAACACTAACAACCGTGGTTGAATTATATACATAACAGATCATTAGCTAATGCATGTTCAAATATGTAGAAATGGCATGACATTTTGATTCATATGCGAACCATTGATTTTTCCTGAATTTACTCATGAACAAGTTATATTGGTGATTCATTCCGAGGATCATTAATGATTACATTTTTCGTGCGTGTGTGTGTTTAGGTTCACGAGTCATCCCCACCTGCATCTGACTCGTCGCCAGCGGCAAGTTCTGGTTATGAGTCCTCAACACCCCCCGGTCTGGTGTCGCCCTCCACTGAGACCCAAAGCAACAACAATCTGTCGCCTTCCTCAGCGGTCCACAGTTCCAACAACCACAGCAGTTTATCGTCCAATTTCAGTGAATGGTATGTTTAAGACTGTGGCATGCCAGGAGGAACCATTTCAGAAAACCAGGAGATCCATATACGGCTTGTACAAAACGAACGCTCCTATATTATGCGCTTGTCCAGCAGGATTTAACATTCCCACATCGACAGAAGAAACGTGCGCAAAAGCACTACACCTAATCTCTTTGTACATACTACGCGCTCTCTTTCCCAATGGTTGTAATAGATTTTGTCGGTTTTTTGGTGTATAGATGTTCCTTCAATGGTAGCTATTTCTCTAACTGGACTTTTTAGTGCACATATTACCATAAAGTTGTATTATCATAATGAATATTGTGATTCCATTAAGGCAAACTGATTGTAAACTAAACAACTATTAACTGGAAAGAGTGCCAAAGTCAACATTTAACGAAGACAGACACAATATTTGCTTGTGAATGTATATCTTAGTTTGCTGGGCTTAACTTGTGATGTTTTGTGCTTTGCAAGTTTGAATTGTGAAATATATTTGGAAGATTGTGGGGCAAATTAATGTCGTGCCGTTAAATATCTGTAACTACACCCTTCTTTTTGTAAATATCGACTGCCATATTTATCCATTTGTAATTAAATTATGGTATTTACTTGCTACAGATGAAACAATATTTATAAAGAATGTTTCTTTACTATAAATATGTACAATTATGGGCTGAACAGGGGCAGTTGTTTTGTTATATGTGTTTTGTTCAAAGTTTGAGAAGTGTTTTCTCCATTATTGTGATAAAAATTTTACTGCATACAGATATAATAAAACGTGGTGCAAGTGTACAATCTTTACAACGCGTCGTGTTCTTTCCATGTTATCTACAGATTATAACTTTGATTGCAACTTTTAGGCCTTTCTAAACCGACTTTATACCAGAATTTTGACAGTCAAGTCATTCAAGTCAAGGCGCATTCAGCTGTTGTGCTGCTGGGCAGAGTTTAAATTATCTTTCCATAAACATCTCGGCGTTTCAAACACCAATAACTGACAAGAGATATTTTAAAAGAAAAAACATTCGCAACAATAGCTGCAGGCATAGGCTACTGAGTGCAGTACGAAGAAAATAGATACACGGGAATAGTTATCTGACTTTTATGGTCATAATATCAGTAGCTACTAATAATATAAAACTTTTCTCCATTATTAGAGTAGCATACATCCTTTTTTTTCTTAAAGCGCACTTGCTTAATGTAGGATAATGCCGCACTCGCCCTTCCTTCCACACTTGGGATAAAATGGGAGTTTGAAATCAAATGGCCGTGAACTTGAACTTGACTCTGGCACTCTCCACAAGTTCTTAAAAAAATCCTGCAGGATTAAGAGGTGACTGGCAATTCTTATTCGCTCGATTGTAAGCCGGTTTTTCTATTTAGTTTCGCGTGCTTTCCAAGAATAAACCGCCTCAGCGGAATTAAGCGGAATAACATAAAATAATTGTAAAAGGGCGTTTATGCAGCAACATCAAGAAATACTGTCGCAGGCTATTTTTTCGTGTATGGTGATATCAGTGACAGCACGAAAAGTGTTATGAAAACAATCTTCAGCATGTGTAATTAATAGACAAGAGGTTCTTGAGACTGTGAGCGATCGCATCTGTGTCACTATCTGTGTTAAATCTCCAGTGAAATGTGCAGAACTTTATACTGTGAAGGAACAGATTAATATTCATCTGAGTAAAGCCTGGGGGAAGGGATAGGCTGTTAGACGCTTTTCCTATTGTTGTTGACTGTAAAAATCACCACCCGGTGTCACAGTGTGTTTTGAGATGGGCACATGAACATAATGTATATCCTACAGATTTTATTCACAGGAAATACAACTTGGAGCCACCCCCAAGAAGCCAGTTGGCCCGTTCAGAAATCACCAGAACACTTATTATTAATGTGCAGCTGCCTATGTGCTGCTGGGTACAATCTTTTCTTGTGTTCTCGGTCGTTGATTGAATCGCCCACTCATTGGCTTGTGTTAGTTTTCCGCTGGATATAAATATTTTCTGTTAAGGCATACTTTGACATAGTTGTGTATTGGTGTGTTGACCTGTTTAGGGGAGGATGGTGTGACCTGTAGGGAGAGTGAAAGGTCAGCGTCCTGCGGTGCTTGGATGGCGTTTCCTTCTCAGCGCATGCTGCTCTGATATTGATCCGTGTAGAAAAACCTGCCCTCAGAAAAAATAATAAATAAATAATAATAAAATAAATACTGTTCAAGACTGTACATTCCACTTAAAAACAGACTTTAGCACGTATTTTTTATGAGTTTCTTCAGAAAATAAAACCTTGAAAAAATATGGTTTGTGACCTCAAATCAGTATTTTATATGGTATTTTAACACTGAAATGCAACATTCGAAACAAACACAAAGCACAATGTAGGCTATGCATGTAAAAATGAAACTAATAGGCTTTAATTCTAATAATAATAATAATCATAATCATAATAATAAAGTACAAAGCATCCTCTGCATTTGCTACAGTTTTTCATTGTTTGCGCATGTTTTTATTATTTTTTTATTTTTTATTTATGACACTGGTGAGTGCTGCCAACTCCCACTCATAGAGCTCATACAGCGGAGCTTACCATTTAACAGACGGGATAGGGGCCACCTACAAACAAAACACCGGATAACATTATATTGTTTTTTTTATTTCTAAAGAAATATCATAATTTACATTTCAGGGACACTAGAATTTTTTTTATAAAATAAATACTCTTTTATAAAAGATTTGTATTAATGTTCCAACATGTACTAATTAACACTAAACTGTTAACCAAGAGCTGTAATTGTTATTAGGCGGTGGAAATAACCTCTCTTTCAATGATTAGAGCTATGGCTGCCTTTATTTTCCAGCCGATTTCATCCACCTGCAGAAATATGCGCAGATATATATGCGCAGTGTCTTTGTCGCACACACACACACACACACACACACACACACACACACACACACACACACACACACACACACACACACACACACACACACACACACACACACACACACACACACACACACACACACACACACACACACACACACACACACACACACACACACACACACACAATGATATAACAGTGACCGGCAGAATGTTTTCCCAATCTTTATTCTATTGTCTTTTTTATTATTTTATATATTATTTATTATATGCCAAAATAGATCACCAATTCGACAGCTATTTTGGTATTATATTATTTCGCATTATTGTCCCTCTCTGGCTAATCAGTTTTGCCGTAAAATAAATTCTAAATTATTAGCCCGTAAATTCTGTATTATTATTAGTATTGTTGTTGTTATCGTTTAAACTACGCATTAGCCTACTTTAGCATATATTGGTTTTTGTAAGACAAAAACGTGCAAAGCGTAGGTTATGTGCCAGACGTGTTTTCTGTTACAGTCTTAGAGATTGCCATTGAATATAGAATAATGTTTCATAAACATTATAATGTTAACGAAACAGTTTCCTTTTAAGTCAGGAAAGAGACAGGTCGGGCGTATTTTTTGTTAACAGTGTCTGTAAATCTCAGATGAAATTGATATAAATAAATGATCAATGCAGGTTTTATGTTTGACAGGAATTTGATTCATATTAATATTATTTTTATTGACGCAAATAGCGTCTTACATTGTCTTTTTTATAAAAACAGTACCAACCTGCATCGAATCAAATAGTTATTGTCCTTGTGATTGACGTTTAACTCTGAATAACCATGTAAAGTAAGCTTAACAGTCTTGGCAGTGTATTCCACCGAACTATGGTATAAGTGATATGACTTGAGTAAACATGAATTAGTTATCTGCAAAGTGAAGAGACATTTTGTGAGAGAATCTGAGAAAAAGGGCTTTGCGATTATATATGGTTAGATGGTTACACAAACACAAATACCCACATTAAACTCTACAGTTTCTACATTTCAAATGTTCATCTTGCGCTGGGTTAAAGAGCGATATATGAAGACAAAAACTATGCTACACATAGGCCTGTATAACACGGAAAGCCCATGTAATCTTGTGTGACCTGCAGTAACCTGACTCAGGTCTCTAATTGAGGTCCACAGCAACGGTATGCAATTTCAATTCAATATTGATTAATTTGGACCACCTAAAATATAATTGAATATAATTGAATCATTTTCATAACGAATTTACAGACAAACAAACGAATAATATTTATGTGGCTCTTGTTCAGGTGTAGGCTACCAGGCGCAAAAAAGAGACCAAGCTTTCAATTGGCAGTTACGTTTTCATTGACACATTTGAGTGTAAAACAGCAGATATGAGAGTAAAACAATACAAATACTTTTGTATTGGAAAAATCATTTGTTGACAATTTGTTACTTTAAAATATGCAAACATTAAATGAAATATTTCTGTCTGGTGAATAAATAAAACAGCAACATAATATTTTTTCCCCCCCGGGCAATTATAGAGTTGGAAATTTTAGTCGATTCTGTTCAAAACATTCAAATTTCATTTGAAATCACACGTAAAGCTGATACAGCCTATATTGCTGATGAAATCCTGATATTAGGCAACTGAGTGTATACAAATATTTCAAAGGGTTTCAAATTACAATGGCCACTGATGCATCCAAACACTATTTCAACATATTGATAGACAATGTCACGTTTCTTTAATAGATGGTTTAAGGGGTGCAATAGCTACTTGTAACTGCTTGTATGCAATTGCTATGTGCATTTGAACTCGCCATCGGAGAAAGAAGATAATGAAAAGGGATGAAGAAAAAAGAGAGTGACAGGTGGTCTTTTAGAAAACACTCCCTAAAATCTCATTTGTTAATAATATACATTTATTATAACGTAAAAATGTTATTTTAATATCATTATTAAAATAAATAGGCCTATATCACACCTTGATTAAAATAATAGCCCTATAGCTTATAACATTAGGCTAATGTCTTGTGTCTGTCAATCATTCAGGCCTGTCACGTGTCATGCACAGCGGGCGGAGTAGCCTATCGCTTTAAAGGCGATTATTTTAACAAACAAAGCCTTATTCTGAAATATAGTGAATATTGGCTTTACAATGATGAAAACGCATTCATGTAGGTACTTTTGTGCACGTGTTTCCGATAACGTAAGAAATAAATAGTTGCACTGTAGATAATGAGTGGTTCAAGGCCCATCTTAATTTACTGACGTTTTATATGTGCAGCAGATTTGTGCAATTTACGTGCTACTAACGTTCAACTTTGTGCTGCTAGAAACCAAGCAGTAGTGACGATACATTTATATTAAAGAAACTGTAAATGTCTATATATAACCCACCAAAAACAGTATGTTACATTTAATTTATTATGACCAGTGCACATTGGCAAATTGTTTATTTCATTGTTTTATTGATGGACCTATTGCTTTATGTTAAAATATGTTACAGAGAGGTAGGGAAATGTATGGATTAAATAATGTTTAACATGTCTGATTTGTCAGTGTGGCAAATAAATGGGTTTGTGAGGAATCCACAAACAAATAGACATAACACAATACATTTAATTGAGACATTTCTTTGAGATCACAGTATATGTATATTACTCAAAGCAAAGCTCAGGCCTTTTCTCTCTTCCCTTTTCCTCTCCCTGGCTGTTTAGACCACCCCTCTATTATAGTATGTTTATGTGGAAGTCTACATTTGAGCTTCCTGTTACAGTACTGAGACTTTCATGTCTGAGGGGTAGACGTAGACACAGCCTTTCTCATGACAAATGTATAAGCTTACTTTGAGCAAGCAGGAATAGCTGTCACTTCTGGCCTATAGACACAAACAAAAAGCTTAATTCCTGGAGGAAACCCAAGCTGGCACCGCCTATTCAGGACAAACATGACCGAGCCATTGAAAACCTCCCCTGCTAAACACTTTCCCTTTTATATACGATCACTTTGAATGAGTGTTTTTCACTCATGGGAGTCATTTTGTTAGTGAGTCACACAAGTGGAGTTGAGTGTGAATACATTCATGCTACAGCGAACACCATAAACATTGTATGCTTCTTTTGAGCCACATGATGTTTGGCCAGATTTAAATTATTTTGATATTCCATTACACTATGAGGATTCTGAAAACTGACTGGTTAAATATCTCTTGGAAGTTCACATTCAGAATATTCATTAAAATAATTTTAGTAATTGTTGGGTATTTTTTTATTTAGCTTTTTTGCCGTAGTGGATCTTTGATTGTGATTTGAGTCACCAATTGAGGTCTAAAGACAAAGTTACTCACTAAAACTCGGTTCAGAAGGTGCACTTTAAATTATTCAGCCCTGAAACCCCTGCTAAAAAGGTGCAAATACAAAGTTCTGTCATGAAACTCTAGATGGCGCAGGCTGGTATGTCCTTAAAGGGTTAGTTCACCCAAAAATGAAAATTATGTCATTAATTACTTACCCTCATGTCGTTCGACACCCATAAGACCTTTGTTCATCTTCAGAACACAAATTAAGATATTTTTGTTGAAATCCAATGGTTAAGAAAGGCCTCCATTGGCAGCAATGTAATTTGCACTCACAAGACCCATAAAAGTTACTAAAGACGTCGTTACAAAGTCCATCTCACTACAGTGGTTCTACAATAATTTTATGAAGCGACGAGAACAGTTTTTGTGCGCAAAAAAAAATAAAAAAATAACGACTTTATTCAACAGGTGCTTGTCTTCCGTCTAGGCCTCAGACGTGAACTCACGAAGCACCACGACGCATGCGCGAGAATAGAGCCGGCGTTCTGACACATGACCCGGAAGTGAGGAGCTTTGTTTACAAGCAGAGGAAGACACGCCATATGTAAGCTGTTGAATTCTACATTGATCATGCTTTAGGTCTTGACGTAGTGGTCAAAATGGGGCCAAAGTGAGCAGCTCCTGGATGCCCGAACGCCGACTCTACATCATATTCTCGCGCATGTGTCATGGTGCTTCGTGAGTTCACATCAGAGGCCTAGACGGAAGACAAGCACCTGTTGAATAAAGTCGTTATTTATTTATTTTTTGCGCACAAAAACTATTCTCGTTGCTTCATAAAATTATTGTAGAACCACTGTAGTGAGATGGACTTTGTAACGACGTCTTTAGTACCTTTTATGGGTCTTGTGAGTGCAAATTACATTGCTGCCAATGGAGGCCTTTCTGAGCCATCGGATTTCAACAAAAATATCTTAATTTGTGTTCCAAAGATGAACGGAGGTCTTACGGGTGTCGAACGACATGAGGGTAAGTAATTAATGACAGAATTTTCAATTTTGGGTGAACTAACCCTTTAACTCTACCTGATTGCAATCACATCATTCTCTATACAGCTGATTGGTTCCTGCTGTATCAGTAGCCAATGAGCTCGCTGCTCCACCTTCAAATACTTGGTCAGCATTTGCTGTAACAGTTGCAGTGCACTTTCAGAAACCCTCCACCTTCCCCAGCTCCACCTGCAAAGATCTGCAATGGGTAATGTATGCTATATTGTATTTGTATTGTACAATAACAGCAATATGGTTTTGTACAATTTTTTTTCTTTTTATATGCACATTGTTTTAATGTACAGCACTTTGGCGTAACTCTGTTGCTTTTAAATGTGCTATAGAAATAAATTTGACTTGATCTATTCCGCCAAGACCAAACATATCAACATTGTAATATCAATTACTATGCCAAACACTCAGAGAGTTGTCATGACAGAACTCCTGTGTTTTTGAAAACTGTTACTGGGCTGTGGCCTACTTTTTTTTATGCAGACCCCTCCAGTTTAGGGAAATTTTCAATTTCCCTGCACATGTAAACCTAGAGTCACACCTCCACGACTTTGATCTTCAAACACAGCGGTTCTCTGCCTGAGGGCAGCAGCAGGGCTAAAGATGCTCTCAGAGTTTGGTTTTATAAGGACTAATGACTTAATGGAACAGAACCCCTCATGTTATCCGCCTTTAAGTTGTATTTGTCATGGAAACCTGCATAAGGTTTGGAGTTACCTGTTTATTTTGGCATTTAAAAAAAAAAAACTGATTTAAAGAGGGAAAGGTAATTGGACTCGACTGGCTGCTTTCACAAATAAAAAAACATTGACACCACCTAGCTCAAAAACATGTGAGAAACTAAAATATAGAGGAGGAAAAATTCGCATTCTATGTCAAAATGAATTTGTTTTAGCACTTAATTCAATCGGTTAATGGAGACAGTCAAAGTCTTCTGAAAACTTGTACTTTCGATAAGCTGTATCTGAGACACCCCACGTCCCTCTCCTGCTGTTATTCTTGCGTGTAACGATACTTAGAGCAGGCAAACGGCATTCAGGAGAAGCTGACAGAAATGAGTGTTGATGGCTCTTTTCAAAATATCAAGGAGTGCGCAGATACCCTCCTTACGTCTCGCAGATAAGCTTCTTCCTAGCTGTCTCTTTCGTACTTTCCTCATTGAGCACCTTTGACTAAATCTTAAAAGCAAATGTGAAAGGAAAAAACCTTGGTGCTCCTGATTTGGTTTGATATTCCTGCGCATATCTAATATCTTACAAGTTTTTGACTTTGCCCACATCAAGCGTTTACAAGTGGCCCTCCACAGGTTATTAAAACACCAGGAACAGTTGAAGATGAACATCAAAACAGTAGCAGTCTGTGCGGAATGGATTCCTGTGCCGTAAGTTGTAGAACTGATCCTTTTTTTATTTTCACTGTCTGGTCGTCGCACGAGGAGGCCGCGCGCCCGTGGAGCTCTCTGAATACTACAAAAACATCTCTGTCTCATGCAAATATTAGTCCAATTTGATACTTTCTCTTCAAAACAATGCTCATGGCACTGAGAGAGAAATCATATCTCTGACTTATCGTCATTATGCTGCACTGACTGTTATTTTTTGGAGACTCTTCAAATGGCATTGTTCACGTCCTCCATATTTATCAATGTATGTCTTACCCCATGAGGTGCATGTGAAATCACTTCATCGATGTCATCAGCTCCAAGCTATTGGGTTTGGGCAGGCTGTTCATTGCTCAGGCTAGTGGACTGGAAGGAGCTAATTTGATTGACTTTGAACGTCAAGTTTCCATGCTGGAGGTCCAGGGTCCCCTGACAGTCTCGAAGATCATGGTCAGTGAGCTCATCAGCGGCTAGTCAGGTAGCACCTGACATGTCAATGTCTAGAACAACAATACACGCTGACGTATAATGCCCAAAGTGATGGTGATTTGAATGAATGGAGCAGATTTAAATTTATGTGTGCAAATACATATCGTAATGACAGTTCTGAACCTAATGATTCCCCTGTGACCTTAGCTCAAACAAAGTCAATGTAGTTGGACATGTTCAGAAGAATATAAATGATGTTGCCGTTCACTAGAAAGAACGTTATGTTTATAACAGTCAACTCATTTCTAAAATGACAGCATAAAACCTGAAGCGAATCCTCCGCACATCGAAATTACATTTTAAACAGAACAGAAATGATGTCCCAGCAACAATAAACAATTCCTCTATAACTGTCAATCTGACTAAAATAAAACTTCTAGGGAGTAAAAAAGTCCTAAATGAATTGATATTGAATTAAATGTATTTAACTATAGGTTCTGTCCCCTTAAAATAGCATATGAAGAGCTGTTACGGTCAAATGTATGTAATATATTTAATTATAAATATATGTATTTACTATATAATAAGATTTATATATTTAATGCTAAATATATTGAATATTATTGTACTTTACATTTAATTTCAAAATGATGCGACAAGTTTTCAGATAGAAAAATCATAACATTTTGGCAATTGTAAACTTTGTAAAATGTTTTATTGCATAACTAGTAAATATAATGTGTAGGTTTGTCTAAAATTAACATTCTGTCATCATTTACTCACCCTCATGTGGTTCCAAACCAATAGGAATTTCTTTATTCTGTGGAACACAAAATAAGTTATTTTGGGAGGAAAATGTCCATTCAATGAAAATCAATGGGTTCCAATGTTTTTGGACATGAGGGTGCATAAATAATGTGACAGATATGACATATTTAAAATTTTTGGGAAAATTGCCCCTTTAATTGTCTCAAGTTAACATCAGTAGAGGCTGGTTTGGCTGATTCATCCACAATCACACTCGTCTGTGATGTAATTTGTGATCTTATACACATGTGTCATCTTAATACTCCCACTTTTCTGTGTGTCAGCCACATGCATTCCCCTCTCTGCTTCATTTCGGCACCTGACATACATTATTTCACTACTCTCAGGCAGCCACGGTGATAATGAGTATATTGATTTCTTGACAAATCACAAGTGGCAAAAACAACGAGAAAGCTGCACATCCCCAAACTCCTAGCAGTCATATTTATGGTGAGAAGGACACGGTCGGCTCGCTCATCCTGACAGAGGCGTTCTTATTTGAGCCCGCACATCTCATCATCACATGAGCGCTCGTGAGGCAGAGGATGGCTTCATAAACATGGAGAGCCAAACACACTACTCCACAAATTGGTGTTGTGTAGTGACATCCCTCCTGTCTCTTGGCTGTCTGGTCTCTGGGATGCGGCCCTCAAAGGAGGTGTTGAAAAGTAAACAGCGCCTAGCTGGAAGGGAAACGAGTGCATTTACTTCCCACCTCGCGTATAGCTCGTGTGGGAAGTCTGAGTGAAGACGGTCCCCGGTGGGCTTGCTGACGAACTAGGGGATTCTGCTAGGCCCCCATCCTTCTAGCACTCGACAAATAAATGGGAAACACTGTTGACAGCTGTTCACAATGATGCCGAAGAGAGGGAATTGCGTTAAAAGAGTGGCACTCCTGACAGATATTGTCCTGTCGTACAAAAAAAGCACAAAAAACAAAGGAGAGGAAAGCTATTTGAAGGTGCAGTGAGCAACAAGCTGTGTTTTTAATGCCGAATTCTGTGCCGCACAAATCCCTCCTCCCCATCCAGAATACACTGTGGTGGCACTTCACAAAATAAAACAAGCAAGCATATTTGGAGAGCACACTCTGTGCCAGGGGTTTGATAAGAGGGGACTAATTGCTGCAAACCGAAGAACAGTGCAGCTTGTCAGCATGGCGTATAGCTGGAGGTAGGGTCCATCCTGAGTCAGTATGCGCGTGTTAGATATTCTGTATTTAATTGAAGGGCCCACGGTACACTGGGGTGAGGCTAAGGGGAATTATTAAGCTTTAACCAGGGACTTCAGGGAAAAGGACCCTAATCAGGAAGCTGGGGAGCAAGTGGAGGCTGATGAGAATTATGACGATTATGACATGTTAGCACATGTCTGTAGGACAAGTGGACAGACGATGAGTTAATCAAGGGCTAGATTAAATGGCTTGCATGCTGTCTACCCCCATCCTCCAGTGTCAACGTCTTCTTATTAGGGTCAGCATCTACCTTAATGACTTATGGATGTGTGTTTATATACATGAGTTAAAGGGATAGTTTATACAAAAATAAAAATTGTCATCATTGTCATATCCTCATGTCGTTCCAAACCCGCATACATTTCTTTCTGCTACAGAACCCACACACACAAAAAAGAAAAAAAGTCCCTATGTTTGTATAGACAAAGATAAAAACATACTTGAAAATTCTTCTGCTTTTGTGTTTTCCAACATGAGGGTGAGTTAATAGGTTTGATGTCAGACGTCACATAAACAAACAGGAAAACAGGTCTCATCACATCTGCTTTTCGGAGAAAGTATTAACAGCAGAATGACCTGACGGTGACATGGACTTTTAATCAGCTGACCTAGGTACAGCTAATTTTACTGTTGCGGTTTTTTATTTTATATATATATATATATATATATATATATATATATATATATATATATATATATATATATATATATATATATCCAAATGTTAGTAAGAAGAAAATGTTTTTAACAGTTTTAGATATCAATCTGCATATCCATAGGTTATGCTCATCTTTGGTAGCTCCTTTAAAAGGTATCTAGAATAAAACAGCTTTATATTTAATGAATACATATGGGACCCTGGACCACAAACCCAGACATAAGGATCATTCTTTTAGATTGACATTTATACATGCTCTGAAAGCTTTCCATTGATATATGGCTTATTATGATAGGACAATATTTGGCCAGGATACAACTATTTGAAAATCTGGAATCTGAGGGTGCAAAAAAAAATCAAAATATTGAGAAAATCGCCTTTAAAGTTGTCCAAATGAAGTCCTTGGCAATGCATATTACTACTAATAATACATTTTTTAAACATTTACGGTAAGAAATGTACTAAATATCTTCATGGAACATGATCTTTACTTAATATCTTTATGATTTTTGGCATACAATAAAAATCTATAATTTTGACCCATACAATGTATTGTTGGCGATTGCCACAAAAATACCTGTTCTACTTATGACTGGTTTTGTGGTCCAGGGTCACATATAAAGTCTCATTTTGACTGCCCTTGACTGATTTAGCAAGCGTTTTTTTTCTTCAAATTTGTTTCAAGCTACATGCTGAAACAAGGTTGCGTTGTTGTAAAAGTGCTATACAAGAAGAAAATGACAATATAACGGAGACACATTTTGAAGATAAGGTGCAGAAGCGGCCGTGTGAACATAGCCAAAAGAACCAGAAGCGATGCAACCTGTTTCACAGTATACGGAAGTTTGTTGCACATAACCCTTATGGCAGAACTTCTCTTTTTTGGTTGAACTATCCCTTTAAGTGTGAATCGCACTAGTTTGTTGATTATGGAAGGCCACATCTTCACTGTAGAGAAAAACTAACATTTAAGATCCCATATTAAACATGTAAAATGTGTGTTGATGTTCCATTCTTTCAAAAACATTTTGTAAATACAAGCATAGTTACAATAAGCTAAGCTACGCTAGCCAGTTATTCAGTGATTTCAGTGCATTTCAGTTGATTTCATAATCCCTAAATGACCTTAAGCTGAATATATCAATTGCAAACATGTTTACCATGTTTTGTTCTTCAAAATCTACTCATTCAGCTTTTTGAATGTCTCTTCATTAGCCAGGCTCATGTGTTTCTTAGTGTGAGAGATATTTTGTGATTATTTTGTAATATGTAAATTGAGTAATTTGGTTGGCTGTTCATGTTTGATGCAATGGTGACGTTATTAAATACGTATGGGGAATTGGCGCGCTGACATGCGCAGTTATTGTGATATGTAAAAAAAAAAGGGACATGCGAAAACAAAGTGAGTGGGACTGGTGTGATGTGTGCGTGGCACACACATAGGTCTCACAATATGAGCTCTGACAAATAAAGTCCCTAAAGATGCATCTTTCCGTGTATGCCTGCATTACTATGTTGGACCCATTTACAAGAGACTGGAGCTTACTCGGGTGATACATATCCCCTCTTACATTTTGGTGGCAGCGGGTTTGGACGACGTAGCCTACATGGCGCGTGAGTGAACTCTCTCTTCGGCGGGTGTTGAATGCGTTGGATGTGGTATCACGGCGGTGGACGATAACAAGCTCAATATTTCTGCTTTATGTTTCCCGCGAGTCGCGACGTTTATTTTGCTTGGTGCTTCAACCGTGGACAAGTTTGTTTGTGAGTTTTTCACAGCGGCCAGATCACAGAGGATTACAGTGCCAGTTTGACCGCGAACTTCAAAGACACAGGATGACTCGAACGGTAATCATCGTTTAATTTGATGGACTTTGCGGGACATTTTATTATTTTTGAATACAGAGAGAAGTTACTGAACTGTATTGTAAAATGAGTGAAGCAGATTCAGCACATGATTTGCCTGGCACAAGTAGCTCGCATGGGGTGCAGCGTTTCCATGGACATTTTCCGCCCATCTTTTTGGGGGATGGGAAAGAAGATTTTCTTCACTGGTGTAGACGATTTGAAGTGACTGTGGAGGCTAGCGCCGATTTTGATGATGCCCGATTAGCTAAGTTTTTGCCAACCTGTCTCGGTGGTACTGCTTTTAGCTACTGGGACAGTTTGCCTAGTGACATCAAGAAGGACTATAAACAAGTGAAAGAAAAAATGAAAGATGTTTTTGGCAAACGAGTTTATCTATCCACATTTCAAAGTTATGTTAACGCACGTACACGTCTGCCTGGCGAGGCTCTCCAGGTGTTTGCAGCAGAAATTAGCCACTTGGTGGATGAAGCTTTTCCCACTTACGAGGTTAATGCAAAGAACGGAGAAAAATTCAGGCGTTTCATTGCTGGAATTGAGCCATATCTTCAGCTTCGCATACATGAACAAGGTGTAGACACATTGGATGCTGCTCTTACGCTGGCACTGCAGATTGAGCAGGCGCACCAGGCCAGCAAAGTACTGCTGCCATCTCACGCACAGCAGTGGACTTCTTCAACAGGAGGAGCCTTTCCTGGATCAAACATTCTTCCACAGACAGTACCTACCTCTTCTTATTCTGCAGTATCTACAGGACTTCCTGCGGTTCACTCAGCTACATCAGGGGACTTCATGAAACTTCAACGGACCTTGGAAAGTTTGACAGAGAGAGTGGATCAACTTCAGCTTGAAGTCAGCAGACAGAGGTATGCCAACAGATACCCCACTTCACCGGATCGTCAGTGGCGCAGCCTTACCCCTGATGATGCAAGAGGACGCACATCTGAACGTCGCAGGTATGACAGACATTCATTTAATGACTCTGACTCTTTTGATGAACAACGTAGACCTTCATACAGAGACTCTAGTGGCAACAGGGACTATTATGAAGCGCGCAGACACGATGGCTATCGTGATCAAAGTCCTAGGATGTCACAGCAACGGGGCCAACGCATCACAGCTCGAGACTCCTTGGATCGTTCTTCTCGTTCTGACCGTGGTCGGGGCGACAGGTCATCGGATGGCTACTCAACAAAGCGGCTTAGTCATCGATCTCCAAGTCCTGGACATGTGCGTTTCGAGTCTCCTTCACGTGGTCATCAGGGCCAGGGAAACTACCAGTAGTTGACAATGAGGGCCAATTGCCAACTGCTACTGACACCAGGCCCATTGGTAATGTTGAACATCATGTGACTTCAGATACTGGTCAGGTTGTGACACAAAATGTATCACTTGTAATCGAAGACACAGTAGTTCAGGCATTTGTCGATACTGGTGCTGATGTTTCTCTGATAAGTGAAGATTTCAGAATGTCTACTCCAACTTTACGTCAAAGACCCTTGGTGAAACAGTTCATACCTCTGACATCTATTTCTGGTGACACTTTAGATTCAGTGGGTACTTTGTCGGCTAATGTCACTTTGGGTAAACGTACAGTGTCACATTCATTTCAAGTGATCAGAAATTGCTCAAAAGCAGTTGTACTTGGTTGGGACTTTTTGTCTATGCACAAGATTGTGATTAACATGTGTAACATGTCTTTTGACCTAGGTGATGACTCCTTATCCTTTGTAAGTGTAGACCACCATAACCTGAAACTTGTGGATGTTACAGTGGCGACCACTACGGTTGTTCCTGCCCTGTCGGAAGCCATAATTCCTGCAAAACTTGCATCACATCAAGCAGGGTTACAACCAAATGGCTACACTGGTGTGTTTGAGCCTCACTATCGTGAAGACTCAAAGGTAGGGTTTGCATGGACTGTGACAAAAGCAGATAAGGGGTCAATTTATCTGAAAGTTGTCAATCCTTCTGCAGATGACATTTCCTTGTACAGTGGCACTCCAATTGGTACTTTTCACTCGGTTTCTGAGGGTGATCAGGATGGTTTTGTGATCGTTGATAAAACTGTGAATAATGTGAGCGTTCAAAATACTGTTGTGTCCAGTCAAGCGTCAATGCCCAAGTCACCTGTACTGCCTGATCTCTCTAACACTGAGTTATCTGTGACACAGCAAAAGAGTCTAACAGATTTGCTAACCTCTTTCTCTGATGTATTCAGTCAGCATGCTCAGGACTACGGTAGAACCAGCTTGGTGACCCACAAAATCAGGACCATAGATGACACTCCCATTTCCCAGCGAGCGTACAGGACTTCTCCTGCTCTCAAGGCAGAAATTCACCGTCAGGTAGAAACCCTTAAAACACAAGATATACTAGAGGATAGTGATAGTCCTTGGTCAAGTCCAGTAGTTATGGTGAGGAAGAAGGACAATACCTACAGATTTTGCGTTGACTATCGCAAATTGAATTCCGTAACCATTACTGACGCGCACCCGTTGCCCAGGGTGGATGATAGTCTTGATGCGTTATCTGGGTCTCAGTATTTTTCTACCATGGACATGTCTTCGGGTTATTGGCAAGTAGAATTAGATCCTAATGACAGGAAAAAGACGGCCTTTACCACTGGAGATGGACTATATCATTTTAAGGTGATGCCTATGGGCCTGAAAAATAGTCCGCCTACATTTCAAAGGCTAATGGAATTAGTCCTGAGAGGTTTGCATTGGACAAAGTGTGTCATTTATTTAGATGACATCATCTGTATGGGTAAAGATTTTGAGGATCACATGAAAAACCTCACAGACATTTTGACTAGGTTTAGGGAAGCAGGTCTTAAGCTTAATCCTACGAAGTGTCATTTTTGCAAGGCATCTGTAACGTACATGGCTCATGTTGTCTCAAAGGATGGGTTGGCTCTGGATCCAGCTCATAGCCAGAAAGTAAGAGACTGGCCGACTCCTAAATCTGCTACTGAGGTACGAGGATTTTTGGGCTTGTGTAGTTATTACCGGCGCTTTGTTCGAGATTATGCTTTTAAGGCTCAACCCTTACACAGACTAACCCACAAAGATGTTCAATTTGAGTGGACTGATAAGTGCTCAGCAGCCTTTCTGCAATTGAAAGAAGCTCTAACATCGCCTCCCATCATGGCATTCCCTAATTTTGATCAAGCGTTTATACTGAGTACAGATGCGTCTAATACAGCGATTGGTGCTGTCTTGTCTCAAATTCAAGACGGTAAAGAGCGAGTTGTTGCATACGCTAGTCACGTACTTACCTCGACTGAACGAAAATGGTCCACTTATGACAAGGAACTATGGGCAATAGTTTGGTCATTCAGGCATTTTCGACACTACTTGAGTAACTGCTCTTTTACAATTGTCACCGATCACAAACCTCTTGTTGGCCTGAGGAAATTGAAATTTGACATTGATCCCACAGGACGTAGAGGTCGCTGGGCTATGGAGCTTGATCCGTATGAATGGGTGATCGTTCACAAAGATGGCAAGAGCCATACTAATGCGGATGCCATGTCTCGAATTCCTGTAGATTCATCTCTGACTCCAATACCCCTCACACAGACAGTATCCATTCAAACAGATGATTTGCCTGTCACTTCTCAGACGGCTGTTGTTGTTAGTGCCAACCGTACAGAAAGTCAGCCTAAGGTGGTGTCACAAATTTGTCTGACCGAATGTGAAATTGATGGCCATTTTTCTGAGTCTACTGTAAATAGGTTGTGTACCTCTTTGGGTGATGAGGGAAAAGACATTGCATACTATCAGAAAACAGATCCTTTGCTCTCACAGGTCTACAGTTGGGTTGAAAATCGGAAGAGACCTAATCTTAGGCATGTAAAAGGGAAATTGAGACAACTTTGGTGGCAGTTTCCACGTATGGTGTTGAAGGGTGAAGTGCTGTGTCGTACAGCCTGTAGTGCTCCAGGTAAACCTCAAACTTATCAGGTGGTCATTCCTGATGTTCTTATTCAGGACATGTTATATTATTTGCATGGCAATCCCTGTGCTGGACACTACAGTGCTGAACGCACACTGAAAAGAGCTCAGAGTTTGTGTTTCTGGCCAGGAATGAGAAGGGTCATAGAACAGCATTGTGAGTCGTGTGAAGCTTGTGAGTCTCGGAAAAAGCCTGTTCCTCAGCGAAGGGCACCACTACAGTCGATTAGTGCTGTGAGACCTTTTCAGTTTGTTTGTACTGATATTACAGAACTGCCTGTCACATCCAGTGGTAATAGGTATGTGTTGGTAGTGCAAGATCATTTCACTAAATATGTCAACGCATATCCTATGGTGGATCAAAAAGCCAGTACAGTGGCACGGTTGTTGTGTGAACAGTACATACCTGAACACGGGGTTCCGGAGGAATTGGTCTCTGATCAGGGACGGCAGTATGAGTCAGAGATTTTGCAGGACATCTGTAAGAGATTAAAAATAAAAAAGAAGAGAACTACGCCTTACCACCCTCGTGGTAACGGAATGGTAGAACGGTTCAATAGAACTTTGAAGGATCAGTTAGCTAAGGTTCTCTTTCGCAGTGATGACGAGTGGGACCAGTACTTGTCTGCAGTTGTACTGTCATTTAATGCTACACCTCATTCTAGCACTGGGTACTCACCGTTCTTCTTGGCTCATGGTCGTGAACCTCGGTTACCAGCACATGTACGGCTTGATTCCCCTTCAGGTGAAGCTGTGGACACTCCGCAGACTTACGGTTCAGCTCTAGTCAATCGTATGGAAACAGTGTTCCAAGAAGTGCTTAACACTAGTGCTGATCAGAGACTCAAACGTGAGTACTACTTTAATAGGTATGAGAAATTCAGGCCTTTTAATGTCGGTGACCTGGTGTGGGTGAATGATCCGACCACACAAAGAAAGAAACTTGAGCCAAAATGGACAGGACCGTATCGGGTGGTTACGGTGGACATGGCTGGTGTGATTTACACCGTGTTGGATTTGAGAAATGAAAATGCAGAACCTAAGGTTGTTCACTATGAACGCTTAAAACCTTTCAGGTCCAGGTGGAAGGAACCAACTCTTACTTCTACATGTGATGGTCGAGAGGCGGACAGAAGGGTTCAGGGGTTGAGACCACTATACACAGCTTTGTCTGGTTCTCTCCCTTTGTCATCAGGAGTGCCTCTGGGTAGTGAAAATGGGGCTCCTGTACTCTCCTCTGTTCCTCATATACGTAGGCCTTCAGGTCGCATGGTGCGAGTTCCTCATTCTGTACGGCAGCCATTTCAATTGGTTGAACATGCCTCTTCAGTAGTTGGGGAGCAGGCATCTGAAGCTGTGGTCACTCGTTCTGGACGTGTGGTTAAAAGGCCTAAGAAGTTTTGTTAAAAAAAAAAAAAAAAGAAGAAAAAAAGTGTATATATTGTATTTTTTGTTATAGGTTTCAATGTTTTACAATGTAAGAACAAGCAGTTCCATAATTACATTTGTATATTTTGTTCCCCTATCTTGCACAAAATCTGTGACATTTCAAAAAGGAATTTTATTTGAGAGATATTTTGTGATTATTTGCATATTTGAAATGAGGACATTTCTTTTTCTAAGGGGGGAAAAATGTGAGAGATATTTTGTGATTATTTTGTAATATGTAAATTGAGTAATTTGGTTGGCTGTTCATGTTTGATGCAATGGTGACGTTATTAAATACGTATGGGGAATTGGCGCGCTGACATGCGCAGTTATTGTGATATGTAAAAAAAAAAGGGACATGCGAAAACAAAGTGAGTGGGACTGGTGTGATGTGTGCGTGGCACACACATAGGTCTCACAATATGAGCTCTGACAAATAAAGTCCCTAAAGATGCATCTTTCCGTGTATGCCTGCATTACTACGTTGGACCCATTTACAAGAGACTGGAGCTTACTCGGGTGATACATATCCCCTCTTACATTAGCATCAAGCTAATTGATTGAACCATATGTTAATCTTCCATTGGAGGGAACAATACCCTTTGCGCTCGAATTTACTTTTTTCACCCTATCACTAATAAAGCCAACCTCCCTGCTGATGGAAAATTGTCAGTTTACCTCAAGCTACAGGGGGCTTAGCAATCAGGCCTTAAAAAAGCACTGACAGGTTAACCTGCTGTGCACAGGGGTCTCCAGGGACAGGCCTACACTGCAGTTTTACATGCAACGCTTCTGTTTGCCAACGAGAGACTCACCACATAATAGAGTTGTTACCAGCCACTTGAGTTTAACCTTTGCAGACCCAAGGAAAAACTGACATGCTCTAAACTGCTGTATGCTCTTTCTAGTTCTAACCTTATTTGTTTAGTTAAGCTATACGTAAAGCACTATTTTGCCAAGCAATGACAGAAAAATGTCACAGAGATGCACCTCAGTTTTGAGAACAAATGAAAGAATGGTTGGGGATGTAATTGGATTTTATTTTCAGAAATATTAATCATCTTAATGCACTTAATGGAGATTTAAAATATTTTACAATGACATACGACCAAAATACGATACAATCAAGTGTGCCAGGCAAACACTTACTGTTCTGTAATCTACAAACGTTTGCATAATCTTACAACTGAATCCATTGTGCCATAGTCATGTCTTAGAAATAGGCTTTTAGTGGGACAGTTTAGGGTTTTCACAGCTTTTTGTATTCATTCTACAACAATAGACAGCACATTAGCATGCTTGTTCAAGGTGAAGTGACTGGAACATGGCACTCAAAGAGGGCTCTTTATTGTTCCTTCTCTAACAGGGGTGTCCAAGGTCGGTCCTCGAGGGCCACTATCCTGCAGAGTTTAGCTCCAACTTGCCTCAACACACCTGCCTGGAAGTTTCTACCAGAGATGGTCTTATTATTGGGAGATACAAGGGTCTGTGTCTCTACCATTGGATCACGTTGATAACCAATCACATTACAGCCTTGACATCACCCGATTTTGTTCAGAGTTGTACGATAGTCAATCACTGTTTGTGGATACCATAGAAAGCGCCATAAACTGAATCATACCTTGTCCGTGACTTCCCTTGTAAAACAGCCTTTTTTCTTGACATAAACTCTAAAAATAGATCAATCCAAAACAAGAGCATTCAGATTAACTGATGGCTTGTCAATTCATTAAAAGCAGTTTATTCAGCATAGTGAAGCATCTCCTTCATTGGCATGCATTAAAAAACGGCCTCTGGTCTCCTTCCCTGCGTACCGCAGCGTTAGCAGTTGCTAACCTTGGAGGCTTGCCTTCAAGTGGCATTGTTTCTAGTATGTATAGTGAGACCTTGATTAGCTGGTTCAGATGTGTTTATTGGGGTTGGAGGTAAACTGTGGATTGGAAACCCTGTTCTATAACAACCCATTGTGGGCCACAGGAATGCCTTCCTTAGATCTCCATCAAAGACCTTATCATTACGTCTATAAAACATTAAGTTCCTTTGCGAGACATTAGTGCCTTATTCTGCATTTCATCCAGCCTGGCGTGTATTGTAATATGCTTTTCCACGCTCAGCCACGAGTTTTCCTAATGACAATCATTGAGCATTACTAACGACTAGCCATTAGAGCCATAACCACAGAGCGTTCCAAACTCCTCCTGTGTAGCACAATGGATCTGCATCTATTTGGGATCCATCCGGTAGATATAGCAGTAGAATTAACATTTATTGTTTGTGATAGACTTTTCAGCGGCAAAGGTATGCACCTTTTTCAGTTGTTTTCAGCTCTTAAAAGATTTGACAGGGATTTGTTATCTTGATCCCTTCTCAAATCTCTGGCGATAATATTTGACGATGTCAGTGTAATTTCACTTGTCCCCTTTTCACAGAAATATATTCAATTTTCTTGTGTAATGTCTCTCTTCTTCCCCTGTTACAACGTTTACAAAATCTCGCTTTTAGCATGATTGTTCAACCTGCGACTTAAATACTCACAGGGCCACAAATTTTGACTGAAAGGGTTTGACTGATCTCAACACAGTAACCGCATAATTTCCTAATATAACAGACAGGAAATAAACCAGTGGAGATGCATAAATATACATAAAATGTATATTTTGTATATTTATAATATAAAATGATAAGAAATTACTGTTAATAGTTATAAATATCCAAAACACTTTATCAAAATTTGAGCACATGTATGAACACTAAAGACATTTTGACAAATGTCTTGTTGTTTTTTATGTCCATACAATGGAAGTCAATGGTGACCAAAATTCTTCAAAATATTTTAATTCGAGTTCCACTGAAAGAAAAAAAAAGTGATACAGGTTTGGAATGTCACAAGGGTAGGTAAATGATGACAAAATAAAAATTTTTGGGTGAACTCTCTCTTTAATGTCGTTTTTATTCTTCTTAGCCCATAAGTTTCACCCGAACCACCTTTGAATCGAATACTAAACGTTCCAAATGACAGTTTGCGATGACACCTCTAAAAAAGACAGAGATTGCAGAAGCAACGAGTCATTTTAACACTTTAGTGCAAAGCGAAGTATGAACAACTGGCTAATAAACACCTTCTCTTCCCTGCCATGTTGATCCAGTTGTTGATAGTGATTCCTAGGAATGTCTCCCCCGAGTGCAATTGTCTGTCACTTAATTAGCTTAAGTTTAGCACCACATGTTCCTCAGGTGTGCGTGTGCATTTGCTCTGGTGTGTTAGCGTCTTTGTAAGTAGGTGTTTGTACACACAGCACTTGTTCATTGTTTATTTTTTAGCATGTGTATGTTTTTGTTTATGTGTAAAAGACTGAAGGGCTTACCCACACATTTGTCAATTGTCACCCTGATAGTGTTTTTTTCCTGTTGTCGGTGAAATTAATATCACCTTAAAGTGAAAGCTGTGCTGATTTAATAACATATTAGAAACTCTTTTATTATCATCATCATCAGATGGCTTTATCGAGACGGTTTGGTGCTAAAGAATGTATAACCATGCGCACATATACATCACAAACAGAAATTAACCACAGAGACAGTTGGTATACATTCTACTGTTCAAGTAAATTTATATGAAACTCTTTAGATTGGACTTCAATTTCGTGGGCTTGAACCTGATGCTGTGCATGGATATTCATTGCATCCTTTTAGTCGATTCATTTAATTATCCCCGTAGTATCCCTAGTATCCCTCCGTGAACTTCCTCGGTCTGAAAAGTATAAATGTTCTCAGACGTGACCATATTTCCTAGCCTCTCAGTTCAGTCAATTACTGATGTTTAACATATACACGGGGGGACTCACTGGTAACATGTTGCAATAGGTGGAATTTCGATTTAATTTTGCGCACCAATGACGACGATTGGTCAGACGTGTATTTATAAAAGTGTTTTTTTCTTCCGTTTTATTCTCCATCCCTCCTTAGTCTCTTTTCATCTTCGCTTTGGCTTCCCTGAGGAGCTCACTTGAAAAATGCGGCTCATTTCATTGTGTGCGAGTGTGTGTTTCCCCCGTTTCTCATCTCCTCTCAGGTGGTGGTGAAAATGGCGGCTGGTCCTGTTTGGCTGGGCTGCCGCTAACAAAAGCCAGTGTAATATAGAGGCAGCCACAGAGGCCATGGGCCAGACGGGGAGCCCAAGCTGTGCCTCTGAAAGGGCCTGAGCCCGGCTGGTGTGGCGGCTTAAACATACTCCAAATTCAAACCCCCGGAAAACGAGAGGGAAAAAGAGAGAATGAAGGCTGAAGGGAAAGAGAGAGAGAGACAAAAAACGGGCGAGAAAGAGAAGGCGACTGTTGTTTGATATCCCACATTAGCTGGTGGTTTTTGCGGCTGGTGCGCGGGCGTAAATGTGGCTGGGGTGGCTGCCGCACAGATATCAAAGGGGGCCGACGGCGTCTGGCTGCGCTAGCGGCGGCTGCTGCAGGTGGCCCCTGGATTCAACCCTCACCACGGGGAGGCAGCTCAGCCCAGAGAGAGATAGAGAAAGAGGGAGAGAGGGAGAAGGCAAATACAGGCTTGAAAAGAAAACAAGAGATTGAGAGAAGCTGTGGTCCGGAGGTTGGGCTGGGAGGTGGATGGTAAGAGAATTAAATTACTTTGCTCCTCATGCCCTGATCTGGTGGGCCACAAAAGAACCTTGAAAAACCAGGAGCCACAATAGAGAACTCCAAAATTAAGATGTTTTTGCAAATGACAATGCTAATAAAACTATAATTTTTATACTTTATACCACAGATATTTGATCGCACAAAGTCCATATTTTCACTGTCATGGCAGGGTGGATAAGGCTCTGGCACTGTTACTCCTGGTTATGGTGAGCTATAGATTATGGAAGGAATTGTGAAGAAGAATTAATTATTTAACAAAACTAGAAACAACAAAACCACAGCAGGGGGCAATGCAGCGCACAAGAGAGAAGGTCCGTTCTCATGTTAAGTGAGATTATTCTGCCTTGCTGAAATATGGTATGAAAATACCATATGAAAATGGCTGACGCCTCCAGACACTCGATGCATACTGAATACGCAGCAATAAGATACTCATGATATGCCTTTAGAAAGACACTAAGAAGGTAGGTGGTAATAAAGCTCTAAAAAAAATAGAGCATATTAATGCGTCTTACAGATTTAATTTCCTGGCTAAATCACTTAATTAAAATAATTAATATCCTAATCTTTTCATCATGATTTGTAAAGCTGCCGTTTTCACCCAAAGTTTAAAATACTGTAATTATTACCTTCATGCCTTGTATGACAAATTGAAATATTTTAAAGAATGTTATATACAATAAAAGTCAAAATCAACATTTGACTCATTAACCTACACAGGATAGACAAAAGAACCTTGCAAAATATCGTCTTTTATGTTCCAAAGAGAAAAAAAGTTGGTGAACTATCCCTTTAATTTATTGAAAGTATAAGGTTTATTGAGTGATCTTGAGTGATTTGACAACAGAAAAGGCAGGTATTATTATTGGCAGCATTTCCGTGTCTCAGAAAAAGGTTGTTAATTAGGGTTATTTATGTTAATTGTGTGTTGGAACCTAGTGTCATACCAATCATACATGCTCTTCCATCACAGCTGTGTTCTCCTCGAAAGGCTGAATAACAGACACTGTACAATTTCCTCTGCAAATATTTATAAAGTCTCATATCACAGCTCAGAATTCGTGCAGAGACATATTTTCCTAATATATCCAAATATTTCCACAGTGTGCAACATTGAGTCTATTGATCTGTGGCTGGGTGGAATCTAAAAATGTAAGAATTGTTGGCCACATTTCCAAATCATTCCTCATCCACATACTGTGTTTTTTTCACCGTTTCTCTCTTTACTTAGTCTGCAATTTATGGTCCTTATGAAGGTTTGGTAATGTGTAATAGTTTGCCATTATTTTTAGTCACGTTTTAATTATGTGCTAATACGGTAAAGTCTCTTCAGCCAAGTTGTATTGCGTTTCTATACTTTTTTTTTCCTCGCATGCATCATTGTAAGCCACTGGCAGATGGATCTCATTATCAAGGGCCACACAAAATTATGATTAGATTATCAAAAGGTGACAACTGTTCTTTATATAGCGGCAAAAATATTTTATCTAAATCATACAGATGCTCCAGTTGACACGTTTATGCTGGAATATTACATCTAATTGTGCAATAGTTTATTTAAACAGGGGTTTTTCTCATTAGATTAAAAGAATGCTGTCGGGTGTCACAAAATAGTGGTGCTATTCTGACTCGTCTTGCCATTTCAATTGATAAAATAACTGTTTGGCCAATCCTTCACACGCTAACAGACTCAAATAGAGTTTTATGGTTGCATGCTCATTGCAGGCTGTAATACCTGGCTTTCTGCATTAACCTTTTACAGTGATATTTAATTAAAGGTTTAAAGGGCACCCAACACCTGCACCATGCTCTGAATGCAGTCTCCGCCGCTAAGTGACGGCACGACGGAGGAGTGTGGCAATTAGCATGACCTTAAAACCGGCACGGACGCTCTCTTTCCCATGCTGTGCAGAGCCTTGCCTGCCCCATGGCATGCTGGGGCGATCGAGATGGCCCCCAAGCTGACACGCTCCCCCAGCAGCAGTGAGTGGAACTAGCCCAGGGGTCACTGGGGCAGCTAAGGGCCTGTGGGAAGAGCTGGGAGAGCCCTACATTTTAAATTAACACCACTTGAATTTGTCTATGAAGTAAATCTAGCAGTAAGGTGAATTCGAGGGTCATGGAGGCCTATCAAAGTTGATTAATGTTGTTTTAAGATGGCAATGACAGACCCAGTCAGAACATGAATTTAAAGGGACAGTTCACATAAAAATATATATTTTTATACAATGAAAACCAATGGTTTAGTGTTGTTTTAGACCCTATAGATTTTCATATGGGCACAAACAATTGAAACATTCTTTAGAATATCCGCATTTGTGTTCAACATAGGAAAGAAGGTCTCAACACGAGGGGGAGTAAATGTTGACAATTTTCATTTTTGGATGAACTATCTGTTTAATTCAGGACTTGGGAAGCACTGAATTCAATTTACAGCTTAAATAAAAAGCTGCTAAGAAATGTTTGTGCAAATTTGACAGTCATTGAACCATAGTGCATAAATGAAGTGGAATCTGCCGCTACTGCTGGTTTGATGTTCATGCAGAAGCATCCCCCCTCACACACACACACACACACACACACACACACACAACTGCCCCTACCCTCCATTGCAACCCCCTGCCAGGTCAGGAGCTCTGGTAGACCCTGGGCTAGCCCAGCCAGGGGATCATGCTGTGCTAATATTTCTGTTAGCTTGAATGGCTCACTGACATGTTGTTTATTTGGATTAGCAAGTTGTTTTTATCAAAATCAATACGTGGCGCAGGAATGGGAAAGCAATGATTGAAATGCAAGGCTTAGCATCAGGATAACGCACCAATCTGTCTTGACATGAAGAGGATGTGTTGACATTGGTGTGGTGGAGCGGATAGGCTAAGAGTGGGTGAAGGCGAATGGAGAGAGAAAGAAGACAGTTTGCTGCTCTTTCAAGCATACCTTTCATCAGCAAAAGATAGATGTCTATATTGACTAAAAAAAAATATTGTCACATACCTTACAGTCTTACTTCCAAACAAAGTTTCCCTTAAAATTGATTCAATAAAAAAAAAGTGTCATCTTTAAAGCAAAAATTGTCCCCATCAACCTGAATTCACCCCTATACATTGCTGTCATAGTGACTTATCGTGATTAATCATACCTAACATAAAAGTTTGTTTAATATATTATAATATATGTCTGTATATAATTATATTTATAAAGAGTGCATCCGGAAAGTATTCACAGCACTTCACTTTTTCCACATTTTGTTATGTTACAGCCTTATTTCAAAATGGATTCAATTCATTATTTTTTTCCTCAATTCTACAAACAATACCCAATAACGACAATGTGAAAGAAGTTTGTTTGAAATCTTTGCAAATGTATTAAAAATAAAAAACGAGGGGGAAAAAAATCACATGTTCATAAGTATTCACAGACTTTGCCATGACACTCAAAATTGAGCTCAGGTGCATCCGGTTTCTACTGATCATCCTTGAGATGTTTCTACAACTTGATTGGAGTCCACCTGTGGTAAATTCAGTTGATTGGACATGATTTGGAAAGGCACACACCATAAGGTCCCACAGTTAACAGTGCATGTCAGAGCACAAAACCAAGCCATGAAGTCCAAGGCACAGATCTGGGGAAGAGTACAGAAACATTTCTGGAGCATTGAGGGTCCCAATAAACACAGTGGCCTCCATCATCCGTAAATGGAAGAAGTTTGGAGCCACCAGGACTCTTCCTGGAGCTGGCCGCCCGGCCAAACTGAGCGATCGGGGGAGAAGGGCCTTAGTCAGGGAGGTAACCAAGAACCCAATGGTCACTCTGACAGAGCTCCAGCGTTTCTCTGGGGAGAGAGGAGAAGCTTCCAGAAGAACAACCATCTCTGCAGCACTCCACCAATCAGGCCTGTATGGTAGAGCTGCCAGATGGCACATGACAGTCCACCTGGAGTTTGCCAAAAGGTACTTGAAGGACTCCCAGACCATGAGAAACAAAATTCTCTGGTCTGATGAAACAAATATTGAACTCTTTGGCCTGAATGGAAAGTGTCATATCTGGAGGAAACTGTTTTTCAGCGGCAGGAACTGGAAGACTAGTCAGGATCGAGGAAAAGATGAATGCAGCAATGTACAGAGACATCCTTGAAGAAAACCTGCTCCAGAGCACTCTGGCCATCAGACTGGGGCGAAGGTTCATCTTCCAACAGGACAACGACCCTAAGCAGACAGCCAAGATAACAAAGGAGTGGCTACGGGACAACTCTGTGAATGTCCTTGAGTGGCCCAGCCAGAGCCCAGACTTGAACCCGATTGAACATCTGTGGAGAGATCTGAAAATGGCTGCGCACCGATGCTCCCCATCCAACCTGATGGAGCTTGAGAGGTCATGTAAACATGTTTTTTTTTTGCTGTAAAGTTGGGCATTTTAACATGGGGCAATGAGATTCTGCTCCCTTCTGGAGCCTGTCCCTAGCGGCCAGTCGATGAATTGCAGTTTAAGTCACTTTCGTATTGGCTTCAAGAGAAACTGGGGGAGGTTGCCGCTTCGTGTATACACACACACAATATATAGATTTAGATTTAATGCAATTATCGCACCCGGACCTAATCTTACATTTTTATGTAGTTGATTGATGATGATCACAAAGCAGAGCAACAACTCACTGCATGATGAAGCATATAGAAAGCAGATAGAATGCCCCTAAAATGTAAGATATTGGGGAAAATGCTTCTGTATGATTTTGTCTGTATAAGTCCAAATGTGATATTGATTTTATGCAACACATGACCACCTTCCGTAATCAACTTATGCAGAAAAGTGTAATGCCTTTCGCAGTTCAAAATTTTTCTTACAAAACCCCATCGATTCGCTTCAGAAGGCCTTTACTAAACCCCCGGAGCCGTGTGGAGTACTTTTATTATGGATGGATGTGCTTTTTTGAGCTTCAAACTCAATGGACCCCATCACTGTCATTATAAAGCTGGGAAGCGTCAGGATATTTATTAATATAACTCTGATAGTGTTCATCAGAAAGAATAAAGTCATATACACCTAGGATGGCTTGAGGGTGAGTAAATCATGGGGTAATTTTCATCAAAGTGAACTACTCCTTTAAACACTCGCAGTGTACAAGCCTTCGAGTTTGCACTGACAAAATGCCGTTTTGATTTTCGGGAAGAAGTCTGATGAGAAGCTTCAAAACAAGGCCCTGTCCCAAATGGCATACTTCATATGCACTTTCAGTCTTGTGGACTTACAATGGCTGCCTTGTGCGTGTGTCTGTTAAGTCCACAGGCCGTATCATACACCCGCGCAAAGCGGCGCCAGGCGCGACGCAAGTGCTTTTTGCTAGTTTCAGCCTGACATAGTTATCATTTTCACGTCTAGCGCAATGTTGTTTAAATAGCAAATGCATTTGCGCCCATTTGTGCACACATGGGCGTGCTGGTCTGAAAACGAGGTGTGTTCAGGCTCATTGTTGGCGCGTAGCTATTTTGAGGCAACTGAAATAGACTGCACCATTAACCAACTAAAACCTGGTCTGAAGTCAATAGCGCAGTGATTTAAAGAGTGTGTTAGTAATATGCGCCTATAGGCGGGTCCACAACGCGCGGACACTCTGCTTATTACACACACAGGAACGCGCAGCAGCACACAAACCATTTTAAATATGAAAAATTAAAGGATTAAAATGTAAAGATTATTATTGTGTACATAAATATAAAAATCCCTACATGCCTACCTACAAGCATACCTATTTGCAGTGATGACGAACAAGCAAGCGTCAATTGGAAGAGCAAATCCATTTCCTCGCTAGAGAAGTGTTCAGTTTTTCAGCTTGCAAATTCCGCCATGTAAATAGCGAATCTGCCATGGCGCGAGCGTAAGTGCCTTTTAAAGGGAATGGGAGATGAGAATCTGATTGGTTAATGCCCAAAACACACCATTACTCATTAAAGGATTAGTTCACCCCAAAATGAAAATTTCCTGATAATTTACTCACCCCCATCTCATCCAAGATGTTCATGTCTTTCTTCAGTCAAAAAGAAATTAAGTTTTTTGAAGAAAACATTCCAGGATTTTTCATCATATAATGCTTTTCAATTGCAACCAAAATACTGAAGGTCCAAATCAATGCAGTTTCAAAGTGCTTCGATGGGCTCCAGAGGCTCTGCGTGATCTCAGAGGAGGAATAGGGTCTTATCTAGTGAAACGATCGGTCATTAAAAAAAGAAAAAAAGAAAATTAATATATACTTTTTAACCTAAATTGTTCATCTTGCGCAGCCCTGTGAGGTGCTAAGGATGATGTAATCACTTCGGAAAGGCCACACTAGAAGTACCGCCCCTGTGTTTACAAAGCGCTTGTGTGAAGACTAATACAAACTCCCTTTAGCAAAAAAAAAAAGGTAAAACAACGATATCGGACGATTTTGAAGTTGAAAATTTAGTGTTTTTGTTGAAGGGCGTTTGTATTAGTCTTCACGCTTTGTAAACACAGGGGCGGTACTTCTGCCTACTAGCGACCTTATCAGCTCCATTACTAAATTTACACATTTTAGTGCCACCTACTGGCAGTTTTAGTTTCTTATTTAGAGTATCACTTTATAAAAAAAAAATGTAACCGATTTTGGGGATAGTTTGTTGAAAAGTGAAAACCAAACTGTTTTGGTTTGTAAATATATTTTATTAACAATTCAGATGCAGCTTATAAAAAAAAAATCAAGGCCGTTGTAGCCTAAATGTTTATGTATAATAAATTCTATGTTTAATCAAATAAAACATTTCTTTCTAAAACTACCTTTTGGAAATGTCACTTTGATGTTTTTCTCATTTAACACAATAATGATTTAAAATAATCTTTTGGGATAGTTTGATGTGCGGTTAATTTGCAATTAATTAATTATTGTAATCACTTGATACTGTGATATATATATATATATATATATATATATATATATATATATATATATATATATTATACACTTTTTTTACATTAAATATTTGATTGAATTACAACAAAGAATGTTGTCAAATATGAATCTATAATTACAAATAACGGTTAATTTTATGGAAGCAAAGAAACCTTAGCTGACTGTCACCAAAGTTGCTTGTCATATTTACAGCTATTTTTGTCACAGTCTGAAGCCCTGACGCAAATCCAACAATGCATTCTAGCACTGCACGAATTTGTAAGATTTCAATTAAAGCTTGGCTAAAAATCTCCTTTTCCCATGTGTAGTGAAACTCTGGATGCCAGAATATTACACATATTATTACAATGTACTGTTGCAATGAGGGAACGCAAAACCCTCTATCCCAGAGGGACAGGCCTAGTCTGCTAATCAATTTGATACAAATTAAAACACTCAGCAAAACGACACACACTTTGATCTATGCTGGTCGTGGGGACGTACGGCAAAACTGAGAAAGAAAAGGAAATACATTGCAGAGCGAAGTGAGTATTGTTTTAGAATAAACATGAAGGCGAAACCGCTTTCTGCGGATCAGTTATCGTTTCGTAGCACCATGGGACAAGCTAATGAAATGTCATCAGAGCTAAATGGAAGCTAAGTGGAGGGGAAAGAGTTGAATATTCACGTTCATTTAGATGACAGCTGGGGGAGCCCAGTCATTCATCACACATTGATATTCATTGCATTCTGCAACCCTCTTCTCCCCTCCTTCGTCCTCTGCCTTGACAATCAACAGCCCTAGCACCTTTTGTTTTAATTTGATTAAAGGTGTGAATGCCAGGGTGAAAACTTCATTTACACGCATGCAGAGGGGGAAAAGGAAATAGGAAGGGTCATAAGGAGAAAAGGAGGAACAATTAGTCCAAACTAACAACAAACTGGTCTAAAGGGCACAAGGGTCAATGACATCAGAGTTACATATAATCACAGAGACATTTTGGCTGTGTTCACACTGCAGGGCTTAATGCTCAATTCCGATTTTTTGAAAAAATGCGATTATTTTGCAAGGCCGTTCACATTTCCAATTAAATGCGACCTTTTGTGATCTCCTGTGTGAACGTGAAATGACCCAGAAGTGACCCGCATGCGCAGAAGAGTACTCAACGGTCAACGGAGCCAGCACCATTACAACCTTCTCATGTTAAGAAGAAAATTAAAAAAGAGGAGGAGAGCAAGGTTTTTGGCCATGGCGTTTTGTGGAGCAGTGGTAGCAACGTCGGTACAGAGAAACGTGTGTGTGCGGAGTCGCAGCCAGGAGTGGTGGGATACTGATGTGATTGGCTTTACTGATACCGAATTCGTCAGTAACTTCAGAATGACCAGATCCACCTTCAATTATGTTTGCGAGCGCCTTCAACTAACTTTGTCACGGGAAGAGACACGTCTGCGGCGGCCCATAACAGTGCAGAAACGCGTTGGAGTTGGAGTGTATTGGCTAGCAACAGGTGCGTACTTCTTCTTTTATTGGCGGTTAGCAACTATTTCTTGTGCATTACCGCCACCACTGGACTGGAGTAAGGAACGGGAGTTACAATGATGACGTTTGTCGCGTATCAACGACGTGCGGGTCGGATACATGTGACCTGGCAGTTCAGACTGAAGACGCATTTCAAAAGATCGGATATGTATCGGATTTGGACCACATACCCAAGTGGCCTGGGTCGCATTTGAAAAGATCGGATCTGTGTCGTTCAGACTGTCATGAAAAGATCAGATACAGGTCGCATAAGGGCAAAAAAATCGGAATTGGGTCGTTTCAGCCTGCAGTGTGAACGCAGCCTTTGACTTTACATGCCCACCAATAATATCAAAGTGAATTTAAAAAAAGTTAATCATAGAAGAGGTGTATTCAAGTCAATGTATGAATGGAAAATGCATTTTAATAAGTGAATAGACAACAAGAAGAACATTAGTGTCACGCATTTGGCCCAAAACAAAAGGAACATCAATATTGAGTCCCTGGTTGAAAAAAAAAAGTAACTCTGGTTCAACAGTGGTGCTTGAACACAAGCACTCTTCATGCACGACAAAGGTGCAGCAGGTAGGAATAATGAGTTGATTTGAGATTCAGTCCTGGTTCTCCTCTCAGCTCAGGCCCCCAGGCTTCACTCTCTCTCTCTCCCTCATCTCAGCTAGCTGTGCTGTAGGACAGGCTTATCTTGAGAGGGACCTCTGTGTAGCCAAAGGCTCCTGGCCTGCCCTGATTAAAGGAGCGCTGCTTTTTACCCATGCTGAGGCTAGATCAATGCTGAGATGCTTTCAGCCTGCCTATATGAATTTCAATATTTCCATATCTTAGTTCTCGCCTTGTTTGTCTGTTAGATCATTATTAGGGGAGCCGGCCCTACTCAAGCTGTGTGCCATTAAGTAAATGAAGCTGGCCTGGTGAGGATGAGTGGCGTCTTGTTCTCTTTTCTTTTTTAACAGGACACTAAAGAGCTCTGTCATCTTTATCTTTTATCTTAGAGCTCACCGGTGCTTCTTTCTTCCGATGACCTGCAGATGTGGAGTAGCAAAGGAGTAGAGGCTGTATTTGTATGCATTCCCTTGAGTCATTCTGTTTAACATTTAGCTGTGGCTATACCCAATAAACTACATAAGCATCTTTTTTTGAGGGCTGTTCTGTAAAGTGACAGAGACAAGTACAGTCCAACTCAAAAATGACCTTACAAAATGAGAATGGCTCATCAATTCTTGTGTTAATGAAGTCAGTGGCCGGACTGGTAACGCCAATTATAAGATAATTGCAATGACAATAGACCTGTGCTGTATGCTGTGCTGTTCAGACCACAAGAACTATATGGTGGTAAAGCTGCCCAAAGTTTGCCTTCAACTGTTGGCAAGCAGGTTGGAAACAACAAACTAGTGGTTTAGGCCAATTTTGTATTATCATCCACCTTGCGTGATCCGATCTCAAGTGGTCAGCTCTAAATACGTAAATGGGGTCCAAAACATTTGTAATCTGAACACAAACCACATTTGAAGCTTGTATTTTCCTAATAAAGACACCATGATATGCAATTATATCTCTTCTCTGATGACGTGTTTTTCGGCACGAGAGAAGGACAAACTGTCACTCACATGAGATCACAGCAATAGCAAACCACAACAATCCAATTAAATTCTGATGGGAAAAAAAATCAAGTCCCGAGGCCTGCGCTAAATTTTTTTCTTGTTTGAAAAGCTGTTTCACTCGCATACACATCACAATAATGATGAAAAGACCTTCACAACTTCCATTTCATGCTGACTTAAATATAGCAAACACCACAGAGAGTTACAAACCTACTCATTTAACCAACCTCTGAGCTAAAAAAATCGTTTGATCACAAAATTAGTAAAAATCCTATATATGCACAAGAACTCATGGATTATTCTGGATAGGTCATGTCTGGCATCTACATGCAGAGATCATTAGCTTTGGATAAAAGCATTTGCTAAATGAATAAATGCAAATTTAAGTAAAAACAAATAAGGGTGGTGTATACACACCTGTCTTGTTTGGTTCGATTGAATCAAACTCAAGTTCGTTTCCCCCCTTGGTGCGGATCTTTTGGGCAGGTGTGAATACAGCAATTGCACTCGGGTGCGGACAAAACAACTGTACCGAGACCCAGCCGAAGAGTTAGTCTCTGTCCGGTTCCAAATGAACTCTGGTACGGTTCGTTTAAGGCAGGTGTGAACCTCAACAAACCTTGATCTGACCCAATTGCGCAGAAACCACAAGAGGATGCATAATGCGCCTGATGTGTTCAGCAAACGGATGAAGGAGAGGGGATTTGAGTGGTCTCCCTCACAGTGTCGCGTTAAAGGCCTCATGAAATCAATCTTGTTTAATTTGTTAGCACACATTACAGGTCTTAGGGTGAACAATTAATCCGTGCAAGTTAATACATAGAAAACATGTGTTTGTCGAAACTGAACACAGAAGCCCGCAAACTGAACGTAAAAGCCCGCGAAGGGCGCCCTTAAAATACGCTGTAATGCCCCAAAAACGTCAGATTTTTCTCCTTCAGCGAAGATTCTATCCTTGCTGATACCTTTTCTGATACTAAGCTTACCGTAAGAGACGAGCCGTCAGCGGAATCGAGCCAACCAGCCTGGACCCCTGCGAGAGTCGAGTAGGTCTGTCATCAGCGCTCTCATCCAGCAATCCGCGAGCTGTCGCTCCTTCTCCCCTGCGCGTTTGCCGGTGATAAACACTTTCAGTGTATCCTTGAGTACAAAAAGAGAACGTACACATGTCACAATTGTGTGTTAGGTGCAGCACAACTCTGCATCAGGAGGATGCCCATGACCAGTGCATTACCTGTCTGGGCAAGGCCCACGCTGACACTGCTCTCTCTGGGTCCGGCTGCTCTCACTGCGAGAGCATGCCCATCTCCTCCCTCCGTTCGCGGATCGCGTTCTTCTCAGAGCGCGACCCCGCCCCTCGCACTCTCCCGCTCCCTTTCCTGTCCGAACCCCGGCGGAAAAAGCAGCGGAGCCAGAGGGCTGATTATACTGAGGTGGGCGAGCTCACGTCAGCCCAGTGCCCGCGTGCCTCGTCTTCGCCTCAGAGAGACGTTTCTCCAGTAACGTTCCCTCGTTCAGACCTGCTTCCTCCGCTCGACGCCGAGGACCTGGTCTCATTCG
Organism: Gobio gobio; assembly: GCF_949357685.1. Classification (NCBI taxonomy): domain Eukaryota; kingdom Metazoa; phylum Chordata; class Actinopteri; order Cypriniformes; family Gobionidae; genus Gobio; species Gobio gobio. The sequence goes on from NC_137103.1 coordinate 37,961,448, forward strand.
GCGGCAATGATGAGGACGATCCACACGATGATTCCGTGTCCCTCGTCGCCTCCGATGCCGAGGAATGGTCGGGCTCCGTTGGCGACCTCGCCCCCTCGATATCTCAGCAGCGCAACGACGCGGCTAAGGCTGGTGCGGACACCGAATTAATCCGTTAAGCTGGGTTTGGTCAGGGCAGCCCCTGAAGAGCCCACACCCAGCCGCCTCAATGAATGGTATCTCCCGGGGCGCCAGCAGGCCCCTCGGCAGAGAGCGGCACCTTTTTTCCCAGAGGTGCACCAGGAGCTGGCGAAGTCATGGCGCGCTCCCTACTCCGCTTGCCTCTGCCCATCCACCTCGCACGTGAGAAGGGCGCTGTCGAGAAGGGCTATGAGAAGCTCCCGCCGCTCGAAGAGTCGGTGGCTGCACACCTCTGCCCGCCCTCTGTGATAGGCTGGAAGCCCAAAATCGGACACCCTTCTAAGCCCTGCCGTACCACGGCGGCCTTGGCAAACAGGGCCTACACTTCCGCCGGCCAAGTAGGCTCTGCTCTCCACTCGATGGCGGTCCTGCAGGTGTTCCAGGTGAAGCTCCTTCGGGCTATGGATGAGTCCGGTCAAGACCAGGAGGTCTTTCGTGACCTCCAAAGCGCCACAGATCTGGCCCTTCGAGCTACGAAGGCCACCGCCCAGGCCATAGGCAGGTCGATGGCCAGTCTCGTGGTGTTAGAGCGCCACTTGTGGCTAAACCTCACAGAGATCAAGGAGGCCAATAAAACCGCCTTCCTCGACGCTCCCATTTCTCAGAATGGCAACAGCAGCGCAGGTCTGCGACCGTGCCCGCGCTCGCTCCCGTGCAGCCCCGCCCACCTTATGACCAACGTCAACGTCAGTGTCATCACCAGGCGAAGTGCTTCCCACCCAAGCGTCAGGGTCCCCGGCCTAAGATCGCTCGCGCGCTCCACTGCACTTTACCGCTGTTATTGCAGGTTCAATAAAAAACTTGAATGTTCAACAAATGAGTCTTCTTTCTCTTCCACACCACACCGCCGTTCGACACTATAAAACCTCAATGCAACTGGGCAGAGGCTAGGAAAGCAATCCCTGGTGTGTCACAGTGGGTTATAAAACAATTCAAATAGGTTATTCGCTCCAATTCGCTCACAAACCGATTCGCGGGCATAACTTACACTTCAGTGAAGAGCAACGTAACTCACGTCCTCAAAACCGAAGTGGAAAGTCTATTGATGAAAGGAGCTATAGAGGCTCTGCCTGCAGCTCAGAGCGAGTCAGGGTTTTACAGCCGCTACTTCCTGGTTCCCAAGAAAGATGGCGGCCTCAGGCCCATCTTAGACCTCAGACATCTGAACAAGGCTCTTATCAAACGGCCGTTCAGAATGGTGACATTAAAACAAATCATTGCGCAAATCCGCCTGATGGATTGTTTTTTCTCAGTAGATCTGAAAGATGCCTACTTTCATATCCAAATGATCCCGCGTCACAGACCGTTTCTGAGATTCACGTTCGACGGGAAGGCCTACCAGTACACAGTCCTCCTATTTGGCCTGTCTCTGGCGCCCCGCACTTTCACAAAGTGTATGGATGCAGCTCTCTCCCCTTTAAGACAAATGGGAATGCGCATTTTGAACTACCTTGACGACTGGCTCTTACTGGCCCAGTCAGAGGAAGAACTACAATCTCACAAATCTGTGCTACTCAGAATTAGAATGCCTGGGTCTCAGAATAAATACAGCCAAGAGCTCGTTGCTTCCCAGACAGAGGATCTCTTTCCTGGGAACGATTTTAGACTCAGCCCAAATGAGGGCGTGGCTATCAAATGAATGTGCTCTGACTACACAGCAGCTTGCACACTCGTTCAAAACGGGAACCAACAGACCCCTGAGAATTTTTCAGAGAATGCTAGGCCTTATGGCATCAGCTTCTCCAGTACTTCCACTAGGTATGATGCACATGCGCCCCCTGTAGTACTGGCTGAAATCACGGGTTCCTCCCCAAGCGTGGCATTCAGGCCAGCTTTGGATCAAAGTGGGCCGTGGCTGTGTCAAAGCCCTGGCCCCGTGTCGAATCCCCGCCTCTACGAGTCGGGGGTGAGCTGGGGAACAGTTTCCAGACGGATGGAGGTCACCACAGATGCCTTCAACATGGGTTGGGGTGCTCTGTGCGAGGGCGAACCGGCCTTCGGCTCATGGTCGAGCACGGAGTCAAGGTTGCACATAAACTGCCTAGAAATGCTGGCAGTAGTGCTAGCCCTCAAGACTTTTTCACTACGTCTTTTGGGTCATCACGTCCTAGTCCGTACGAGAACCTCCCAGTGAGTGTCCTGAACACTATCGGTGAAGCAAGAGCTCCGTCTACTAGACGTCTCTATGCCCTTAAATGGTCAGTGTTCTCTGACTGGTGTTCAGCCAGGAACCATAACCCAGTGTCATGCGAGATATCACAGATATTTGTTTTTCTACAAGAGATATTGGATGCAGGACGCACTCCATCCACACTCAAAGTCTACACAGCAGCTATTGCCGCATCTCATACGCCTATAGCTGGCCAATCAGTAGGCAGACACGACATGGTCATAAAATTCTTAAAGGGAGCCAGGAGGCTTAACCCTCCTCGCCCTCCTACGGTGCCATCCTGGGATCTTTCATTGGTCCTACGAGCACTAAAAGGACCTCCCTCGAACCACTGCAGACGGCTGAAATGAAACCACTTTCACTGAAAACCGCCCTGCTATTAGCATTGGCATCAGTTAAGCGTGTTGGTGACATTCAAGCGCTCTCTGTGAAAGCATGTCTAGAATTTGGCCCAGGTGATTCTAAAGTCATCCTCAAACCAAGACATGGCAAAGTCTAGCCAGATGGCTAGTTGACGCAATATCGCTAGCATACGATACTATGGGCCTTCAATGTCCCATAGGTGTCAAAACTCACTCCCCCAGAGGCATGGCCTCCTCCTGGGCGTGGTGGATCCTTGCTGTATAATAATAAGTATTAACGGCTGTAACCCGTCCTTATTAGTTAGGCATCTGGGTCTTCATATGCTCAATGCATGACTGAATTTTTCCCCTTTAATTGCTGGCCTCTATGAGCCCAGTATGAATAGGGAGTATGATATACAATATATATGTATATCATGTTTCAATAACTCTAGTCTTGGGCCCCCTTATAGTGCTCAAACTGAGGGAGTACATATCATTGCGCCCATATGCGTCTTCGACGTAGTACGACTGACCGTTCGAAAGGGAACGTACTCGGTTACTTATGTAACCTCGGTTCCCCGAGATAAGGGAAGGAGTACTGCGCAGACTGGCGTGCAATGGTGCTAAAATAACGGGTGACCTTCGCTTCAGTCGAATTAACCTGAAGTTTTTGGGGCATTACAGCGTATTTTAAGGGTGCCTTTCGCAGGCTTTTACGCTCAGTTCGCGGCCTTCCGTGTTCAGTTTCGCGGGCTTAGCGCCCATAGGTTCGCTGAGATACGCTGTTCTGCCATTGGTTCATGCAGTTACCACTGGCCAGCCAAAAACGCGCAAGAAGTCTCGACTCCGTTTTGACTGTGCAGTAGCACTGCGTGATTTTATAAATGCTTCAGTATTCGAGAATAGGAGAACCTATCCCATATACAGTACTCCTTCCCTTATCTCAGGGAACCGAGGTTACATAAGTAACCGAGTAAGTTTTTCCCCTCCAACCATTAGTCTGCTATGAGCGAGAGATGTAGAGGAGGAGCGCTGAAGTAAAACTCTGCCCTCAATTCAATATTCCAGTTCACTTGGAAATACGTCACAGCACTGAAATAAAATCAGTTGCAACTTCCGGTTCACTGGAACTTTGAAGTAAAAAAACTTCGACAACATTACATGAAGGTGCGCGCTGCTCTAAGCACGAGTGGCAATTCCTGAGAAGAAAAAGACAACGAACTGGACAAAATCCTACGAACAGCTAAAATCCAAGGAGTGCACATAAGGGCATGCTCTCTCCGCGGAACCGTCTTGCAGCACATCTTTGTCTTTGCAAAATCCTAATTACAACATCGTATAGATGACATTTTATCATATGATGCTCATAAATGTCTTTATATTGCGTTAGTACATTGTAAAAAGATTACTGTGAAAAATACAGTAACTTGCTGGCAGCAATTAGCTAATAAATAAGTTGCTGTATTTCATTTCACAGTATTCTTACTGTAAATGTAATCGCAGTAACTTTAAAATTACTGTACATTTTTTTACAGTAATAATCACAGTACTGTATTTCATAACTACTACTGTAATGGGGATTACTGCATTAATTTTGTGTACTGTAAAATAAAGACACTGTCACAAATGCCATTTATTTTCTCACTTTTAATTTAAAAAATTCATAAAATAAAAATAGTATAGCATCATTTTTTTCAATGTTACAATTTTTCTGTGAACATTTAATTTCATCACTTTTCTGAACATACAAAAAACACTTTTCTGAACAAACAAAACAATCAATATTTATTAAAATGTTTGGATAAAATTACAAATGTATAAAAATGTAATGATTTAAAAACAGCAGGATTTCAAACCTATATATTTTCTAAACATATACATTTTTTTCAATAATTTAACATTTCTCTGTGAACAATTCATTTAATTTCAACACTTTTCTGAGCAAACAAAACAATCAATATGTATTCAAATGTTTGGGTAAAATTACAAATCTATAAAAATTAAATGATTTAAAGGGATAGTTCACCCAAAATTTTTTATTGTGTCATCATTTACTCACCCTCAACCTGTATGGATTTCTTTCTTCTGCTGAACACAAAGAAAGATATTTTGAAGAATGTCGGTAACCAGACAGTTCATGGGTCCCATTGACTTCCATAGTATTTTTTTTTCCAACTATGGAAGTCACTGGCTCCAGTTAACTGTTTGGTTACTGACATTCTTCAAAATATCCTCTTTTGTGGTCAGCAGAAGAAAGAAATTCATACAGGTTTGAAACAACTTGAGAGTAAATTTTAAAGTGAACTATCCCTTTAATAGACAAGTTGCGGGCCACCTCTGACTTTCAACCACCAATTACCCACCCAAACTGGCTTCCAGTTATTCCAAGGTATTCAAGGTAACAATAGAGTCTGGGAAACTACGTCATTGCGCATTGCATTATGGGTAGTCGCCGCCATGTTTTAGGACACGCTCAGGAGCGTACAATGATAACAAATGCGAATCACCAGAGGAATAAACGACTGTATTTACTTTAATACTTTTTAAGAACTCTTGCTTGCACTCACTTATAATAAATGGACTAATATTTGAATCTCTTACGTACATGAGCGCTCAGTCGTGCGGCCAGGATCCTGCACATATTCATCACGTTTCATACAATGAGAAATCAGACGGCCGCCTTCTATCGCACCACACATTGGTTTGTCTTTTGCAGTTTATTTTTTTAATAGCCTAACTAAAAAGTCTGTAGCTGATATATAAAATAGTAAATATACTTATAGCTTGATCTCAGCCAGTGGATCATTTATTCAATCAACATAGCCTATATCATATCGCCCTAATTCCTTAACGTGCATTAAAGGATAACAGATTATGGCTCGTAATGCAGCTTTGAAATGATTTGTATTTGAAAGCGCTTTAGCCTACAGTACTAAAAAGTTTTACTGGACTTAAATGGAACAAGTACAAGATTTCCTTCTACTGAGAGAAGCTGAACAATGAAGCATTTCCAGACGCGTTTCATGCATTATTTATGGTGTGAGCACATTCAAGCGGTTCAGAAAATATTCATCCGTAATATATCTGTTATAAATAATAAATACAAATTATAAAGACACATTTTGGCTAAGGTGTTTATTTCCGAGTGTTATGCTGCCTTCACGTGCTCTCTGAATTATCGTGAATAGGAGTTTCCTTGGTAAAAATTGCACATGAACGCCCTCCACTTTCGAAATATGAATGGGATGAGCTCGTAATCACGACTTCAGAAGTGGGAATTGTCAAATTTCCGATAGCACGTGAAGGTAGCATTACTTTCACTTACTCTTGTTATTTCCAAGCTGGTAAACTGAAATATTGCGCGTGATTTGAGATATGTTTTCCACGCAGGTTGTAAAATAGCGGCTATGGCAGTTCATAACACAGCAAGCGGTGACCATTCAAATGTGTTTTTAACTGTATAATACAAGTTTTAAAGTCTACCTCCACTACTATTCATTCTCTAATGTAGTGCAGTGTCCTAAAGACCACGAATGCACTGCGTTGCTGACGTCACGTTCCCATTCTCTATTAAAAGTCTCACCTGGTATTAGTTTTTTTTTGGACCACCTTCCCAGTTCGTCTGCTAATCTGGACCTTTGAATTAAAAAAAAAATCACGTTATAAATGTAATTTCGCCAGATAAGACAAATATTAATACAATATATGCTCCCAAAAGTCGGAAATGGCACTTCTAATTAGGCTATTAACAATCTAACGTTATAATTTCTGCAGCTTGAAGGCAATGAAGTTCAGAAAAATCATGAAATTATTAAAAATATGTTAAGTAACGTAACTTAGCTGCTACGTTACATCTAGCCGCGTTTTCTCGGCCGCTTAACTTCAATGTCTGATTCCTAAGGCGGCAACAGCAAGCAAGAGAAAAAAACGAGAGATTATTAAACGGCTACCGCGCCAAAAAATACAAAAAATTACACTATTTTAAATTAATGTCATTTCACAATGCTAACGTTAGACTTTAATCAAATTAAAGACGTTAAAAATGTAATGTTGCCGGATAAGACAAATCTTAATACAGTACAGCCCATGCCATGCTCCCACAAGTTTGAATAGCATTTCACCAATCTCGTTTCTGGGGGTTTACGTTCAGAAAAATCATGATGAATCACTATGAAAAAATACGTTAAGTATTAGGCCTAACGTACCTCAGCTGCGTTTTCTTTCAGCTCGAGACCGTCGAGAGTCGGCAGGCTAGGCTCACTGCCTCACGCGAAAGTGGTGACAGGAAAAAAAAAAAGTGATCACATATCTGCACCAAAAGAGATCACATACACAATTCCAATTTAATTTTTATTTAACAATGCTATAAACTAATGACGTTATCAAATGTTGCCAGACTAGAAAATATATCGAAATCATGCAGAAATATGTATTTGTGGTAATAAAATTATAAAATGCACACACAACATGAGACGTTTACTACGAAGTGTGCTGCTCATTACTCTTTTCTCTCTCAGTGCACTCTTAAAGTTGAACAAACAGGTGACTTTACAAGAGTAAACTTTGGAAATAAATTATGTTACCTTTCTGAAGTAGCTAAAAAATGCAGATGAAAGTGGGAAATCTCGTAGCTTTCCTTGGCTGAAAAAAAATCTTCTAGAAATTGCTGTATTGTGATTCACAGGGAAAAAAAAATACTGTAGAATTTACCCGCCGTTGAAAAAAGACCATGATGCTTTGCAGATCTACAGCAACATGCTGTATACAGGTTCTACAGTAAGTATTTGCTCATTTTACAGTAATAATGCTGTGAAAACTACAGAAATTTGTTACAGTGTAGTTAGTAGCTGATAACACCAAATCAGTAAAATAATAAAAAATTGCACTATGAAAGATCTCCATGATTAGCCTGTTTTTGCACTTCCTACTTTTCCCTGCTTGAGAATTTCTGTCCAATGAATGGATGACCTTAGCACACGTGTGGTTTTGTTTAAAATTTTGGCTCACTTGCAAAAAGGGTTGTGTGAAAGCGAACCACAGCAAAAACATAAATAAATCAAAATTGTATTTGGTCCGGACCAAAGCAAGTGAACTAGCGGACTTTCCAGGAGTGAATACAAACTAAAATAACAATGAGCTTTCAACCAAAAATTCACATTTGTGGTGAGATGAAAATATAACAGTATATTTGGGAGCAATAGATCTTCACAGCAGCGCCATACTTGATTTTACTTGAACGGAAATGGAAACTAGGCTGAGTGAAAGACATAAACCTCTTCAGTGGGTTGTACTGTGTTTTTGGGTTGTTCTGCTGATGAAACACTGAGAAAATATCTTTCCAAGAAATTTCCATAGACTAAAAACTACAGGCAGGCAGCATGAGCTGTGAAATATTGTAAGTGATCTAGGAGCCTTATACAGCTGTTTACAGCGTATACAACAGACCATTTTCACAATTCCGGGTTTCTCAGAGCGGAAGTCGTCATAGTTGAGTTAACTTTTATAGCGGTGAATGAGAGTAGGCTATACATTAAATATATTTTTTGTATTCCCATTTGCTCAAATAGCAAATTAAAAACTCCACAATAGTGATTTCACAACTTTTAAAAAGAGGACAAAAATAGAGTGAGATTGATAACGGCAGACAAAAGAGAGAAAGATGTTAATTTTTACCATCACTCCTATAGACACTGTATTAGAAACACCCTCACAGCAGCAGTAACTTCTTTTTTTGTAATTTGATGCAAAAGTAACGTAATATAATAGGCTACTAGTACATAGTACATAAATGTACTTACTTTTTTTTTATTTTTATGAAAATACCAAAAAACTTTTCAGGATTTACGAATTGATGACCATTAAAACACATCATCGCAGTCTGTGAAAATGGTACCTGGCTGACAGGATGCTTTTGCAGGTAAAAAATGCTTTTGTTGGCAAAAATCTAGTTTAAGGGTTATGCTGCGTTCTATTATTTATCCGTGTCGGAGCTCCGACTAGGAAGACAGACGTTAGCCTACCTAGCAACACGCACCAACACGCCCCCTTTCCTCGGATTTTGCCGCTCGGAAGTTTGGACAACCGTGAGGACACCGAGCAAGAATTCCGAATCGGAATACAAGATGGCTGCGACCTGTGTGACTTGTAAGTATGAATTGTTTTCATTGTTTTTGGACCGATTTAGTTGTTTAAATGTTCATTTGGCAAAGATGTTCAGATATCTCTATGCCTAGTAGACCTACAACAAACGTTCATTAAAAAGGGTCCTGTACCCGCCTTTTTCAAACTGGCGCAGCGCTGACTCGCGGTAGGTAACGTTAGAAAAGGCATGATTTGATTTGATAACATTAACCTAGATTATTGTTAGCTATTATTAGGCGCATAACCAAGTGTGTGTGCGGAGTGTGGAGCGCGCACTACATGACGAGGCGCCATCCATGTTTTTCTCCGACTCGGACGCGCAAAACATACCAGAACGCTTGAAGTGTGGAAGTGACGTCATATCCGAGGGCCGAGTCGGATCGTTGACCATAATGGAACGCAGCATAAGTTCACCCAAAAAATGAAAATAATGTCATTTATTACTCACCCTCATGCCGTTCCACACCCGTAAGACCCGTTCATCTTCGGAACAGAAATTAAGATATTTTTGTTGAAATCCGAAGGCTCAGTGAGCCCTGCATAGCAATGATATTTCCTCTCTCAAGATCCATTAATGTACTAAAAACATATTTAAATCAGTCATGTGAGTTCAGTGGTTAAATCGACGACAATATTTTTGGTGCTCCAAAAAAACAACAACGAAATAACGACTTAGTGATAACCGATTTCAAAGCACCGCTTCATGAAGCTTATCGAATCAGCGAGTCGAATCATGATTCAGATCGCGTGTCAAACCGCCAAACTGCTGAAATCACGTGACTTTGGCGCTCCGATCCGCTGAAGTTTCATGAAGTAGAGGCCTCACTGAGCCATCGGATTTCAACAAAAATATCTTCAGTTGTGTTCCGAAGATTAACGGAGGACGCCATGAGGGTGAGTAATAAATCATATTATTTTCATTTTTGGGTGAACTAACCCTTTAATCCTGCCCAGTGCCGCCGCATATGCGCATTTGCTTATTTAGCTGAAATATCTGCATGTAGCCTACACTACCAGTCAAAAGTTTGGAAACTGTACTATTTTGATTGTTTTTGGAAAAAAGTCTCTTCTGCTCACCAAGACTGCATTTATGTTATTAAAAATACAAAAAAGCTGTGATATTGTGAAATATTATTAAAAAGTAAAATAGCCTAACTGTTTTCTATTTGAATAGCCTATATTTTAAAATGTAATTTATTCCTGTGATCAAAGCTGAATTTATCATCATTATTCTTTAGAGTAGAGCCACATGATCATTCAGAAATCATTCTAATATGATTTGATGCTCAAGAAACATTTATGATTATTATCAGTTTTGAAAACAGTTGTGTAAAACATTAGTTTTTTTAGGATTCTTTGATGAATATAAATTTCAAAAGAACAGTATTTATCTGAAATAGAAAGCTTTTGTAACATATACCGTTCAAAAGTTTTGGGTCGGTAAGAATGTCTTTTTTTCGGAGAAAAAGAACTTGAATACATTTATTCAACAATGATGCATTAAATTGATCACGTGACAGTAAAGACATTTATAATGTTGCAAAAGCTTTATATTTCAGATAAATGCTGTTCTTTTGAACTTTCTATTCATTAAATAGGCTAATCCTGAATAATTTTTTTTACACAACTGTGTATGTTTTTTAGCACTCACCTGACATTTTTGTTTGAAGGGCAGGATGTGAAATATTGTGTTTTGTCAATAAAATAAAAAAAATTGGCTTTTTCTCCGATTAATCGAAAAAATAATCGACCAACTAATCAATTATCAAAATAATTGTTAGTTGCATCCCTAATAATATGTATTCTTTTAACATGTTTTTGATTAATATGTATAATTTTAGTTTGTATTTTCTTGCTGTATAGAGCTATAATTGTAAATTACTGTAATTACAATTTATTTTATTAAAGCTCTATTTTGACGCCAAGTGTATGATCTTACTTGGCTCTGTTTTTGCTCCCAGTTCAACAAGTATGAGATTATTATGCATTGTGGCAAACGTTGTACGAAATGAGGCAACAAACACAGCTTTTGAAAGTGGAGTTGTCAAACTGAGTACCATGGAAAGTATTTTAATATGGAAAGTCACCGGCTTAAAAAATATTCATATAATGAAAGGAATTTCCCAAAGGCCTAGCAGTTACAAACTGCCAAATTTTGTCTGCCACAAAGTACCATGATATTGAGTCTGATGTTTATGTATTTATATGGATAGCTATTATCATGAGCATGTTTCTTGGGTATTAATGCATAGATTGTTCCGTGTACTAGAGTGAAATTAATCATGAAACTAATCATATCAAATTGAAGATATGTTTCCACTTCCACTTTCTAGTCTGACGACTAGAGTTGTTAAATTATCTATCTATCTATCTATCTATCTATCTATCTATCTATCTATCTATCTATCTATCTATCTATCTATCTATCTATCTATCTATCTATCTATCTATCTATCTATCTAAAAAATAGTTATATGAAATTTGTTGAACTTCAATTTATTATAATTCTGCTTTCTTATTTATTTTTAAAATATCAAATTGAAATTCTACGTCCTAATTGCTACCTCAATTCAAATTCAATGACTGACTTTACAAGGCATACTCAATTTTATTCTGAATGGTGCACAACCCTGATGGAGACACCTGTTGTCTGCAGCTGCAGTCTTTGGCCGATGGCCCGACTTCTAGGTTAATTTGGTCTGGCTTCCCACATCTTAACCAAGTATGCCATCCAACCTCCCAGCAGTCTAAAGGGAACCTGGACTCAGGTCAAGCCCTCAGCAGTTTAGTAGTGGAAATCCTCACCGCTGCTCTTGACATGTTAAAAAGGCCATTTTCATCTATTGTCCAGAGAAAAGCAGGAGGAAAGGACTCTCTGTAGCAGTAAATAACTGTAAACATCCAGGTAGAAGAGGCTCTTTTGTGTTTCCTGGCCATGGTTGTTACCTTGTTATATCTGGCTTTTATGTTAATAATCAGGCACTCACCATCTATTCCAGCTTTTGTATGCGCAATCACTATTTTGTCGAGCTTGTTGAAAAGGGGGCGAATCTCTAAAAAAAGGGGAGGGGTATCTTTGCCCCTGTTACCTGAGGGGATTTTACCCCACCCTGCCCAATTTTCACCTACCTCTGTTTACTCGCAGTCCTCTCTGTATGTCACAACATTTACATGTCTTTCCTTTTGCTTCAATTTGTATGTGTTAGATAAGAAAAAAAATTGAGGCATGGAAAAAAATGCCTAATAGAAGAGCAGTCCCCCTGCAACCGTGAAAACCCCTCTGCTGGCCAGCCAATGGCCATTCAAGGCAGAACAAACAAAAATCAAATGGGAGCTATGCTTTTAGCTTTTAATTCTAGCCCCAAAAGTTTCCAGCTGCTTCCATAATTATTACCTTTTAAAGAGTATGAAAATGACGGGTTAATTCACACAGTGGCTTTCTCAATCTTTTTGTCTCTTTCTCCCTTACTCCCTGCCTCATTCTCTCCTTCCTCCACTCTCCACCCCAAACCAAAACAGGTAAGCTCTACAGTTAAATGAAGGCTTTTTTTTAGTTGTCATTTCGTTTGAAAACCCTCTGGCCTGCCCAGATTATTCTTAGTCGGCTCTCTGTTTCCTGTCGGTAAGAAGGAGGTGCACCTTGTGCACAGGGAGAGGAACAATACGGCCTTGTCCCAGGTTCCTCTGACCCCCTGCTCTGCTTGTCAGTCTGTGATTGTCATGCAAGCCCCCCTCTAGAAACAAAAGGCCTCGATGGGCTTTGTGGCCCACCAGGACCCCGGCATTGTTATTGAGTCCCCTGTGAGTATTTGCTCTTGAGTTTCTCAACCTGTAAGACCTTGATGCTGATGGTTTTGTTAATCTGACGTATAGTACTTAAGTACGTAATCTAGTTTGAGTTGTACCACCGTGTGGGGTTGATTTACATCAAAATTGATAAAAAGCCACAGTAAGAATAAGGTGCATTAATGAGGTCGGCGTACGATTCAGCTGAAGGGTGTATCTGGAATGCCCTGTAATTGTATTCGTTTGCTTACTATATATCATTGTGTATTTAAGGGGGCTTGGGGGTCAGTACATGTACATGGGGAGACATAGACCTCTGTTATTGTTAAATCTTGGGTGATGGATGGCTGTGGTCGCACACGATCCCAGCCCCTGCTGGAGAGGGCATGGAACAACTCTGCTTCATATTGTCCTTGTTCAGTGTGACAATGGGCCACTTGTGGGTCTGACACTCATCACCTGTTAGTCAGCCTCATTCGTATGAAAATACTACCCTGCCACAGTTCCAGCACTGTAGGTGCTTTTTCCTTCGGGCCTGTATGTGTATTTCGACAATGGTGGCCATCACAAAGTGACGCTTGTAATTGAGAGCTTTTCATATCAAGCAGAGGTCGGTGTCTTTCAGAGATAGAATACATTCAGTCGCCCACTGCCCTACTGAAGTTCTAGACAAACTAAATGTTGCTTGATGAGTTTCACATATTATTATTTAATATTTTTTAGAATATAATTATGAAGGTATAGTTCAGTTAAAATACTGTAATATTAATGTAAAATGAATATTAATACAAATGTATATTTATTTTATTAATGCTATAAAAATTGATCTGAACAACCGCACCTAAACAAATTGGATGATAACAAGTACAACAACATATTTTTAACAACAACAAATGAATAATAATCACATTTTGACAGTGTTCAATTATTATTTTTATATATATTTGCTAAGGTTGTGCTTCTTGGATTTCTGGCCCCTTTATATACATGATTTTAAACTTTCTGTGTTTTTTCCTATCCACAAAGAAACTGCAAAACAACAACAAAAACCTGTGATCGCCATAATTCAAGTTAATCAGAAACAGTATATTCAAGCAAAAGATACTGTATTATGCATTATAATGTCTTACTTTATATTTTTGTAGATATTTAGTAAATCTGCGCTATAATGATATCTTGTATTATCTCCTAGGTCGCCAAGGGGTCTGAAAGTCTTGCATGGGGCTTTCATAAAAGGAAACATCTGCTTGTAATAGTGGTCCTGCTCCAGCGAGGCTGAGGGGAGTTAGGCTGGCTGAGGTGACTGACAGCTTCCCTGGCCCTGTTGTGCCTGGCAGATGTGGAGGTGTCACAGTAGTGATGAATTGTTTACACTCACCTGTCTGCCACGTCCTTCAGCGTCGGGGGGATAGGCCCGGGCGACGGGAAAGGGGTGGCGTCACTGCCACAGGGTCAACAATATCTTCAGGTGCGTGTATGAACAACTGCGGCAAACGTGTCAAACACGGATGTTCACACAGCAACATTCACAGGTGTGGGGATTTTCAGCGAGGGCAGGTGTTTGCTATGTTTTGTATATATGCTTGGTGTGTGTCTGCTTCGTCTCAGTGTTGCCGGTGAGCACTGAATGGCTTGTGTCCTACGGCGTAATTAAATTCTTTTGTGAGGATGGAAGTGTTTTTGTAAATGGAGTGTATTTTGCACAACTTTTCAAATTCCTGCTGAGAAAAATTAGCATGCTAATGAGCATGTTGTTTACTCAAAAAATGTGAGGGAAATTTTTGTTCTCCTATATTTCTCCCTGCTCATACAATATTCAAAAATAAACCACAAAAAGATAAATAAAATATTCAACTGCGATTGCACGAGTTTCATTGTGCCAAACCCACAGTGTGTTCCTCCACGCCAGAGTGACTAAACGTAGCCGTTAAGCTGTCCACTGCGAGCATGCATCTATGAGTAATATACCATGACAAAAAAAACAGAACAACAGTATTCAGTTTGACAGACAGCTCAATTAAGATGACGTCCGCTTGATTAGAATCTCTCCCAAACCCATATTTACTTGATTCTGTTGTGTCATATCACGACGGCCTGATCGTACTGCGAGCGATGACAACCATCATGTTTTAATCCGCTGCATCACTCCAGAGTCATACACTATTCCATTTTAACTGCTTCTGCCTGGGCTATTCTCCCCATTGTTGATTTATTCATTATTAACAACCGTTCCCCCCTTTCAGATCAATGTTGCAAAGCGGCCCCCTGAAAATGTGGACGGGAGCTCTCTTCAAAGTGGCCATGCTCGAGTATTCAGCCATCTGTGCTCAGACGCACAGCAGTATCTGCATTAAATAGCCCCCTTAGTAACAAGCCATGGAAAAGCTATCTGCTCCGTGATACGTTCAAACCTCATTGACTGTGAAGGGAGACGCATCAAAACTATTCTGTGTTGCTATGGCAATGGAGACCTCAATAAGTTAATCTTTGCCATTTTTTTCTCCTTTTTTGTGCCATTCTCAGTGGTAGTCAAACACGTGTGAGTGTGTGTTTGTGTGTGTGTGTGTGTTGTGCTATTCAGAGGGCTTGTGTCCCCCCCCCCCCCCCCCCCCCCCCCCATGCCAGTAGTTTCATCACAAATCAATGTAGATGGTTCTGACAACAGGAAAAAGAGGGATAACCATAGTGGGATTGCTCTATGGTCACGGAATGACTGGCTATGTGGCGATTCGCATCTAGAAATGGTTCAATATAAACAGTACTTGTTATTTTAAATACATTTTAAGTCCTACATTTTAAGTGCAGATTTCCAAGTAACAGTGCACTGCATCGTAAAGTACTGTAAATAGCATCTTTAAGCAGAATGCCTGTGGGAATACAAATGTGGCTGTGTATGATTGATGTACGGCGGAGTTTGATCAGATATGCTTCGAGGAAAGTTTCTTTTGATCCGAACGCTACCAGGGTGAGCAGAGTGATGTCGTGAATGGACGTACTCTTAGGGAATATCAATGCGCCGCTAGTCATCTCAGCCCCTGACTGCCTGCTAGCATGTGCTAATTCACAACGTAGCTAAGAAAATGGGCTATCCGAAAACCTGAACCTCGAATTTCACATTTCATCCTTTTCAAAATGCGTTCAAATGCCATCTGACCGCTGACAGTGATGAGGCTGTGATTTTAAATATCATAACGTGCTAATGCGCAGCTCGTGAAAGCTGGGATTTATTGCTTTTCGAATCATTCCGAGTGTTGTTAGCTGTCGTGATGTGTTGCGGCCTCTGTCGAACACAGCTGCGCTAATGTAATTCTGCTGAGATGAAAGGGACCGGCTGGGAAGTGTGGTTTACTGTTGCTGTGAAACACGGACAGAACGCAGCCAATTAGATCTGCTAAAGTGACATGATCAAGCAGAAATACTGTGTGTGGCTTTTTTAATGGCTGAAGTCGGCTCTGATGCCGGATCACTTTAATGGCTGCCATATGCCATGTTTGGTTTGGCTGGTTTCCCGCAAGATGTTGTGCTTGTGTTTTGCGGCTTTTAGGATTGTCAAGATTTCTCTCATGTCATGTTCAATGTTTCTCACTGCTGTTTGTGAATGTGGATGGACACCTCACGTGTCATTTTGACAAGCATACACCATACTTGAATGGATTTTCCCGGACGTTTCTTAAGAACAAAAGACTTTCAGCAGTGAAACAAAAAAACATGATGGACATTACAGAGAGTTTCTACTACTGTTATTTATCTTAAACACTTTAGTTCACCCCGAATTAAAATGTTGCCATCATTTAATCACCCTCATGTTGTTCCAAACCTGTATGACTTTATTTTTTCTCAAAAAAAAAATATGTTTTCTCAAAAAATATATATTTTTTGAAGAATGTTGGTAACGCGGCAATTTTGGCAACCATTGACTTCCATTATATGAAAAATTTTTTTTTTTTACATTTTTGCAACAACATGGAGGTCATTCAATTATGACCACATTTTTATTTTTGGGTGAACTATCCTTTTAAATCCTTAAGAGACATTGATACAATTGCACTCAAAGGGTCAGCACCACTCAAGTGTGTGTATTTGTTTTGTGCAATACGAGCAAAGACCCCCATTTGCAGCATAAGTGCCAGGTAAAAATACATTTGATATTATGGCCCCTGCCTTTAGGGATGGGGGTGGGGGGTTCATCAGCCTCCTTGCCCCATTGTGCCCTATTTAAAAGGGTTTGTCATGAATGTGAGAGAGCCTCTTTTCCCCTACTGCTCTCCCCTGGAAATGGAGATGTAATGACATTTGCAGCTAAAAGGAGCTCATTCACAGTTTGTACAGTTTAAGAATTCAAATGAAGTGTTTTCTCTTGCTGTATTGCCTGAAGGAGCAGGCGAGAGAGGAAAGCAGATTTCTGAGGATTACTTCTCCAGGTTCCCTTTGTTATGTTAAGAGTCTGTAGTAAATGGTGATGAGGGAAAAGTGAGGTAAAGTAAAGGTTGTGTGTTGGGGAGGGGGCACGTATCCTCCTCTGCAGGGCCTCAATGGCATGATAACAGTGATATTGGACACAGTTTACACACACACTGACACACCAATGTGTTGCAGTGAGGTTGTTCACAGCCGTTGGCAGTGAAACACCTGTTTTCAGTGGAAGAACAGCTCCTGTCACCCCCTCTAGCCACTCTTTGGTTTGTTTTTAGTAAATAGAGACCTGTGAAGAGAAAGTGAGTGACATTTGGGAGAGCTTGAACTTTTAATTGTGCTTAATTTGTAAGATGTCACAACATCACGGTTGGCTAAAGTCTGCGCTGTTATGGGAAGCAGAAGAAATTATTCCTCTGGGAATGTTACTTTAAAATGCTTAAATATATATATAATTTGTTTAATAGTCTGTATATATACGTATATATACAGTATATATATACGTATATAAAATTGTAAATAATATTATGTGATTTATTCATTTATAATTAATATAAAATACATTTGACCCTGGACCACAAAAATAAGCCATAAGTCGCACGGGAATCTTTGTGGCAATAGCCAACAATACATTATATGGGTCAAAATTATCGATTTTTCTTTTATGCCAAAAATGATTAGGATATAAAGTAAAGATCATGTTCCATGAAGATATTTTGTGAATTTTCTACCGTAAATATATATATTTTTTATTAGTAGTAGTAATATGCGTTGCTAAGGACTTAATTTGGACAATTTTAAAGGCGATTTTCTCAATATTTAGATCTTTTTTAAACCCTCAGATTCCAGATTATTACAAATAATTGTATCTCGGCCAAATATTGTCATATCCTAACCACACATCAATGGAAAGCTTATTTATTCAGACCCTGGTTTTGTGGTCCAGGGTCACAAATAATAAAGTAACTACTAGAATACTGTATTCATTTCTTACTGTGTGTAATATTTTCTGGATAATATTTCTTTATAATATAAAACACAAGTTTTGAAATCACTTCAGTAGTCAACAAATCAACAAATGATATTCCTTGAATTTAATTTTGTAAATTTTGTAATCTTTAAATGTCCATTTTTATATCTACAGCATAACTTCCTCTCAGTCCGTATGACTTCCGAAATGCAGTGGGGATGTCCGAGTGCAGAATCATCCAAGCAGAAATTAGCCGACAGACATTGTGTTCTCCACAGTTTCATCTTCAGAGTGCAGCTTGCATTTCCACTGGCCTGCGTCTTGTACGGCCTGCGTCTCTGCCTTCCTGCTCAGCTCAGAGTCTCTTTGAGGCGTCAGGCTGTAATTAACCATTCCCTTCACTACCGCTGTTCTCTGAGCTAGATGGGCCGGAGGTCTGCCACGGTACTCACCGCTCTGCTTCAAGAAAATATGTCCAGCTTTGTGACGATGAGCTGCTCTGAAGAAAATGGGTAGGAATGAGCATATATAGGAGAATTGTTTTGCCCACCTACACGGTCTTTCTCTCACACATGCATATTTACACGCAAGTGAACATGCTCGGCTTCTACCTGATATGCTTGAGCTGTAAAGGTAAAGCCTTTATTATCTCGGCAGGCAGCAGAAGGTGTCACCTTCATCGGACTAGACACACATGCTACTCAAAACCATGGGAGACAAGATCAGGGGCAAATTAATCGCCAAGATGCCAAGGTCAGTGTCGTGCCCCCATGCACGTGGGCTGGCCAAGGTGAGGAGAGTTTCATACACACACAGACACGTCTATTCTTTCAGCCACCTCAATTGACTCATCTCACGTCAGTCATTCCATCATAGGGGCATCGGTACATGGGGCATGATGTGTGTGTTTATAAAGACTAGGTGTTGTCAGTTAGCTGTCATCCCGGGAATAACAGATTGGGCCTTTTTGATACGTCGGCACTGTTGCAAATTCTTACCTCCTATGAAATGAGATCCAGGAACTCACTGTTTGTGGATGTAAATGTGTGTGTGTGTGTGTGTGTGGTGGAAGGGCCGTTGCTAATGAGGGATGTTTTGAAAACATTTAAAGCCCTAATGATGCTGCTGCAAAAGCAAAGCCTCTTCCGGAGGCTGTGATTTAAGATGGTTAGAGGCTGTGGAAAAATTGTTTCACCCAATTTAAGTCTTGCGTTCCTGTTGTTAAAATATTGGGGTTAGAGGCTAACACAAAGATGAGGAGGTGAACAACCCTGCGGTATGTAGTGTGTGTATTTCTGAAAGTACGAAAGATTAAAAAACCCTTCAAAAAAAAAAAAAATAGCAGCTCTGCGGTTCTCACTTCTCGGTTTTGTCTCAAAAGCTCTTAATTGTCTGGATTTGGCAAGTTTAACACTTCCTGACTTGAGTGGCCTCACCTGAATGTCCTTGCATAACTAAATATGAATGGGGATAAAGGGAAGGCCTAGATGCAGAACAAACACACACACATGCATGCAAATGTATTCAAAATCCATACTGACCGAATTGAACATGCCAAGAGAAAAAATTGAGATTTTAGCTGTGCCTAGTCCTGTCCGCCTGCCAATTTTCCATCAGGAATCTCTCATTAGCAGATGTTTTTGGCCACAACACACACACACCTCAGTGTGATCTGGTGAACCCTAAATTTAACAAGCGCTTACCAGAGCAGACGAGTTAATGAAAGGAAATTACCTTTTCTGCCAATTTCCCCCTTCCATTCAGGTGCTTTTTACTTCACAATTTAAAATGACAGATACTAAATAAACGGATACGTCTCTCCGACGTTTCACTATTTCCAGGAATTGTATGAGGCAGGTATTAACTGCAGTCAGATGGTCTTATTTATCTCCGTTTCCATGTTATCCAATTGCAGACTTATCTGAGCTGTCTGTTTAATTTCTTACAGTGAAATGTAATTTTGAATTGTATATTCATTTTTGAATTGTTAAAATATTGAATAATTGACTTTGAATTACTTTTCGCAATTCTAGCATCCATTTTCGACTAAAACTGCAATGTGTTTTGTTAGTCATTTTAGAAGACTGCGAGACAGGATGACTTTTATTTACACTGCTGTCATCTCTTCCCTGCTTAGCAACAAATCCAATGATTTCCACATAAGAGCAGTGGGGAGACGGAGTGTAGAGAGGAGGATCGGGTAGACGGCCCCTCCAGAGCCCGCTGAAGTGAAGCCGTAGTTGGGTGTGTTGGCCGGTCTCGCCCGGCCGCCCCACAGCAGGTTTGAAGCCTCCTCTATCACTGCCTCCAATCAATAGAAGAGCTGCTCCCCCTGCTGCCTGTCTCATGCTACAACTTCCTCTTCCCTTACCCCTTCCATTGGCACACATCATCACCCTTCTTCACATTTCCTCTCCCTTTATCCCTATTTCCTTCTCTCCATCTCTCCTTCTCTCTGCAGTGAAACAGTCAGGATGGTCCTGATGATACTCGTTTGACAGTGGCTGACATGAGCAGAGGTCTATCAAGGAGGCCTGTAAGGGTATTGGCGAGACAGAAAAGCCACCTGGGAGGCCCGTTCCTACGGATACAGTTGCTGTTTTCCTACTCTGTAGCGCTGTGTTTGTGGGTTAAATTTACTCGTACTGATGCTGGCTTAATTCAATCTCCTGTTAGAAATGTTTCAGCGTGCCAACATAATAACTGTAATCACCTTGTCATCAAGTCCCGTTGAACTCAATCATCCGCCTCTGAAACACACGATTCCCGTGTTTGACATCCTACAGAGTCTTCATGTTACTCTGTGTTCATCTGATCATGCTTGAGAGCTTTGAATTAATTTTTTTTAGGCCTCTTCACTGAGGTAGCACGTAGCCCATGTAATATTAAACGTGGTCAGTTGTCATACTCTTAATTTTACTTGATCAAAGCTTCAAATTAAGTTGCTCTCTGCTGGTAGGCTTTGCGTTCTGTACGTGTCGTGATTGTGTGAAAGGGAAATTTCTAAAGCCATTAATTAGAATTTTCCCAGAATTCCCTAGCAAACAGGGCTGAAAAACAAGAATGTAATATAGTTCTAAAGATTTCAAAAAGATATAAAGCTCACATTAACCTTTTCACAGTTTGACTTCACACTTTGTCTTGTGTGTCTGTTCACATTCAGAATTTATACATCCAATTTAAAAGTAATAATTTGTCTTTTTAAGATTGTTTTTTGCAGATCATACCAGTCTGATTTGTGTGAAGCTGGACTAATAGACTTAGCTTAAGTGATTGCTACAGAGCCCCTAAGGGACATGGTGGCGGAAAAACTATGAGATGGGGGCAAAAATAATAAGTCAATGCATTTGCGTTCTCTCGCAAAATGTTTGCATTCCCCTGAGAAATGTTGGGTTCGGTCACAAAACTTTTGTGTTCCCATGCAAACTTTTGTGTTCTTTGTGAGTGAACGCAAAAAAAAAAAAAACATTTGCAAAAGAATGCAAAAGCATTGCCAAAAAATGTCCTCCCATCTCATTTGTCTAGGGTTTTTTTTCTTTTTGACAGAAATTATTTTATTCAGCAAGGATGCATTCAATTGTTCAAAAGGGACAGGAAAGACATTTGTAATGTTACAAAAGGTTTCTTTTCAAATAAATTATGTTCTTTTAAACTTTTATTAATCAAAGAATCCTGAAAACAAATGTCATGGTTTCGACAAAAATATTAAGCAGCACAAATATTTTCATCATTGGCAATAATGGTAAATATTTCTTGAGCACCAAATCAACGTATTAAAATTATTTCTGAAGGATCATGTGACACCGAAGCTGCTGAAAATTAAGCGTTGCCATCACAGGAATAAATTACATTTTAAAGTATACAGTTAATATTAAGAGATGTCTTTCAAAAACAAAATCTGACCAACCCCATACTTTTCAATGACAGTGTATACACTGTTAATCAGACTTGGTGGATTGGAGGTAATGCCTGACATGCATTTCATCCTTCAAATATTAAATGACGCATTGTGTCATGTTGTAGCGTGCATGTTAATATACTGACTGATGAACTCATTGTGCCCGACAATGTTGGATCTTCTCCTAATCACTCTTTCATTCTCCCAAACAGAAGCATCCTGCCCAGTCCCTAGTCCATTGATTGTACGCGCCATAAGCCCCAAGAGGAAGCTTATTTGGGCCTGGCTGCAGCGTGTGGGTGTGTTAGGAGCACAGGGTGGTCCTGTGGGCTAGAGAGGGCAGCTAACTGGAGTAAACAGGACTCAGCAGGCTTAGTGTTTGTGTTTACTCTGCTGGAGAGGAGGCCATTAGAGCAAACAGCCAGCGTTTCTTCACATGTTGCTGAAAATCACCCCAACCTTCATTCACTCCTGTTTGGCACTACTAACACCCAGCCAGTGTGCCCAGATGGCCCCGCTTTCCAGATCTCTCACTGTTTCTGCCCTCTCTCCCCTCCCTCCCTGCGCCGTGGCGTCATTAAAAGTGTCGGTGAGCGGGAGGTGTAAAAACCGGGTGCCGAGAGAGGGAGCAGAAAACAATTTAGTGGCATTTAAAGATAAAGTCCTGTCCTCCTCCTATTTACATGGCCTATCTATCTAATCCAATCTAGGCTGTGTCTGCATTTTTAATTTGCACATTCAAGCGAGCTTCAGAGAGAAACCTAGGCTTAATTAGTTTAGTTATCTCCCCTCATGAATGGATAAAGTTCCCACACTGCTGGTGTTTCAGATGAAGCCTAATTGGATTTTGAGGCCAAAAACAAAAGGAGAAATAAAAGAAATGAGGGTTAGATAACAGAGGGGAAGACTCAATTGATAAAGTGAAAGGGGAGTGAACTGTTTTCACAGCTGAGGAGAGAGAAAAGACGTGGTCGAGATCCTTATTTGAGGTCAAAACCAATGTAGGAGGGTCTATGACATTTTTTTAAAAAATCTTTTAAAAGAATGAAAATATAATTTAAAATGTTTAGAAATGTACTCTGTTTCAAGCAGTTTTGAAAAACTTTTAAGTTACTTTTAAGTTATGTTACCATCAAGTATACATTTAAAACGTCTTTTCAAATATATGCGATTAAGCTTAGTGAGTAGTATTTTATATTTTTCAAGATTAAAATTAATATATATTTATGTTTTTGGCGAGTCTCTCTGCATGACATTGTATGCCGAACTTACCATAATATTTGAATATATATAATATTTACAATTTTTTTTTTTTACTTTTTTTTAAAGAATTTCATTCTTTAAATGGGATTTTTTTTTCTTAATTATCAGGACTTCATTACTCTATTCTCTTGACATATATGCCCCCAATATCAAAATGCATTTTATTCAGAAATAAACTAAAGCATGCTCATCATTGAAGAGGTGTGATTGTATTTATGAATTGCTTGGTTACGCTTTATTTTAAAGTGTCATTGTTATGGTGTAATTATATATTTAACTTTGAGTAATATTTAGTAACTACATGTACTTACTATAGGTTAGGGTAGGATTAGGTTTTGGTTTAGGGTTAGTTGCAGAGGTGGAAAGTAACGAATTACATTTACTCGCGTTACTGTAATTGAGTAGCTATTTTTTCTGCTTCTACTTTTTTAAGTAGTTTTAAAAATCTGTAATTTTACTTTTACTTAAGTATGTTTTGTTTGAAGTATTGTAGGCCTACTTCGCTACATTTTAAACCACACCCGTTACTGAGTAAAAATAAATAATACAAAGGGAAAACGTGATCCGGAAACGACTGTATTGAATTGAAGGCGGGAGAACGAACGCGCAAAAATCACAAAAAGATTGAGACAGACGGACTGACATACGTCAGACCCAGCTGAAAGCGAAACGCCGTAGTGAACCCCTGGATAGTATGGAAAAACTTTGGATATAGACAAAAAATAGCCGGGTGTTGTCCTGGAGGATATCAAATTAGCAAAAAAAATGTGGATGCAAAGGAGGAAACACATAGAACATGTTCGGGAACACCATCCCTCAGTGCGGATAAAGGTACGTTTATAACTTAAGGCCGAATGTTTTCTGTGATGCAGAGGGAATCCCGGAATTACAGTATAGCAGATGTCACATAAAACACGCAAACTGATGGATGAATGAATACATCAACAGTAAAGCTGTACAATAAATCAAATCGCGACATGGTCTGTGAATATTAAAGCTCAAAACACTGCTATATGAACCGGGCTCGACATTTGTCCGCTTGTCCCGGACAAGTGGATTTTTTGAAGGGGCAAGTGAAAGATAATTTTACTTGACCGACGGACAAGTAGTCTGATAAAACGTCATTAACAAAAATAACTAGGGAATCCATCACCCAAATGCAAGGATGATTCTGCATTCATTACTGTAAGTGGCGATTGACAGTGAATGACAATAATGTATGATGAACTGACGGTAACTAACGTTGCACTGTTGAAGTTCGCGCAGCCTCTCGAGGAGAAACCGAAACAAATGTGCACCGCTCACACAGAGAAACTCAGTTAACACACTGCTGTAAAATGTAGAAATGTGGAGTTTATTTATATTTATATTATAACATTATACAGTTGCAACGTCACATTACCAAGAGTGCTGTTTCAATTATTAACATTAAGTCACTTACATTTTAGATGCAATATTGAGTGTTTTTGTTCTATTTCAGCAGCGAAAATAGTTCCAAAAGATCACAGCAGAGCGCGTGTCACTGCAACAGCGTGTTAGTGAATGATTCAGCGTTTTGAATGAATCGATAGAATCAAAGATTCAATGAACTATTCGTAAATGACTGCCTTATTCTTGAACGAATCAGCGTTTGAACGAATCGACTCAATGACTCACTCATTCAGACGGTCACCTGCTGCCACCTACTGGTGGTTTAGTTTCATCTTTCCAACATTTCTTATTTGTATATTAAAAAAATATTTAAAACAATCTCATAACATTATTTAATGCAGTTGTAATTTTTCAGTGTAAATTATTTAATTTGACTGGTAACAGCCAGTGCCATCTTCTAATGTAATTTATTGATCCAATTTAAGAATATAAAAGGAAATCTGAATCATAGCCTATATTTAATAAGATTAGGGGGAAAATGCCCTTTATAAAAGGTAAAAATATCACAAATATGCATATGTCAAAGCTGATTGAACACTGGTGAGAATATTGCTTCAGAATACATTTTATTTACAACACACACACAAAAAAAATAAAAACATTTTTTTTGCGGACAAGCACATTTTTTACTCGGACAAGTAGATGACAGATTTACTTGTCCGAAGGACAAGCACGTGAACAAGCCCTGATGAATATATGATCGGCTTGTTCTGTCTCTGTGTGAATGAGCAGCGCCGTTTCGTCTACTAGCCTACATACTTAAGTAGCCTACGCGATGCTTGTGGTGTTTAACGTCTCATTTTTTTTGCGGACAAGCACATTTTTTACTCTGACAAGTGGATGACAGATTTACTTGTCCGAAGGACAAGCACGTGAACAAGCCCTGATGAATATATGATCGGCTTGTTCTGTCTCTGTGTGAATGAGCAGCGCCGTTTCGTCTACTAGCCTACATAGCCTACTTAAGTAGCCTACGCGATGCTTGTGGTGTTTAACGTCTCAAAAAACATATTTGGGCATGAACATACAGTATGAACATTTCCACAGCTGATCTGAGAATGAACAATGAACATTTTCATAATTTTATTTGATTGAAAGCCATTATCAAATACATTCTGAATTGAAACAGATCTTCCCTGAAATAGGTCCTCTCTAAAACCCGTCAAAATAAACGGTTTAACTAGATGAAATTGTGAAAGAAATATATTACTATTGTAGGCCTATAGAATACTTGTCAAAATAATAATAATAGCAACAATAAAAATATTACATAATTTAAACATTATTTAAGAATATATTTTTAAATCCATGGTTTAATTTAGTAAAACAGCAGCGCTTTGCCCAAAAAATGAAAGGACAAGTATTTGATTACCACCGTTTTGTTAATCAAGTGTTAATCAAGTGTTAAGTTGTTAATCTAATTCATAATCATTTATTTAGTTCATTAGACATGTTTTATTGAAATTTTAATAAAAAAAAATGGTTTCAAGTTTGTTATAATAAAGCATTTGTTCAACCAAAAAAATAAATAATCAGTTTTCATTCATTTAATGCCATTTTAACTGGTGATAATAATAACCATAATTTAATAATACAGTTTATTTATTAAATCATTAATACTGTGATGCTGTGAAACCTCATTCTATTACAACCCTACACGGGAGAGTTCCCCACCCCGCTGTTAAAAAAAGTAACTCAGTAACTTTTACTCTGAGTACATTTTAAATGAACTACTTTTTACTTTTACTTGAGTACATTTTTAGACCGGTACTTTTACTTCTACTTAAGTAAAATTTCATTGAAGTAATAGTACTTTTACTTGAGTAGAATATTTTGTTACTCTTTCCACCTCTGGTTAGTTGCATGTAATTTTTACTATAGCGAGTAGATGTAAAATGTAACAAAGACACTGTAAAATAAAGTGTTACAATTGCTTTTTAAATAAATAAATCAAAATGTGCATCTCATCATTTTCAAAGGAATTCTCTGAGGCAGATGAAGAAATACGCTTTAAATCATTGCTGCAGTTTTGTCAGTTCATTAGCACATCAGCTTGGGATGTTTTCTGTGTTTTATAAATAACTGAAACCTTTTGCATTTTAAATGACAAAATATAGAACACCCCCTCAAGACCCCTTTAGGGCTTTCAGTGCAATTTGCCAGAAACTGCGCATTTAAATATAAAATCCAGGCCTCAAGAAAAGTAAGCCCACATTCGGTTTTAAATCTCAACCAGTTTTTGCCAGCAATCCTTCATAAGACGGTTTCATTCGACGAGAGCAAAAGTGTCAGCATTTAAAAAAAATTATCATTCTTAAAGAGACAACTGAGCCTGAGTAAATCAATTATTGAACATTACCCTTCATTGTGATATCTGATTCGAACAAGGTCAAGGGAATTATTAATAACCTTCTGTTCTCTTTCACAGGCACGTTTACAAATTAGCACTTCTCACAGGCCTGGGACCTGCTTTACGGAGCCGAGTTTTCTGAGCAGCCTGAAAGTGTGAAAGAGTTCCAGAGGGCAGAGCATTTGGAGAAGTCTAGATAATGAGATTCTTTTGTTAATGCCATTGAACTCGATTCAATTAGTGAAAAGGGCCCATGTTTGTGATATAGCGTGCACACTATACATGTGTTTCTGTATGTAATTGACTTTGTAAGCCCTCAAGGAACAAACTTTAAGCAGTTTTGAACATTCAATGTTATCGTCAAGCACAAGTGGAGAGCCGAGAATGTTTCTGTTTTTTTCTTTAGCCAAGTGAGCTGTTCTGGGGCTGATCTTCTGTGTGCTTGTGTGATGTATAGATTAATTAAATAAGCATATTGATTCCTGTTCTGGCAACACAGAGTGTGGGGTTTTAATTAGCCCACGCTTGAGTGTGTTAAAATTCCTGTCTTATCTGTGTGGAACCAAGTGGAACTGAATGCAAAATCCCAACTTTAATGTATGTAAGTATATTCAACTTTTCCATTAATACTCATTTTAAATGCAAATATATACCCATATTATAGAGGGGGGGGGGGGATAAAAAAAACAGGTGCGAAATGAATATACAATTATTGCAGAAAAGTAAAAAAAAATAATAATAAATGAATATTTTTGTGGCAAAATATTTAAGCACACACACAGTATATATATCAGATCAGGCATAACATTATGACCTAATATTGTGTTGGTCCCCCTTTTGCTGCCATAACAGCCCTGACCTGTCAAGGTATGGACTCCACTAGACCCCTGGAGGTGTGCTTTGGTATCTGGCATCAAGATGTTAGCAGCAGATCCTTTACGTCCTGTAAGTTGCAAGGTGGGGCCTCCATGGATCGGACTTGTTTGTTCAGCACATCCTACAGATGCTCGATTGGATTGAGATCTGGGAAATTTGGAGGCTAAGTCAACACTTCAAACTTGTGCTCCTCAAACCATTCCTGAACCATTTTTGCTTTGTGGCAGGGCGCATTATCCTGCTGAAAGAGGCCACAGCCACCAGGGAATACCGTTTCCAGGAAAGGGTGTACATGGTCTGCAACAACGCTTAGGTAGGTGGTTCGTGTCAAAGTAACATCCACATGGATGGCAGGACCCAAGATTTCCCAGCAGAACATTGCCCAAAGCATCACACTGCCTCCGCCGGCTTGCCTTCTTCCCATAGTGCATCCTGGTGCCATGTGGTCCCTAGGTAAGTGACGCACACATCACGGCCATCCACGTGATGTAAAAGAAAATGTGATAATTCAGACCACGCAACAAACTGCTATTCATTGTATTCTGACACCTTTCTAGAACCAGCATTAACTTCTTGAGCAATTTGAGCTACAATAGCTTGTCTGTTTGAGCCGACCACACGGGCCAGCCTTCGCTCCCCACGTGCATCATTGAGCCTTGGCCGCCCATGACCCTGTCGCCGGTTCACTACTGTAACTTCCCTGGACCACTTTTGATAGATACTGACCACTGCAGACCGGGAACACTCCACAAGAGCTGCAGTTTTGGAGATGCTCTGACCCAGTAGCCTAGCCATCACAATTTGGCCTTTGTCAAACTCGATCAAATCCTTATGCTTGCCCATTTTTCCTGCTTCTAACACATCAACTTTGAGGACAAAATGTTTACTTGCTGCCTAATGTATCCCACCCACTAACAGGTGCCGTGATAAAGAGATAATCAGCGTTATTCACTTCACCGTCATAATGTTATGCCTGATCGGTGTATATATCCACACACATTTTAACATCAATTCAAATATTAACAACAACTGGAACATACTGAATTGCAAAAAGCTATAAACACTAAACATTCTTAAATGATCTCAGATTCTCACATGATATAAAGTGATCTAGGTTTCTAACGTTTATATTGTGTCAGGTATTTAATGTCTCAAATGTGTCTTGCTTGTGATTTAAAGGTTTGTTGGGAGCCCTTCGTCTCTCTCTTGGCAGCAGATAAGTGTGACGGCACATTTTTTGTGCACATCCAAGAACCTTCTGTCCTGCCTAGCGATACCTCGATCTGGTCTCCCTCAGCCATCTTGTTCTTCATAAATTTTTCACCATGCTGTGATCAAAGCTCACCACTGTATTTGTGTTCTGATGTAATGGCCAAGGATGTAACATGAAAATCTACTTAAAAATTACGATCCATTTTATATCAGGCCTAGTGTTGACATGACTTGTTTCTGCGTGGGTATTTTTTAACATGATGATTGATTTATTTTGTTTAGACAGGCAGGAAGTTACAGGAATGTTTGGTGCTGTAGGCGTGTCAGTGGGTGATCCGCATTCATATGCCGTGCACTTGTCTCAATATTGCAGCCAGGCCATGCAGCTGAACTCATCAAAGATAAGTGTGAGCTCAAGAAACTTTCACATCACTTTCAAACACATTCTCTTTAGCATTCAATGAAACAAAATGTAATTTAAAAAAATATAGAAATAAGTGTTTTCAATTCTTTCCCTATAAGCCTAGCAGAAACATCACATAGAGGATTATGGGATTGACTAGAGTGGAGCAAGCTTTGGGAGTGTCAAAAAATAAGAAATGGCAATTTGACAGGTGAAAAGCGCTGAATGGCAGACAATTGCTGTGAGATTATTTTGTCTTGTGAGAATTTTGTTTATTTTTCCCTCTAAACTGTAATTGTGCATATATTATGCATTTATTGATTCATCAGAGGCTGAACTAGACACTTTTTGGATGTATTTTTTATGGAGTTTTTTCTATGCCAGTGCAATGTTTTAATGTCCCCATGAAATCAAAATAGAAGTTTAGTATGAATATGTTAGTCTTACTGTTCTCAATAAGCTAGTGTGCTCCAAAACAATGACAAAATTCACATTTAGAAGAGATAATCATTCAAAACTTATAGTCTCTCACTTCCGCCAATATGAATCAATGATTTTGTTGACATCACTCTGCACTTCAGCTTCTCATTAGATTTTCTGTCCAATCAAACACTCTCTAGAATCTAAAGCGTTCGGCCTCCTACATTATAAATAGACGCTGAAGCTGTGGCTAAAATCAAGGGGATTGTTAGCATCCCATTGACTCCCATTCATTTTGGCCTCACTTTGACAGTGAATATCTTTACATCTGAGGCGTTTAAAAACTCCATTCGTCCATTGTTTATTTCTAAACAAACACGACAATGTATAAAAGGCTCCAATACCTTGTATCTTACACTATTGCCCCGTTGAAGCTGTTTTTGTCAAATATAGGCTAACGATTGCGTCATAACCACGCGACTGTGTCGCGTTGTTGAGCAAATTACCATGTAGACCCGAGGAGAAGCTGGTAGGCAATCTTTTACTGTCTATGAGGCAATCGGGGGAACGTGGAGGCATAAACGCCGATAGAGATGTTGCAGAACCTGCTTCATTCATCAAAAGTCTCTGCAAGATTTGGTGATTCAGATTTCACTTTGCACAACTACTAGAAGTCTTAGAACTGTCAGACAGGTTGCTCACGTCACATCTACGTCGTCAAGCTCAGTCTGAGGCTGCGCAGTACGCTCAGCCATCAGGAAGTGAGTGCTTCTGACTTCAATTTTCTCCGTTGAAGTCTATGGGGTCGCTCTGTCCATTTCTTTTACTGTCTATGGCTAAAATCGGTCACTTGTGCTGCGTCCCAATTCGCCTACTTATACTACGTCCTAAAAGTATGTACTCTTTTTGTGAAGAAAAAGTACATACTTTTGTGTGTAGCAGAAGAGCAAGCCTTGGGACATACTACTTTGTCATCTATAACGTACTCTGTTGCTTAGTTCAAATCCTCCACATTTAATTTAATTTCCTACCCTATCGGAGAGAAATGTAGTAGCACGTTGATCTGCCATTCGTGGGTCTTTTAATGCAGAGACTCCTCTCATGTGTTTGCAAAGTTAATGGCCAAACATTATCATTACAAAAGTTCACAATGCTGCTGCAGGTGAAATATAATGTGGCTAACATTGAATAAATATCTTTTCGTCAGGTTAAATACTGATAATTGCTCACTCAAACCCCTTTATCTAATCCTCTCTACTTAACCGTCAGACTCTCGTAACCGTCATGTTTGTAGTTTTTTAACACTTTTTATCCGCGTTTGTAGTTCTAATCGAATCCTTGTCCATCTCGCAATGGGTTGTGGGCAATATCAGCCGTTAGAGTGCGCATTGATCTGCACTTCGAATTATGACCGGAAATAGTAAACCATCCGGGAATCTTTGGAATACTCTTTTCAACACACTACGATTTGGGACATTCTAATTCTTTTTTCGAATACTATTTAGTACGGATAGTATGCTAATTAGGACGCAGCGTTGGTCACACATTTACGATTTTCGACATGGTTAATGGCACACTATATAAGGTTTAGGGAACGATTCAGACAGTGTAAATATTAGTGCTGGGCAAATTAACGCTAACGTTAATTTTTTCATTTTAATGCATTCTAAACCATCTAAGTGCGACAAGACACAAGAGAACTGGCTGTCTGTGTGGCTGCGTCTCAATCAGATCCCTAGTTGCGCCAGTCTCGTGCACACACCGAGTTCTCTTTCGCTCTTAAACAAACAATAACAACAACACAGAGAATATGTTGCCAAAATGCCGGTTTTGTCGAGTATTCTCATAATAGGAGTCTTAAATGAGTTAAATAACGTCTTAAATGAATGTGAGAAAATGAGATGCGCGTGACAGCGCGTCAGATCCGCGTCATGTTCGGCAGTGGCCAATCTTAAAGTGACAGCAGCACTGATGATGTCTGTCATTAATGTTCATCAAAGAACAACGGTAACAGAGAAAAGATGATTAATCTATATTTAATGTATTATTTATGCAGTTAAGAAAGGTGTTTGATAACTATTACATTTATATATATGTCTAACAGGGAAGACCACAGGTAAATATAACATTTATTATAATGGGTTTATTTAAGGATTGTTTTAAGTTCACTTAAATTAAAAGTGTTTTTTAAAAGCCTAATAAATGTTGAAATAGGTAGCTTTCATTTATACTGTAATGTAATGTCATTAATGTTTCATAGAGATATTATGTCACATGCCTGTCCTGTCTTGTGGAGCACTTGGTGTTTTGTTGTTTTGGGCTATGTGCTCGTGTCTCTGTCTGATCCCTCCCCCTTGTTATCTGATTAGTGTTTGATTTCTCCCACCTGTTCCCTCCTGATTTCTTCCCATTTAAATAGTTCCCTTGTGTTCACAGTCCTTGTCGGTACGTTGTCTAATGTCTCCCTTCCGTGATCCGCTCCCTTCCCCTATATGTTTGTGTTCAAGTTGTTATGTTGTTTTGATTTATGTTATGTTTTCCCCCTTGTGGGTTTTTGTTTTGGATTATGTTTGTTTTGTTAATAAACCTGTCCCTTCCAGCATTTGAGTCCTCACCTCAAGTTTTCTTATTGTTTGACGTAACATATTAGTATCAGTGATACTGGCCTTCATTCATAAAAAGATGCCATTACAACACATATTTAAAATATGCTGTCTTTAAATTGTTTCTACATTAATTTGGAGAGTAACTGAAATTATTACAATATCAAAAATATTAAAAACTTGCGATTAATTACAGAAAAAAAAAAAAGCTTTCCTGTAGCTCAAACAATAGAGTTTGGCGCCAGCAACGCCAAGGTCATGGGTTCGATTCCCAGGGAAAGCAAGAACTGACGAAATGTAAAATGTGTACTTTGAATTCAATGCAAGTCGCTTTGGATAAAAGCATCTGCCAAATGCTTAAATGTAAAACCATGCCATTAATTAGATTTTTTTTTTATTCGATTCCCAGCGCTAGTAAATATGCTTCCCATTGGGGCGAATGAAGTCTAGTTTCACGTTAGTGTTACGCAAACCGTCGCAGCGCGTACAGTCTGCTCTTGTCAAGAGACATGATAGCACTGAGGGGCTTATATGGGCGAGTCGGCGCATACCACAAAACGTATCGGACCCATTTGAATTCTTCACAGAATGCTGTATTTTAAAGCGATATCGAAGAGATTAAGAGAAACAGTTAGAGATTAGGAGGAAACTGCGGCTTTATCGAGCTCAACGGGTCTGGCCGAGCTGTGATATAAACAAAACGTTATTAGCTATTTTAAAAAAGGGGAAGAGCTGTTCGATATGTCCTGCCCTGTCTTTCCTGTTTCAGTGGAAATTACATCAACATATTGAACTATACTGCCCATTTCAAGGCACTTCAGTGGACCTTTAAGAAAAGGAGGTTCTCTTTCTGTGAGGCCCAGCTTTTCTTCTTCCTGTTAGAGTGACTCAAGTAGACTTGCCTTGCCTATCTTTCTGACATCGATTTCTCCTGCTGCCAACTGCTGAACACCATCTTACCAAGGCTTTACTGCCTTTTATGTTCCTTAATCCTGGGCTATTTTAGCATAATGCTAATGCACTGTTTAGACTTCATAGCCACTCTGGAGGTCTTTGTGAGGTGGAGAGAAATCTTACCTCAGTTCCACCTGCAACATTGGACAAAATATATTTGGGGGACTTCATGGGAGTTTAACAAAATAAAGCATTTTTTAAAAAGTGACAGACTGTTGTTTTGGTATATTGTAGAACTGAAACAGTGCAGCTTTCGAAATTACAATATATTTTGTTTAAACCTTCAAATGTCATTATATATTACAAAATGTTTTTCAAGGTGCAAGAACATTATGGGGAAAAAAGTCTTGACTTTTTTTTTTTTACAATGTATTTTTAAAAATATAAATTTTTAAAAATATATTTGATAGCCAAATACCTGTAAAAGGGAATGTAATTAAAACTTCTCAAACATGCATTTATCTAAACATCTTTCAAAATCTATATTAGCAAATATTAGCTAATAATTTTTGTATGTTTTAATATATTTTTGAAATATACAATAACATTCAAAAGTTTGGGGTCAGTAAGATTTTTTTTTACAGAAATAACTACTTTTATTCAGCAAGGATGCATTCAATTTAAGTGACAGTAAGGACTTAAAAAAAAGTCTGTTTTTAATAAATGTTGACAAAATGTATCACGGTTTCCAAAAAATATTGAGCAGCACAAATTTATATATATAAGAAGTAGTATTACCTGAGCACCAAATCAGGATATTAGAATGATTTTGAAGGATCACTGGAGACTGGTGTAATGATGCTGAAAATGTAACTTTGTGATCACAGGAATAAATTACATTTTAAAATATAATAATATTTTTTGAGCATAAGAGACATCTTTCAAAAACATTACAAAATCGAAATACATGATTGTTTATTTATTTTGCCATGCATGTGGAGAAGACATGGAATATAGTGCCTGAGTAGTATGGACATTCTTTCGACCAGTACTTTATTAAAATTTCTGGTCACACTTTAGATTAGGGTCCAGTTCACACTATTAACTAACTAACTACAAATTGTCCTCACTAAACTCCTAGTTACTGCTTATTAATAGTTAGTAAGGTAGTTATTAAGTTTAGGTATTGGATAGGAATTGGGTAAGATCAAGGATGTGGAATACGGTCATGCAGAATAAGGCATTAATAAGGGCTTTATAAGTAACAGCCAATATCCTAGTAATATGCATGTTAATAAGCACTAGTTAATAATGAGAATTGGACCCTTAAACTTCCAAATTTGTTTTCCATGGAAAAAAGGATGTCAGATGGGTTTGAATGGCGTTAAGAAGAATAAATCACAGCAGAAGTTACATTTTTTTGCCAGAAGGATTACTTTTGAAACTCCGAATACAACAATGAACACCCTTTTGTCATACTTGATTGACAAGGCCTACCCAGATGGGTGTGTTAGCGCATCCAAGAGGTCAGTGTTTAATTGCATTATTTTAAAGCTTCCACCACCCACTACTACTAAAGAGACACAATGACCACCCTGTCACGTCTGCTACTCCAAACACACACTCATCTAAATCGCATTAGAGTTCACTGAAAATAAGCACCCTATCTATTCATAGATGTCCATTGTCTCTTGACTTCGCTTCAGACTCACATGATGCTTCTCAGTGGTTGAGTGAGCAGGAACTGTCTTTTCTCCCAGAAAATCTCTCAAAAAGCTTTTTAATTACGACAAGCCGTGTTGGCATCCATACATCCTGAACTACCCATCCCAATGTCTTCACTTCATCCTTCAGAATGTCCCTATAATGACCCGTGTGGTATGTCTTTCTTTCTTTATTCATTTTAGCTCCTCAGTGGCTTTTTGTTTTGTCCTTTCGAATAGCCTGTGCCAAGCTTTTGCTCATTAGAGAGTTTGGTGAAGTGTGGCAGGGTCCATTCAAGCCCTCCAGCTGTAGAGTCTTTCACCTATTCCCTGAAAGAATTTAAGGTTGCTCTGCTGGTCGGTCTGTTTATCTGGCAGACACTGGAGGGACAAACAGAGACCTCTTCCCATTCTCCCCACGGCTCCAGTCCCAGTCGCACCTGTTCGCCGTGCTAGTGTCCACGCAAAAAGCCAACTCATTAGAGGCGGAGGCCATTGTGGGGCATCTTTTAGGAGGAGGTGAAGTGGAAAGGTCCAGACTGCTGTGGGCAGCAGGAACCCGAACCTCCATTCTGCGCTTGCACAGAGGAGCAGGCGTGACCCAGAGCCAGGACAGTTATTAATCGCTGTCACAACCTGTGCTAATTGCTGCGTTATTTACTGCACTGTTGCTCCTGCACTTTTGCACAATGATCTTTTATGTGGTGAAATTGTGGATTTGTGAGTGATTGACTGATGCAGCTGTGAATGGAGGCCTGATTTGTTTCCATTTTGGCTATTTTGAGCATGCACATGGTATACTAAAGATCCAGTCAGCCTCGATTGTGTATATCAATTGTCATTGTATAAGTGACCCAGGGATTGTTGGAACTAACTGGATTAAGCCTCACTGCCTTTGCTGTAACTAAACAGGTCACGCTTCATGTGTGGCATTACGGCTACGCTGTGTGTCATTCTGGGTCGCTTTTACCCGCTCCCTGACCCCCTGAACTCCCTTCAGGGACAGACCCCTGAGCAAACTGACCCTTTTTGGTCGGCACTGGCCAGGTGGCTCCTGACAAGCTCTGACAAAAACAGGAAGCATACCTCTGGACACGGCAAGCCCCAGTGGGGCTGTCTGATTGGCTGCTGACTCAGCGCTGCTGCCCAGGAAGTCCTGACCCAGGAAGTGTCCAGGGACTTGGACAAGATGGCTGAATAAATAATGTGTGTGGAAGCAATGTAAGAAGCAATGAATCAACAGGTCAGGTTGATACTCGGACGTGTGAGAGATATTCGGCTATTAGTTCTAATCTTAGTTTTCTGATGACGACGATGATGATGATGTTACATTAAAAGAACATTATGGAATGTCAAAACAAATTTATTTCAAGCCATCTATGCCTTAAGTTTTCTGTACAACCAAAGTTTTGTAAAATAGTTATTGTTATATACTACTGTTCTATAAAAAAGTAAGACTCTTTTTTTTTAACTTATATTTAAATTTTTAACCACAGCATAGCATACAATACAGTGTGGCATTGGCATTATTCCAACAAAATTGTTCAAATGTTCAATCTTAATTATGTCGTACACATTATACAGAGAATGAAATACACCTAGTACAGGGGGAGGAAAGGGAGAAAAATAATAATAAATAAAATAAACAAAAATAAAAGAATGCATTGATCAAAAGAGACAGCAAAGAATATTTAACTGTTACAAAAAATTGTAACAGGTGAAGTGAACAACATTGATTATCCCTTCATCACGGCACCTGTTAGTGGGTGGGATATATTAGGCAGCAAGTAAACATTTTGTCCTCAAAGGCTCATGGATGCACGTGGGGAGCGAAGGCTGGCCCGTGTGGTCCAATCAAACAGACGAGCTACTGTAGCTCAAATTGCTCAACAAGTTAATGCTGGTTCTGATAGAAAGGTGTCAGAATACACAGTGCATCACAGCTGCACATCCGCAGACCATTCAGGGTGCCCATGCTGACCCCTGTCCACCGCCGAAAGTGCCAACAGTGGGCACGTGAGCATCAGAACTGGACCACGGAGCAATGGAAGAAGGTGGCTTGGTCTGTAGAATCACATTTTCTTTTACATCACGTGGATGGCCGGGTGCGTGTGTTACTTACCTGGGGAACATTTGGCACCCGGATGCACTATGGGAAGAAGGCAAGTTGTGATGCTTTGGGCAATGTTCTGCTGGGATACCTTGGGTCCTGCCATCCATATGGATGTTTTCAGCAGGATAATGTGCCCTGCCACAAAGCAAAAATGGTTCAAGAATGGTTTGAGGAGGACAACAACGAGTTGTTGACTTGGCCTCCAAATTTCCCAGATATCAATACAACCGAGCATCTGTGGGATGTGCTAAACAAACAAGTCCGATCTATGGAGGCCCCACCTCGCAACTTACAGGATTTAAAGGATCTGCTGCTAACATCTAGGTGCCAGATACCACAGGTCTAGTGGAGTCCATGCCTCGATGGGTCAGGGCTGTTATGGGAGACCAACACAATATTAGGATATATTGTGTCATAATGTTATGCCTGATCGGTGTATATATATGATGCATCAATTATGATGGAAACTGCATCCAATCTTACAGTAAAGTCAAGTAAGTTCAGTGATGGTTCATTTTTGTTGTAAAAAGTTATTAATTTTGTTCATTTATCTATACAGCACAGAAGAAACAGCACAAAAGATCTTATATTTGGAAATAATCAAACATATCAGAGCATATAGTAGAATATACGTAAATGATAAAAGAAATCAATAACATTTAAAATAATCATCTAAAATAAGGCATAAAAAGGATCTAACATTTATAAAGAAAAGATTAATATGATTCATAAAAATGAAAACGTAATCAAATAAATTAATAAAAGACATCAATAAAAATTAAACACACACACTCACACACGCACTGTTATAACTGACTACTGCTCAACATGTCCACCCATTTAGAAGTGCCATTTCTATTCAACAGGTAAATAAATATTCTCTTTAAACACAGCACTTCATTCCATTAATAATGTTTTTTTTCTTTGTGCAATGTAAATGTGTTGCTAGAGCCTCTTAGAAAGAGAACCTCTGCCTCCTGTGGAGTGTGTGTGTGTGTGTGTGTGTATGTATGTATGTGTTTTCCTTTTTCTTTCTGCCTGTATGTGTGTGTGTGTGTGTGTGTGTGTGTACTGTGGTCAGGACTGTGGTTTGAAGTGGAGTTTGCAGGTTTGACAGATGAGATGACTACAGAAGGAAGGCACTGCGGTGTGAGGTGGTAAGGCCGAGGGTTGAGAGCAGATGACCTACACTTCTCTGAGGGAGAGGAAGCACAGTTCAAAGGTGCAAAGGTCATTGTCTTCCACCTCTCTCATTCCATTCCCTCCCTCAAAACCTCTCTTGCCATCTTCTACTTCTCTTTCTACTCCTTTCACAGAAAGTGACACCTGCTGAGCATCTTGGGCCCCGTTGCACAAATTTATGTTGATGTCAGCAATGAAAACAGCACCACATCTCCAAATATTTGTAGAACAGCAGTCCGTCCATTTTCTCTCTTTCTTCTACACCTCTCTCTTTCCCACTTTCTCATTCTCTACCATCTCTTCCTCCTTTATTTAGTTTTTTATTGATTTATTTTTCCAAAGCCCCAGCCTGGGACAATGCGGCTTTCACACATGATGTGAAATGTTGTTTCTGTAGAGATTATTAACACACGTTTGTAAGGTCTTTTCTCCGGGTGGGATCAGAGCTGAAGGGCGGGATAAACTTGCATTTTTCTATTTTACATCTCTTCTGTTGAACACAAAAGAAGATATTTTGAAGAATGTTGATAACCAGACTGTTGACTTCTATAGTATTTTTTCTCTATTACCAACGTTCTTTAAAATATCTTCTTTTGTGAGTAAGTGATGACAAAATGTAAATTTTTTTGGGTGAACTATCCCTTTAAAATAAAACATTTAAATGTAATATTATTCACAATCAGTACTGACCAACGCAAATGACTACTACATAGGCGGCTGTCTATAGCGAGCTACCTTTTGGAGGGAGGCGATGAATAATTTCAACTAAGGTACATGTTTCCGCACGACTTGTGATATACAATCCTAGAAATTTTTCTCTGACTATATTGCACCAATTACGCCTTGTGTCCCATATTTTCTGCTGGTTATTTAGAAATACACTGTTCCTAGACCAATTCGCAGATGAATCATTCTTTGTGTTCTTTTCAAGGAATCGGTTAACAGTGTTAGTGTAATCGTTTTACCTTTCAGTTTGAATCATTTGGTTTAGCTCACTCACACTCTGAATGTCGTGTATCTGAATGGTGCGTTCACGCCATGTCGCTAGAGATTCCAACTTGTAAAAAGCATTCACGTCCTCGTAGAACTCGTAAACTGGGATTTTTCTGAGCGCTCCTACTTGTAACACATGACCGCTGTGCCAACTGACCAGGCGATGATGGTGTTGCCATAGAAATGCATATTCCCAGTCCAAGGACATGAACAGCTCCGAATAGAAAGTCATGTTTTGTCATCTCGAAATTACGGTAATTTTGACATGGTGAGAATGCAGCAGGCCTTATGTAGCCCCGTCCCATTTCAGCACTGTGCTCGTTGTGTTCTGTCTTCCGGTTTATATTTCCACTGCATGAAGGTAAGATCTTTCGGATTTATGAATAGACTGCTCGTTTTAAAATCTTACCGGTCAACTGACATTTGTTATGACATCCGCTTTAAACATTACAATGCTCATGATAACTTTCGTTAACTCTAAAATAAGTAAATTCACTTCACCAGCTAATTACTCTCAGGCAGCGATACCATACAGAGATACCGCAAAAATGAAAGTTCAACTGCGTTTAACTTCACTTTGGCCGCATTTACACTGCAGGTCACCAATTCCGATTTGGTGACTATATCCGGGGGGTTTTTTGACGACCCGCTTACATCATCTTTTAAAAGCGAGCTGTATCCGATATTTACATTTACACTATAGGCCTACACTGACGAAGCAGCCCAAGACGTTCTGACCCGGAAAAGGAAGTAAAACAGCAGGATATGCAATGGATGCAGACAAAATGACCTTCTTTAAAGGTCAGCAAAACATTGCCCTCGTAAGGCGGAGAACAAAGAGGAGAGCCATTAGTGCATCTGATCGCAGTTCATGTCCACCTGAGTTGACGTCATTCGCCTCCGAAAATATCCGATTTGACCGCTTACATGCACGTATCCGAATCATATTGGATTTATTGCCACATATGAGTGAGGCTTGAATCCGATCTGAGGATATCGGAATTCATGCGGAATTGGGTCACTTGAACCACGCAGTGTAAATGGGGCCTTTTAGAAATGGGGCACTTCCCCTTGGGGCAGGGGTAGGGAACGTTGATCCTGGAGAGCCACAGCCCTGCAGAGTTTAGCTCCAACCCTGAAAAAAACCCTCACCTGCCTGTAACTTTAGTAATCCTGAAGACCTTGATTAGCTTCAGGTGTGTTTAATTAGGGTTGGATCTAAACTCTGCAGGGCTGTGGCTCTCCAGGATCAACGTTCCCTACCCCTGCCTTGGGGGAATCACCACAACCATTTTAAAGTGCATTGAACTTAGTCAGGTGGATGAAGTTTATTTGGACATTTACATTTACATTTACATTTATGCATTTGGCAGACGCTTTTATCCAAAGCAACTTACATTGCATTCAAGGTACACATTTTATTCATTTTTGTCATTTTTGGACAGACCCTCGACTCCTCGATTTTGACCGAGTGAGTTTACTCAACATGTACACTTCAGGCTGATCCATAGACCACAATGCACCATGATTGTGATGTTACAGCAGATTGCGCTTAATTTAACCCCCCCCCCCCCACCCCCAACTCTAGTGTGTGATATTGCCATTATTTTGACATTTAATCACATTTAATACTTAAGCTGACTGTTTTTTTAACACTTATAGTTTTTGTATTGTTATCATTTTCTTTTGTGTATTTGTTAATATTTTATATTTAATATAAATACATTATTGTATTCATATAATATAATATATTATCTTATTTTTTATCTTTTTTAACAGCCCAAGTTTAAATGAAGGCCAATAGAATGGTGCTTTAAACCATTTAAAAAAATAAAAAATAAATCAGCTCAATAGAAGAAAGTAATCAAGGGCTTAGATAGAGCTTTCCATTTAAACACATTTAAATGGTTCTGCCAGTAGTGGGCACTTGTGCAACGTAAACAATGACGTACATCCGAGTAAACGAGACGGAGGGAAGTTAGCGAGGGGAAAAACATTTGCGAGGGAAGAGCATAAAACTTTGGATTTAAACGCAGTGATGGTCTGTATATCGTGTGTCTTATATACCGTGTATTTTATATGTGGTGAATCTTATATGTTCCGTTGGAATTTGAATTTGAACTAGCGATGCCGTTTCACTAATGAATGACTCTTCAGTCTTAAATCGTTTCGCAATTCATTCTATAAATCATTTAGGCAGCACACTCTCATGTGCAGCATATTGTCGAGACAGAAATTAGTCACTTTATGACACAATACAAAGAACAAAAATAATGGAATAATGTAAACCAAGCCTGCAAAATTGGCCTATCGTTTGCCATATGGAGATATTTATCAAGTTCAACACATGCAATTGAGAATGAGGAGATGTCGTCACGACACAGCGCCCCGCCCCCCTTCCGCCATTTTGGGGGTCTGCCCGCCAGGTAATGGATTCGGACACTGGAATATCTCGGAGACTGGAGAAGAGATATTCTGATGATTACTATGTACATAGTTTTCCAAACTCAACTGAACATGAAGTTTTAATCCACCCAAGCCGATCTGAGAAAGCAGCGGCTGGTAAAGGTACGCCATTATTTCACCACAGGGTGTCAGTCATGATCTAAACCATAGACCGTAAAAAAATATCAGATCTAAACTAGTGAGCGCGATGCTGAAGTGTGAGACACCTGATCAATACGAACCTTTATTTATTTGTATTAAACATGTTGATCACTATTCTGTCATTTTTCATTGTCAGTCATGTTACTGTATGTTATAAACATGTTTATGCCCAAAACAATTAATTAATTTTCAAGGTAGGCCTAGTTGACTGTCATTTTCCTCTACTGTGTGCATCACTGTTTAAGATTAATTCAATATTTAACATTGTTAACGTTACATTCATTTAAGGCACGTACCGAGCATTAATTCTACTTAAGAAGGCTGGAATAAAAGCACCAGCGCACACAAACGATCATTTCAATTTTTAGTCAAATTAATTAAAAAATATAAACTCAACAGGTATAAAATATGATCAGTAAGAGAAAAACACTGCTATGATGACGAGCACTGGACTGCTGCAGGATAGTGGGGAGATATAACTTATTTATTATTCAGAATGCACAGGAAATATATTTATAGAAACATTTCAGTGTAAGGTGGTAACGTTAAAGAGTTCGGAGTTCTGCCGTGGCAGCTTGTATGGGTCAACGTTTTTGATATCAGCTTCTCTAAATACCTCAGCTTGGCGCTGGTAGTAAGTTTCTCCCTGTAAGAGACCTCTTCTTCTCCATTTCTTCTAAGTTTTCTCGTAATTTCTCCGCTTAAACGCCGCGATGATAATTCCTCGAGCCGTCTTTCCTGCTCTGATCTCTGTATCGCTCTTACAATGTTACCCCTGGCAACCGATAGCGTGGGATCCCAGAATGGTGTAGGGCTCAGACTCCGCCCACGACCATGACGTATCTCCTCATTCTCAATTGCTGCTTATGAGCGACCCTGTACAGCAGGTAAACAGAACAAATACTATCAGTACACGAAAGCATTTAAAGTATAAAAACGACCATGGCATGTGTTTTTGGACATATACATGGTAATTTGTACAATAGCAGCCTATACTTGACAGCACCACTTAACCTTACTGTACGCAGTAGGCCACCATTTTTTTTTCTTCTTCTTTGTACTTATTGTATTTGCATATTGTACTTATTACAATTTGTAATTTGCTTAGTTTATTCTGCCTATTTCTACATCCATAGCATGGACTTTGCATATCATCACGGCATTATTGTTATTGTATATTTGTTTATAGATGTCCCATTTCATTTTAGCATGGCCCATATTGTATAATGTCTTGTATTGTGACTTAGTGATACCTTCTTCTAACCACACATAAATGTTTTGATGTGAGTTTGGTTTGCTGAGCCTTTGGTTTGGATTCAAGAACACGAATTGTGAGATCTGGAATAAAACCCAACCAACTGCTCCTGGGTAGTAACTGCTTTAAAGGGTTAGTTAACCCAAACATTCTGTCAATAATCCAAACCCGTAAGACCTTCGCTCATTCTCGGAACACAAATTAAGATCTTTTTGATGAAATCCAAGAGCTCTCTGGCTTCTCCATAGACAGCTAGCTAGCCTATTTAATTACCACTTTCAAGGTCGAGAAAAGTAGTAAAAACATTGTTAAAATAGTCCATGTAACTCCAGTGGTTCAACCTTAATTTTATGAAACAATGATGAAGACTCAGGAGCTGCACTGTTTTTACAACGTAAC
Source organism: Gobio gobio (assembly GCF_949357685.1). NCBI lineage: Eukaryota > Metazoa > Chordata > Actinopteri > Cypriniformes > Gobionidae > Gobio > Gobio gobio. Next base: position 38,005,054 of record NC_137103.1, read on the forward strand.
CTGCGTAGGAGACTGGCACAGGCTAGAATGACATTTTTGAATAAAATCGTTATTTTTGTTTGTTTTTGCACAAAACCTATTCTCGTCGCTTGAACCACTGGAGTCACATGGACTATTTTAACAATGTTTTTACTACCTTTCTGGGCCTAGAAAGTATTAATTAAATAGATGTCTATAGACAGGTCAGAGAGCTCTCTGGATTTCATCAAAAATATCTTCATTTGTGTTCGAAGATGAACAAAGGTCTTGGGTTTGGAACGACATGAGGGTAAGTAATGACAGAATTTTCATTTTTGGGTGAACTATCCCTTTAAACTACAAAAATTAAGTATTTGTATTATTTTACTGTATATATATATATATATATATATATATATATATATATATATATATATATATATATATATATATATATATATATATATATATATATATATATATATATATATATATTATATAATATAATATAATGTGTGTGTATATGTGTGATATACCACATATCCTTGAGGGCAGTGATAGGCCAAAAGCTGTGACATGTTTGAATACTCTCTAAACATGGTCTTTTGTTGTGTTTTGTGTTTAGATTTTCCCTGTGAAAACATTATCGCCATCTCGCCTGTACCGTTGACTCGTGGGGAGCGACAGTGGTCAAAGATGTGGTTAACGGCTTAGCCTGTCGTCCCAAGCGCTCGGTCACACACTCCTCAAAGTGGCATCGCCTGAAGGGCACTGATAACACGTATCCTGTGCTCCTATTGGCTGATGTCCAGAGAGCCGGCAATCTCACACGGAAGAATCTGTACATTAGAGGAAAGGTAGGCCAGAATGTGAAGGGGTTTTAAGGTATTAGAGGGAAAGCCAGGATGGCATGCATTTTCCCGGCCTGTTGTGGATGACCTTTCCCTCTGCCCAGTGCTTTTGTGAAGGATCAGCATTTTTGGTTCATGTGAATCCGCTCTAGCTTTGAAGGGGAGGGGCACAGCAGGGGGACGCTAAAGAGCCCTGAATTTGTGTGTGTGCGCATATGTGTGTTTCAGTATGTTTCAAGTGTGGTGTGCATGTGGACCATATAAGATCTAATGTAATCCATGATGGTGGTTGGAAGAGGCTATATGTAATCATATTTGTGAGATAGCTTTGGCATGTGAAGGGAAGGCTGGGTTTCTGCACCCCCAGCAGCCTCCCCCGAGTTCACACTTAAGCAGTGTAGGGTTTGGACCAGCGCCATGCCTGCAGGGTTGGTACGGCTGGCCCCTCTCCCCAGCCCTCTCTACCTTTCTTTTTCTCAGTCTCTCTTTCTCCGTCAGAGGAATGTCCAACTCGCTGTAGGAATGAGTACAGAAAGAGATAATACAGAGAGATCTGGTTAATAAAGCTTGACTTCTTCATTCACACATCATGCAATACTACAATGTTGAGAAAGCTACTTCCAAGCTACATTTCTAATTGAAAGTAGTTATGCTACAATCAAGAGACATTTCTGATGAGTTTGGAAGTACACTGATGCTATTTAAGTGACCGTGTTCTTTTAAATCTACAACTACTATGTGATACTGTTTATTTTTACGATCAGAGCAGTATTAATCCGTTTTATATATTTTTGTATTATATTACATAGGGGTGTAACGGTACACGTATTCGTACCGAACTGTTTCGGTACAGGGCTTTCGGTACGGTGCACGTGTGTACCGAACGGTTCTGAATGCAATCTTTAACAGTCAACAGTAGGCTTGTTTTAAGCGCGGAACATTCTTCAATCCGAGTTCCCACACGAACATATTAAAGCAGCACTAGGTAACTTTTCAACCTTCATAATATATTTTCAAGACTCTTGTGATGATACATCGACTTACAATAGGTTGAATGACACGTCTGCCATAGCCTGACGGGGTCTGTATCGTTTTTAATCGTACTTTTAAACTTCGGGTTTCGGGTAGTAACCCGAGAACAAAAAGAACTACAAAATTCGACTGCTTTACGGCATATACGTCACTTCCACCACCACCCCCACTTCCTTAAATTCGGACGTGCAACTAAACAACTATCGTTTGTTTGCCGGATGTTATAGTCATGGCCGAAGCAGCACAGAAAAATAAGAAAGCAAAGGTTTTGTCGGAGGAAAGCAAAAAGAGGAAACGAGAAAGTGATCGGATTAAAGGCAGGACGAGGATCAACATTGGGCCAGCGTTTGCTCGCTGGCGTGAGCTGAAGGAGGAGGGGCTACATTCTTGCAAGTAAATACATAAGACGTACAAAATCATATTTTACGATACCTAACATGTCTGTGATATTGGTTTATTTGTCTTGCCTCAAGCTATAATGCAAATCGATTTTTCAAATTTTCAGATTCATCTATGGTAGCTTGATATTATAATATTGACGATATATGGTTATTACCTACCACTCAAACATTGAATTGAAGTATCATATAGATTCTGTAAAACGGGAACCAATAGACTAGGCTACTATAATGACGCTGGCTTGTAAACGTGAGCATCGCGATCATTTGGCGTTTGAAAAAAATAAAACCCATGAAATGATATTCATGTGACATGCTGAAACATGTGCCACTGTACCTGGGATGAAGACATTTCACACGCGACGCAAGCAGAACACCTGCATGTGAACTCCATAGACAGGTGAACTCCTGCTGCAGTGTTCAGGGCTATCATGGTTGTCATGTCAACAAATGCACGTGCGCAGCATCCCCTGAAAGAGTTTACGACAGTAGTAGAGGACAATACTGTTTCCCAACTGTAGGGGGACCCCGAGAGCAAAACCTACCTAGTGCTGCTTTAAGTATTCAATCCATTTTATCACTAAATTTAAAAGATAAATGCCGTTTTGACGCTCTCTTACGCTTGATGATGACTGTATAGGCGCGTCAGTTCAAGCGGCCACAGCGCACAAACGCGTGTGAATGCGATCATCTCTTCCTAAAGAATAAACATGAATTAATATCTTACGGTATGTTGAGGATACATTACAACTTACTGAAACGTATCATATGTCGTGTAATTGCTCAATCAGTGTTTCAACCGCGGAAAGACGTCGATATTAAAACAGCTTGTAAACAATGTCACGTAGCATTACATTTACCTCAGAAGTCATTCAGCTGTTAGTTCACTAGAGAAATCAACACTTTCACTAAATATATGCACTATATTAGCCTATATTAATTCTACTTAACCTGTTAGTGATGTCTTGTTTATTTAATGCAAGTTTAAATAAATCTGTCATGAAAATGACAGCCACGGTGTATAAATGATTATATTTCGACAACGAATTAGAGAAAAAACTGTTTTATAATTAGATTATAAGTTAATGTGTCTTATGTGAAGTTTACATGTTTGCATACAATATGTTATTTGAGTGTTGATTATTATATCTAAAACTAAATAGCAACTGAATTTAGGCTAATAGTTTGGGCTCTGTTGTTAACCTTTAATATTATAGTAATGTGCAAGTAAGGGCTCCCTATATAGTTTACAGCATTATCTTTAAGAAACTTTTAGTTATAATTTAATTAATTTAAGGACAGACACAATTTTTTCAGTAAACCACTGTTTAATAAAAATACATTTTGTAAAACTGCTGTACCGAACCCGTACCGAACCGTGACTTCAAAACCGAGGTACGTACTGAACCGGCAGTTTTGTGTACCGTTAACCCACTAATATTACAAATGTACATGGCCATTCAAAGGTTGGGGTTAGTACAATAAAAAAATAAAATAATGAATTAATACTTTTATTCACAAGGATACACTAAATTGATCCAAAGTGACAGTAGAGACGTTTGCATTGTTGTAAAAAATGTAAATAAATGCTGTTCTTTTGAACTATCTATTAATAAAAGAATCCTGAAAAAATAATGTTGAATCTAGGGCTGCCACTAATGACTATTTTTAATCATCTATTTAATCAATCGACTTATTTATCGATTAATTGATTAATCTATCGACTAATTTATCGCAATCATTTTCAACAATTTTACTTAAAAACATTTAATTTAACTTGCAACGTTGGCCTTCAGTAGGCTAGTGTTCTATTAAAAAAAAGTATAAATGTAAACAAGCCCTTGACAAAATGTAAAACTAAAAGAGTAAAAATGTAAAAGGGTACAAATTTGTAAACCAACATAACAAAAAAAGAGAATATCAACAAATACTTTTTATATAGAATAGTGTTGTCACGATACCAAAATTATGACTTTGATATGATACCAGACTAAAATACCTCAATACCGATACTGAATTGATACCATGGCAAAAAACTGTAAAAGTAATTGAATAATATGACAGAACTTACTATTCATTGTTTTATCAGTGTTACCAGTGTTCACTTGGCCGGCATGTTCCTGCCCTGCCCTGCTTCACACAGAATATTTGGTCCGGCCCTTTAAGAGCTGGACGGACCAAATTCGTTGTAACACCCGATTTCTCATTCAATTCTGTATACGATCACTAAAGACATATCCGACTGTGTTTACACGAATACTCGCCAGGACGTGCATTTTTTACCATTCAAACCCAATAATTCGCGAAACTGGCTTTGCGATCTGTCTGAGTGAAAGGCGGCTGCGCTTGCTTCAGGTCAGATTCCGGCAGCGCGCTAGCACATCCCGCCTGCGCCGCACTTCTGTTGCTTTGTTTTTCCTGAGCTGCGCGTATATATTTGACTGTTCTGCTTCCATTGTTTAGTGATGGGTGTAAACAGAGCTCACACACACACGTCCTCACTCCTGCTGTCACACTTCGACGCAGATTAAGAAATACTGCTGTTATTAGAGTGCTGTCAAAGTACCGTTACTAATACAATTTCATAACGTACCCAACTTACCAAGTCGACTAAAAATATTGACGTTGACTAATTAACAGCGTCGACGCAGTCGATTGTATCGACCCATCGCGACAGGCCTAGTTGAATCCCTGTTTCGGCAGCACAGATATTAAGTTGCACAGCCACTTTCAACTGTGATAATAAGAAATGTGAAGATCATGTGACTGAAGAGAATTGGCTGCTGAAAATTCTGCTTTGCCGTTACAGTGATAAATTAATATTAACATAGAAACGGTTTTGATTTGTAATAATAATTACAAATAGTTTTTTATTTTTGATCAAATAAATGCAGCCTGTTTTGGTGAGCATAAGACACTCATTTTCAAAAACATTAGTGTTAGATGCACTAATAATAGAATGTACTAATAGAAATGTAAAAATAGAAAACTAATAATTAAATATGACTAGTACAAGTAAAACGCATCATACAAATTATGCAAGTCAAAAATATATTGACAGACAGCACTATTAAAGGGTTAGTTCACCCAAAAATGAAAATTAGCCCATGAATTACTCCCCGTCAAGTCATCCTAGGTGTATATGACATTCTTCTTTCAGACGAATAAAATCTGAGTTATATTACACAAAAGTCCAGGCTAATCCAAGCATTATAATAGCAGTGACTGTTGCTCTGTTTTTGAAGTCCATAAAAAATGTATCTGTCCGTTAAATAACGTGCTCCACGCGGGGGTTAATAAAGGCCTTCTGAAGTGATATGAATTGATGCGTTTGTGTAAGAAAACTATCCATATTTAAAACTTTATAAAGTAAAGTTTCGGCCGACCGCCGTCCCTGTTCAATTTATGGAAAAAGTGTTGAAAGGTCCTCTGCCGATCGAAAGACTAACGCGACCAGGTCATAGACAGTAAAAGAAATGGACACAGCGACCCCATAGACTTCACGGAGAAAAAGTGAAGTCAAGTAGAAGCACTCACTTCCTGATGGCTGAGCGCAACCTGTCTGAAAGTGGCAAGTCTTCTAGTAGTTGTGCAAAGTGAAATCTGAATCACGTTGTTGAAATATTTTGTCCCGTTGCTTTTGGCTCTCTATGGGCTTCTCCACATGCTTCTTCCTTAACTTTATCTGACTTTATGCCTCCACGTCCCCCCGATTGCCTCAAAGATAGTAAAAGATTGCATGCGAGCTTCTCCTTGGGTCTATACGGAATTTCTCTACTGCGCACAGAGAGTCGCGTGGTTATGACGCAATCGTTAGCCTATTTTTTACAAAAACGGGTCGATATTGTAAGCTACAAGGTAATGGAGCCTTTTATACATTGTTGTGTTTCTTTAGAAATAAACAATGGACAAATAGAGTCTTTAAACGCCTAAGATGCAAAGTTATTCGCTGTCAAAGTGACACCAAAATGAATGGGAGTCAATGGGATGCTAACAGCAGGTGATGGCTTGGTTAGCAATGGCTTTCTTACACAAACACATCGATTCGCTTCAGAAGGCCTTAAATAACACCCCAGAGCCGCGTGGAGCACGTTATTCGATGGACAGGTCCATTTTTAATGGACTTTAAAAACAGAGCAACTATTACTACAATTAAAATGCTTGGATTAGCCTGGACTTTTTTAAAGGTCCCATGGCATGGATTTTTTATTTTATTTTATAATGTATTCTGAGGTGTACTTATATTGTTAGTATGATTTTTACATCATAAAATGTCATAATTTAGAAATAAAAGGCATTTTTTCTTTACTGATGTTTGCCCTCTGGCTGAATGCCCTGTTTCAAGGGGCGTGTTTCAGAGTCCTGCACGGGTGCGGGTACCCGCGGGTCACCTGTCGGTTTACAAAATCGGACCCGTGCAGGACTCTGGCGTGTCTGCTGTGAGACTTCAGTAAAAACTTCCACTGTTGTGATTGGCTGACATCTTTGCATTTGAAATGAGTATCAGATCTTGTAGCGGAGTGGGCGTGGTTTAACGAGGTCTACGAGGCACGAGCAGGCACGAGCCTGCCAGAGAGACGGATGGACCTGAGTTCACTTCTCATCAGTTCTCTCAGCACGTCTCAGTTCAGTGAACTGTTGTAGTTACTAGCATATACTTCAGGTTATTAGTTTATTTCTAGTCGGAGGGGCTGTCACTCATGTCAGAAAGTTAGTAACTTTAGTAAATTATGGATCAGTGCTGACTCGAGACGCGAACCGTTTAGAACGATTCAGTCCGATTTGGTGAACTGGTTCGACCGGTTCACTAAAAAGAACCGGTTCAAAAGAATGATTTGTTCGCGAACCGGACATCACGGACCAGAGACGGAGCGATTGCCAACAAAGTTATATTGTAACTACTGAGTTGTGAGAGCGCGAGTCCCAGTCATGCCGAGCCTGTCTTCCTCCTTATTCTACCAACTTTGTAACACATGTAATGTACCATTACAGCTGTCGAGATGAACGAGTTACGAGTAACTGTTGATTATAGCATTATTTTTAGATATTTTTCTATCAAATGAAAAGTGTCAGTGACGCGCATTGAGTACACAGCGCAAACAGACACAACAGCGCAGTAATCGAATGTAATCCAGTTTATCGTGGGGAGAGCTGGCTAGCCTAGCCCGGATACCCCGCGCTTACCCCCCTTCTGCTTAATCTCGCGCCGCGTATGGTCCCTCCGCTGTGGGCGAGATGCAGGACTGGGGGTTGGTGATGTTGAAGGCTGACCGGTCAGTGCAGCCCGAGCTTCGGCGTGCGTGAGGTTTATCTCTAAAGATGTGGCTCTGCCGATGTTGAGCAGAAACTCTCGACTAGTGTTGTCACGATACTGGAATTTCTAACTTCGATACGATACCTAAAAAAGTATCGATATTCGATACCATTTTCAATACCACGGGAAAAAAACGCTGCATATACTGTCAAATAGATATTTTTAATATAATTTTAAAAAATTTGTCCATCTATTGAAAGTCGAGGAAATAAAAAAAAGTCTTCTGAGAGATCACTTTATGATAAAGCTTTTTCTCATATATAAACGCTTACATACAGCACAAGGAATCTTGATTCAAATTGAATTTAAAAAGACGAGTAAACAGTAATAAAATAAGAACAAATAAACAAATAACAAATAATAGCACAAATAAATACAATAGAATAAAGATACAAATGAAATAGACTGCTTTATTTTTTCAGGTAGGTCTAACAGTATTCAGGTAAGACACAGAATATATAAAAAGACAAAGTAATCAAATTTAAAATAATTAATTAAAGTTACACAAGTTAATCAGTCAAGAGCAGCAAGTGATCGTTTGTCTTTTTGTAGTTTGAAAAATAAATAACTGCGGTCCCTTTAAAACCCGACACACGCATGGATTCCTGCAACGCATTCTTCCTGACTAGTTATGACTGTGTTTACGTTAATACTCACCAAGATGGACATTGAGACATTTTTTTGGGGCATTGAGTATATTTGACCATTAATAAGCTGGAAAAAGGATCTCATTTTTGCACTTGTATGTCAGAGGCGGCTTTATTACGGTATGTGTGTGCGCTTCAGATGTGTGCGCTTCAGATGCGAGCACGAAATCTGCGGGAATTAACGTTAGTAGAATTAACGTTATGTGCAATCCCGCGCAAAATTGTGACCAGTCACACCAACACTTAACCGTACGCAGTCATGAGGAAAAATCCAGCAGAACACTCGTTCGCCGTGTTCAGAGGGTTAACCGGACTTAATGAGAGGAGGCGGGTGCGTGTCAACTCGCTGTCGGAGAGGAAAGCACAGCTGGTATCGATACTGTAGAAAAGGAGTATCGTAGCGTTTCAGATATTTCAGTATCCATACATATCGAAATATCAATATTTTTGACAACACTACTCACGACTGTATGCACATTTTAGAACAGATAGACGCGACGAGGACGTACAAAAACACTGACTCACAAGATAGAAAACACGAAAAACACCGTTCTGTCGAGAGAGAGAAGCCGCAGCGTGTGCACGAATAATAAAGTTCTGTGTGAACTTGAATAATTAGCTACACATTAGAAATCACTGATCACAGATCAGAAGGAACTGAAAAAAGACTTCCATACACTGTACATCCATACACTGAGAAACTCCCAGAATTCACTCGTTCACAAGCCATGATCTCTCGAGGACAAACAAATATGGCGCTCGCATGGGCGTGCCAAATTCTCTGGGCGGAGGAAAGGGAGGTAACCGTTCCTGTTATGACGTCATAACAGGAAAATTCAAGATCAGCTCATCTGAGCTGTCATTTTCTCAAAGGCAGAGAAAGACAGCCAGAACTCGGTTTACACCGATCAAAATTTCTAGCCACTTGGGGACAATATTCAGGCTAGGGGAACTCATATTAATGTTGAAAAACCTCATAAAATTTAAATTTCATGCCATGGGACCTTTAATATAACTCTGATTTTATTCGTCTGAAAGAAGAATGTCATATACACCTAGGATGACTTGAGTAAATCATGGGCTAATTTTCATTTTTGGGTGAACTATCCCTTTAACTATTTCCTAGTTTCATAAATTCTGCAGAGACTTTTGTGCAGGGAAAACAACAGTGAATTTCTTGTTTGGACCAGTTCACTCACTCAAATTGTCTGAATGAACCAAATCCGTCAAATGACTCGGGCATTCCAATGCTAAATATGAAAGAGGGAGAAAGAGGACATAATAAGAGATTGATTAATTGTTGCTTAAGAATATTTGACTAAAAAAATATTTGTGTAAAAAAAGCTGTCGCATTGCAATGCTACTGGATATAAAGTAGCTTTGTTACTGTAAAAGCTACACTATTTGGAAAATGGCAAAAATGTTGTTCTACTAGAAAAGTCTTACTTAGTCACTACTGCTATTTAGTTACTCCTAACACTGGAAAATAATGTAGACTGCTGCTTTTTTTTTTAACAATAGACTAAGAATGCAAAAATTATAACAAATATGATTTTCTCTTTTTCAAAGTTTTATTTATTGTTTCAAAAATATTCTGTCAGGAACTTGACTTGTTTACACATTTCTGGATGTATTTTCTCTTAAGGAAACAGGAGCATAGATTTTATAATAAAATACTCAAGCAAAAGTAGCAGTATTTTATAATCGATACAAAAACACAGTCAGTGTCGGATAAAATTGGGTTGATAGTCTTGATTTTTGGACTCTGCTATCTCTAGCTGCTGGGTTTTGAACCAACTGAACTTTGTTTATGGAGGCTGCTATATTCTGAAGACATTGTTGAGGATCATTTAAGTGTAGTGGGTATAGGGTAGGGCTGCACGATTAATCGTAAAAGGTCACAATTATACACAACATTATAATATTATTTTCAAATACATTTTTATATTATTATTATTTTAAAATATTATTGCCGGGGAAAAAATGGCATTTGGGGTCTTAAATGTGTGTTATTTTGGCAGGGATGCCTGCTAAAATTCGCATTCCTGGGTCTGTATATCACATAATTGGGGTCGCTTCAACCTGCGGACATGGAAAAACCCGCGGACTTGGCAACACAGTGCAGTTGAGTTCTGTTGACATTTGACAACTAACGTTATGCGTCGCTCCGTTGCTCTGATTGGTTGTAGGTCTATCCAATTGAGGTCTTTCCTGGTTCGGTTGAAACACGCTCCATAATCACAGCCCAACGGAGCAGTATCAGACTCATATTCTGACTAGAATTGAGTATGACGACGTCAGGCTAAAGTAGCAGTGGCTGGGACAGATTTTATCACCTCAAGATGCAATCTAATCCTGTTTACATGAAATAAGCCTGCTCCCGAGCAGGTTTGATCATACGGACCTGTTGCTATGACAGCAAGTCCAGGATGAGCTTCGAAGAACCAAACAATCCAAGATCATGCCAAATCGTCAACAATCAAATCCAGCTAACTGAGTTAGTGAAGTACGAAGAACGGACCCCAGGTAGCTTCCGGATCCAACTTGTCATTTCAGTACTTATTTGTACAATGAGTGTTGGAGATAGATCTGATGGTTCGTTAATTGAGCTTTGTCTATATTTACTGTTGGTTGGCGAATTGTTACTGGCAAAATCCAGTAATTTCAATCCAGGCATCCAGGCGATTGGGAATTGCGCAGGAGTGCGAAAGATTCCCCCATGCAGCCCTTTTCTCATAAAAACTCCAGTAATGATCTGATTCGTGTCTCTTACTCTTTACACTTCACCGTCATTGAAGCTGTAATCACATCATGTAAAGCCTTCTCTGCTGTAAGATGAAAATTAGCTAAACTTGTTGCACATTTAAAGCAAATGAGCAGCTGAAAGGAAGACATGACTCACCACACATTTGTTTACGACTGCATTTATAATCCTTAACAGGTGAGTTTAAAATCAATAACTGGCTATGTTAAAGTTTATGTAAAATTTAATTTATCAAATAAAATGTATTGAATAAAGGGTAAACACCGCTCTGCAAGATCATAACACAAACTCGTGCTACACATTTAACAGCATTAAGAATAAAAGTCAAATGATTAATTTTCAAATTTCATTTTTTCCCCATACAATTACCATTTTAAAACCTTAACAGTTTTTGCTCTCGAAACCCAAAACTATAATAGTGTGCATTGTGCAAAGCATATCTCTTACACCCACCCCTTGTAACCATGGCAATGATCACAGTTTGCCTTATTCAAGTCTGTGTCATCTCAATTTCGACAAGTACATGTCTATGTCATTGTTCCTTGACATGTTCATGGGAATTTTAAACCCTGTGATTGCATTTTTTCCAAACTGTACATGAGCAGCAGAGATATAGTCGATAAATCATATAATTTCCAGATGCCCATTTTGATAATTTCGTCTCCTGAATAGCTCTGACAGGCTGAATGAAAGAGAAATGAAAGGCAAGAAATGCGAGGGGAGTAGTAGCAATGTAGGTTTCATTTGAACATTTGTCGAACCCTGTGTGTAATAACTCAATTTTATCACACTAAACATATTTGCTTGAAACGTAGGCATGAAGTTAATATACAGCGCAGATGGCTTTCAGTAATATTCAGTCAGAAGTTTGATGTGCTGTGTGTGATTCAATGGAGATACTTGAGTGACAAAGTTATTGGCTGTTTCTCAGTTTTAAGAATGCAAAGAATGGACTTGCGTTCGTTCTCATAGAGACTGGTCTGCAGGCTACCTTGAAAGACCGAGCTCTGAAGGACACGAGGACACAGAACACATCTTTGTTAGAATTGAGATGTGCTGTGATCTTGTTGTGCAACTGACCATTCAGCACATATTATAGGCAGTGGGACAGCACCATCCAATGCACAATAAATAAAACGTATCACAGATGTTAAAACCTATTAAAAGACATTATTGTTATTATTTGATATCTTTTTATTTTACATGAACGCTTTGTCAACTTTTTAAGATTCTTTTAAATAGGACAATTAAACAGGCCTTCTCTAGGTATTTATATTAAAATTATGCCACATAAAACAACAAATGTTTACTTCCAGGAGCTGTCACGTAGTTGCCAGGTTTCAGCGGGAATCTCTTGAGTGAGAACAAGCTTACAGACCTCTACTGCATTACTGTGATTTATATTTGATCTCATGCAAACAGAATACTGAGATTAACATGATTGTTCATAATTAGTAACCTTGTGTTACTGCAAAACATGTTGAGTTTTTATCACACAAGACATGTCATATTGTTACAGGCATCTAGATTGTATTAGGATAAATAACTTGGCTTTTAAAAAAATCTGAGATATTTAATATTATAAATTAACATTTTGTGGCAGTACAATTTTGAACTGTGAATAGGAAACCGGGGCTTTCCTCCTTAGCAACATTGCCATTACATGTAGTTACATCATGTTTGGCTGAGGCGTAGCATGTGACATCTTGTTTAACAGGTGTAGCATGTCACAAAGTTTTTCCCATAGATTTTTGGGAAATAATCAATACTCATGCTTCAAAGGGGTCATGGCATTCACTTATTTTTTCAGTTATTATTTTTCCTGAGGTTGTTTTGTCATGCTCTCTCCGACCCTTAGCGTTAAACAGACCTTTTAGCTGTTGTACTTTTAAACCCTCTATGTAAACGCACTATGTACATGAGACGCAAGTAACAACACTTAAAAGTTTCTATACTACTTCCTTCATATTACTTCAAGTTGCTAAACAGTTGGAGTGTAAATGTGTAAAATCATTTCTGATTGGGATTTTTTGTGAGCTTAGTTGAAATGTTTTTTTTTTAGCAGGGTAGTTCAAAAAGTTACTGTATGTTTTAACAGAATGGGAAACTTTTATTTCAAAAGATCTAGATCAAAAATAGATTTAACTTTTCTGTTACCCACTATTGTTTATCGTTGGATATCGTTTTAATGCACCTGATGTTTAGTAGCCTGTAATCAATTCAAGTAAGCTCAGCCTTTCCTCATCCTTCTTAAACAAAAGAACAGGGGCGTGATTCAAAACAGAGGATGATGAAACAGGTTGATATATACCTACGACCCTGACTTCACCTCTCTCAGCACAATTATGATGACGCCACTCTGTGATTGGTCAGCACTTAAGTGTCTTGGCTGTAAGGGACTAGAAAATGCAGTAGAGGCAACAAGCCCTCTAATGGCGATCAAGGAAAATAAATGTATTCACATTAAATTACTTTTTAAAGAACGGCAATTAAACATAAGAAATATCTATTACATCAATTACATTTACCAAATTAATTTGTAATTAACATTAACCATACTTAAATTGCTGAGAAAAGCTTCAAAACTAAGAGTATTACATTATTGTGGCAGATAAACAAACCATTGAATTAGGGCCATAACCACCATAGACTTTGAAGGGACTGGTCCTCCCCAATAATAAAAAAATGGCCAAATTATTTAACCCCCTCTCCCAATATTTGATATGCTGCTCTGCTGAACCCCATTACGCGCAGCTCTGTTTGTTGTTAGGATGACAAAATGTTGTAAAAGTAAAATTTTTAGGCTGGTCTGCCTCAGCCGTCTAACAGCGCTCGTCAATGAAAAAATGACTGAGATGGCCAATCAAATCAAAGAAGGCAGGCCTTTCTGTTCACAGAAGATGAGTGTGAATTCCAACAGTGAAAGATTGTGTGATGACATGTAAGTATATAGCTAAACAGTTTATATTCAACAACTGCTTTATGATAGAAAAAAATTCAGCGACCGATAGTAATATCCAGTGATGTAAACTACTCCACTTTTTTTAAAGAAATTTCACCGTTTTGAATTGTAAAAATATGCTATAATTTACATGATTCATGTCATTCATAACTGAGCGTGCATTTTTGACATATTAGACATATAAATAAGAGTAAATATGGGCATATTTTTAAATAAATTGTAATAAACATTATTAGCAAATAGTTTAAATTAATTACTTTACAATTATGCTACAATTAGACATCTTTTACCATTCTTCTTCTTATTTTTTTATTCCCTTAAAATTATTGTAATCCTTTAAATTAACAACAACTTTGGCATGTTCAAGACATGGTTACTGCCTTGCATTGAATAGACTTTATCAAAAGTGAAGTCAATATATTATTTTATTTATTTCCATGTCATTACTGGCCTACAGTCCATAGCAATTTATTTTACAATCCACTACGTCAACCTGATGTCGATTGAGGGGCCGTGCACAGGATGTTGTCGCCGTATTTTTTTTCATTGTTGTTCTACACTCACCTAAAGGATTATTAAGAACACCTGTTCAATTTCTCTTTAATGCAATTATCTAATCAACCAATCACATGGCAGTTGCTTCAATGCATTTAGGGGTGTGGTCCTGGTCAAGACAATCTCCTGAACTCCAAACTGAATGTCAGAATGGGAAAGAAAGGTGATTTAATCAATTTTGAGCGTGGCATGGTTGTTGGTGCCAGACGGGCCGGTCTGAGTATTTCACAATCTGCTCAGTTACTGGGATTTTCACGCACAACCATTTCTAGGGTTTACAAAGAATGGTGTGAAAAGGGAAAAACATCCAGTATGCGGCAGTCTTGTGGGCGAAAATGCCTTGTTGATGCTAGAGGTCAGAGGAGAATGGGCCGGCTGATTCAAGCTGATAGAAGAGCAACTTTGACTGAAATAACCACTCGTTACAACCGAGGTATGCAGCAAAGCATTTGTGAAGCCACAACATGCACAACCTTGAGGCGGATGGGCTACAACAACAGAAGATCCCACCGGGTGCCACTCATTTGCATGAGCTCACCAAAATTGGACAGTTGAAGACTGGAAAAATGTTGCCTGGTCTGATGAGTCTCGATTTCTGTTGAGACATTCAGACGGTAGAGTCAGAATTTGGCGTAAACAGAATGAGAACATGGATCCGTCATGCCTTGTTACCACTGTGCAGGCTGGTGGTGGTGGTGTAATGGTGTGGGGGATGTTTTCTTGGCACACTTTAGGCCCCTTAGTGCCAATTGGGCATCGTTTAAATGCCACGGCCTACCTGAGCATTGTTTCTGACCATGTCCATCCCTTTATGACCACCATGTACCCATCCTCTGATGGCTACTTCCAGCAGGATAATGCACCATGTCACAAAGCTCGAATCATTTCAAATTGGTTTCTTGAAAATGACAATGAGTTCACTGTACTAAAATGGCCACCACAGTCACCATATCTCAACCCAATAGAGCATCTTTGGGATGTGGTGGAACGGGAGCTTCGTGCCCTGGATGTGCATCCCACAAATCTCCATCAACTGCAAGATGCTATCCTATCAATATGGGCCAACATTTCTAAAGAATGCTTTCAGCACCTTGTTGAATCAATGCCACATAAGGCATTAGGTGTTCCTAATAATCCTTTAGGTGAGTGTATATGTGTACACTTTTTAATTATGATTATTTGTTGCACTAAATTAATTTTACATTAACATCCCTGATTTGATCAGATCTGAAAGCACAGTGTAGAATGTGCTTTTTCGAAGGGTTTTTAGAACTGTAAATCATGTGCAAACCTCTAGGAGTGAGAAACTACTAATCTATGTCGTCTGTTTAGTCAGAGCAGACTGGTCAAAGCAAGAGCGTGCAAGTTAGACGCAGTGGGGATTCTGGGTGACACAGATATGACAGCGTGCAGGAATCCCCCATCCTCTCTTGCAGAGAGAGACACTATGCTTCCCGCTCTGCTCCTCTGTTAGTGACATCATCTCTTCCATGTTAGCATACATAGCATGGAGGGATGAGGGACGATTGTCTTGTGTCACACCGTTCAGGAGGACACGCACATGCCATGAACAAATGCACAACTGCTAAAGCACAGCGCTAGCAGCAACAACAAGGTTAAGGTTTTGTTTGCCAGGGAGCATTTAAGTGCACTCAAAGTCACTATAAAGTCAGATAAAATCCTTATTTATTTAAGTATAAATAGTAAACAGTGGGATGCACTTAGATGTTTAATTTTTAAGCTGCCATAGCCTAAAGTTTATAGCAGCAAGACCTGTGTGCATATGTATGTTTGGTGGTGTGGCCATGTACAGTATGTGTGTGTGTATATGCATAAATGGAAAACACCTTCTGGGTATCAGGAGGCAGAGCTTTAAGGTATGATATGTTAATAAAATGTGTCAAAATGTCTGATTCCCATTCTCTCTTTATAAACAAACTTGCGGCATGAACTGAGCTAATTAGCGCGCCCATCTGCTCACTTGAGCAAACTTAGTGATACATACCAGAGAAACTGTAAAAAGACAAGCTCAGTTTTTCCTCGGCAGATGACAAGTGTTATAAATTGCAGTTTGTTTTCTCCGTCTGCTCTCTTCTCCTCCGTTTTTCCACCTCTGACATTATTCATTCAATTATTTCCTCGGCATTGCCGTGTCTCTTTGCGGTTACATGTATCATTGTTGTGCCGTTTTGTACACACAATCAATGTATATAAATGGCTTTAATTCAATGATCTGAATCTGTCTAGCTTTTCCTAATCATCCAGGTCTCCGATTTCCCTCAGAGGTGGGCGTTCAGCTAAACGGGTCTGCCAATTTCCCCGGTTTGTTAGGCACTCGTGGTTTGTGGGGCGAAGACAGGAGGATAGGGGAATATGAAGACGGAGATCGGTATTCCCCGAACAGCATTATGCAAAGCTGTTAGCAACAATTAACTCATAGCACACCGATTGCGACGGGGCCGGGCCCCAGCCATTGTGCGAGCTAAGCACTGCGGTGGTGAGCTCGGAGCCGAGGGGGGAGCGATACAGAAAGATCCATCTGTTCTTTCTGCTCCCCTGCACTGATGGAAGACTACGCTAATCTGGTTACTTGTCAGGACAGGTTAGTGAAAGCAGGCGAATGGAGGAGGCTAAAGCTAAACTGGTTGGCAGCTGCTGGCTGCGCCGTGTCCTGTGTCCCAGACTCGATAGTGCTAGAATTGGCACGCTTGCAGTCAGATCGGCCACAGACCAGCCAGTCTGTCACCAAAGGAATACCAGCGCTGGTGGAGAGGGCTGCTACATGAACAGACTCGTTGAAGAACTAACTTATACTTTGACATGCGTAAATGTAAGACCCAGGAGACAGATGCAAATGGTTATTTTCAGAAAACGGGATCATAATATGAGCCATAACAATTTCAGAATTTGAAGAGTTGAGTTTTTCAATTAAAATGTAGTACAGAACCCACAGTTAAATATGTATGTTTAAATCTTTCTGAAAGACAAGGCATTATAGACTTTAATTTAAGGACATTTAAAGCAATAGTTACAAACATGTTTGTACCTTTCCAAAAGCTTTTGTTTATTTATTTACTTATTTTTTGATAGTTAGCTACTTACCCAGCCGAATTCCTTGGCCTCATGAGGTTTCAACACATTTTTATATACTATGAAAATATTATGAGGGAAATTAATGGCCATCTGACTGGCTTATTTGGACTCTTAATAGAGCTGTAAAGTTTAATGGGCAAACATGGGCTGGTCTGTACAATATGATGGAAGCTGTCAAACAGACAGCTGTAACATGTACCATGGGGTACACGTGATTTTATGTTTTCTGTGCCATTAGAAGCAACCCTCAACAGGCTCAAAAATCAACCACATTTTCTGGCACTGTATTATCCTCTTCCAGTTCTTCTATTGTTTACTTTATATTGATTCTCTTTCTTAATAAACATTGTAAATAATTAATATTTGCAAAGATAATAAAGATTAATTAATTTCAAAGGACAAAAGTTTTCAGAAATTAATGATTTTTCTTTTTTTTAGAATACATTTTTTGAATAAATTGTTTATAATTAAGCATATGGGGGAAATGTAATCAAGCAGCCATTTATAATTATTGCATTCATCCCTTAAGGTCATGAGTTATATCTGTTCCATTAATTCTAAATAATGTAAAAAGTAAACATATTTTTTTTGAGGAAGCAGCTTCCGTGAAAATGCTTTAGTTTGAATTAATTATCCTATTAATTCTGCAATTTTCAGTGATGTATATGTTCCCTTCTAAACGCAAAACATGCTTTTAATAGTATTGTAGAATTTTTTTTGTTAAAAATGTTTTTAAAAAAAATATGGCATTCGGAAAATTATTTATTATTAGTTGGTGGAGCTTTTGGATTTGTACAGATGGAGATCAAATAGCAGGAACAGGAACACGGTTGTGTCTACTTGTGCAGCATTAAAATATTAGCCACATTTTTTGGGAAAATATCAAAAGTTGAGATTTTAAGCTTCATTCTCACTGTCCTTCAAAGTTCAAACTCACATTTCAACATTATGGTGAAACCCCAAAACAGATGTGTAAAAGACTACAAACCATCACTAAAGTGTTTGAAAGTCCCAGTGGGAATTGTTGATTTAAGTGGATGTGAATAAAACCACTCAGGAACTCTCTAGGAAAGGTTGTCTCTAAAACTTTGTGTATACAAAGAGACTTATGGAAGACCAAGACCAATGATCAATGATCACTTTGAAGTAGTAACAAAATTCAGTAGCATCAGAAATGTGAACCAGTCTTCCATATTAAGTCCTCACGCAGGTTTATTTTAGGGGGTGGTATGATGTTATACATTTGCCTTTAAAAAGTATTTTTGTACAGATTTTTATTTCAAAGCAATAGGATGAATAGGACAATTTTCTTTTCACTGTGATCTCAATGTCGAATAGTGGAATTGACCTCTGTATGTATAATGCATATTCAATAATACAAATTAATGCTGTACCTGTAGTGACATGTTGTGGCATTTTAGGGATTGCACATCATCTGAACAAAGTAGCAGAAAATCACTGGTACATATTTACCACAAAGACTGTAATGTGTATGCAAACATCGTATTTCATTTTGTAAGAAGGCTTTTGTTCATGTCACAATTACTTTTAGGCTTCATTGGAAATGAAACGGAACAGATGACAAAACTGCAATCTAGCATTTGTATTTGAGTAAAATGACAAATAATTTGGCAGAGGAATTAATGGTCGCACACATACATACAAACTTCGTTTCTCTCACTCTCTCATACACACTCTCCATCTGCTGCTAATGCAGCCTCTTGTCTGAAGTGGGTGTGGCTGATGACTGAAGTCTCTGTGTCAGTCAATCCCCCTTTCCCACCTCCTTATGTGGTTTAGCTGTTAGGACCACCACAACATTTTTATTCAATTAAACAGTCCCCCCACCCCAAAAAACGTCCATGCTACATCCTGTAGGCCTTAAGATGTTGATCGTCTCTGTAAGCAATTTAGGCCTGTAATGATTTTGTGACTTGTTATGCTAATTATGATGGCCTTCTCAGTCTGTGAGAGCTAGTTTGTAGATTTATTAGTCGCTGACTGAGAGGGAACGAAAAGAAAAGCGTTAGCGGTAATTAATCCTGTTAACCAAGGATAATTGGGCAAAAAATAGACCCCGCCAATGGCTTTAGCTCTAAGGAGAGGCAGTTAACCCTGCTTCCTGTGTTTTATTTAACAGTTAATGTTTCCTCCGTTTTCTGCTTCCTCTCAGGATCTCTGCAAATGTGCCGGCCCTGTTCCCTGAGTGTCAGGAGCTCTGCCTAAAGGGGCCACAGGGTTCTACCTGCTAGTTAATAGCATTGCCACCTCCCTTTGCAACATGCACAGACTGTTATCCTTCGGTATGTGCAGTATTTACTGTGTGTGACTTCATAGGGCCCACTCATCTGATAATACATTAAGTCATTATAATTTAGTGGCTATAGTTGAAATATTTACAATAGAAAAACTGTAGACATCCTCATAGTTCACCCTGATCTCATTAGCATACATAGGTACGAAATGTTTTGTATGTTTGGTGCTGAAATGTACCATATAGACATATTGACAGCATCTAAAATGAGATGCTAAAGAGTCTAAAATGTCTATATGGTACATTTCAGCACCAAACATACAAAACATTTCGTACCTATGTATGCTAATGAGATCAGGGTGAACTATGAGGATGTCTACAGTTTTTCTATTGTAAATATTTCAACTATAGCCACTAAATTATAATTGAGGAAGGAAAACTATCTTGTTTTTCCTTTAACACAACAATACAAAGAACCTTCTTCATAAACAAAACAGCATGATACAATGCTTAGTTTTGTGATAACAAGGCCTGAAATGGCTGGTGTCCCTTCCTGCTCCTTTCTTATCTTGTCTTTTAAACCTCCGAGCAGCTGTAAGTAAATCTGTAATTAATAGCAGACATTTCAGCATCAAGCATGGGAGCAGCTGCAATAACATCCTTTTCTAAAATTTTCCATACGCTGTCCCCTTTACAGCCAAGTTTACAGCATCCACAAAGACCCCTATGAAATTGTTTGTTCTTTATTGGGGATTCAGAGAATGTAATGTGATTGCCAGGAAAAATATCTTTTAAGAAACAATGTTTTCATGACCTCTGATATGTGCATCATATTTAAAGAACATCAAGGACAGGCTGAATATGTTGAGAAAGAAAATGTTGAGAGACAGCATACTTAAGTTTCAATGTCAAAACTAAATGTAACTGAACAATATTTTTGAAAGTAGACAGAAAAAAAATGTGACACTTTTGTTTTCTGCAAATGTTGGTGTTTTTAAAGGGCACGGGCAAAGGCGTCTTGATGCGTTTCTGTCACCTGAGGTCACATTCACTTCCAAAGAGAGCAACCATAAGGTGACAGAGCTTTGTTAATTGCACAGAAAAATAATTAAATGGATGAACTAATTCCCCAATATGTATGTGAGTCCAACTTAATTAAAGAAACAAACTCAACTCAACCTTCAGCAAGAAAAAAAGAAAAGTGTGTACACCCAGCGTGAACTTGTCTCCGCCTTAAGCGTCCCGCAGGAGGTAGTTTTAATGTCTTTAGTATGTTTATTGTCACTGTCATATATAGCATAGGAAGCAAGGACATCCACAAAGGAGAGGCCAAAAGAAGAGAGCACTTGACACACCCCCCCCCCCCCCCCCCCGAAGTAAAAAAAAAAAAACGTTAATTACACCATTTAAATAATTATTTCCTTGATTTGTTTGTCCCTCATCTTCTCCCACCCTTCCTCCCCCTCCTATATTTATTCATTTATTTTCTTCTCTTTTTCTTAGGGAGGTTTTCACCATATGGTTGCAGATCAAGTAATGTCAAAAATTTTGCCCTTGCAAGTTTTTGCAATTTGCAGTTTTCAAACGTGAGACCTGTTGAAGGCACAAGTGATAATGGACGCGCTCTACCCCCTACTGCCTCTGTCCCACCATATCTTTCTTCAATTAATGCTACAGCGGGAGCTTCATGTAATAACACTTGCGCTTGTGGCCTGTCCACGTGAAAGAGGGAGGGTATAGGTGGTGTGGAAAAAGAGAGAGAAAGTAGGTAGGGTAAAAAAAAAACTAATTAAAATGCCACTGTTGTGCACTCGTGAGTGTTGCATGTTAGCTGGATGCTTATATTGTGTTTTGAGGTGGACGAGAGCGTGCAAAGCTTTGTCTATCATTATTGCTGTGAACAATCAGGGTGATGCCAGCAGGATGGTGGACGCGTTGACAGCTGTAATTATGTATCTCCATGGTGATCACTTTTGGCCTGTCATGGAGGCCAGGCTGGCTCCTCCTCCTCTGGCATTTAATCAGATTGGGCTGTCACTTGTCAGGTGGATGGCGACTGGTTGGGGCATAGTGTGCGTTTTGTGGGAGTGTGTTTGTGTTCAGAAGCATACATGTGTGTATGTGTGGGACATAAGGAGGGGGTCTCTCGTCTGTCTCAGCCCTTGTGCCTAAAACCGGCGAAGAATGTTTAATTACATGCAGCGGAGCACTTCTCTGGCTCCTCTCTCTCTCACACTCTCTCTGAGTCTACACCCCCCGGCCTGGTCAGTTCTCTTTCATCCTGCGTCTCCTCCACAGACTGGTTTGGTTGTAAGCTGTCTTATGCGTCTCGTACAGGGGTCATCTCTGAAAGAGAGGCACCTCCTTTCGCCTAACAAAAAATGCAGGGTTCTCTTCTTCCGGCCCTAAGTATTAGTTTAAGCAAAGCATACTCTGCATTCTGAGCATTAAGTAGTTCTGAATTTTGTTAATGGAGGGGTTTAGCTACACAAAATATAGAATTCTGTCCTTTACTCACCTTCCTGTCATTCCAAATCTGTACGACTGAGTGGTTCCCTTTCTACAAAGGCACTAAAAGTGTCATAAAAGTGGTCCTTACAACTTTTACACTGAAGTCCAAGGCCTCTGAGGTTATATGATAGCTTTTACGTTATACAGTTATCGAGTCGGCAAGTTGAAGTGGAGAACTGCATGAGTCTGATTCATGAATGAACCATTAAGACTTGTTTTGCTAACTCATTCATTGAGAAGATCCAACTCAAACGAATTTGTTCATGAATCTCCCCTTCTCTCACACCAAGTTTTGTATGGCTTCAGAAGACATGAAATATAGTCACATGATACTTTTGATTTTGGTCCTTTGTGAGTCTTTTTTGATCCTTGAAAGCCTTCATTGCCAGAATTTTTTTTTCAAGTTTCAGAAAAGAAAGTAAGCCACAAAATGACACGAGGATGTGTAATTGATGACTTTTTCTTTTAAGAGTTCAAATAAAATCAATTTACTTTCTAAATCCATACGTTCCCCATACGTTTAATTTTTAAAAGCGTTTTTGACCTTGCCTTTTTAAAATTAAAATATCACAAGTCAATTTTCTGGTGAAACAACCGACTTTTCTCAGGTGACATTGTAACGTCTGTCAGAGGGTTTGAAGTCTGCCTAGATGAAATGGGGAAACAGGAGGCAAGAAGGAAAACCTGAGGCAAATGAACTGGTCTTGCACAAGCACACTCTTCACAAACATGTAAATGAGTAAATGAGCGAGTATAAACAGGAAAAGAAAACAAACTGATAAAGCTACAAAACAAATCAAAGTGAAATGGACACTTTATAGTATACTGAAACAACAGTCAGCGGCATAGTGGCCATCTCTCTCTCTTCCCTCAAGCTCGCTCTACTCTCCCTGAGCATACACACAATAACTAAACTAGAAGTAATTTTAATGGCACATCAGTATTCATGGACAGTTTGCCTTCAATCAACAAACAATTGATTTTTTTAGCCTATGATCATTTGTTTCACTTAGATGTACATCACAGTATGGAAGAAAAATTCTGTGGCCATTTCTGTTTTACAGTGTCAGGTAGATAATAACCAAGGTCCATGTACTCATTCTGCCAATATTCTGAAAGCAATAACTCAAAAGAACACTGTGGTCTGAATTGGATACGGACATCATGACACGTCCAACACATCACAAGGCGTCTGTTGAAGATGTGTGTAGACACCCTCATAACCTTCTCAGTGCCCCAACAGGAAGTAGGCTTGTTTTTATTGCGCCCCCGTGTCCTTTAATGTGTAAGATGAAAGCCTGTGCATCAGTGGTGTTTTTCTTTGCTTTTTATGGCTTGCTAATTCATATTTAGGGAAAAAGGAAAACATAAACGCATTGTTGTATGAACAGTGTGCTTTTGGATTTGATTCGTTTATAGCGCCCTTATTTATGCACTTCCTGAAATCCCAAAAAAGACAGTCGCCAACTGTGCCTTTGTATGTATTTTTTCATTATCAGTGATGAGCCAGGTTTTACTCTATTGTGCACATGCTAATATTTTAATAGCTCGTAATATTTCTGCATGATCACAAAATGCTGTGCAAGGATTTGTATTCTACTGTGAGTTTTCTCTTTAGTAACAACTTCTATCAAAGGCCATATATTTAGAGATGGCTTTTACATTTTTAGCCAGTCATCAATATCTCACAGATGCATCTTTTGGATTGTTGGTGCTGCTGTGAGGTTATTTATCTGAACTCCTTTGCCTCTGTCTTTCTCTTTGTTGCAGCGTAGAGGTAGCAGAAAGTCTGAGGTGCTAGTCCATGGACTGCTAATGAGACTAGATCTACGGTTTGTGGTGAGCCAAGTCTGGCTTCTTTAATACTGTATCAAAGGCCCAATCAAAGGGATAATTTCCTCCAACAGCCTGCCTCTGAGCATCACTGTGAGCCGTTCTGCTTTCTACAGTCTTTTTATGGCCTTGTGGAATATACAAGAAATCAGGCTAATTCATATTTTGTTAAAAGAAATTTAGAGCCCAGTTCTATTGGTCACATGGGTTTGGTGCATTTTCTTTGTGTGCAATGGACGTATACAGTACACCGACTACTGACTGAAATATCAAGTGATATGAATTAGCGCTGTATGTTATTTTTTGGGGCATGATTGCAGTGTTGCCTTTACACTTGGGTGAGTCTCAAAGGGATGAATGTTTGATGGACAGCCTAGAGACAACAATTCCTCCTTGGGGGTGAGGCCAGTCTTAGCAGATCAAAAGTGAATCCTTTACTTTTTCTCGCCATTTACCCTGGCCCTCTCTACCAGGAGCACGATTCTGAATGTAATGATCGTGCTCATGCCCATTTTGCGAGAAGAGATATAAACATTCCCTCCACATGCTTCAGGAAAACATGACAGACATTTAGTAGGACAAGAGGATTATGTTTTGTCTTGCAGTGAGAGAGAGACAGTTCAGGCTGTATTATACAGCACAAAAACAAAAACCTTGATTCTTCGGTGTTTAGTTTGAAGGCATAGTTCATCCAAAAATAATGTCGTCATTTACTCACCCTCATGTCTTTCCAAACCAGTATGACTTTTCTTTCTTTTGTGGAACATGAAAGAAGATATTTTGAGAAATGTTTTACCCATAATGGAAGTCAATGGGCACCAAAACTATTTGGCTAACATTCCTCAAAATAACTTCTTTTGTCCTCTGCGAAAGAAAGAATATCATGCCGGTTTAGGGTATTTTTGTCATAATTCCCAAGTCAATTTATATATTACTGGATAATGATTTAATTTAGGGATGCACCGAATATTCGGCCACCGAAAATTTTCGGCCGAAAATGGCACCAAAGCGCATTTTTGGTTTTCGAAAGACCTTTTATCACCGAAACAATACGGCCGAAATGTTGTGGTGATGCAAACAGAAACCGCGACCTGAACGTGCTTGTCTAAAGCAACATGTTTGCGGTGTAGACGTATTTCAGTATATCTGAGAAACACCCACGGACAGCGATTTGCAAAACATGTAATGCCGAAATTTCAAGAGGGGATGCATCTGCAAAGACTTTCTCCACGTCGGGTTTAATTTATCACCTGAAATCCAAACATTCCGATCGCTACAATCGCTTCCGATAGGAATGCGGCACAGAAAAGGAAAACGCCCACTCTGGTGATCTGTCTGAAGTCCCCATCCCCAGAAGTGATAACCCTCTTGCCTACTGGAGAAGTAATCACGGCCGCTTTCCTGACCTGGCAAAGATGGCACGCAAGTACTTGTCTGCTCCATGCACAAGCACTGACAGCGAGAGCTGTTCAGTGCAGCAGCTCATGTTCTCGGTGAGAAGAGGAACAGACTTCACTGTGAAACCGAACGGTTTCCGAATGCAATTTTTAACCGTGGGCATGTTTTAAGCGCGGAACACACTTCAATCCGAGTTCCCACACCAACATCGATCAACATTTATTACGAAATTCAAACGATTAAAGCCGTTTTGACGCTTTAATGTGGAATCACTGATCACATCACAGTTCAAGCGGTGGCGCGCGCGCGTGAACGCGATCATCTGTGAGCGCGATCGATCATCTCTTCCTAAAGAATAAACATGAATGAACATCTGAAGGTGTGTTGAGGATACAACTTACTGTCATGTATCATATGTGGTGTAATCGCTCAGTCAGTGTTTCAACGACGGAAATACCTCAATATAACTGCTGTAGTAGTCCTACAGAGAAAAAATTTAAATGCACTTGACCTAAATGCACTTTGTTTTTTATGAGAGAACATTTAATTTTAAAACCTTTCTGTAGGCCTGTACATTATTATTTAATGTACACATGAGTGGGGTCAAGTTAAACATTTTAGTTAGAATTTTATTTTATACTGTGCATTGTTGCAATGTGCTAAATAAATATTGGCATAATTGTAATTGATTTATTCTTTGAAACTTTAATAATAATTTATGCAATTGCAATGACTTGATTTTAGTAAAGTTAGTACACAGTCATAGCCATAAATGCAATGGTACTTATAATTGGCATAATTTCTTTCGGTTTTCGGCCTTGGTTTCCTCTTTTTCGGTTTTCAGTTTCGGCCAAGAATTTTTATTTCGGTGCATCCCTAATTTAATTGTCCTTTTTTTGGTGCATGCTGACATTATTGCTCCTTTCCAGCTCTGTTCAGTACTGGATAAAATCGTTCAACTGATAGTAAAAACAATTATGAAATAAAAATATAATATAATAAAATATAATTATATTTATATAATTAAAAGTTTTATAATGAAAATAACATATGTATAATATTTTTTTAAATGTTTGGATACAAAATTAATTCGAAGCATTTATGCTGTTACCTGAAAAAACAGTCAAATGTGTCCAAACTTTTTACTATATGCTAAT
This sequence comes from Gobio gobio, assembly GCF_949357685.1. NCBI lineage: Eukaryota > Metazoa > Chordata > Actinopteri > Cypriniformes > Gobionidae > Gobio > Gobio gobio. The sequence continues at coordinate 38,031,781 of NC_137103.1, forward strand.
GTACATACAAGTTAAACATAGATATATTTCAGATGTACAGTTTTTCTCATACAGGAAATTTGTTATATGTGATATGTCCTGCCCTAAACTTCTTGTTTCAATAGGAAATGTGTAAACACAGGGAAGAAAATTTGTTTGTCAAACCATTTCATGTTTTTAATGTTTAAAAGGTAGATACTCATTTTATTTTGGAACCTCTATAGTGTGTATCTTCATATTTATTGCCAAGAAACCACAATGACAATTTAAGCTTGTACTTTTTTCATCTGACAATACTGTTTTCTGAAGTGAGCTGTAATTTGATGACGCATCTGAATTCTCTTAGCAATTATGGTTTCATCATTTTCCTGCCTTAATCATTTCAAGTTGTAGATTGTTTGTTTACTTGCTCTTTAAAACTACTTAGTCCTTACTGAGAAGGGTTGTGCATGAGTATAATATCTAGTGTGGGTTCTGGGTTCCTTGCTGTAGTAGGCCTGAGTGTACATTGCTTAGTCTGAAAAGACCAAGAGATAATGTGGCTGAGCTGCTCATTTTGAATTCATAGAGTAGACCTTGTAGTGTTTGAACATATAACGTGTAGAAGAAGAATTTGTCTGAACATAAACTTTGATGAGGTATGTGGAAAAACCCTCCAGGGATTCTCTAAACCAAGGAAAGTCTGAGATTTGACTGCTAAAGTAACATAGTTCTGTTTTAAACAAGGCATGCAATGACATTTAGACATGGTGAGGCCTCTAAACATATGGTATTATGATTGAAACCAGCTCGAATCAAATTGATTTTTTTTTTGGTCACGTTGGAACAAAACTGAAGCATAACTGAATGAAAATGAGCTGCGGAGGAAATCTTAGCGCTGATAGATTTGAGTCAAAAAGCAGTTTCAGAAAGAAACTGCTTTGGCATAAAACAATTATATCATTGTCGGTTAGTGGTCCAAATTCCTGGTGTGAAATGGCTGGTGGAAATCAGGGCGAAATGGCTGGAACAGGTTATAACTAACAAATTGAATATGATTTAGTCGATTAACAACAAATTGAAAATACGCAAAGACTAGCATTCATTAGCCTGAATGAAAATTCTATCTTTTACTGTTTGGTTTTTAAAACCAAGAAAACAGGAGAATTTAGCACCACTTAAGCCTGATATGAAAAAGCTACAGAGAAAAGAATCCACATCTTACCAAATTATAGGGTTTTCACGAGTGCTTTTATCATTCTTGTCAGTAGCTATCAGTTGCCCTCACGGTTATGTGATAATGGTGACATTTTCCATATCCGTTCATTTCCAGTATGATTATTATGTTGTGGTGCGTTATGTTCTCTTCTCTCGCATGCTTTTTAAATAATTTACTGATCGCGTTCAGTGTTCAACCCTAATCATTGGGATTCATTTCAGGTCATCTGGTATGACTCATTTCCCTGTAACAGCATTCAGTAAACAGAGCCGATGAGCAGAGACGTTGTCCTTTAACTGCTAAGATAATGAAGTACTGTGGGATCTGACTTCCGGGCTGGCCAGGGCAGGTTGGAGTAAGTTCGGCCCAGCGCAGGGAACTGCAGCGTGGGGCAGGGCACCATGGCAGGTGCCTGTGTCAGCAGTACTGCCGGCCAAGGGGAGAGGTCAATCTCACACCTCCAGCAGATGGGACACAGGCTTGCATTAATGATGCTTACAGTGAGATAGCTGCAGTGTCAGGGGGAGAGGAAAGCATTGAGCCAGGTGTCTCCTCCAGCTCTGAGATTAACACAGGAACACAACACCGGTAACAGGCTTCTAAATGAGGAATTCATGCTTGATGAAGCTGTCGGGTCAGTGAAGAACTGCATTTGTGGTCATCGCTTTTTTAGAGAAAGATAATATCACATAATTTTGCTTTATATAAAGGCCAAAGACTTGTGTTTGTGCATGTTTGTAGCAGCAGGAATAAGTATTTTTGTATCTAAACAGTGAGCATATGTAAAATTAGCCCACTTTTGATAAGAAAATACAATATATTGGCACCAAGTTATTTTTCTTATCTTTGTAAAGAATTAACCCAATAAGAGCACCATTTCTTAAAAAGTACTTTCTCTTTAAGTTAACTTATTATTTAAATTAATGTATCACCCTATGGCCACTTTTATCTAGATCTTTAAGGATTGTCTTACCCAGCATTTTCAAAAATCCTTCCTGTATAATATTTTTTGTTACAATTTAAAAGGCATGCTCTTTTACTATAAAAGATGTCAAAACAGCACATTTAAGGCTAAATTTACTTGTAGAGAAGTATAGATTTACAATATATGCCATTTATTGGTTGTTTTTCAGAATTAAGTCGGCATGAAGTGGAAATTCATCTATTTTCTAATTCCATCTTATTGAAAGTGATTTATCCAAATGTTGAATTTTTTGTTTTGAAAACATTTTTGAGCTTGTAATTTTTTAATCAGAATGTCAATCTTCCAGTGAAATGACAAAGACTTTTCCATTAATTTATGCTAGATTTCTCCATTCATTTAGTCTGCTTAAACACTGTCCTTTTTTAAAAATGTAACCCAAACTTTCATTCAGTTCCGCCTCCATAGTCCTTCCAATCGACAACCGATGGATAGAACCATGTCCCCACCCGTTTTCTTTTTTTTCATGGAAAAATTGGGTCAGGAAAGATTCTTAATGACACATCTTGATATCAGGAGACTTACCTGAACATAAAACTATTCTGTTTGAGTGCTTCCCCCAGATGTTATATCACCTCAGTGACATGATTGAAAAAAAATAGCTATAATGATTAATCTTTTTATTTTTTGTAAGCTTCCATTTTTAAAAGCCTTACGTAACCAGTGCCATCTTACTGTGTCATACTATATTTCTAATCTACATTTAAGATTAAGAGCAGCCCCTGTGGCCGTTCTGCCTCATTCTGCACTCTTATGTCATACATCTGAATCATGAGCTCCTCAGCTCATCTTTCTCCATACCTCTTTGTCCTTCTGCTCTCGTCCGTGCTGTAATGGTTGAATGAAAGGAGGAAGTATCTATTCTGGACATTTCACGCCCCCATCAGCTCTTTACCACAGATGATCAGCTGTTGTGTGTGTGTGCTATAGCCGAGTGTAATATAAACAGAGATAATGTGAGCGTGTCCTGATGCCACAGTGAGTGTGCATTTGTATCAGTAATTTAAAATGAGTGGATATTTAGGAGTGTAAATGTGTATCTTAAAGGGATAGTTCACCCATAAATGAAAATTCATCATATTTACTCACCCTCATGTTACAAACATGTATGATTTTTTGGGGGGGGTTGAATGATCCTTTTAAGAGTTTGTATTATCTTCTATAAGTGAAAGGGGAGATGTTATTTGTACAAAATAGGGTTGGGCGATGTCTACCAAATTGGCATCAGACGATGTCTTCAGTGAAACATCGCGATGGACGATAACATCGGGGGGTTGTGTTTGAGCGTTAAGCTTCTGGAGAACGAGAGAACGCACACCGAGCTGAAAGGGCTTGAATGAAGCTTGTTTGGCTTTAGATTAAAACTACTATAGGATATAACGCTGAAATATCATTACCACAAACGATCCTGAGTGGTGTGGTGTGATCCGCACTGCTGTTTTGATGCTCTGCTCACTTAGAAGGAAAATGGTAAAATACCTGTTTCGGACGGAAACATGACCGTGGTTCGCCATTTGAATAACATTGGTTTAGTTTGTGTTCATTGAACTGTTTTGAATGTAATTTGTATTGTGATCCGGAACAACTCCATAATTTGTGGGGGGCGGGGCGGGATCACGATGCCGGCTCAACATCGTGATGTCTGTCAGCCATCGGCGATGGACGATGGCATTGTCTATCTGCCCAACCCTAGTACAGATCTATAATAGTCTGCACAAGGGCCAGTTTCTTTTTATCAGAGCAAGACACTGTCTGTTTAAATGTTAAATATGAAATGTTATTATAAACTATCAGTCTAACAGTGTAAGGCACTTCACTGTATTTCATTTTAATCAACATTTTTGCCCTTTCTCTCCTTTTCTCCTTTTTGTGGACCGATTTGTATTTCTCTTCTCGATTCCTCTGATGGCGGCATCTGGTCTGAAATGTCCTGAAGGAGGTTCTCCTCCTCCCCGGCCTTCCATTTTGTCTGAGATCAGGAGTATTTGCTGGCCCCATTTGATCCTTTCAGTACGCTTGGGTTTAATGTCTGGCCAGTGTTTTTCGAGCAGCAGGTAGTCACAGGGAAGCCGTTCTAGGGTCATCACTCTTTTGTGTCACTGTAATTCATACACAGATGGAGACCTTTGAACTTTGACAGAGGTCATTTTGAAATTATTACTTTTATACATTTCTATTTTGGTTGGGTGTATTGAAAGGAATAATCTTTGGACAGATTTTAGAGAAAAACAAAACCCTGTATGGGTTTCGTCTGTGAAGGATTTGTTTTCCTATATGTGAAATAATTTATTTATTATGAGTCTTAAGCACTTTTCACATGTTAAACTGTTTTGATACTGGACATTTTGAAGTTAAGGGGGCTTTTATGCATGTCGTTTTGATTCAAAATGTAATTTGATGCTCGCAAAGCATAATTTTTTTGGGGGGGCGGGTAGACATTTTGGCAAGAGTCCAGCTAGTTCTAGACAGGTTTGATCTGCCTTTTTTATGGCTTTTTTACATGCTATATTAGAGTATTGGTGGGGTGCCTCTGACTGTCTCTGAAAAAGCTACATTAACAAAAACATCTTAACATGAGAGATGAAATGAACAAAGAGAACTGTCTATACACGCAATTCCTTTTTCATCTTAGGCATTATAATCATAATGTAATATAAAAATATATTTTTATTGATTTTATGAATTTAGTTGTTTTATTATAAATAGTATATTTTTGTTTATTATTTTATATATTTAGTTGTCTTTTTTCTCTGAGGAAGTGTCTGTTTTGGTAATACATGAGCTTGTTAGTGTTCTTTCACATCAAAGACAAGCTAAAAGTGTAACCTCACTGGCCAGTGGAAGGTTAAAAGGTTTTTTTTTTTTTTTTTTTGTCAATAGTAAATCAGTCTGAGCAGTAGGCACAAAGCAGTAGACTTCATAGCATCCTTTTGAACTGAGTTGTGCTAATGACACATTCATTTGTATTGCCATCATCATTGTACAATTTTAAGCAGTATAACTCATTTTGTGCATGATTTGTGACAGTTTGAATGCCCACTGTGTACCTGACCTATTTTTCATATTTCTTTTTTTTTCTACATGGTGGTCCCTTCTTTGCTTTGTAATGACCGAGTATCTAGTTCAGGGTGGGCATTAGGCTAACTTCATACCTCATTTGATGTAAGGTCTGTTGATGTGATCAATTGCTTGAGTGAAGTCGCCAGTCTTTCATCAGGCGTCTGCTCACAGAAGGTGGTAAGGACAGAGCTGGAGGCTCAAACCTATCTGCTTTCATGATGTTTGTCTCTCAGCTGACTTCAGAACAGTGTTTAGCTTCACACACAGTAGATGGAACGCTCTCTAGATAATTTACAACACTGCAGTATCTCCAAAAACTGTCCATGCGTGTCAACCGTATCTCACTGTGTTGCCTGTTGGCTTGCGGCTGCAGGTATTAAGGACTTGTGTTGTCTGTTAACTCGATGGGGTGAAGTTGGCTTTAGTAGACATAATTTAGCAGACGACAAGGCTGTCACCAGCACCACAGAGTTGTGAAGTTATTGGCAGTGGTTAGAACTGATCTAACTAGGCTATAATACTTGTAGCATGTGCTACCCAATTAAATATCTGACATACGCCTGAATTTCCGATCCAGAATCCATTTATTTTTACTATAATATACTATACTGTACTATAGCCAACTATAATATTGTATTATAATCATGGTTGTTTAGAGACAATTGTAAAAAAAAAAAAAAAAACTACAAAGCTGTTTTTAAATGTTCTATTATGTGCTTTCTATTCTGTGTAAATTTGTGTTGACTTAAAATTTTGTCATCTATAAATATGAATGCTCCAATCAGAATTTTTACAAAAGCATCTTAACATGAGAGATGAAATGAACAAAGACAACTGTCTATACACATGATTCCTTTTTCATCTTAGGCATAATATAATCATAATGTAATATAAAAATATTTTAGTTGTCAAGATAATTTTTGCAACCGATCAGAATTTTTGCAACTGATACTGATTACCGTTTTTTTGTCATCATGTCCGGCCCATACTAATCCTGGTCCTGATTATTCAAGCTTTAGGGTGCTTTCACATCTCTAGTTCAGTTCAATTGGTCCAAATCAAGGGCAAACAATTATACATTGTAGCATTTTTCAGCTTTTTTGGTTCCTTTTCACACCACACTGATTGCTTTGGTCCGAACCAGTTGAAACGAACCAAAATGCAATCACATGACAACATCCACATCACTCATTGGCCATGGCGTATTTCCTAAACTGCGACTGCGCGGGCTGGTTTTGTCCCTGGCCATAATCTATTACAATGTTTGTATACACCACAATATACAAACAATACATTTCTATAATGAAGCGCGGATGCGGCTTGAAAACAACGTTCTAATGCACTGCAAACGGCGAGCGCGCAACGCTCGTCACTTCAAGCGAAGATCGCGCTGTTCTTGTGAGTTTTCGAAAGTTGGGACCTAATATGGTCATCAGACCAAATTTCAAATTTACTCCCAAGTTTGTCCGCGAGCTGCCATGCGAAAGTGCAAACTGTCAACAAACACTTCCTCATCACATAATGCACAGCGCAGCTGACTACGGCAGCTGGTTTAGTCCAAAAATTATCAGTACTTTTTGCAGTTGGGTCTGTTCGAGGTCGGATCACGTTCTCACCACAAACGAACCAGAGTTCAAACGCTCCAGAGTTCGTTTGAAAGCGTACCGAGACCACCTCTTCAAGGATATATATATAAATTCTACTTAAAGGGTTAGTTCACCCAAAAATGAAAATTCTGTCATTAATTACTCACCCTCATGTCGTTCGACACCCGTAAGACCTCCGTTCATATTCGGAACACAAATGAAGATATTTTTGTTGAAAGCTGATGGCTGAGAAAGGCTTCAGATAGGCCTCCCTTGGCATTCAGTACATTTACACTCCCAAGACCCATAAAAGGCACTTAAAACGTCGTTACAAAGTCCATCTCACCACAGTGACTCTACAATAATTTTACAATGCGACGACTAGTTTTTGTGCGCAAAAAAAATCAAAATAACACCTTTATCCAACTTGTTATTGTCTTTATGTTTATGTTCATGTTTTCTTCCGTGTGTGCCTCCACTACGCATGCGCGAGAATATGACGCAGATCTGGCATTTGGACACATGACCCAGGAGCGATTTGTTTACAAGCAGAGGAAGACGCGCGTGTCTAAGCTGTTGGATTCTACATTGATCGTGCTTTAGGTCTCGGCGTAGTTCTCAAAATGGGGCTTAAGTGTGCATTTCATGGATTCCCGAACGCTGGTGCTACGTCATATTCTCGCGCATGCGTCGTGGAGGCATACACGGAAGACAATAACAAGTTGGATAAAGGTGTTATTTAGATTTTTTTTTGCGCACAAAAACTATTGTCGTCGCATCGTAAGATTATTGTAGAGCCACTGTGGTGAGATGGACTTTGTAACGACGTTTTAAGTGCCTTTTAAGGGTCTTGGGAGTATTAATGTACTGAATGCCAATGGAGGCCTAGCTGAAGCCTGTCTCAGCAATCAGCTTTCAACTAAAATATCTTAATTTGTGTTCCGAATATGAACGGAGGTCTTACGGGTGTCGAACGACATGAGGGTGAGTAATTAATGACAGAATTTTCATTTTTGGATGAACTAACCCTTTAACATCTTAGGGATGTCTTGATTATTTAATGTATGTTTAGATAAATCTGTCATATAAATGACTGCCACAGTGTATAAATTATGTTTCAACAACGAATTGAAAAAAAAAAAAAAAATTTATAATTAGATTTAGGAGTTAAAGGTAGAGTTGGTAAGGTTTGGTTAAAAAACTATTTTTCCAAATTTGCTTAAACTTTCTTTATATATCAATACATAATTAAAATGTAAGTACTCTGAAAAAGAAAGTATAAAAATTGAGTGTCTGTAGACCTCTCACGACTGATTTAAAGACAGCTCATTATTTCCATTCACTCCACCTTCTCCCTTCTGGGCTCTTTCCAAAGCCACGCCCCCAAAACACATGAACGCGCTACGCCGACCCATAGACCGTAAAAGCGCCGACCGCTCAGCTGGAAGACGCATTATTTACCCGAGACGAGCGGAGAAGAAGTGCATGTAGTGACATCATGTCAGAATCACATGTAATAAAAAATCTAACTTTATCATTATGAATATAAACAAATAAGATGTCTTTTAGTACTCACTTACAAGCTAGAATAACGATACAAAGTTTAATATACACACACAACACAGTGTCTACGACACACACAGATACAAGATAAAAACATCAGTAAACATAGGTAGAGAATATAAAAACAAACCAAGGGCCGAAATAAACGTGCAGGTAAAGTTCCCGGTGAACATGGTAAAAGAGTTTAGACAGAGGGTAGTAGCTAAAGCTATCTTAGTTCTAAAAAAAGTTCCTGGATGCGGTGTACTAGCTTTTACACATGCATTTTGTTATCTAAAGTTACATTTTGCAAAATTCAACACGACAGCGATCAACTTGAGCTAAGCATATTGAGTATTTATCATCTCTACTAATGGCTCGCTAAGTGTATAACATTGTAACTTTATGCTAGGTAATGTTATGTTAGCTATATTAGGCAGCTACGTGTGCTAGTGATACATGCTTCATGAAAACATAAACCAAAAAAATGTATAATCAAAATGAAAGATTACCTGTCCAGCAGAAATACAGCCTCTTGAACTCAAATCAAACGGGTGCGCCAGGGTTGCCAGGTTTTCACAGCAAAATCCGCCCAATTGCTACTCAAAACTAGCCCAGAACAAGCCCAATCGTGTTTCTCCGGTAAAAATCGCATTTGGGGGGTAAAATATGTGTCTTTTTGGTAGGGCTGCCTGCTAAAATTCGCAAATCCCGGGGCAAAATATCACATAATTGGGGTCGCTTCAACCCGCGGACATGAAAAACAGCCCGCGGCAACAGTGTTGAAGTAGCCCGACTTGGCAACACTGGGGCGCACGCATGTGGGCAGATCCTGTAGCAAAAGGGGTGGTAGCCATGGTAGCGAGAGAGAGTGACAGTCGCCCAAGCCAATCACTTGTTTTGTCCTGGACGAAAATAATGAGCGGTGTTTATTGCAGATTAAAAAGTCTAGAGTCACTCGATTTTTATACTCTCTTTTTCAGAGTACTTACATTTTAATTATGTATTGACATACAAAGAAATTTTAAACAAATTTGGACAAAAGTGTTTTAGATAATTCTTACCTACCCCACCTTTAATGCAAAAACTGCCTTATGTAAAGTTTACATGTTTGCACACAATGTGTTATTTGAGTGTTGATTATTATATCTAAACATGAATATCATCTGAATCTAGGCTCATAGTTTGGGCTCTGTTGTTAACCTTTAATATTATAGTAATAATGTGCAAGTAAGGGCTCCCTATATAGTTTACAGCATTATCCTTTTAACTGAATTCATTTAAGGTCAGACACAATTTTTTCAATAAACCACTGTTTAATAAAGATAAAAAAAGCAATTTTTTAAAACTGCTGTACCGAACCCGTACCGAACCGTGACTTCAAAACTGAGGTACGTACCGAACCGTCAGTTTTGTGTACCGTTACACCCTTATTTATTAGCAGATTTATTAGCCTACTTTCACTTTAACACTTAAGGCATGGTTTACGTTCACTTGAGAATTAAACGACTGTTAACGAAGATTCTTGCAAAGACGGCTATTTTGACACACAAGTGTATATATTTGACTGTTCAAGCCCAGTAAGAGAAGTACTCACGTGTGCGTGCTTTCCAGGTGTTTGCGCTGTCTGATAACTCTGCAGGCAGCGTACCTCACGAAACTGATTTCGGGCAGACGTCTGAGGCAACGGTTTAATGATCTACAGCAAAATAGAGTGAACTTTGGTGAGAACTAAACAAATATTTAATTACTACAGTTGTAATTTAGCACTAGAAATGACATCAGAGGTGAAAAACATTGGTCAAAAACTTATATTTTCACACAAACTGACCAGCAACAACAACTTTCAGACACCATCTTTCTTTTTCTAGTTCAACTGTCACCGAATGGAATGCTCAGGAGACGGGGAGTAAAGCTAACACTGGATTCGGGTGTGCCTTGATGCCTTCCTACCTTGGGATGCGTCCTCCGAAGGCAGCATTTTTAGGTTTTCGGATGCAGCCATAAAATGTGATTATCGGCGATACCGATCTGCAGCAGATTGATCGGAGCATCCCTAATCATAAATTGCCTGATATAGCACTTTTAAAGGGTTATTTCACCCAAAAATGAAAATTAGTCCTTGATTTACTCAAGTCATCCTAGGTGTGGATGACATTCTTCTTTCAGACAAATGCAATCAGAGTTATATTAAAGAGTATAAGTATATATTGTGTTGCCACAGATTATAAAGGCAATAACCGCTCGCGGAGGTGCGTGCATGGTTTAATTCTAGCTAATACTGTGTTTCTTTTACCTCTTCCAGAGCGCTGCTTTGTTTTGTGTCTCTCTCAGTGCATAATGATTGAGACAGAGGCCTAATACAGAATGAATGTAGATTGAGTTGTGCACCTCCATACATTCACATCGACTGCTACATTTACATGGGAAGCTCTCAGCATGTTTGTGCAAACAGGGCAGGAAGTGTTTGTTATAGTGGACGCGTGGGGTAACTATAAGTGTCCCTTTGATTCCTGTGGTTTCAGTGACACACTCCCTTTCTGCGCTGGGCATTGTTCACCCACACTTCTCTCCAGGAGTCAGCAGTGTTTCCTGCTGAGGGTCTATACACTAGCATCTGAAGGGGTGTGTTTCAGCACAGCAAGGCTTTCTTCTCTCTTTTCTCCTCCAATCTTGTCTCTTCATCGTCACATCAGATTGTTTGTCTAATTGTGTGATTGTTCGTCAAAGCTTGAAGTGGGAGGGGTGGCGTTTGTGGGTAAAAATAGTGAGAATTCTGCTAAAAATAGATGCATTTTGTACTCATTCCTTATATTTTAATTTTAAGCGATCAGTATGCTTTATATGAACTGACCAAAAGTCAGCTAATTGGTGCTCATTATTTATTAAGTGTATGCATTTATTATAATAAGAAACAGTGACCTCATTTCGAGGTTCCAGATCCAGATGTAAATGAGTTGGCGGTAACCAACTTGCGGTGCTCCAGCTACCGGCCACACTTAGACCTGTGGAATGACACATCTTATCAGTAGCCCTCCAGGAACCGAAATGCATTTTAGAAAGTGTGATTTCTTTCCTTTTCTTCTCCGTCTGACTTTAATTTTCTCTTCTTCCTCTGCTCCTCTGGGTCAGCAGCTGTCAGGTATTGAGATGAGAAGAGGGGGGCTGCCCGCTGCTGCGTCGCCGTTCGCCACGACACACGCCCACCTCCGAGTCACATCTGGTGTGAGGAGCGAGCGCTCCGATAAGTGAACCGAAGCCGATGGTGCACCACACAGATGTTGCCCCCGCTACTTTCCCCTCTAAGTCTCCCAAATCTCCTTGAGAGAGTCGCACACACTTTGGCCTCCTCCTGATAAAAGTTTGCCGAGCAAGAGTCTTCATTCTCCACGTGGGTGGTCTAGCCCGTACATTCACCACACCAGTGCAAAGGAAGCCTATGGCATGCTGTACCTGCGCCTCATCCTCCTCTGCCCCCTCTACAATCTCGTTAACTGTGTCTATTACATTCGAGGCCGCCCGAGGGCTTCCAAAATCCTCCCGGATCTCCAGCGGTGACTGCAAGGCTGTATCTTGTAGATGCACGTCTCTGCAGCCTGGCGGCCAGGGCAGCAGGGTGAAATTGAATTAGCCGTTGTGAACCTGTGGCCATGAGAAGATAGATGTGTCAGAATCGAAAAGAGAGGGCTGAACCTGAAAGTTCAGAAGTAGTCTTCTTTTTTAGGTAATCAGGTCTGTCTTGAAGCAACTAATGACGACCAGCCCAGCAGACAGGGGATCTTTTCTCTGTCCGAAGCAAGGGTGAGCTCGGGTCACACTGTGTTCCTCTGAAGAGGAAGCACAGGTCAGGAGATCAAAGAGGCTTTTTTCTGATCTTCTCCAGTGGTGTCAACTTCAGTGACAAAAACACGTGTGTTTGATTGACTGAGGATGAATTTGTCAAAGTATTTTGTTTTTTGGTCAGTTGCTGAGTAAGTAGTCATTTTTATCAAAAGTTTACGGTGCAGTTTTTTACAGGTGCTTTGCGTTCAGGCTCAGTGGTTATAGCTCATGGCTCACTCATTGTGGGGAAGGAAGCAGCAACCTTCTGTCTTTCCTGCAGCATCTTTCCTTGAAGTGTTCCCATCCTCTTTCTATAATTTACACTGATGTAATTTTGCTAAAAGTGACAGCTCTTTGAGTTGTTTGAACATGTTCAATTAATTAGAGGCCACCAAACTGAAGGTTTTAACCTGTACCAAATCATTTCAGAGTATCTTTACTTAGGGAAGAAAATACAGAGGTCAGGGATTTTCAAAATGGGATCCTGGAATAATTATTTTATTATATTGACAGCAATAGTTTTGCTTCAATTTGGGTTTATGCATCTATTACGATGGTGAAAAAAAGCATAGTTTATTGCTATACACTACAGTTCAAATGTTTAGGGTCAGTATGTTTAAAAAAAAAAAAAAATGTATTCAGCAAGGATGCATTACGTTGAACAGAAGTGACATTGATCAGAAAAGACATTTATGATGTTACAAAAGATTTATAAATTAAATAAATGCATTTCAGAATCCTGAAAAAAGTATCACGGTTTCCACAAATATATAAAGCAGTTCAACTGCTGTCAACATTGATAATAATATTTTTCATTTTTCCTGAGCACCAAATCAGTATATTAGAATGATTTCTGAAGGACCATGTGACAATGCAGAAAATTCAGCTTTGCCATCACTGGAATAAATTATATATTTTTATATCTATTCAAATAGAAAATGGTTATTTTAAATTATAATAATATTTCACAATATTGTTGTTTTTTATCAAATAAATGCAGCCTTGGTGAGTATAATAGATTTCTTTCAAAAATATAAAATATATATATATATATTACTAACCCCAAACTTTTCAGCAGTATAATATACATGAAACTGTATGGCTGCCTTTATATTTTATGAAGGAGATCGAAAATCCCTGGCCTATGAATTTCATTAATTTACTGGTTGCTTCTCGTTAAAGCTGGAGACTTTCAATCAAAGGCCAGAATAAAATAAATCAAAGGCCAGACGCTCATGATGTGGAAATCTTCTCAGCATCACTGGATCTGAACATGCAGGCCTTAAGGTACCAGAGGCATGATTCAGTCTCTGCATTGGGTGCGTAAGAGTTGTATAAGTTTTATTTTCATGCAGTTCTGCGCTAAGTGCTCTGTTACTATTTGATATACTTCTGCTTCCTGTTGAGTAGGGTGCGCTGCACTCTGGGACCCTGTGGCAAATGCCACCTCCAGTGGCTTCCTCTCAGTGCCTGCCAGCAAATCATCAGGGGCCTCTGATGTCATAGCCGCTGTGGGTCACCTGGGTGATCAGATCCTACGGCCGCACAAGTGTGTAGGGAAGCAGAGTGAGTGTGCTTCCTGGAGGAAATATGGCTCGGAGTGATTGATGGCTGCATTGTTCAACCTATGCCACCATTTTGTTTAACTTTTCCCTATTTATGCTCCAATCCATCGGATCTGACCTCATTCTTCCCCACACCCAGAGCAGACGCAGCGCAATGAAAGCTTTGGATCAGCTCTAGGGTCAGCTCAGACATGCAGCCTGGCACAGGCGTCATTTCCCTCTGGCTGTGTTATAGGCGCTTCTGAGAGCGATCCTCAGGTGTGGCGGTGACGCGGTTTCTCTTGTAAGGGCACTAACGCTGTGTTGATTCAGTGCCGAGCAATTGCCTCCAGCTCTTCCTGTGTGGTGTTTATCTTTGCGGGCTGGCTGATTATTCCACTCTATCGTTTATGTCGATCTCTTGCTTTCATCATCTTTGGTGGGGTCAGAGGTCATCAGGTCTTTTCAGGGCAATGATCTACATTTGATAGAGAGTTCTCTCTCCATTCTATGCCATTTTACTTTGGATGTGTGTGTTCCTCATGTAAAATACTGGATGTTTGTTTACTTTCAGAAAAGAGACTTTTATTTGGTCATTAATTAGGTCCAAGGGTGGACATACATGCATTTGAGAATAATAACCTGTTATTTTTGTTCAGTTTTTTTTTTTTCACCACAGGTATCTTAAATTGTCAATTACTTTGGTGGAAATGACATTTTAAACACTTTTGGAATTATATTGTTGAGACTGATATCCTAAAACCATTAAATATTTCCAGACTTTTTGCATAATTTGACAAAATTAGAAGTTGATTTCAAATTATGCACAATGTAAATATTATGTTCTCACGTGATTTTATTATATATCTCATGATATTTTATGTATTCCGTATATTTTAATATACTATTTACTGTGTATATAAAGCACAACATAAAATGACCCAAAGTTGGATGAGCGTTCAGGATATTTTCCAGTATCCATATCCAAACTTTTTATAGGGATTGGGTGTGTTTGTTTTTCTCTGACATACTTTCCTGACTGAAAATGGTGCCCTGACCTCAACTGGTCAATGTCAATGTTATATTGTATTCCACATTAGCCCTAAAATTTAGTGTTTATAACCTTTTTTTTTTTAAAGCTTTTATTTTTGAAGGTACAGAAACCACAGAGAAGTGTCCAAAAGAGGTGATGATCCCTGTTACCTTGGCTTTATGTTTGTCCTGTCCCTCAACCCTTACACCTCTCCAGCCCCCTCCCTTCTTTTTTCCTCCCTCATCTCATTGAACATGTTTTTCATTATGGACATTCGGTTCATATCTGCACATCAGAGCACAGGCCCTCTGCCCCTCTCCGACCCACCCTGGGTCAGCCAGAACCAGGGGCCAGTGCTGCCCTTTGGTGAGTCTGGAGATTTATTCTAATAAGTACTGCGCTTTTGACAGGTTAAAAGCTGACCTCTGCCGCCCGCCAGATATCCAGGTGTCAGCGTCCTTGTGTTCCCTGTCCACTTTTATCAGCTGGGCAGGGAAATGTAAATTAAAAGAAGCATAAAAATAGATGATGGGACATGTACCTTTCTCTCCTTTTTTCCCTTGCCTCTTTTTTTAATCTCCAGTTGCCCTCTGTGCTTGTGTGCAGGTAGCATCAAATTGAAGAGGCAGCCTGTTATGTTATGTTATGTTTACGGATGTGTTAGACGTCATATCAAGTAGAGCATGGTACCGATGCTAGGACCAACTGACCCAATTTTCTTCTACTGGAAACAAATTATAGACATTTCTTCTCTTTTGCTGATGAAGTTGACTGTTTGGCACTGGATCCAGCCACTGCTAATTTTAATTATTTAATAGGCCTCTTAATTAGTGTGCATTGTTTTACCATTGTTCATGGGTTATCCCAACAATGCCTCTGAAAGCTCATGTGAACTTCATCAGTATTATTGTTCTGTCATGACAACTCTCATCTATTATGCTGCTACTGTTATTGCTGCTGCTGTTGCAGAGCAAGTACGGGACTTGCTACTGCCAATACATACACAACACACTGCTGTGAGCAAGTATATAAGTATACAATATAGCATACATGAATTACCCCCAGCAAACAGGTGGAGCTGGGGAAGATGGAGGGTTTCTGAAAGCACGCTGGACAGCAAATGATGCTGACAAAGTATTTGAAGGTTGTGCACATAAGCTCATTGGCTACTGATACAGCAGGAACCAATCAATTGTATCTATAGAGAATGATGTGATTGCAAGCAGGTTAAGGACCTATTAGTCTGCGCCATCTAGTTTAATGACAGAATTTGGTATTTATCCTTTAGTTTTAAGATTGGTTAGCAGCTGCTTTACCTGATAATATTAATTCCATGCCTTCTTTCATTGTCTGATACCCCTGTCCCTGTTGCTCCTGTTCTTTACTAAGACCAAAACATTGTTTGTCTGTCATTGAATATAGTTTGAGAGCGTTGCCCTGCCCTGGCAAATGTATTTCTTACTCCATTTCAGTTCCACTTCTGGATCAGATCAACACCTTGATGGGCTTCGGAACGTTCAGTTCCGTTAAAGCTTCCTGCTTATGCATTCTTCCTCCAAGCAATGTAGTCTGATTCCTGAACGGATTACTCCTATGAACCGGTTCTTTTTAGTGATTAAAAAACATATAGCACAATCAGTGTAGTTCGATTCCCAAACGAATGACTCTTATGAACCTCTTTTTAGTGAGATTACGGAACGTGTGAATTTGCACTATCCAAAATTTGGATAAATCAAAAGTTGGGCTGTACTCTTATTCAAATCATGTTATGGACTAGAGTCTGTGAATATTAAATCACAAAAAGACTGCATGCTCTGCATTTTTCTGTCAGCTGTGCAGGTTTGTCATACCCAAGCACGTGTGACACTTGTGGTGTTTTCAGCATCTGCCATCTCACTATACAAGGACACTCCAAACTGTTGTTGGATACACATAGAAACTATTGTCAAATACATACAGCCAAAATAAATGTCCGGTTTAAGTTGAAGAAATTGAAGTAATTAAATATATTACTATTGTACAGTAGAATGTATTTCTCAATGTAATTATAATAATCCAGTTTATTAAAACATTTTAAAGAATATCACAATTCATCCATGTTTTAATTTAAATAGTAAGCTTCTGTTGTGCAGCACTTTGTTTGCAGAAAAAAAAAAGCTGAAAAAATGATTATTAATCTTAAATGATCATTACAATTTTGGAGTTTTATGCACTCTTTTAATTACCACAGTTGATAATAAATTTGTGTTAAATCATAAAACACAGAATCCAGAAAAATGAAAACTGACAACACAGAATTTCATAGGTTAATATTGTTAACATTTTTTAAAAATTGTTAAAGATTTATAAATGAAGATTTATTAATTCAATTGATTTCAATCACTAGACATCCTTTTTAATGTATTACAATTTAATGTAACCATTACACAGCTAAAACTGGAAAACAGAATTTCTGGAAAAAAATAAAAAGAATTTAGGAAAAAATAAAATGGATTTCTATAGAGCACAACTCGTTAGGAGGAATAATAATTCCCATCTTTCAGTGCGTCTCATCTCCATCCCTTTATATTTCTCTGATTCGGTCTCTTTCACGAAGTGGATCAGGCATGACATTGACTAAACAGTTTGCTGCCTTAATCATTACAAGATTCCTTATCTAATTGTGATGTTAATCTCTCAGATGATGAGTGTTTTTCTTCTTTTTGACATCTGACGTTTGTAATGATATTCAAATGGACAGAGGGATAGAATATGATTTAAGGCTGGTAGTATACTAAGGACAAAGGATAGCACACTCTATAAGATGTGTTGTTTTATTCAGTGCTTGTTCCTGTATGTTTCAGAATGCTTTGGATGTTTTCTTTGATGTGCGGCTCAGACGCAGTTGTGCGGGGGGTGGTATGGAGTGTACCGTGTGTTTGGGCGTGTATTTGTTGGGGTGGGTGGTGTTCTTTGTGGTGTCTGATTTTGTTTCTGTATGTTAATAGATTTAAGTGGCACATCTTTGAAGTGCCTACCAGGAGGTCTGTGAGTGGCTATATCGTAACAGCTCACAGATGCCATTGTATACATGACTGTTATTGGTTTAGCAGAGCAATCAGCCACATCCTTGCAACATGGAAGGAAAGCACCACTATAGAAAATTTGGACAATCTGATAACACCTCAAGACATCTGACGTCTTTACAAATCAGTTGTTTTACATTTATTGTATTTGTCACATTTTCCCATCCATGTTTGTTAACATTACATGTGATGTAGTGCTGGGCGGTATACCGGTTCATACCAATACCGGTGTT
Source organism: Gobio gobio (assembly GCF_949357685.1). NCBI lineage: Eukaryota > Metazoa > Chordata > Actinopteri > Cypriniformes > Gobionidae > Gobio > Gobio gobio. Next base: position 38,049,825 of record NC_137103.1, read on the forward strand.
TTCACTGTTGCACTGTAGTGAGATCACAGTGGAGAATTCAAACAACATGCGGCGCATGACACATGAGTGCGGTTTCTGTGCGGAGTGCCGCGATGAGTTTAACAACGCTCACCACGTGGATCATATCAGACCGGAGCGAGTGCGTTTCAAGTTTTTATGGACATATTTCATATACTCTAGTGCTCAAAACATGAACCAGCTCCGTGTATGCGCGCACATTTAATCACGTTGTCTTCAAATTAAATATATGAGCAAATAAGGACACTGATACAGCCATAGGCTACATCTGATCATGAACGTGATGACACGATGCATTATTCTGATACACACAGAGGTGTCAAGTAACGAAGTACAAATACTTTGTAACCTTACTTAAGTAGAAATTTTGGGTATATCTATACTTTACTGGAGTAATTATTTTTCAGCCGACTTTTTACTTTTTCTTTTTTACTACTCCTTACATTTTCACGTGATTATCTGTACTTTCTACTCCTTACATTTTAAAAATAGCCTTGTTACTCCTATTTAATTTCAGCTTGTTTACATTCCAGCTTGACAACATTAAAAAAAAAACCTATCTACATAAAACGTGCAATCCGGATAGAGTTAATTTTATTGTGGTTGGATGAGAAGTAATAAAATGCGTTCATTTTCAATGGGAATATATGCAGCTGAAACAGGTAGCCTAGTGCATCCCAAATTTTTCAATATTAACATTTCAATATAACATTATAGTCATTATGGCCTTTAGAAAAATGTTTTTTTGAGGAGGTGGGGTAGTGCACTATAGGTCCCTGTGGCACGGCCTAAGCTTTTGTCCTTCATGCCATTTTTTCCCCTTACTTTTACTTTTACACAAGTATTTTTGAAACCAGTACTTTTACACTTTTACTTGAGTAAAAAGTTTGAGTTGATACTTCAACTTCTACAGTAGTCTTTTTAAACCCTTGTATCTATACTTCTAATACTTAAATGTGAATACTTGTGACACCTCTGACAGAAGAGACTGATGTATACTGAAAATTCAAAGAAGAATGGGCAAAAAAGTAACTATGTCTTTATTCTTTCTGTGTTATACTAATGTGTGTCATTTGTTCAGAGACTAGTGCTATCATTAATTGGTTGTTGTCTCCACACAGCATAATTTTGTTGGCCGTTGCAAACCTGTATTAATTCTAGTAGAATTGTTCTACAATATTCACTCATCATGACAGTAAAATAGGGCATTCTAAGTCAATCTACTGAAGTATTTCATCTCTCAATCAGTGGAAAATGTGGTCATGCTTGTGGGGAAAATAAGACCGCCCGCGAAACCGGTATAATTTTGAAAAATACTGTGATATAAATTTTTGGTCATACCGCACAGCACTCTAATTGTTTAAGTGAAGAATTGATTTTGGAATCCAGGTTTGGTTGCTTCATCCATGAGTAGATGGTCAAATGATGACATTGCTTCTGGCTATTGGTTACACACTGTATTTACTGTAATAAACTAGTAAATTCTACACTCAAAAAAAAAAAAAAAAGGTTCTATATGGCACCAAAAATGGTTCTTGGCTCGTAATCATAGGGGAACCTTTTTAAGTGCTATTAAGCACCAATTTTGGTGCTTCAGTGGTTCATCAGCGGTACTTCAGAGGTTCTTCACCGGTTCTTTGACTAAAGCCGCGTTTCCACCGAAATTATCCGGAACAATTTGTACCAGGAACTTTATTTACAGGAACTTTTTTCCCCCCAGATCTGCTACTGTCTGCGTTTCCACTGCGAACTAAAGTACCGGGTAGATTAGGCAAATTAGCCCAGAGATGTGGGACTGCGCGCAACTGTTCCTCCCAGTCAGAGACGGACAGGAATCTTTTTTGCGCGATACTGTCTGCAACAATAACAAGTGGAGATGTAAGCAGTGCTGCTTTTGGTAGTTATTAGGGATGCAACAATACAGTTAGTCCATGGTTCAATACATACCTCGGTTTTTAACCACGGTTTTCGGTTCGGTTCGGTTTTTTGCTATTCTATTCTTAGGCGACAGTAACAGCAAGAGGTTAAGGAGAAAAAATAAAACATTTTATTGCAATAATCTTTCTTTATTTTACTTAAAAGAATTGAAAACCTTACTTAAACTTTAAACTTTACTTAAAAAAAAACCTTGTACACATTCCTAGTGTATTGTATAATATTAAATAAATATATATAAAGATTTACACTGGCAGCTCAGAGCTGTACAGCAGGATTTAAGTATGAAATTGAATGAATAAATGTAAAAATAAAACTACATAGACTTCACTATAAAAATATACATCGATTCTTATTAAAGCTACTGTATTAGTTCTTCAGTCAAGAGCAGTGAGTGATTTTCTCTTTGTCTTTTGTTGTTGTATTAACATTAAAGGGATAGTTCGTTCAAAAATGAAAATTCTGTCTTCGAGAAATGAATACAGGTTTGGAACAATATTAGAGTGAGTAAATAATGACATAATTTTAGAGGTGAACTGTCCCTTTAAGGACAGCGTGTTCACTAGGCTGCTGCTGTCAATGTAAGATCTCTGTGCATCTAATATACGACAGACCCACGCAATTTTACTTTCACTTTAGACATAACCGAGTGTGTTTATGTTAACCTTGTGTGTATTTGACAGTATTAGCGCAGTAAGACGACTACTTAGTTCAGTAATCACGTGTTTGACAGGCGTTTAGTGTGCGCGCTCGGAAAAGCGCATGTTAAAACCGCGCACGCGAATGAACCGGCAAGGCTGTAAAACGGATGCAAATAATGAACTTTCATGATTGTGAATAACTATAGTTTTCCGTGAGTATAACTCTACCACTAACGTGTGATGTGAATGTATGTTGCGTTGTTCAGTATATTGGGATGGAGGAAAATGATAGAATTTGCAGAAAAATAATGAATTCAATGCAAAACCGAAAAACCGCAATTCACAAGCGCGTATTGAACCGTGAAGGCCGTACCGAACGGTTCAATATTATATTGAGAATTGTGGCATCCCTAGTAGTTATGTATTGTTTTAATAAAGATGTCATTAACAAAACGGCGGAAAAGAGACGAGTACTGATACTAAAGCGTATTCTGAAAGCTCGTAAAGCTAGATTTAAAATAAGACAACGTTTGTTATTATCAGCTATTACGGACATTGACCGTGCGATTGCTGAGACGAACGCGTGCCATCAGACAGAAAGAGCAAGACTGATATTTACTGAACACAGAACGAACGAACCTCGCAAAAGACTTTTAAAAATGCCGGTTGAAATAAAATGCTGCGTGAGTTCAACCAATGAGCATGTTCAGCGCCCAAGTCCCACCCCCGAAAGTTGCCGAACTTTGAAAAAGTACTACCCCGGGAGCAGGGCCGTTTGGAGGGGGAAATATTTACCCGGAACTTCATTTAGACCCTGGTTCCTGCGGTCGAAACACACTGAGAACCAGCCCAAAGTTCCTAGTTCCTGGGGAAAGTTCCTGTGGTGGAAACGCGGCTTAAGGTGCTATATAGCACCGCTACCGTATACAGAACATACAGAACTATATAGCACCAAAAGTGGTTCCTCTATGATTACCACAAAGAACCATATAGAACCTTTTCCAACCCTGGTGCCATATAGAACCTTTTTTTTTTTTGTGTAGTATACTGTATATATTATAGTATTTACAACAATTTGTTAATGAATGCTACAGCATACTGTTATATTAATTATTAATTTAACTGATAAACTGCAATAAAAACTATAGCAAGGATATGAAATACGGAGTCTGCACGTGATGTTTATTTTGAAATTGACAGGATTTTTTACTTTTATTTTGTATTTACTGCGTGGCTTCGATGCGACGTCTGTCAAAAAGAGGCAAGGCGCCTATCTTTAGCGAAGTGGCGTGGCTAGCCGCTTCTGGGACTCTTCTGAAATGTGCAGCAGCAAGGCTGGTGTAAACACAAGCCTTGACTAGAATGGCCGCGATCAGCTCCGGTAGCCGCGACGCAGCCGTAACGTGCCGCAGACTTGTGCAGTGTAAATAAGAGGTAATGCCATTGTTTGCAACCCAGTTTTGCCTCAGCCTTAACTATATGTACATGGAATGTTTGATGTGAATGTTTGTTAAGAAATAAAATAAGTTATTGGGTTAATGCCAGTGGAATGACCATTTTACATTTTACATTTCTTATGTATTTTGATTTTCTGTTGTTGTTGGTTTTCCAGTTATTTCAGTCTATCCCTTTGGCTCTGATTGAATAAATTGATCAGCACTGCATGGTGATTTGAGATTTTAGGCCGTTAAGTTGCTTCTCCATTGTAGTGTCCATTTTAATTGGCTGGGGCTGTGACCAAGATACGCTTCTATTGGCTGGACCCGAATAACAGATTCCCACCCCCACGGTCTCAGCAGTCGTCATGGCTGTGAATCTACTTATGTAGGATTCAGGATGAGCGGAAAAATAGGGAGGACTCTCGCTGCAAATATCTCCAATTCTGGCGTCTTTGTTTTGCTATTGATTACATTTTCAGAGTGCCCTCCTGTGGTATGGTGCTCCCTGTGGTGTTTGGGCTGGTAAATTCATTTTGGGACAGAGGCGGCATGCATTAATCTGTAGTGCGAAGCCAGGATACATGTCATGCTACCTCGCTCCTGCCGCTTGACCTTTGCTCGAGAAATTCCTTTACAAAGGTCACCAGGTTACCATTGCCCACCTGGAGAGATTCTGGTCTCCACTAATCCTGCTACATCCATCACCTTGCAGAAAGGACTGCTGGTCACAGATACTGGGCCACACTTGTTCTAACTCTACATAATAGAATATGATAATTTCTTGAATTTCAAGTTTCTTATACACTACTGTTCGAAAGTTTGGGGTCAGTTATTTTTTTCAGTAATCTCTTATGCTCAACTAGGTTGCATTTATTTGATCAAAAACGGTAATATTTTGAAATATTATAATTTAAAATAAAAGTTTTCTATTTTAATAACTTTTAAAATGTAATTTATTCCTGTGATGGCAACTACATTTTCAGCAGCCATTACTCCAGTCTTTAGTGTCTAAATCATTCTAAAATGTTTATTTGATGCTCAAGAAACACATTTTATCTAGCCTGACGTCATTGTACTCAGATTCTAGTCAGAATATGAGTCTGATACTGCTCCATTGTAGCCTGACGTCGTCATACTCAATTCTAGTCAGAATATGAGTCTGATACTGCTCTATTGGGCTGTGATTATGGGGCGTGTTTCAACCGAACCAGGAAAGACCTCAATTGGATAGACCTACAACCAATCAGAGCAATGGAGCGACGTATAACGTTAGTTGTCAAATGTCAACAGAACTCAACTGCACTGTGTTGCCATGTCCGCGGGTTGAAGCGACCCCAATTATGTGATATACAGACCCAGGGATGCGACTTTTAGCTGCCAGCCCTGCCAAAATAACACATATTTTACCCCCCAAATGCCTTTTTTCCCGCAGAACCCCCCCTGGAAAGCTTTTGGGCTTGTTTTTGGCTAGTTTTGAGGAACGTTAGCAATTGTGCAGGTTTTGTTTCTAAAAACTTGGCAACCCTGTACCTGCACGCACGCTGGAATAAGTAGCCTAACGTTAGAAGAAAAAGATGAGTGTAAACGATCTTTGCAGGTGTTGTAAAAAAAGATTTTAAGGATACACACCAAGTACTTACCAACACGATCATCATTTCTGAGAGAAATAGTAAAGTTGAATGCATATACGAACAAGCTCTCCGTTTAGGATTAGAACAAACTCAACCCAAGCGCCTTTGATGACGTGGATGATTACGTTACTGTTTATCATCAGTCCATCATCGTCTAAAGCCCGCCCTGACAATTTCATTGGTCCGAACAGTTTCTGTTCGGGCATAATTACTTCTCTATGGGTCAAGTCCAGACCGAACTGCCCGAGTAAAAATGTTGTGGGCGGGGCTAAGTTCGGCTGGCATCCAGGCTAGCTCCATTGGGCTGTGATTATTGGGCATGTTTCAACCGAACCAGGAAAGAAAATGCCTCTGCACTCAATTGGATAGACCTACAACCAATTAGAGCAACGGAGTAGGTGACGTATGTTGAACGACGCATAGTTGTCAGAACGCAACTGCACACACACTGGAAGAAGTAAAAGAAGAAGATGAGTGCCGGTGTTGTGAAAAAGAATTTAAGGATACACGTAGGCATGTGCCGGTATCAAATTTTCATGTTGCGATTAATTGCTGAAGCTTTTATCACGGTATACGGTATTATCACGATGTTGAAATTCGTTGCAAAAAAAGTGTTGTCATACTATAACAGATTTAACAACTTTCTTATAACAAAAAGAACCAAACATTTAAATACAATAAAGCAATAAACAAAAATGTATAAAGTAAACAAATATTTAAAATAGGTTAAAGTGCAAAAGCATTATAAAGATCAATAGGTATCACTTTACAATAAGATATCACTAATTAATGCATTAACATTAACAAAGAGCAAATAGCTACATTTTTACCGTTATTATTCTTTGATAATGTTAGTTAAAAAAACGCAACTGTTAGTTAGTGTTTTATACACTAACTAAGTGTTTTATTTCAGGTCCATTAAATTATAAAGTTACAACTTTTGATTTTAATAATGTGTTATTAAATTCTGAAATTTACATTTAACTAAGATTAATAAATGCTTAAGGAGTATTTTTCATTGTCAGTTTGATAATGAATGAACTAATGTTAAATAATGGAGCCTTATTGTAAAGTGTGTGACTGAACAACAATCAGAACATATTCAAACAATATCTAGGGCATGTAATTTAGTCCATATTAAAATATAAAATGTTTAAGTTTGAAAATGAATAGCCTTAAGTCTTTAAGTATTAAGTATTTGGTTATGTGCCATCAGCGCCATCTGCTGTCAGAGAGTGACTGCGCGTCACTCCGCCATGTGCTCGGCTCATGCACATTGGGTTTGTTTACATCAGTGCAGGTTCCTCTTTGACAAATTGTTAATTTTAAACGGTTGATGGGTAAAGTATTCTTAAAATGCATTCTAAAAATCTGAATAATTCGTAAGGAATAATTATTCACTGTATTTTGAAGTGCCCACGATAACAATATTGTGCATGTTCATTATTGCGGTATATCGTATTACCGTATACTGGCACATGTCTAGAGACACGGAGTACTTACCAACGCGATCATCATTTTTGCGAGAAATAGTAAGGGTGAATGTATATACGTACAAGTTCCACTGCATGAAAAAAGGTGTATCCGGACCAGGATACTCCTGTATACACTGCTGAAATTCGGAAGAATCCAGGAGTATACTGGCCGGATAGGTCAAATTCCATGGATCCGTATATGTCCGTATTCATCCGAAATGGTACCAAATCGGATGTATGTTGTGCCCGTATACTCCCATGCTACAGCCATTTGTTGCCATGGCAAATAATCCCATCAAGTTTTTTCCCAGGAGACATTTTCACACCTCTAAACAGCTTTGCCTTCCACCCCCTATTGGTCCTTCATCTCAAACTGGATTGGTTTTTTTTTTTAAACCACTCCCAAAACCCAGACTGCTATTGGAGGACAGGACGGATTGAAAACCCAGTCAAGTGACTTTATTGGTTACTTCTAAGGCTAAGGGTGGGCTAGGTTTTGTAGCATAGGGACTTGATTGGTTATAGGCCAGCTATGCAGATTTTGCTCATTAATATATAATATATAAAAAATAATCCCCTCTCCCTCCCAAAAGAAAAATACACACAAAACAATTTGAGAAAGTCTGAAATATTTATTAAAAAGGTATAATAAAAAAAAAAACATTCTTAACAGCATTATAAACAAACATTAAAACAATGGTGAAACAAAAACAAGTGAACTAAATGTATTTAAAAGGGATGAAAATGTAAAGGAACAAATGTAAAAATATAAACAGTCCAAAGAACATAAATATACATTAAAATGAATTGGTAAAGAAACAAAAAGGGAAAAAAAATGAATAAAATGCATTTAAAAGACAGAGATGTAAAGGAATAAAATACACAGTGAACATAAAAAGGAAAAGAATAAATATACAAATTAAACAATATAAAATGAGAACGATACATTTATAAGACAAAAAAAGTGCATATAAAATACACATAAATATTCCAAGTAAACAATATAACCAAATAAAAAGAACAAAGAGCATTATAAACATGCATTAAAATGAATGGGGGAAAAGATAAGTGAACAAAATGTTTCTAAAGGAAGGCGACGTAAGAGGAACAACAATACAAAACGTGGAGATCAAAAGCAACATGGACATCTAAAAAGTTACAAACATACAAAGTATACAATATAAAACGAGACAAAGAAATCTATAAATTAAAAAGTGTATATAAAATATATGTAAATGTTCTATATATGGGAACCAATAAAAGTATAAGTATATAAACATAGGAATAAAGACAATCTAAAATGGAACAATTGAATATTAAATTTATAATTATAAAAGAATTGTGACCAACTCTAACACAATGTTGTTTGAGTTTTGAACATTTTTTCAAACTGGCATGATGGGCTGGTGATGTGATGTGTAGTGTGGGTCAGTCTAGTCTGGTTTGTAGTAGCTAGCCAAACCATCCACACTGGCCTTCCATCAACAACAGCAGCATCTTCATCTTCATCAGGTCTATAGTTGCGGTCTTCCACAGGTTCTGTGTTGGTTTGTGCAACCCTGGACCTGGTCTCCAGCAACTGCAAAACATGACAGTAAATTAACCACTAAAACTCAGAGAGGAGTATAGTAACATTCTGGAGGGAAAAAGCTTAACCGGTTTCTTAACTTACCCGTTTCTTTCTCTGACGGTTCTGTGTGATGTTCTTCATAGTGTTTCTTTTCTGGGCCTTTTCAGACTGAGCCAAAGAATACTTCCTCAGCAAAGTCTCACAAAATAAAATACATCTTGCGACCTGCCAAATAATACATTAATAATATATAGTTAATGCCAATAAAAGTAAGTAAAACAATTCAATTAAAATGTATTTGTATAGCGCTTTTCACAATACATATTCAGGGTTTTTCCTGGGTCAAAAATGGTCTTCGGTGGTGGCTGACAGACATGGTCATCCATACACACACATACGCACGGTAAAAAAAAAATACCCTACCCACTTGATCTGCAAGCGCAATACTGACAATAAATTTGAAATAAATTCAAGTTTGTAACTTTTGCTTATCTTATTTTGATACCTTGATGTTTGTTTTTTTCCCCTCATTTTTACACTATTTACTGATAATTGTTTTGGTAATCATATCAATATTAAAAAAATAGTATTAAAAAAATGAACAAATAGCCCAATTTTCTGCCATTTACAATCAGCTAGCTAACAACAAATTTGTTCTGGGTTCACCTCACTCCAGTCTAAACTAAATGATTTTAGGCTATTTATTTTACTACACATTGTCCACATAAATAAGCTGAAAGACTGTTGATAATTAAAAATAATTCTTACTATCCACTCTTGCTAAAGTGGGTAAGCACACTTGTGTTCTCATTTCAGGTGTTGTTCTGAGTAAATTATTAAACTAATTCGTGAGTTCAGTGTTGGACAGATCAGTTCTAACCAGTCGTTAAAATGATTCGGTTCAAAGGAGTCATTAGGTCGCGAATCGGACATTAGCAGACGCGTTGTGTGTGAATCCCGTCTTTAGAAAATCGCGAAAGATTTGTCAAGACACAGAAAACACTTCATAACCGGATAGGATTTGTTTCCTGTTTATTTAAAGTATGCTTTATGTCAGCTGGTCAGAGAATCAGTCAATGTTTTTTGAGCGCATTTCACACCCAGCGGTAATTAAAGGAAGACGTCTGATAGCGCCACGTGCAACATGGATTCGGTCTTCCGACTTTTTGATTTTGATTAACGTAAAATGTGAAACAGTAGAAAGCTAAGAATGCTTATTTTGAAGACAGAGAGCGTGCGAGCGGGGTAGGAGCTCTCTGGTCGTTCTCTCTGTCACTCAGTTAACGCAAGCGCAGCAGTCATCTGTTCTACATCACTCATAAATCACAATAACTCATCAAATAAGGCTTTGGCGGGACAAAAATTTGTTTTGGCGGCCGGCAAAAAATGTTCAATGTAGAGCTGCAACTAACGATTATTTTTTCTGTCGACTAATCTAACGATTATTTTTTCGATTAGTCGACTAATCTAACGATTATTTTTCCAGATTAATCTTATTATTCTTTTTTACTGATTATTGTATTTCAAAGAGGGTAGTGAATTTGTATATTATTTTAACATGAAATCAATGAATGATGACAATATTAATTGTATTTCAGGAAGGGTAGTGTACATAGTATGCCATTTTATAATGAATATATATGAACAAAAGAAGCTTTTTAAACATAATATATAATGATACTATTCATCATAAAATGTATACAGAGTAGGCCTAATTAGGAAAAGTTGTTTACTATAGTAGTTGAGTATGATTTACTTAGTAAACGAAAATGCACTTGTATTTATCTGCAAAAGGTTCACATACAGGAGCTTTCAGCATAGTGTTAATGTATAACTAGTCGTCTATTTTGAAGATATACTTGTGCATAAACAACGACTAAAGCTGCCAGAAGTTTTTGCCCAAACTTCAAAGACACATTTAAATTATTAAAGCTAGAGGCATATCTTAACTTTAATGTTACTTTAATCATGTAAACTACCTATATACAACAAGTTATTATGCATATGTGTTTGGGACAGAGCGGAACCAGGTCGCATTAACAGGAGATATATGCAGCCCATAATAAATAAAAGCACGAGACGTACTGGGGTCGGAGAAGAACCCCGGAAAATGTGACCGTCTGTTGCAATACACGCGCCACGGTTCAGCTGCGCGAGAGAACCATGGAGAGAACACTGGAAGGGTTGCCAGGTTTCCACAACAAAACCCACCCATTCGTTACTCAAAACTAGCCCAATCGCGTTTCGGGGAGGTTCTCTGGTAAACATCGCGTTCGGGGGGTTAAATATGTGTGTTTTTTTGCTTCAACCCGCGGACATGAGACACAGCCCGCGGCAACAGTGTAGAAGTAGCCCAATTCCGCGGAAAAAAGCGACTTGGCAACACTGACTGGCAGTGTGAAAGCTCCCGCTCTCCACGCGCACAGCTCCTGCTCTGCCACCGCGCGCAGTGTGAAACCGGCGTTACAGAGCGAACAAAGCACAGTTTTATTCGGCTTCTGTTTAAAGTACTCCCACACTTTTGAATGTCGCGGTCTGGCTTTATATGATAAATGATCATTTTCACTATGCCCGGGAGCAGAAGCTGCCATTATTCTAGATCTTCTGTTCCATTCTAGAACGTAAATAATGTGCCGCCGACGCGTCGACGCATTTCACGTCATCGACGACGTCGACGCGTCGTTGCAGCCCTAGTTCAATGTAGGAAAAACCCTGATATTTTTTCAAAGCAACTTCACAGAAAATGCATGCGTCTACATTACAGAAAAAAACAGAGAACATTAAAATAATGACAACATTTTTAAGATTACCTTTTACACATTCAGGGTCAACATCTGTAAAAGTTCTTCAGGATCATGGATCCAAAACTTCTGTATCATGAGGGGGGAAGAAACATGCACACACACAAATGAATATTAATTTGTTTGATAAAACATTAATATTAATGATCAACTTACGGACATGGACTTGCAAAACATACTCACCAGGCCCATACAAAAACTTCACAGTAGATCCAAAATCCTGGTTTGCCTATAATTCTTCAGAGTCCAAGGATGGTGGATTCCTGTCCTCTCTGTTGAACAAGTGTACATGACAGTGTTCTCAGATTACTCATTCCAAAACTGTTACATTTTATGACAAGCTTGATCTTAAAACTAGCTGACAGTAGGGATGGGCATTATGACCATATAATTATACATACATGAGAAATTTTATTTTACAATAACGATATCACAATATATTTATTTTGACACATGCATGTCCCGTTCATTATTCTACATTCATGCATGTTTCCTTGTCAAAATGTCAAAAAGTTTTAGTAAAGTCAGTGCTGCGTTATATACGCTATATTCCCATTCCGCGATATAAAAAGGTAATGTTAACGTTTACAGCAAAATCGCTAACAATAGCCAGTATCATCAGATCGCCATAACACCCAGCCCTATTTTAACAATATTACAACAAAACACAGAAACAGAATATGTAAGTTAATCACGATTAGCATATTACTTTAATGCACTAACGTTATATCTTGATAAGCAGTAGAAAAAATATAAAGGGATTTACGTTACCTTCTGCCGTCTGCTGTCCGCCATTGGAAACTTAGTCTGTTCTCTCAGTCGACATCCCACAATCAAAATTCGTCCAAAATAAGATTTTAACAGGTTTAAATGATCCATGCAATGCAATTAATGGACAGAAGAAGCCGTCCTGTTGAAGATTAGAACCCACGATCGCGTCGCGTCCCCGCGAGCCACGAGCAACTCCAAAGACAACGGGTGTATAATTCAAACTGAAGGCGCGCACTGTCATTGGCCAGATTTCTGGATGACGTTCAGATTGACCAATCACGCTCAAAAGAACACGGAAAGACAGCAAATAGCCTTGCAACCATAGAAAAAACAACAACAGTTAAACAACAGTTAGAAAATGTGTTTATTATTTTTATTTGCTGTTATATTTAATTAATTGGTCAAATGGTGTTTTGTGGTGTGGGCAGAGGCCTGGAAGTTTCAACCTGGAGAGCAGTGCAGATTTGTACTCTTTAAAAACAATTATTGTTTGATATTTAGTTTGCTATATATTTTGTTATATTTGTATCCAGAATTGAATGTAAAACCAGTTTGAATGTAAAAATACACCTTCACTGTAAAACAGAAAATTAAAGTAAAATATCTTAATTTAAATAAGGAAAAATCTGTAAACTAATAGTGTTTTCTCTAAAACGTTTAATGTAAATTTCTGTGAAGTTTTTAAACTTTATTTGACTTAAGATATTTGACTTATTTTACGGTTTTTGTTTTGCAGCTGTAGCTGCTGTTTTTTTTAGGTTTTTATTTTTACAGTGTAAATATAAAACTAATAAGATTTACTTTAAAATGACAAAGAATAATGTTAAATTGTTAGTATGGACACAAACATAAATCTTTAATATAATGAGCTAAATATTGTATTACAGTTGTTAATTTACAGATATTGTTTGTAATTTTGCATGAATTTGTTATTTATGAAAACAGAAAAATAATACAGTGATGTTCCTGTATAAAAAAATGAGAATTACTGCAATTTGTCATTAATGATATAATCCTTAAAATAACAGTCAAGTTGTTTATTTAGATATTGTTTGTAATTTTACATCGTTTTAAACATAATTCAAAATTACAAGAAAATACTGTAAAAAACTGAAGTTTTTTTCTGTAAAATTAGGATTATTTTTATTTTCTGTGTTTCTTGAGCAAGTGAATCCCTGCTCTTTTTTATTCCATATTTTTATTTTGAGCATATCAGTTTTTGGTGTTTTTAAAACAAACTTTTTCATTTTCCACATTTCATCTCCTTTTTATTTAATTCTATTATTGCCTACAATTTGTAAAACTTTGCAAAAATTGTTTGGGGATAGTCTAAAATGTTTGGTTAATTATCCTTTGTTAATTCCATTACATTTCTTTGTTTATTTCATTACATATTCAGATTTTTTTGTGAACGTATATGTTCAGACAGGGTTTTTATTTTGTACTGTTTTTATAAAAAATATTTGATTAAGAGACTCTTTTCATGCAGTGGTTTTATGGCCCTGACACACCATTCTGATGGTTTGGCCCAGACCCAGACGTGAACCAACCCCACAGTCGGCTTTAGTCATTGCTAGTTCAGTTTAGTGTTTCAGGGCCTTAAGAATTCTTTTTTTCTGTGTAAAAAGCTTGTTTGCTGTAGCCTACAGTAGACCAGAGATAATTCTCAATCCTGAAGTCCCCCCCCCCCTCCCTCTGAGAACAGCCAGCACAAGTGTCAGTCATTAACATATGAAAGGGCTACTTCACACCTAACAGTCTTCAGTCCTAGCACACCCATCAGTGTTTCAGCTGTATATGTCCGTGAAATTTCACGGATTCCTGTATACGTCCGCATACGTGAGGTTTCCGGGTTTTTCTGGAAATATACTGTTCCGTGTTACTCTGATCCGCTTTTTCCCACATACATCCGGTAAACATCAAATTACACAGGAGTATACCATGCCCGGATAGTGCCGGATTTCAGTGTTTTCATGCAGTGTTCTCCATTTGGTAAACAAATTCAACCCAAGCACTTTGTCACAAGGGTAACTCAGAAATAAGTGCACGAAGATCCAATAGCAAGTGAATGACAATTTAATCTCAGAATAACAAGTTAGATTGCACGTCAAGTCCATAACACTGGGCACAGAACCAGAGTTCAGAGCAGGCAGAGACAGGCAGATGATCTGATCCCGGAGACAGGTGACTGTTGACGCAGGGACGCAATGGCCAAACCTCCACAAACGGTGAAGCCAGGACCGGGAACCAAAACACGAACTTCCAGGGAAGCGAACACCAGAGACACACACACGAGGAAGACACTGGACTCTCTGCAACAAACTGACAACAGAGTGTGGGTGAGGAGACATTAAATAAGCAGGTGAAATGAGGTGCAACTGTTGGCGATGATGAGATTGGCAGTAATCAATGACCACACCTCCAACACAACCAAACACACACAGAGACAGAATGAGTCAGTGAATAGATGAACCGTGACATTACCCCTCCCCCTAGGAACGCCTCCTGGCGCTCCCAGGAAGACCTACCTGTCAATTGTAATCATCGATGAGAGAGTGGTCCAGTATGTCCCTGGCAGGAACCCAACTTCTCTCCTCCGGACCGTAACCCTCCCAGTCCACCAAGTACTGGAATCCGCGTCCCCTCCGTCTAGAGTCCAGAATACAATTGACCGAATAAGTAGGTTCCCCATCTACGAGTCGCGGAACGGAGAGGAATATTCTTGGATGAAAGCCACACTTTTTGACCTACGACGTATACGGGAGGCTTAGACCGGTGGCGATCGGCTTGGGCCTTGGTGCGGGCTCCCACCTGGAGCAGAGCTCTGCAACAAGCTCTGCTCCATGTGTGGCGCCACCTCTGAACGAAGGCGTGGGCGGAGGGGGCCGCGACTTCGGATTCCAGACTGGGAAAAATTGGTGGCTGGTAACCTAAGCTACACTCAAACGGAGAGAGGCCCGTGGACGACACTGGTAACGAGTTATGTGCGTACTCAACCCATGAAAGCTGTTGGCTCCAGGAGGAAGGATTCTTGGACACCAAACATCGCAACACTCTCTCAAGATCTTGGTTGGCCCACTCCGTCTGACCATTGCTTTGGGGATGGAAACCCGAAGACAGACTTACACTCGCTCCCAGTAATCTACAAAACTCTCTCCAGAATTTGGATACAAATTGGGGCCCCCTGTCAGAGACCACATCCATCGGGAGACCATGTATACAAAAGACGTGATCCACGACAGCCACCGCTGTCTCCTTGGCAGAGGGTAATTTGGGCAAGGGAATGCAATGAGCCGCCTTCGAGAACCGGTCCACAACGGTCAAAACTTGTCCTGGGAGAGCGGTAACAAAATCTAGCGCTATATGGGACTAGGGTCTCGAAGGGACTGACAGCGGTTGGAGCAACCCATCTGGAGAACGATTGGAAGTCTTACCACATGCACAAACCGAACAGGCCAAAACAAATTCCCGAATGTCACGAGCCATACCTGGCCACCAGAATCGTTGTTTAACCAAAAAACTGGTTCGGTTGACTCCTGGATGACAGGCCACATTGGAACAATGACCCCATCGAATGACGTCGGAACGAAGTATCTCAGGCACGAATAAACGACTCGGTGGGCCGTCGGGCGGAGGCGTTACCCCTTCTAAGGCCGATTTGACCTTCGACTCGATCTCCCATGTGAGTGTGGAAACAATGAGTCTCAGGAAAAATACACTCGGGAGTGGACGGGCGTTCGGAGTGGTCAAAAACACGAGACAAAGCATCGGGTTTGATGTTTTTAGAACCGCACCTACCCCCACCTCTGATGCATCGACCTCCACCACAAACTGACGTGAAGGATCAGGGGCAATCAGAATGGGAGCCGAAACAAAGTGGCTCTTAAGTTTGGTAAATGTAGCTTCGGCTAGACCAGACCACCTGAACGTCGTCTTGGGGGAGGTCAATGCAGTTAGAGGAGCGGCTAGTTGGCTGAAATTGCGAATAAAACGCTGGTAAAAATTGGCGAACCCCAGAAACCTCTGCAGGGCCTTGCGGGAATCTGGACTTTGCCAATCTACCACAGCCTTAACCTTATCGGGATCCATGCGCATTCCCTCGGATGAGATGATGTTTCCCAGGAACTGAACAGACTGTGCATGAAACGCGCATTTCTCCGCCTTGACAAAAAGCCCATTCTCTAACAACCTCTGGAGCACTTGTCTGACGTGCTGAACATGTTCCTGGAGAGAGGAAGATTAAATCAGTATGTCATCCAGGTAGACATAAATTAACTGATCTACCATGTCTCTCAGCACGTCATTGACGAGTGCTTGGAAGACCGCTGGAGAGTTGGACAGCCCGAGGGGCATGACCAAGTATTCAAAATGGCCCCTAGGGGTATTAAACGCAGTCTTCCACACATCCCCCTCCCTTATGCGAACCAAATGATAGGCATTACGTAAATCCAATTTTGTGAATACAGATGCTCCCTGCAACCTCTCGAAGGCTGAAGACATCAACGGCAAAGGATAAGTATTCTTTACCGTGATGTTATTCAGTCCTCGGTAGTCAATGCAAGGTCGCAGAGATCCATCTTTCTTTCCCACAAAAAAGAACCCCGCCCCCGCTGGAGAAGAGGAAGGGCTGATGAACCCGGCCGTTAGAGAATCAGAAATATATTTCTCCATGGTCTCCCTCTCCAGGGTGGAAAGTGAGTATAACTTGCCCTTAGGCGGAGACGTACCTGGCAATAGCTCTACAGCACAGTCATAGGGACGATGTGGAGGCAGAGAAGCAGCCCTGGACTTACTGAACACTTCCTTCAGGTCGAGGTACTCCCCGGGCACGTTTGATAAATTCACCGGCTCATCCTGTAACACAGAACTGGACATAGTCGAACAGGCAGACACAAGACAAGAGGCATAGCACTGATTACACTGAGCACTGATTAAGACAGAAATGGAATTGTGGCCCCAGTCAACCCTGGAGTTATGCTTAATCAACCAGTGATGACCGAGGACGACTGGAACCAGTGGAGAGTCAGTGATCATAAATTCTAGTTTCTCTGTGTGATTTCCTGAAGTGACAAGGGTAATCAGACCAGTAGTGAATGAAATGTCAGGAAGTTCTTGTCCGTTAAGTGCACTAACAGAAATCATGCGAGAAAGTGGAGTGATGGGAATGTGATGGTGGCGTGCAAATGTCCTGTCCAGAAAATTACCTTCGGCTCCCGAGTCCAATAAAGCCTGGCAATGGTGAGTCCGGTCTGCCCATTGCAGTCTTACCGGGAGGAGAGTGGCAGAAGAGGGTTTACCCAGCAAAGACCCACCCAACAATAACCTCCTATCTACCGCCGGGCTGGATCTTTTGCTGGGCAGTTGTCTCTGAAGTGTCCAGCTGATCCGCAATAAAGGCAGAGCCCTCCCGATCACCGACGTTCTCTCTCCTCCTGGGAAAGCCGAGTTCTACCCACCTGCATAGGCTCGTGATCGACTGGTTGACTGACCGTGTTCACACTGGACCACTTGCGGACCTCCGGAACCCACCTAGGGCGCGCATACACACGTTTGGCCAGCTCCATTATGCTGCGTTCACACCAAACGCGAATAGAGCGTCAAAATCGCATCTACCGCGTCTACTTTCACGCGCAAACATTTTGAATGCATTCGCGCGTCCGCAGAGAATTGGGACGCGCGTAGAAATCGAGCGCTGGAAGCGAAATTGACACGCGTTCAAGGCACTCCAGGAGAAATATGTCATAAAACACCACTCTGCCTCTTTTCATTTTCATTAAAAATATATATTGAACATTAATAGCCACACAAATGTGGTCCAGGCAACTCCTACATTATCTTCACTGCATGTATTTTTAAAAATCCTTAAAATATAAAGTTATGAAACTTCTCTTTGCCCTCAGTCAAAACGATTTGGCAGACAACAAATTATAGATTCATGAGAGCAAAGCTCGGCCGTTAGATCTACACAAAACGAACCACTATAGGACATCAGAGCCAGCGGCAGACGCCAGAAGGACTGGCCGAGGAAAGGCTGCCTTCGCCGGGGTTATGAGCAGTGATTGCCCGGTGATCGCCTGGATCTCACAACTCCAAAAACACAAGATTATTTTTTTTAAATAGGCGCTCTGTTTATATATAAACCACATATTTGAGCTTTAAACGACTACATTCCCACCTGAAAAAGTCTTAAAACTACATTTTGTGACACAATAGTACTATTTTTAATTTATGCAGGGTTTCTCATACACGTCACTTTACCATGTGACAGCAGCAAGCAGGCTCCTGATTGGTTAACGCGGCGCGAATTGACGCCAAAGTTCAAATTTTTCAACTCGGGCGTCAGACGCGAATTCGCTTCAAATGCGTGAATGCACAAAAGCATTCGCGTGTAACTCAAGACACTCAATTCGCGTCCAATTCGCTCGAACTGGGCACGCGAATGAGGCGGATTCGCGTCCTTCGCGTCCTTCGCGCCGCGTGTAACGCGCCTTCCGCGCCGCGGGACCTCCAGACGCGCGTCAACGCGCCTTTCCATTGACTTAACATTGAAATCACTCGCGCCAGACGCTCAATTTGCGTTTGGTGTGAACGCAGCATCAGTCCGTAGAGGCTCTCGGGTAACTCCAGGGTGTAAATCTCCTCTTGAACATGGTCAGCCAGCCCATGCAGGAAAATGTCCCACTGCGCCTCCTCGTTCCACTTGCACTCAGCAGCCAATGTTCGAAATTCGATGACGTAATCTGATACGGATCTTTCTCCCTGCCGAAGCTCCGCTAGTTTGCGGGCGGCGTCGCGGCCCACGATGGCGCGGTCGAAGACCCGTCTCATTTCTTGTGTGACTGCTGGGAACGAGGAACAGCAAGGATCTTGATTCTCCCTCACCGCCGTTTCCCACAGAGCTGTGCGTCCCGAGAGCAGGGTGAGCACCAACGCCACTTGTGACTCCTTTGTGGCAAACGTCAGTGGCTGTAGAGAGAAGAACATCGAACACTTCGTCAGGAAAGATCTACATAGATCTGGCTCACCTGAATATCTCTCCGGCGTTGGAATGCGCGGCTCGTGATGGCTGGTGGTGTTAGCTGGGTTGCGGGGAACCGGCGGCGGGTCTGGCGCAGTGGGTGGCGACAGCTGTTGAATCCGGGTAGAAAGCTCGGACACCTGCGCCACCAGTGCTTGAACCGCCTGAGCAGCAGCCTGAACCTGTTCGTCCTGCCTGTCCGTATGCTGATTACTGCTGGATAAGTAATCCTGTAGTTCGGCCATTCTTGCTGGATCCATAAGTGGTCAGTTCGTTCTGTCACAAGGGTAATTCAGAAATAAGTGCACGAAGATCCAATAGCAAGTGAATGACAAACTATTCTCAGAATAACAAGTTAGATTGCACATCAAGTCCATAACACTGGGCACAGAACCAGAGTTCAGAGCAGGCAGAGACAGGCAGATGATCTGATCCCGGATACAGGTGACTGGTGACTGGTGACGCAATGGGCAAACCTCCACGAAGAGTGAAGCCAGGACCGGGAACCGAAACACGAACTTCCAGGGAAGCGAACACCAGAGACACACACACGAGGAAGACACTGGACTCTCTGCAACAAACTGACAACAGAGTGTGGGTGAGGAGACATTAAATAAGCAGGTGAAATGAGGTGCAGCTGTTGGCGATGATGAGATTGGCAGTAATCAATGACCACGCCTCCAACACAACCAAACACACACCGAGACAGAATGAGTCAGTGAATAGATGAACCGTGACACACTCTTTGGTGACATGAATGATTACGTTACTGTTGATCATCTATCCATCATCGTATAAACCCAATTTGACAATTTGATTGGTCCGAACAACTCTGGTTCGAGCATAGTTGCTCCACAACAGATCAAGTCTAGACCGAACTTCCCGACCTCAAATTTTGTGGGCGGGGCTAAGTTCAGCTGGCATCCAGGCTACATTTGATCAATATCAATGTTAAATATGGTTGTGCTGCTTAATATCTGTGGAAACATACATTTTCATACATTGCTACTTTTGATCAATTTATTGCATCCTTGCTGAATAAATGTATTAATTTCTTTTAAAAAATCACACTGACCCCAAAGTTTTGAATGGTACTGAAACTTCAAAACAAAAAATAAATGCGCATCATTTGACTGAATTTACTTATAAAATTAAAACCCTAAACCTTATAAGATTATGCATTTATTAAAAAAATACTTATGTATTAGAACACTGTTTAAACATACTGTACATACTAGATACATTTGTGTCCAAGTCACCATTTTATATTGAGTCTTTTTATAGAGTATTTTAATTTAGCTCAAATCCAACCAGTTAATCAATTTCCATTCATCCTAGTTGTTCATCCCTGAATCCGCTGTAATAAATGACATGACAATTGAGAGTATTTCTCTACCCTGAATTGCTGAATTCAGAACAAGAAAAAAAGACAGAGATAGACCAAGGATGGACAAAAAGGAGCCATGCATTGCTCCCCTGAGGAGCCTGGATGAATAAGCTGGGGAACAAGCTTGGTGTCAACAGGTGGGATGATTCTTTGCTATTGTGGCTGCCTTTGTCCTTCTGCCAGCACCACAATAGGATGTCCCCTGTTGGCCCCTGAATAAATATTGCCAGTACTGAGGCAGAGGTGCACAGTAGCTGTATTGAGCTTAAGTGGAAATCAATGTTGATCCATTGAGCCGGTGCTGCCAACCCCTGCCTGTAACACAGGTGTTTACGTTAATGGCGACGCTGGCACAATCGCCCACTCCCCTAAAGGTCAGACGGGGGCATGTTTACCTTGCCGTGCACTTCTTTGTGTGGTGCTGTGATTTCAAGCAGTACCTCAAAGCTACAGATAATTCTATAAATGAGAAATGGCATTTGGAGGTCTCATGAACACGACAGTTCAGAGAAAATGACATATAGCTGTACGTAATCACTCTACTGAGCTTTTCTGCACGCACTGCAACTTTTCTTGCAGAGATTCTTTTGTATTTCATAAGTTTTAATTAAGCAAGGTGCACACTTCTGATTATTATAGAATAAGTATTGAAGGCACTAAACGTCATCACAAAGCCACCCTCAAATCAATCATAGCTAAAATTACAGCCTCTCTATACAGTACTACAGGTACTTTAATATTGTAATAAAGAATAACAATGGCTGTTGGTTTAGTAAATAGTGTTTCAGTCGTCTTTATTCAGGTTATTTTAAGTGATGCTTCCTTTGGAAGAGTAGATTCAGCTGTGGTGGGCTGCATCTGCTGACGAATTCGATTAGAAGTCGAGGTCCGTCTGCCAAATTTTGTTTTCATTTCTCTGTGGTGAGGAACACAAGATCTTACTAACTTGATTTGCAACAAACTCATTTTCTCTGGAGTCGCAGTTCTTCGCCCTCGACTAGCCAAGCAGAACGACTTTGGGGTACGACTGGCTGTGGGAGGGGCCGTGGATGGATTTAAAATGGGTTAATGGTGCAACAGTGGTAAATTCTCCACCTAAATCCAATTAATTCTAAAGATATTGGGTTGATTTTTATTCTGTTAGTGCCTTTTCTAGCTCACATGTAAGCACATGACTGGCACAGGGACGAGGGCGTGAACCAAAGCATTGGTTTATAGTGTGAAAAACAGTTAAGCAGAAGGTTGGCTTCCTCTAACCTCTGTTTGTTGGTCCTGTGGAGAGAAGCCTGGCCGTAGGGGACGCTAGCTGTGGAAATGGATTATGATCACTACAGAGAGACCGTGATATGGCGAATGTGATGAATGAGGTTTGGTAGAGCAGCCAGTACCACACTCCTCAGTCTAAAGACAGTAGCGACTTCTCAGCTTTGATCTAAAATGCATTTTTTTTACCACAACATTTAAAAATAGGTTGCTGTATGTGATGCTTATTAAAGGCAAATGAAATCACTTATTGGATTTAATCTTACTATTTAATATCCTGTATTTTTTTTAATAATTACTCACGCACTCCAGACATTTGATACAGAGCTTGGCATTAATAAATCATGTTCTCTAAATTCATAATATCATCTTGTCCCCAGCAAGGCAACATTTGATATTACATTAAAGGCCTAGAGGAAATTTTTTTCAAATCATATTTCTAAAAATACTGCGGAACATGCTTCACTCAAATATCTACTGCAATTTTTTGGTCCAAAGAGACAAAAATTCCCCTTGCTATTTATTTTCTTTTTGTGCCCCAGTCTGTTTTGAAACTCCTTTATTTGATTCCATGACTCCCTTTCTTTCTCTTTTTAACCGATTCTCTTGATAGCAATTTAATTTAATCTGCGGGACTCCAAGCAGCTACGTCCTTTGATGTTTCTTTGACAGTCTCTCATAACACATCAGATTTGATCTAACCTTTCTTGTTGGGTAGAAAGAGAGAATAAAGATCAATTAATAGGTGAATTTGAAGTTGCATTAGAGGTTTTTTTTGTGCCACTTCCTAGTTGCTTTAAGTGCCCATCTGTCTAAACATCTCTCAATTTTTTCCTCCTTTTTTTCTGATCATTTCCTCGACTTATTCATGAGCCATGGGAGCCACGCTTTGTAGTCTCCATGTAGCCGTTTCGGCCTACCCCCACTGAATACAGCTATGTGCCTGCATAAAATATCTTTTTCACTCTGCCTGCAAATTCTCTGAACTCTGTTCACATGAATGGCCCAACTTTCTGAAGCTTTTTTCTCTCTTTACACCCTCTCACACCCTCCCTCACTCTCTTATCCTTTGCGTTGTGTCCTTCGTTGTGGATTTGTATGCAGAAAATCACTGCTGTGGCCACAAAGCACAGTACATCACTCCAGATCATTTTCAGGCGCCCTGCTGTGTGAGTTATAAAGAAGGATCCCTTAATGACACTTTGACTATTAACAATGTTTTAAGTCAATATGTCTCTTTTAGTTTTCCCTCTATAGGCCAATAAATGTAAAAATGGCGTGTTTAATGCAACTGGGTCAGACTTATAGCTGAGTGGAGGTTCTCAAGGCTTATGTCTCGATTACTAGTCACATAATGGTTTAACAGTGGATCATCATTTATTTCTTTATAGTGCTGTGTGTATGAATATATAAGTGCAGTAGATATTTGATGTTTGCCTTATGTTTGCATTACAAATTAAGTGCTGTGCAAACTACATTCAAAAGGTTTTAAATGACTGCTGCTTACAGATGGGAGGAGATTGTTGCTCTTTACTGTAACTACGGTTATGGAATCATTATGCCGCTGACAGTAATGCAGGAATGTTCCAGTCCGTTAAATCACTGCCAAATACGGTGCTTGTGCCATGCTCTGAATTCCCAGAATCCCACACGGGCGTTAGCTGCATCACTTCGACCCGTGGCATGTTTGCGCTGTTTAAACGGCACACCTCAAATGAGAATGACCCATGGTCGTTTGCGAGGTTGCTTTTGCCTGAATCCCCTGGCAGACTGCCAAAGACAGTATTTTCACAGAGGCACCGCACAGGTCATCTCGGGAAGACAGAGCTGTGGTTTGTTTCAGTGGCTGCCCTTATGGCTGCTCGTCTTAAAGCGCTCATCTAGCTGATTGCACAGTAAGCAGACTGGGGATGCGGCGCTTAGCGGCTGGTGTCACAATCTGCCCCTCACAATAGCCTGGGCAAGTGCCAACACAGCCAATCTGGAAAGGGTTTTAGTCTATTTTCAGTAAGCAAAATGTTTAAAAATAACATTCAGAGCTTTTTATTAACTAAACAGAGCAGAGGAACGGATGCTAAGTGAGAGTGAAGCCAAGGTATTGTACTCTGAAAAGAATGTCTGTGTCTGGTAATGCAGCTGTATAAATTATTTAATTGTTTTGTTTCTCTTTTCTGCTTTTCAGTCTTCAAATCAGGTGTTCTTATTTGATGAGAAACAGAACAACAGATCTACTGCCACAAATGTATATAAAAAACATATTGCCATTCATTTGTAGTGTGGTAGTTGCTGAGTGACAGAGTTGTCTTGATCAAATGGATGTTGTCAGGGCGCCAGCATTGTGTCTGGAAGAAGCCAGGCAGAGGAAGAGGAGGATGCTGTGGCGTGTCTCTTTCTCCTGGGCAGGGTACAGGAACTGGAATCAGGCCAGCCTACAATCACCGTGGTAGGCCGGTAGCCAGCTAAGCATTAGAGAAAACCCTCACGGTGGACGAGGATCTCACTGAACTCAATGCGTCTCACTTCCAAGTGCAGTTAATGCAGCATTGTTGAAAGAATGTTTGGACATTGGTGACAAATATGAAAAAAATCTGGACTTTTAGCTGACTGTTTGTGTTTCAAAGATACATGTTTTACCAATTGTAGGCCTTTTAGAGTCCACCGTTTGTAGTCATTGTCATCAAAGGCACACCATATGTTAGATGAACCAGTATTTGTGTTGCTTTGTCTGATGATACAAGACATGCTCATGGCAGACATTCGTTTGAGGATTTTTTTTTTTTAAATGATCATGTTATTCATAATTCCAGTAGACTTCAAAGTACTCCAATATGAATTGAAATAGTTTTCATTTGCTGTTGTTTTCATGTTTCGCTCTTGTTTGCTTTGCATCTTTGAGCTAACTCCAAATTTGCCCGTGACCTAGTTTAGGTCACATTAAGTTATTACAAATTTTGACGGAACCTGATACCAAGTGGAACCTCCCAGAAGCTTGTAAAGTGGATGCAAACAAATGGCTGTCGGTTCCTAATGCGTTTGCTTTACGTATGTGGGTGCACGAGGGTAGCAAAGGGAGCTGTAATGGATCATGTTTGTGTTTTTTAATAAACCCAAGCAATATTTCAGAATTAAGGACAAGCGATGTGTACATCTGCATCGGAAGATAAGCGAATTTCGAGGATATTTAAGGCAAACGGGAGTCCGATGTGACTGCGCCGAGGACGTACCCATGTCCTACTCAGCACCTCTTTTGTTGTGCGTGCTCCACAATCCAGCCTACATGTAAGGGTTGATTGATAAATGAGAAAGTGTTGGGTTTAATCGACTGAGGCTCAGTACACGTTGCTCTTTGGATGCTGGGGAGGGACAGTGGATAATGGAAGTATTGTTTCACCCAGTCGCCATGTCTCAGCAGGAGGACAGGGGGAGGTTGTGGGAATAGCAAGCCGTCCTGGAGGACAGGGGTCTGACTGCACTTCACATCAACCTTCAGATCCTATACAGACAACCCCCCACTACCCTCCTGCCTCCAGTATGCCCGGGAACTATTCTGGATCATTCTATATATCAGACACATTCATTGTTGTTTATTCCCTGCTTCCCAGATTCAACAGCCATCCAATTGAGTGATGCACTGAAATGAAAATTCTTCACTAAAATAGAAAATTCTGGGCCTACTGGTTCAGAGAACATAGACCAATTGTTTTGAATATCTGATAGTTCTATAAATGTTATAATATTAAGCAAGTTCGTGATTTACACTAACTGCCTTATGTTGATGTAATTTATAGTAAAACGTGTAGTTATGCATATGTCAGTGTTGTTGAAAGTAATATTTAAGCAAACTTAATTCCAAACAGAGATTTTGCTTTTTGACACAGTTGCAAAGAGATATGCAAAGAGCACAATTTCTTTAAACAACTTTTTTGATATTTACAATCTGTATTTCAGTAGTTTATGCGGTAACACTTTACAATAAGGTTGTATTAGTTGACATTAGTTAATACATTAGTTAACATGAACTAACCATGAACAACACCTCTGTTCAGGATTAGTTAATCTTTGTTAACGTTAGTTCATAAAAATACAGCTTTTCATGGTTTGTTCATGTTAGTTCACAGTGCATTTACTAATGTTAGCAAGATTTTAATAATGCATTAGTAAATGTTGAAATTAACATTAACAAAGATAAATAAATGCTTTATAAGTGTAGTTCATTATTAGTTAATGTTAACTAATGAACCTTATTGTAAAGTGTTACCGTTTTTGCAAATTTAGTATTTGCAATCTCATTCAAATTTTGACTGTTATACAAGCTTACAGTATATCTCTAGTCTTCAATGAGACTGTGCTGGATTTCTCCACATGCATCTCAAGAAGCATCAGAGTTCACTCAGTCTCACTGACTGCAAACACGGGCTCTTCAGTAAAATGCCATCACCAATTGGTGTTTATGTTAAATAGGATTAAACCTGGATCATACCACATGCATGAGGCTTTTTCTCCTTGTCAAAGTTTCTGATTTTCTCGATTTTCTAATTTTTTTTCTCACAAAAATAAAACCTGATTATTAATGATTGTATAACAAATAGTATAAGTTTAATATTGACTTGTCTGTATCAGTCAGAATTTGAATCTTTGCATCCCTATCAGTAAGCCACGAGCTATGCATGCAGAAGGTAAAAAAGCCTGTTTGTTAGCTATGGAAATCTTTCTTTAAACAGTCATTTTATCTGTGATTGCCAGTCATAATAAACGCTTTTCCGAAGTTATCATCGCAAATCTAGTAAAGTTGCTCATATTTTCCTTTAAAAAATGTATACACATTTATAACACTATATATTGGGTTATATTACCATGTCAGTAAATTTAAAACACTTCTGTAAGGGTATTTCTAATGCAACGGATGAGGAAGTGGTGGGAAATGTGACATCTTTCTCTCTCTTCTGACCAACGTAATCAATCTCTCACAATTTTTTTTTTTTCTGTTTTTGAAAAGTCGTGAAAACTCTATAATTTTTTATTTTGCTATTGGAACAAATGGATTAATCGCTATAGAAGTATACCCAACTATGACGACTTCCGATTCTGAGAACCCCAGAAATGTGAAAAGGGTCCATATTAATGCCGTTAATTACATTTTGGAGGGGTTGTGTAGCTGTAACAATTGAGATGGTCTAACTGGCAGATATACAAACAGATACATGGTTACTTACTGGCTAGTTTGTCATGAAACTTTCAGACCTTAGAATTGAATCTAAACAACTTGCAAACTTGCTATTCACTGGTGGTGTTTTCACCCATTTATAGGCATAAAATTAGAATTAACATGGAAGCTGTGTCCAAGAGATGTCTATTCACCTCTGTGCTGGCACAGATGCCCATGTTTCTCTTCTTTGACACTAACATCAGTGTGGGGGTGGGATACACAAGGTTTTATGCCTCACCCCACAGAGCAGTAAAATCTTTCTGGATCCACATCACACACTCACTGGTTTTATGGTGTTTGGTGTTGAAACATTTCATTCTGAGAGTGTTTCATCCCCTTGTCTTGTGTTTTTATACAACTGTGCACCAGTGATCTCAGCATGCACTTTCTTGGCGGAATTGTGTAATGGTGTAAAAGTGTCACATTGTGAGAAATTATCGAAATTTGGCTGGGGGACATAGGAATTTTGATGTTATGTCCTTAGCGTTATATTGCTCTTGGTGTTGCTCTGTGTTGTACTAGGCAACACGGTGATAAACCTATGGTTTAATATCAGCGAATGCAGCCTTGTGAATGAAATCCTTCAGGGAAATCTTGTGGCTTCTAATTAAGTGGATTAGAATTAATCAAACAAGCGCTATGTTGGATACACGTTGGAGGAAATACAGAACATGTTTATAAAGAGTATTACATGTCTTACATCTCATTACAAAACTCATTAAAACTTGCTTAATTACAAGCGCTCTTGACCAAATGCGCTTTGTGCAAGCTTTATGAAGTAATTTAGCTCAATTAAAAGTCGCTTTTTCTGATAAAAGTTAAAGATCTACATGCTTTTGCTTGCTTGATATGTACATTACAATGAGGAGGGAGCTCAAGGCAATTTTAAGAGAGTTTAAAATCTATCATTGTCAGCATCTCTCCAAATGTGATTTACAAATAGCCTTTGACCTTTTGGTTTTAAAATAAGACATTTTTCAGTAGGCAAAAAGCTGCATGCTTTTATAAGCAGAGTACTAAATGTTTCTACAGTGACAACGGTTTGTGATTCTTCAAGGTATGGATGCTGTAGACTCTTCCCTTTGATTTCTGTTTGATAGAGAATGAATGTCTGTGATTTCCCAAAGGTTTCAGCTGTCAAACGTCCAGTTTGCATTTACAAAGCGAAGAGAAAGGAACCAGAAAGGCTGCCACATCCTGTGCTGCTCATGTTTTATTGGCTCGTCAATATTCTGAGCTGCACCTGTCTGGGGTGCAGCGGGGCTCAGGGTACCTGGCCAATAGGACATCCATCACCTGCCATCTGAACAAAAGTTCATTACAAAGTCATGGTGGAGTGGTATCTGGTGGATTTAGCTGTATTCTGCTATTCTGTTTGTTGTTCCTGTTGTCATAACAAGCCAAGGTTGATCTCGGCAAGGCGGCGTGTGCAGGGTTGCTAGCAAAACAGCAGGAAAATGCAAACGGGGAGGGGGTCTAATCCCCCCCGAGAAGCCCCCGCACCAAGCCCTTTGATCTACCTCATCCTACCTCTTCCAATCACTTCAGCTCCCTGACCCCTCTCTCCCTGAATCTGCCTTGATTACTGGCAATGCAATTTTGACATGGTAAAAGAAAATTGCATATGTATTCGTGGAATCCTCTGCCCTTTCACTGCCCACCAGGCCTGGCCTCCTCTCTTCTCAAAGGTCCTGACATAACCCACCTCTCCATTTTCAGTGCTGTACATAATTTTCATTGTAACGCAGAAAGTTTTTTGGCTTTTAAACTTAAAGATTTTGTTTGGATTGTCTAACCTCTGTAACCTTTGTGCGGTAGACCGGAATGGTTTTGTGAAGACACTTTATTTTATGGATTGGTAATGAGCACTGATCTGTTGTACTGTAAGGCCTGACTTTTAATGTAAAGCTCTTGCTTTGTTGTCATGTTGCATCAAAGCAGCCCAAGTAGAATAATTTAAAGAGTCGCGCTGTATCATACTTTGTATTAAAGAAGCCACATGATGAACACACACAACATGTCTATAAAAATTTTTCTTCTTCTTCTGTCCATTCAATAAAAAGGGGTACTTTTTTTGTTGTTTTGGACACCATTTACTTAAATTATGGACATCAACTCTTTTGTGCTCCACACATACATACATAATTACATATTTTATATATATTTAACTAATATAAAGTATATATTATATTAGTTCATAGGTCATACTTGGTTTACTCTCTAAATTAGGGGTGTAATGGTACACAAAACTGACGTTTCCGGACATACCTCGGTTTTGAAGTGATGGTTCGGTACGGGTTCAATACGGCAGTTTTACAATTGCTTTTATTTATTTTTATTAAACAGTGGTTTACTGAATTTTTTTTTTTTTTTTATCATTCAGGCAAGTGTTATACATCATTATAATCTGTTAAGTTTCAATTTTTTGTGTACAGTCACAATACAAACAAAATGTTGTCCTTTTTGCAAAATAATGAAAACAAACATGATGCGCGATCTGCAGCCTCTCTCTCAATGATGTCTAATCTGATTCTCTTCAGAAAATGACCTGTAGCTTAGTGAAAACTTATCACACAAACATGAGACATATGCCTAAAGAAACGTTAAAATGTCAGGTTTTAAATAATGTAAACCAAATTGAAAACAAATATTATGTGTTTATGTAATCTGTTTGAAAAGAGAGAGATGTCAGTCGTTCCCAAGCGTCTCATTATCCGCTAATGTGACCACACCCACAGAGTGCGCGTTCTTTAAGATTCAAATACTGAGGCGATCCATGCGTCAACGCCCACACATCAACTCAAACAAACATCAAGTGAAGCGCCATACTTCAGCTACATCGTTTTGAGGTGCGTTGAGGAATAATCCTGGAATAATTCTCCTCATAAAAACTTTTCATGTTCTGTTCAGAGCAACAGATTCAGCTGCTGATTGTGGTAGGCTAAGTTTATTCTCATAGCATCTGAATATTAAACGCAAAAAGACTGTTTAAATATGAATCCTGCTGCAACATAAAATCCTATTTATATTGCATGAGTTCAATTATAACTAAAAGTTTCTTAAATATAATGCTATAAACTATATAGGGAGCCCTTACTTGCACATTACTATAATATTAAAGGTTAACAACAGAGCCCAAACTATTAACTATTAGATATAATAATCAACACTCAAATAACATATTGTATGCAAACATGTAAACTTCACATAAGACGCATTAACTTTTAAATCTAATTATAAAATAGTTTTTTCTCTAATTCGTTGTCGAAATATAATTATTTATACACAGTGTCTGTCATTTTCATGACAGATTTATTTAAACATACATTAAATAATCAAGACATCACTAACAGGTTAAGTAGAATATAATTAACATGTATAGGCTAATATAGTGACTATATTTAGCAAAAGAGTTCTCTAAATTTCTCTAGTGAAGTAACTAAATGTAATGCTTTGTGACATTTGTTTACAAGCTGTTTTAATATCGACGTCTTTCCGCGGTTGTACCACCGATTGAGCAACTACACGACATATGATACGTTTCAGTAATTTATGTATCCTTAAGATATTAATTCAGGTTTATTCTTTAGGATGTTCGCGTTCACTCGTGCGCCGTGTCACTGCTTGAACTGACGCACCTTTACTGTGATCAGTCATGTCACATTAAAGAGTGTCAAAACAGCATTTATCGTTTGAATTTCGTGATCAAATCGGCTGAATACTTAATATGTTCCTGTGGGAACTCGGAATGAAGTATGTTCAACGCTTTAAACAAGCCTACAGTTAAGTGTTAAAGATTGCATTCTGAACCGTTCGGTACACACATACACCGTACCGGGTACCCCATGGAGATGGTGGCCCAGTGGGTTAAACCACTAAACTGATATGCAGAAGGTTGCTGGTTCGATACTGGTGGTCACCACCAGTGTGTCCTTGAGCAAGGCACTTTACTCCACGTTGCTCCAGGGAGATTGTCCCTGTAATAAGTAAATCGCTTTGGATAAAAGCGCCTGCTAAATGCATAAATATATAAATGTACCAAAAGCTCTGTACCGAAACGGTTCGGTACGAATACGCATACCGTTAAACCCCTACTCTAAATGGATCTGAAGTGCATAGAAGTCATTACGTGGAGACAAATAGTCAGTCGATTAGCATTATTTTGTGTATGGATTCCAAAGCAATTGACACCTGATGCTTCCTTCAAGATCTTTGCACATGCTGGACCAAAGAGTCCAATCCACATCTTGTTTTGACACGTGTGCCCCTAGCTTTGGACCAATCACTGCTCCACTAGCCACTCAGCAGGAACAATAATCCAAAGGCCTTCTGACACATGGTCTTAATCAGGGAATCATATGGCCCTGATGATGGTTTGTAGCAATAGAATTCATTCTCCACTCACCCGTACCCAGTGTTGCCAAGACTTCAAACGGCCCAGTCCCCAAAGGTTTTGTAAGGTTCACAGTTTTACTGTTGTTTTGAAGTCAGAGTTCCTCTTTGTCCAAGCGGGAGCTTATGTTTACACAACTGGCTTGCCATGGAACTCATCTCTCCTGGTTCTCCAGTCCTCATCTGTAAATAATGCTGCCGACAGACTGAGGTCTCTTTAGCTGAAAGCTCTTGCAAACTTGAATTTGAGACATTTATCCTCCGTTTTAACTTCTGCATTAGATCTGGCCTTTGGGACCTCTGGTAAGTTCAGTGTCACTGGCCAGCATGCAGGTAATTGGTATTAGCTTTCTGGCCTAGTAATGAGTGAGAGACAGAGCTTGTTTCTATAGGGCGTGTACTGAAACATTTTAAGATATGGCTATTTTTTCTTCAATCGTGTGTTTTGAACATGTGAACATTTTGGAAAAAAATCTTAAACATGCTTTTCACTCTTTGACTATTTTTTTTTTTAGTCTGCTTGCAATATCTAAATATTGGAATTGGAATAATTCATTTTTAGGGTTTTCATTGTTTCAGACTGAAATGGTTTTGAACAAGACAACAACATTTTAAGTTGCAAATATAAATGAATGTGTTTTAATGTGACCTTCCTGTGTTTACTTGTGTGGCTGCTCCTTCGGACCTTATACATTCAGCACAAAGCCATGAATCAACACACAGCCTAAGGCAAGGAGATTAGCCGTTGACAAATGTGCAAGAAAAATCTCATGTAAGCAACTTTAATTATGCCTGATTTGTTGGTACAGTGAGTGGGATTACGGTTCAGATTCAATTAGGCTGTCTCGCAGGTAGCCACAACTACTGACACATTTAAAAATGTTCTGTTTTCAGCCATTTTTTGTAACACCTACCTAAAGCCTTAGACAAATTAAAAACATTTTCTCAATCCACCAAGAAGAAACAGAGATGCCAAAAATCATGTCTTATTTTCCTGCTACTCTGTCTGTCAGTTGCTCAAGATGTTTCTAGGAATCCCAAGGGTGCCTCCTCAAACTTGATCATTCTGTTTCTCCTCCTTCTCCTCCTCCTCCTCCTAGTAATGTCTTAAGACTCTCAAGCTTATTTGGATGTCACTATATGGTGTGTTGGTCTCCCTTGCAACTCATTGTGTAATAATTCTTTGCTTTGTATCTCTTAGGGCCTATACATAATTCATTAGGCACTTGAGTCTCTTGAGCCACTGTGAGCACTTTGACAGCCTTTTGGGTTGCTTACGGTGTGAAAACATGCTGGCACTCACTGTAAGAGGCTGATCGCAGTGACTCCTGTACATCTAGGAAGCTACAGAGCCTGAATTGAATGAACCTGTGCTTGGAAAATGTAGTGAAGTGGAACACCTGGACTACTGTGCCCAAGAACTTATTTGATATGTTAGGGAAAGACAGTCGGTGAGTGCCAGGAGGCTGCACGGGGGTCAGGCCACCATCTTGCTTACCCGATGAAGAGAAGAGAAGCCCAGCGGCACCTGCCTTATTAGCACCGTGCCACCTTCAGTTGACGTAACCTCCGCCAACCTCTGGTGGAATATATATATATATATCATCCACAGGGCCGTGCCTATACTGTAGGCCACGAAAACGTATTAGTACAGGTTTTTGTCGATTAACTAATTCAGAAGTCAGCTTCATTATTCCGCCCTTAATTAAGATCACAATGCAAATTCCTTCATTAATAGTGACACAGACAATTTCTTCTTGGCTCCACGGGGACACGATTATATGCAGGCCCCGTTGAGCAGGTTGCGAGGTGTCACCGCGTATTCAAATGGCGTGCTTGTTTAATTGTAGTAAATGTAGCATGTCCGCATAGGTAAAAGAGTTTTGAGGGCCGGCGAAGGAGGGGGTACAGCCTGGGCTGAGGCCCCTCCGCTCCCCCAGGCAGCTGTTTGCGGGGCCCTGGCTGCTCCCTTGGGGCCTCTGCAGGACCGTGTTGTTGGACTCTTGTCTTTTATGGCGGCAGCAGTAAACATGACAGGCTGTTTGGGTACCATCTGTTTAAAATGGCTGCCGCATGGTAACAGGGAGATGAACTTGAGAGCTGGTTTGTGTCTGTCTCCGTGCTAACAGTCTTGTCTCCACGTCTCTGCAGGTGGACGTTTGACGGGGGAGGCGTGGATGTGTCCAGCCAGTGGAACCTGGCGTCTGCTTGAATGCCCGTCAACACTGTACGCACCCACGAATTCACACAAATGCGCACGCATGTAAAGGGGGGAAAAAAAGCTCTTCACAGCTCTTCGGTTTCTGACAGATTGATCGGAGTTGCCAGAACATTCTGTGGCTGTCAGTTTTGTAGCAACTAAATAATTTTCCCCAAAGATTTAGGCATTTGAAATTAAGATTTTACGCAGGGAATCATATGCCAAAAAAAGCACCTATTGCAAGTCACATGCATTAAACATTCAGATGACAATGTTTTGATGAATTGCTGACCATTCGTTGACCCCCTGATGTTTGTTTTCGGTCCTCTTCTGACCAGGAACACATTGCGTAGTTGACATCTTTTCTTACAAGATTGGTCTCCTTTGGCAGTCGATCACCACTTTCTTTTAAAGCACCAGTAATAAACTTATCTGGAGATAACATTTAACAGTTTTCCAGCATAAAATAGACAACATAAATACTGTAATGCTTAACAGGTCAGTAGTTTATTCAAACAATTAGAAATGTCATTCAATTTTGTTTAAAGAAAATAGTTTTTTTCTACAGACCCTTTGCAGTATTTCCACAGACCTGCAGATTGAAAACCCTGGCTTTATACACTGATATTGTCTACCTGTATATCAAGAATATCCAGGTTTTCTACTCTCATTGGTAACATGATAGTGCTCTTTTGTTGTATTTGTGTCCCTACACATACAGTTTTGAACCTGTAGCAAGGTCTGTTTTCTCCACCCATTCCATTTACATTGAATAGGTCATTGGTAGCCAACTAGGTGGAACTAATTTGGCACAGAAGTGTGGAGTGACTGGGCATTGTGTCACATGAAGCCACTGGGATATAATGAGGAATACTTGATTAGTGTTAAGCAGGAGAACATGTCTGTCTAAGCCAAGCGTGGAATGGGATCATGCTCAATGGCGTGTAGTTAAAGGTGATATTCAAGATTTACAATCTTTTTAGTACTTCTTTACAATTTTATTATATTGTGAATATTTCAAATAGTTTAATGATTTAGATGATACATTTATATCATTAGATAATAAACGTAAAGTTTATGTTAGATTTATTTATCAAATGAGGCAAAATTGAAGCTGTTCATTGTAAGGATTTGAAACATTTTAATGTTTTCCAGAATCATTATAAATGTTACCCGCAACACTTAGCATAATATAGACTGAATATTCATGCACTGACCCTGTTCAAAGTTAAGGGTGTTTATTCATGGGTCATGAATACTTAAGCTTTTTTCCTTCAGATT
This sequence comes from Gobio gobio, assembly GCF_949357685.1. Classification (NCBI taxonomy): domain Eukaryota; kingdom Metazoa; phylum Chordata; class Actinopteri; order Cypriniformes; family Gobionidae; genus Gobio; species Gobio gobio. The sequence goes on from NC_137103.1 coordinate 38,084,853, forward strand.
AATTTCCGCCTCTGTCTGTTTTGAATGGGACCATTACAGTTGTGAAGCTCTAATTAAGCACTACCTTTCAATACAGAAGGCTCTACCATCTGGTTGTTGTCGTATGCACCACAAACATAAGGGCACTGACAAAAACTGAGATGAGAATTACAACACAAAGCCCCCCAAAAAAACACCCTTAAGTTTTCAAATTAGAAATGCCAGCATAAATGTTTCTCGCACAATAGAATAAACAATATCTTCAAATGAAAATTGATCCATCCGTTCATGAGATATTAAGGGGATATAATTAATAATAAAATTGTCAATCAATAATAACATTTCATCAAACCCAATTCTTATACAATACCCAATTCATTTAGATGCAGAAATCATTTTTTTTTTATGTATTCATAAGTATAGGATCATGATATTTCACATATATAATAAATGTATTACATATGTAACAGTTAACAGTGATACATTGTATATATCAACATTTTCTAAACAACAAAAAAAAAAATCCTGAAATGAAGATAATTCAGAGATATCATCTCTGATATCAACTCTTTACATATTTTGGTAAAGATAGATAAACATGGATGTTCTTGATTGATGGTCAAAATATGTATTATTAATATAGGGATATTAATATTAAATTTTTAGTCTGAAGTCGTGGTGAGTATCATAAAACAGAATTATGGCACTTTTATTGCAATGATTGGTTAATCTTTCACCTGCGGTCAAGAGGGATGAAAACATAGCAAATCCTCCTTTAGATCTCTAGACATACAATATGTGGTTGTGTTTTACACATTAGCTGTGAAATTTCAGCCACATCTGCGACAGAAAACTCAGTTGCCTTTGAGCGCTCAAAGATATGTCAGCCACCAGGAAATATTACATAACTCTTTATTTATCTAATGAATATTAAGAATATGGTCAAAGCTGCATCTCATGGCTGTTGACTTCTTTAAATTAATACAGATGTGATGACGTTTGTAAAGCAGTGAACATGTGAAAGGACTTCAGCTAGATTTAGCTGCGTGAGGCCAAATCAAATATTGAGTGAATTAAGGAGGGGTGTTGACACATCAAAGGCCTGCCTTCCGTCAGAGAGAGATTAAAGAAATCCTTGAAGAACTGGGTGAAGGAGAAAAAAATAGTCCTCCTGTAACCACACTGCTTCAGTCAATACCTGACCCACTGTACACCAGGAATATCCTTGAACGAAGAGGACAAAATAAGCTGCAACTGCCTCTTGGCCAGCATCTTCTCAAGGAATTTCTCGGATAACCTTTAAGGCTTTGACGATGAGAATAGATGCCATGTGAGACAGGATTGTAAAAATTTTGAATTGAAGAATTGGTTCCCTTTCAATTCATGAGTATGAATTTAAATTAGAATTGTCTACATCCTACAGGAAGTTGAAATCAAATGACAGGAAGGGAAATTTACTGGATTGCAAATGGACCATTTTTACATTTTTCTCGGTTCTCGGAAGTGGAAGTTGTTACAGTTGGTTGAACTGCTAAAGCCGTGATTGGGAGACTAGAGCAAATATAATTTTTGCATTCCCATTTGCTCAAAAAGCATAAGAAAAAAAACACAATATTGTTTCCACAACTTTACAAAAAGAGGAAAGATGTAAAGTTTACTGTCACTCCCTCCGCATTATTTTTTATTTTATGTCAAGGTAATATAACACAAATTATAGTGTTATGAATATACATACATTTTTTAGAAGTAAAATTATAAAATGTATAAAATATACAATATTAATAACTGTGGAAACACTATCATCTATCTATCTATCGTTTTATCTATCGTTCTGTCTATCTATCTTTCTGTCATTTCTTTTTTTATGTGTTGTTTATCTGTCTGTCTATCATCTATCAATTACCATATGATTATTATGAGGGCAGAATGTGTCCTCGTTCCTAATCAAGTCGAGCAGCCATCCTTTAAGGAAACTCACAAGCCATTTCTAGTCCTCTCTCTGTGCCAGGACTTCATAGTCCTGAAAAAGAGGAAGAACCTAGCAGATTAAAACCATCCCAGTCTGTTCTGTCTCCCTGCCTGTTCTTCAAAGACCCGACTCCCAGATTGCGTCTTAGATAATGCAGCGTTTAGACACGAGGAGATTTATTTTGGAGAGAGAATAGATAACATGCCATGACCAGAACGGTCACTTGAGTGCACAAGTATAAATAAACATTGGGTATTCTTTTTCAGTTTTTGGATGTGGTCATGTCTCTTTGCTCCGGCTGCTTTGGCCTGCATCTGATTCGGGGCTCGCTGAGACATGGAAAACACAGATGAGTTAAAAAGGTGTGGTAATGTGCGTGTGATCTGTGCACGGTAGTGAGACGGTGCTGTGGCAACAGAGGGAAGGGTGACTGAACAAGCGCAAACCTCATCCCTGTTGGCTCTCTTTTCCCCGCCGTGACTGGCTCATAAATATGCATTCAGGTAAGCCGCCACATCCCTTTGCTGGCCGAACCCTTTTGCTCTTTTCACTTCAGAGTCCTTCAGAAGTGGCGGTGGTGGCAGTAGTTACCTGATGCACTACTGGTGCTCTGCGGTGCAGCCTCGTCCTAGGGCCTGCCCTGGCCCCTTCTCGGCAGAGCCGCGGCACTCTGAAGGGATTAAAAGATTTATGTCACAGCAATAAAATCTTGAAGAGAGGCTGCGCTTGACTTACTGGGCTCTGGCCCAAAGGCATTGTTTTGAAAAGAATTAACCTATAATACATCTCAAACTTTTCAGGCTTCTCTTGAGAGAGAGCCGATGTCTCCCTTTGGCTTAGAAAGATAAATCTATGACCGCTTTATTTTCAGTTGGTGTCAATAGAAATGGTGTGTGGTTGTGGGACTGTCTGTCCATTGCACTTTTTTACATTCAAATTTGAATTGCCATCCTGTATGCTACCTCCGTTCAAATTCATACCTCTTTGTAGTAATAAGTGCACACTTTACAGCACTATAAGTGGACACAATTCATTCTCAAAGAATCTTTTCTATACTCCCATAGACCATCACACAACAGAACACAATACTCAAATGTTACGTAGTATTTAAATGTATTAAGTATTTAAATCTTATCTTATAATTTAAGTAGATTCTAAAACTTGTAATGCTTTTGAACCCGATGCTGTAGGATTCATTTCTGTAATTTCTGCTTTATACTTATGTACATAATAACGGTAGAGATGGTAATTGATCCATCAACACTGTAACATCACATTTTATTTTTCTTCACCACATCATGCCTTCCAGATTGCAGCCCAATCACAAACAGCTTGTTGAGAAAGTCACACAGCCGAGCAGATGATGGGGTGGTGTCAGATACACATGTCTGTAGCAGGGGCTGATGGGAATCTCACTGTGTTTGGGGAAGAAGGGGTCAGCGGGAAGACGTTGATTGGGCAGTGAGCCAAAGCTCTCCTGCACAAGGCAATGCATTGATCCACACCCATGCAGCTTTGGTGCGCTTTGTGCAACCTTCACAATCACTGCAGGAATAAGCAACTGCACACTCTGAAGCCATCTCTTTCAGTTCACATCCCTCTCTGTCTCCTGCTCAAAAATGTAAATGTTTGGGCATGGAGAGGAAGATGGAATTTAGAGTGGAAATCTATGGATTTTCCTTGGTTTTTCTTTCTTTCTCATTGCTGTATGTTTATGATTTAACCAGAATAGTTTATGGTTATGAAATGAATGAAAATTCCCTCATACCCTCATGTCATTCCAAATGTGTATGGATTTTTCTTCTGTGAAATGGAAGAGAAGATACTTTGAAGAACAACATTGGGCCCTATTGACTCCCATTGAATGGACAAAACATTTATATACACTGCCCAGTCACTGTTTGGATTTAAATAGGCAAATGCTTAAAGGATAAGTTCACTTTAAAAATTTCCTGATATTTTACTCACCCCCATCTCATCCAAGGTGTTTGTGTCTTTCTTTCTTCAGTCGAAAAGAAATTAAGTTTTTTGAGGAAAACGTTCCAGGATTTGTCTCCACATAATGGACTTCAATGACAATGGTCCAAATCAATGCAGTTTCAAATGGCTTCGAAGGGCTTCAGAGGATCTGCACGATCCCAGACGAGGAATAGGGTCTTATCTAGCGAAATAATTGGCCATTTTCAACAAAAAAAATTCAAATGTATATACTTTTTAACCTAAATTGCTCATCTTGCGCTGCTCTGCAGCTCACCACGGATCGTGTAATCACGTCGGAAAGGTCACGCTAGACGTAGGCGGAAATATCGCCCCAAACGAATGTGCGAGGACTAATACAAACGCCATTTGCATTTTAAAGTCTATCAACTACAAAGATCTTCTGTATTGTGTCTGGTAAAGTACATATCAAGTTCAATTGCAATGCAGTCTGCTGCTGGTCTTTGTGCAGGTAAATCATAGAGATCTTTGAGGCTTCTAGCTCGACCAAATGCTGCCCATCCTGGGCTGAGTCGAGCCGTAACTCTCCTGACCTTGCTGTCAGCCGTTGAGCCATCCGAGCTGATGTGCCTAGCCTCCTCGGCCTGTCTGTCACGGGGGCATCAGTGCTGTGGAAATGGTTCATTTGATTCTCTGACACTGGATAGCGTGAGTTGGCGGGTGCAGAAACTGAGGTTAGCCTCGCCATCTGACAAGTGGGCACTATAATGCACAGGAAGCAGAGATAAAGAGAGGTAGAGAGACAGAGAGAGAGAGAGAGAGAGAGAAAGAGAGAGCTTCTACTGAGTGTTTTCATGAAGGACGTCAGGTAATATCCAAAGCCAAGCTACACAGCTGGGGATCAAGTCCCATAGATGCAGCAGAGCAACTTAATTAGAATTCATAAGGTGCAAAAAGTGATTTGTGTTTGTGTGGGCACATTATGAAAAGATGAACAATAGACATTGTGCGGATGAAACCATCTAAAAATCTTAGATTAAGACTACTTATCAATGACATATTCATATGTCTATATAGATATGTGAACATTTATAAACAGATTTCAAGAATATATATACAGTGAGGAAAATAAGTATTTGAACACCCTGCTATTTTGCAAGTTCTCCCACTTAGAAATCATGGAGGGGTCTGAAATTGTCATCGTAGGTGCATGTCCACTGTGAGAGACGTAATCTAAAAAAAAAAATCCAGAAATCACAATGTATGATTTTTTTTAAACTATTTATTTGTATGATACAGTTGCAAATAAGTATTTGAACACCTGAGACAATCAATGTTAATATTTGGTACAGTAGCCTTTGTTTGCAATTACAGAGGTCAAACGTTTCCTGTAGTTTTTCACCAGGTTTGCACACACTGCAGGAGGGATTTTGGCCCACTCCTCCACACAGATCTTCTCTAGATCAGTCAGGTTTCTGGCCTGTCGCTGAGAAACACGGAGTTTGAGCTCCCTCCAAAGATTTTCTATTGGGTTTAGGTCTGGAGACTGGCTAGGCCACGCCAGAACCTTGATATGCTTCTTACAGAGCCACTCCTTGGTTATCCTGGCTGTGTGCTTCGGGTCATTGTCATGTTGGAAGACCCAGCCTCGACCCATCTTCAATGCTCTAACTGAGGGAAGGAGGTTGTTCCCCAAAATCTCGCAATACATGGCCCCGATCATCCTCTCCTTAAAGGGTTAGTTCACCCAAAAATGAAAATTCTGTCATTAATTACTCACCCTCATGTCGTTCGACACCGACGCATGCGCGTGAATATGACGTAGCGCCGGGGTTCGGAAATCCATGAAATGCACACTTTAACCCGATTTTGAGAACTACGCCGAGACCTAAAGCACGATCAATGTAGAATTCAACAGCTTAGATACGCGCGTCTTCCTCTGCTTGTAAACAAATCACTTCTGGGTCATGTGTCCGAACGCCGGATCTGCGTCATATTCTCGCGCATGCGTCGTGGAGGCACACACGGAAGACAAGAACAAGTTGGATAAAGGTGTTATTTTGATTTTTTTTTTGCGCACAAAAACTATTGTCGTCGCATCGTAAAATTATTGTAGAGTCACTGTGGTGAGATGGACTTTGTAACGACGTTTTAAGTGCCTTTTATGGGTCTTGGGAGTGTAAATGTACTGAATGCACGTTGCCCGGAAAGGTCACGCCTCTTACCATGACGGGGAGATGCATGCGCTCAATGTTATTGTAAACATGTCTATTTTACCGTATCAATTTGAGCCACAAAGGTGATTTAACTCGTTTGACCTCGTTTGACCTCGTTTGACTCGTTTGACCTCTGTAATTGCAAACAAAGGCTACTGTACCAAATATTAACATTGATTTTCTCAGGTGTTCAAATACTTATTTGCAGCTGTATCATACATATAAATAGTTAAAAAATCATACATTGTGATTTCTGGATTTTTTTTTTTAGATTATGTCTCTCACAGTGGATATGCACCTACGATGACAATTTCAGACCCCTCCGAGATTTCTAAGTGGGAGAACTTGCAAAATAGCAGGGTGTTCAAATATTTATTTTCCTCACTGAATGTATATATTTACATCCACTGAGACACCAGTTATTTAATGAGCTATGTTAAGTGTACTGTAAATCTCTCTGGGTACAAGTGTGTGCTAAATTTATTATTTTCAAGCCAGTTGCTGTGGTCAGCAGCCCTGCGGTGTTTGTGTAGTGATCTGACTCCTGTCGTCAGGTTTCACTCCTCAAGGCTGTGACAACAGTCTCCAGTCATCCACTGATCTGAGACAGTGTTACTATGTTGCCGTTGGCTACCTGAGTTCAGCCAGGCCAGACGCCATGACAGAGCGGCCCACTCATGTCTTGCCAGGCTTCAACAGTTTAGATAAACAGTTTAGGCTTTCAAAGGCTTTCGACAGACACCAATCCGCACATTTTGCTGGGCTCGATATTGGTCTGCGTTCTAGTGTCAGTTGAGTAATGTTCTTGACCCCCTTTGCTGAAATGATGTTTGTGGATTGTGGGTATGAGTGATGCAATTTTACTTCCATCCTGTGTGCTGGAAGAACGAAATAATTGTGAAAATAAACCTTTGTTAGAAACCAAAATCACATTCATAAAGGACTTGTGAATTACTATAAAATGACATCGAGGTTGAATGACTTTGTTACTCTCTTTTTTTTTTTTTTTGCAGTTCCAAGCTATTCTGAAGAAAATTGGCCCTCATTCCGTGTGAATGGATGTCACCTCACACATCTGCCATTGCTTCAGACCCCAATTATCATCCTGAGAGTTTTAAATTGTGCATTAACTTAATGGCAATTGGAGTGTGTATGTTCATACCGCATCCTGACACTGGAAATTAAACAGGGTTCAGAATTATTATGCCATAAATTGGCCCTTTATACACAAGCCCAATCAAATTTGTAGCAAAACCATTTAGCCCGTGTTAAGGATTAATGACTGCCATCGGAAACAATTTGGAACTTAATCAGTTTAACTGAGGAGGGTAAATTTAATATGATAATTGATCCGCGTAAAGCAGAGTCACATAGCGGGGAAGGTATGCAAATGAGTGACCCTTACCTAGTGACTAATCGGCAGATGCGCTGATGGTGGGATCTGTTTTCATCAGGGAACTTTGAGGAACTTCAGAGTTTAGGAGTGCAAGTCCTCCTTGGAGTCCAGAAAGCGAACCTATCCCGTCTCACACTGGGCCCTGTCGTGGTCACCCCACATTTCCATAATTCACAGCTTCCCCTGCCATGACAGCAAGACACAAATAAGTGTTTCTAATGATATCAAATGGAGTTGTAGAGGACAGTGTTTTAATGCAGTGAAGGGGCTCCCAGTGGGACTGTTATTGCCACTATAGAACATCAGTTACACAGTTGCAACAATAGTCTCTTAATTGATTCATTTAATTAGCGGGAGATAGAGCCAGTGCTGCGTCTTGTCATCTTGTATCTTAGGGGGTCCCGTACAGCCTGTGTGCTGTCTGCCACTTAACAGTCCCTGCACTTGTCACTCTCCTATTAAAGTGTAATTATATGTAAATGAAAAACCACAAAACCTGTCAGAAGTTGCCAAATGAATCGTTGTTAGATATACCATGCTTTTATATATATATACCTGACATGAGCCTGTGGAGGAGGACTTTAACTCCTCTTTATCAAGTGTACTGCAACAATGCCAGGAAAGGTGACACATAGTAGACTCCGTCTTCAAACCCATGGTGTTTTGCTAATGACTCAGCCATAGCAAAGCAGGTGGCTCACAATGTTGAGTTCTTTTAAGTCTGTATGGGAGACGACATCACCTACTACATATTTCAGACATGCTCTGTGGTCATTAACCATCAACGTCTTTTGTACTGTATCATTGTGGACTGAGGAGAATTTTCCCGATTGAGAAATTCTCCCAAGGGAGCTAGTCAAATCTTCATACAAAAGGTAATCTAGTAAAGGTAAAACTTAGCCTGGATGCCAGCCGAACTTAGCCCCGCCCACAACATTTTAACTCGGGCAGTTCGGTCTGGAATTGATCCGTAGAGAAGTAATAATGCCCGAACAGAAACGGACCAATGAAATTGTCAGGGCGGGCTTTAGACGATGATGGACAGATGATAAACAGTAATGTAATCATCCACGTCACCAAAGAGCGCTTGGGTTGAATTTGTTCTAATCCTAAACGGGGAACTTGTTCGTATATGCATTCACCTTTACTATTTCTCTCAGAAATGATGATCGTGTTGGTAAGTACTCTGTGTATCCTTAAATTCTTTTTTTACAACACCGGCAAAGATTGTTTACACTCATCTTTTTCTTCTAACGTTACTTATTCCAGCGTGCGGGCAGACAGGGTTGCCACGTTTTTACAACAAAACCCGCCCAATTGCTACTCAAAACTAGCGAAAAACAAGCCCAATAGCTTCCGGGGGGGTTCTCCGGAATAAAAAAGCATTAGGGGGGTAAAATATGTGTTATTTTGGCAGGGCTGCCTGCTAAAATTCGTATTCCTGGGTCTGTATATCACATAATTGGGGTCGCTTCGTCCCGTGGACTTGGCAACACAGTGCAGTTGAGTTCTGTTGACATTTGACAACTAACGTTATGCGTCGCTCCGTTGCTCTGATTGATTGTAGGTCTATCCAATTGAGGTCTTTCCTGGTTCGGTTGAAACATGCCCCATAATCACAGCCCAACGGAGCGGTCTCAGACTCAAATTCTGACTAGAATTGAGTATGAAGACGCCAGGCTACGTAAAACTATATTTAAAGGTAAAATTATAATTGTATCTATTTTAATAATGGTGTATGGGTGAAAAAGTAATTGCCCCTGAACTTAACCTCTTTTTCCACTCTTTAGTTGCAACAACAACAATCAAGCAGATAAGTCTGTCATATCGCTGTGGAAAACATATTGGCCCACTCTTAGCAGAATTGCTGTAATTTAGCACCATTGAAGGGTTTTTGGGCTGCCGAAATTCCTTCACAGCAATGTGGAAAAACTGATTTCTAATTTTACAGAACTGCCTTTACTTTTTCCTCATAGGACCGGTTGGTATTGAAAAACTTTGCTTAAAGTTACTAAATAATAATACAAATTATACATTTGAATTTATATTAGATATACATTGAAGAACATTTTGTGTTAAAGTGTGTGAACTTGCATGTTTGTGACCACCCATATTCCAATACAATAATTTGTCTGGACATGGGTGCGCTTGCCTAGTCCATATGTGTATGAATGCGACCACAATCGTCACCTGACATTGGCACCTCCAGAGTAAGAATGTTTCATCAATAATTTTGTATCTAAAGGAGACCTTCTCCATATAAGTCCTGTCATTCAGGCAAGCTACCTTCTTTTTTGCAAGTTGTCACCAGATTTATACCTCTTTCTGACATTGTGAATGACAAGTATTGATTTGCCTGCTCGCAGTCTATGGACGTGTTATCAGTTAATTCCAGGAAAATGGAGGATTTGCTAAAATTGAGAAAGATCAAGAAGGGGAGGTGGGGAATTCTGGCCTGCTGAAATACTCCATTTAGAAGACAAGTAATTGTACGTATTACATTCGATCGCACCCTAAAAGTGCGGTAGACCCCGTGCAAAAAGTCTTGGGGCTTTTTCTATTGACTTGAGCACAGCAGTAACTCTTTGATAAAAGTGCAGAATACGGAGGCTTCTCTGTTCATTTGGCTTGCCCGCCCATTCTCCTTTCACAGTACTGTAACACGCTGTGAGTTTAGGTCAATACGCGGAAAGAGGGTTCGCGAGCATCATGAGGCTGGTTAATGGACACCCAAATTCACATTAATTTGACCGGATACATACGAGTTGAACCGAATGACAAGGAACTGCAACCCATTAATCCTATTCAGCCGTGTGCCCTGTTGCGAGACTACTGTCATCCCCTGCACAGGGTTCTCAGATTAATTCATTGATTGAACTGATTTGCCGGAACTTACTGCAAGAAATGTACTGTATTTGTAAATGTTAACTTTTAAAGGTGAGCCTGTCCCCTCTCGAGAGCGTGTTGAAAGAGAAAGGTTATAGTCACGGACGGGATTATCGTTTTCTCAAATCCCATTAAATGCTCTTATCAGCGGTCAACCCAGAGGCGAAACGCTTTCTGCGGCCCTTTCATGCTGACTCAGCCCGCAAAACGAATCTCTGCAACCTGTATCAAAGCTTGATTGTTCTTTACACTTTGTTTCTGTGTGTTTTGGCTTTCCTTTCCTGTCTCAGTTACATAATGCATATTCGTACCCTATTTGAGAAGGATGATTAGAGGTTGAAAGAGGGATATCTAAAGAGACAGAACAACTTTCTGGCCTGCTCCCGCTCTCTGCCTTCATCTTGTGTGTTTTGAGTAGTATTGTGTTCAGAGGCTAGGGAGAGCTGTGGAATTTCCTGTTCGGGGTAGGCCAACGTGCAGCTCCGCACTCGTTCTCCGCCCCAGCGAAAGAGCGCTTTCAGTGAGTGCTTGGAGCACGATCAGTGAGCTAAGAATATCTCGCAGCCCTCGGGTCAAAACTAAATGTGCTTCGACGGTTGACATTGCTGTGTTTATTTGGAAAAGGAAAGTAAGGATGGGCCAGTTGGATGAGGATGCCCTCTCTTTGCCCACAGGAAAAGGGCGCTGCTTTCATTAATCACAATGATGGTTTGAGCCTTGATTTCATTGGCTGTGGTAATAAAACAAATATGATTTATATCAGAATACAAGTGGGTAATAGGATACACAGAGAGAACCTGCACAAATCCTTCCTAAGCAAATCCAGAGCGCGAATAAAGTACCAATCCTGATATAATGTAAAATCGAAGGGGGTATTTCATGTTGGTTATCGCGCAACCTGCTAGTATTATCAGTGACGAAACATTTATCAGCACCACGGGTGACTAAAATTAATGTACTTTCTAAATATATTTTAGTTCTGTGTTTTGGTTAAGTCAAAGTTAGCAGTAGGCATACTGTATCAAGAGTTTTAACCTAAGATTATCTGGGAACTTCCTATTCCTTGCTCTGATTACACAGGTGATGCTTTGCAAATCTTATCAGCGTTACAGGACAGAGTTGTTTGTGTGTGTAAGTGGCACATAACACACACACACACTGTCCTGTAAGGGAGTAGACTCAGTACACTGTAAATGTGAATTATAAAAAAAAATCATGCTTTTGATTGTGCACACAAGGGGTCACGTTGCGCTCTCAACAACCAGAGCATGTCTTCCTTTGCCATTTTATACACCCGCACTTTTGCATTTAATGGAAAACCGCTTTAGCCCCATCACGCGTTTCCTGAGCTCTCAAAGTTTATAATCGCATTTGGTGAGCAAAGCTCTGAAACTCTTTCAAATCATATCCTACGGAGAAAGTTCCTGTACGCTTTTATGAACTATGAGTTTGTCAGAGTCAAAGGCCAACATTAAAACCACAGAGATTAGAAAGATTAATGCTGACATCGCATAGCCTCTCTAATATATGGAGTGATGCATGGTGTTCCTGCAGAATGACCTCACTACCATGACTAATGGTTTCACTTGGCCGATGCAGAAAAGGTCATGACCCAGTGGATAGAGGAAATGGCCAGTTAGTGGGAGGTCACCCCACAGGAGATTCCTTTGGAGTGTCACAGCAGTGTCACCTGCACTGATTCGTTACTTCAGACCCGGCACCTGACTCCCTACTAGAAAACACTCCACAGTCACCGGTAGAGCCTTGCATTTAGCAGAACCCGGCCTCACCCAGTAGAACAATTGCAAAGTGTCAATTTCAACAAAAAAATGAAGATAAATTGAAAGAGGAAACAATTCGTTCACAACAGGACACACGGCTGTTGAGGATAACCTGCCTTCAAAGATGCTGGCCTGTCCGATCGGACTAGTTTAGCGCTAGGGCACTTCAAAGCGTCTTGTCCCGAGCAGCTTTCCTGCCATTCTTGTTTACGGCTCTCAGGTTGCTATAAGTAGCCCGGCATCCTGTCCCCTGCCGTCTCAGGTGGATTGACTTTGTTTTTGTAGCTGAGACGCAGGGATTTAGTGGTCCTTGGTGCGTTCCGACTTCTGTTAATGGAGCTGTTCAATTTGTTAGTGCTGTGTCATATATCACTCTGGAGCTGGACAACTGAAGGCCACTAGATACTCACGGCCAAGTTCTTTCTCGTTCTTCACTTAGTGCTAAAGAGAAGTTTGAAATACCTGAGCTGCAGTAGACTGTTGTTATACACTACCCTGACGCCTCCCACTCTACCTATTGCGTAATAATAGCACACCTACCCATTACGTAATCGCCACAGACCAATGGTAGTTCGGAGATGTTTTCCAGATGGACCAAACTTATGTCACACCAATTTGTTTTGTTTTTTTATTTCGTTTGAAGTATATTGTGCCCTTGAGAGTGTGGTTGAGTGTCTTTTGTTTAAAAGACATGTAAGTGTATAAAATAGCACCTTTAGGGGTACAACACCTGGGCTCACTGGGCCCGTACCCTCAAAAGGTACATCTTATCTACCCATGAAGGGTGCATATTAGTACTTCAACGGTCTAAGTTCACCCAAATTCTGTGATAATTTACTCACTCACATGTTGTTCCAAACCATATAAAATATTTCTGAAGAACGTCTTTTGGTTGATTTTGTCCATACAATGAAAGTCAATGAGGTCAAATGTTGGTTGGACCCTTCCATTCTTTAAAATGTTATTTTATTTTCCTGCAGAAAAAAGGACGTACAGGTTTGGAACAACAGTAAATGTAACATATTTGGTTGAACTATCCCTTTAAGAGTACATATTAGTACCTTTTGAGGGTACTGCCCCAGTGACTAGCAGTTGTACCCTTAAAGGTAAAAAAAAATTCTGACAATGGCAGTGCACATGAAATGATGATAATGTACTTATATATTATTTTTCCTTTCCAACAGCAGCTGTCTTGAGATTCTAGACTTTTGTCTCTGGCATAACACATAGTTTTCCATGTTAATTACGCAGGCTGAAGAGGAGGAGGGGGTGGAGAAAGAGAAAGCGAAAAATGAAACCGTATAGTCAACTTCATTTAGTGGTTTCTAATTGCACCCTACAGGCCCTTGGCAGACGGCAGGGGTCTCTCTACGAGTGGGACGCAGCAGTGTCTTTTACACGCACACACACGCTCCCGGAGAAAAAGAGTGGCGAGAACATGAAACGGGTCAGAGATTAAACACTTTCTTTACACTGGTAATTAAGCCATCATCAGGCTGAGGGGCGTTTATTATCAGCCCGCCGCTTGTCTAGATGGATGTGAATTCTGAGTGAGCTCTTAAGACTTCCATCCACACAAACATGCTCGTGCGCACACATACGCACGCACCCGTGTACACATACGCACATTCATTTGTCTCGGCATAATGATGTCTTCGCGCACAGGGTAGAGACTGCATCAGGAAGCGGACAACTCCAACTCATTTATTAGGGCCTTTTATTTCTCAATATTACGTTATTGCTGAAATGATTGTATGGGCAGGGAGGTGCGTTATTTCACACAAGCTTTTATCATTTGCACTCACTGTGCTGTTGAATATGATTTTAAATGTATTATTTGAGTCATTGACATCAAACAGAAATTAATGTAGGTTTAAAAGAAAAGATCTTGATTGTATCCTGATTGCTATTTAAAAAGTGGACGGAGGAAAAAATAAGTATTTCACTAAACATGCAGCAACATATGCGGCTTTACATTAAGTATATATATATAATTATTATTATTATTTTTTTACATATGTTAAATAATCAGTTTCTTCTAAAGGATGTTGTCATCAGATTTTTAGGGGCTGAGTGAAAGACGAGTCTTGTTAATAAATAAACATGTAAATAAATGGCATCTAGATTCACCTGTAGTTTCAATGAATTATCGGACTGACATATGTTCATTTAAGCTGGTATATTTGTCATATATAAGGCCTAAAAGTGTCTGAAAATAATCTGTAAATGAAACAAAGAAGCACAAATAGGGGATGTCAGGTCAATAGGATATGGTATTTATAAAAAATTATATAAAAATACTTCATTTACATGAGCCGATGTAGTTGTCAATCTTTAGAAAATTATAGATGCAGCTTTCCTATAATATGTTCTTATTTTAAAATTGCCATCATTATAGATATCGAAATAACATACTACTGCTTGTTCATGCCAGCTTAAAGTGATGTTTAAAGTCACAGTCAACACTTACCTTTCATTTTAGGATTTATTTATCTCTGTCATTCTTTGTGTCCATGGTTGACGTGACGCATGTGTGTCTTTGGTGGTCTCGAGCCAGTCGGCTCAGCCCACCTCATGAATGGCACACATGTTCCATTGTTAGACCTCTGTGCATAATTGCACACAGTCACACCAACAGGGCGGCAAAAGTGGCACTTAGTCCAGTAAATTACCTTGGTTGGGTAATTACCTGCTTGTTCAGTAGTTTTGTGGTCACCTGTCAGGCCAGCTCCTGTCCAGAATGTACTGCTACACCTGCACCTTTTGTCAGGACCCCATAGCAGTGTCTCCAACCACCTCCTCTTCACCACCCATCCCTTCTTAATCACTTTCGACTTTATCTCCCCTTCCGCCCAATGGAGGGGTTATCTTCCACATTCATTACCTCACTGCTCTGATTACAGGGGAACAGGAGAGTGGTGGAGGTGTGTGGCGCGCAGCGCCCGCCATTCACTAAGTGTTTATGTAGTAACGCTTTGTGTTATTGTTATTAATGACTTGTGTTTCAGATATACCCGTCTGGATCAAATGAGGTGGTGCACAGAAGCAGCCAGAGCAATTATTTGCGCCTGCCCGTCGACTGTCGACTGGGACAATGAGGGCAGATAGAGGAGTAAAGCTGGGAGTCTGCATTGCATTATGAAATATGCTACATGAGTATAATCCACAGGGTTTTTGTGTGCGCCATGGTGTGTGCCAGGCTCCTATGTGGGCAATCTCAGAGACAGTAGGGAGGCCCGGTGTTATTTCTAGGCACATTTGGCATGGCCTCCATGGGTGTTAGCCTGTCAAACTGGAACAGAAGTCATAAAAAGCAAGTTTTGATACATGTCTTTGGATACATATATTTAAAGAGGAATGGATAAATTAAAAGAGAAAGACAAAGGGTAAAAGAAAATATAGTCAACATAAAACAAATTTTAAAACAATAAAACAATAATCTGAGAATTCCTGAGAAAAATGTATCTTGGTTTTGACAAAAATTATAAAGCTGCACTGTTTTCAACATAAGAAGATGATGTACTCATGAGCGTAAATTTCATCTAACAGTTTCATCTAACAATTTCTTTAAAAAAAAATATTGTGGGCAATTTTTGAAGAGGACAAATAATACAGCCAAAATTCTACTTGTAAGGATACAGTGGGGAGAACAAGTATTTGATACACTGCCTATTTTGCAGGTTTGCCCACTTACAAAGCATGTAGAAGTCTGTAATTTTTATCATAGGTACTCCTCAACTGTGAGTAACGGAATTGTATAATTCACATTGTATGATTTTTAAGTATTTAATTTGCATTTTATTGCATGACATAAGAATTTGATTCATCAGAAAAGCAGAACTTAATATTTGGTACAGAAACCTTTGTTTGCAATTACAGAAATCATACGTTTCCTGTAGTTCTTGACCAGGTTTGCACACACTGCAGCCGGGATTTTGGCCCACTCCTCCATACAGACCTTCTCCAGATCCTTCTGGTTTCATTGCTGTCGCTGGGCAATACAGACTTTCAGCTCCCGCCAAAACATTTCTATTGGGTTCAGGTCTGGAGACTGGCTAGGCCACTCCAGAACCTTGAGATGCTTCTTACGGAGCCACTCCTTAGTTGCCCTGGCTGTGTGTTTCAGGTCGTTGTCATGCCGGAAGACCCAGCCCCGACCGATCTTCAATGCTCTTACTGAGGGAAGGAGGTTGTTGGCCAAGATCTTGCGATACATGGCCCCATCCATCCTCCCCTCAATGCGGTGCAGTCATCCTGTCCCCTTTGCAGAAAAGCATCCCCAAAGAATGATGTTTCCACCTCCATGCTTCACGGTTGGGATGGTGTTCTTGGGGTTGTACTCATCCTTCTTCCTTCAAACACGGCGAGTGGAGTTTAGACCAAAAAGCTCTATTTTTGTCTCATCAGATGACATGACCTTCTCCCATTCCTCCTCTGGATCATCCAGAGGGTCATTGGCAAACTCCAGACGGGCCTGGACATGCGCTGGCTTGAGCAGGGGGACCTTGCGTGCGCTGCAGGATTTAAATCCATGACAGCGTAGCGTGTTACTAATGGTTTTCTTTGAGACTGTGGTCCCAGCTCTCTTCAGGTCATTGACCAGGTCCAGCCGTGTAGTTCTGGGCTGATCCCTCACCTTCCTCATGATCATTGATGCCCCACGAGGTGAAATCTTGCATGGTGCCCCAGACCGAGGGAGATTGACCATCATCTTGAACTTCTTCCATTTTCTAATAATTGCGGCAACAGTTGTTGCCTTCTCACCAAGCTGCTTGCCTATTGTCCTGTAGCCCATCCCCAGCCTTGTGCAGGTCTACAATTTCATCCCTGATGTCCTTACACAGCTCTCTGTTTTTGGCCATTGTGGAGAGGTTGTAGTCTGTTTGATTGAGTGTAATGCAAATTAATTATTTAAAAATCATACAATGTGATTTTCTGGATTTTTGAATTCCATCTCTCACAGTTGAAGTATACCTATGATAAAAAATTACAGACCTCTACATGCTTTGTAAGTAGGAAAACCTGCAAAATCGGCAGTGTATCAAATACTTGTTCTCCCCACTGTATGTGTGGCATTTTGGTCCACTGAAAAAATCTATTTTTCTTTTCTCTGTCATTTTATCTGCCCAACAACACAAAGCAATTGTTTAAATGAGTTATCTAGGTTTATTACCGCGTGGGTAAAATAATTATTAAATGATCTTGCTTCTTCCACATAGTATTGAGCAAAACCCAATACAGGGGTAGCTCTACAATATTAGCATAATATTTCACACATAGTGGGTGACAAGCTACCAAACAATAATCAATAACATATCGAACTCATGGAAAAATAAATTGGTTATCATTTATTTGTCTTTTCTAATTTATTAATAACTCAGCATTGTCTGTATTAAAGAAAAAATAATCACTTCATCCGATGTTTAAAGTGAACAAAATAGCCATCACAGCCTAACTGGGGTTCAACAACTACTGAAGAACTTTGGGTTAGGGTTAGGGTTAGGCCTAACCCTAACCCAACCCTTAGATGGGGGTACGCCTTGTATGTTATGTTCATGTTTCTTGAGCACAGTTTAGCATATTAATGAATAATTTCTGAAGGATAATGTGACACTAAAAACTAGAGTTATGACTGCTGTAAATTAAGCTTTGCTGTCACAGAAATAAATTACATTTTACAACACATTAAAATAGAAAACATGCAGTTATAATATTTTACAATTATATTTAGATGTATTTAGATTTGAACACACACAGTTCTTACAGCCTATTGTCTTTGGCTCTGTGCTGCTAAATCAAAGATTTTAGGTTCAGTCCAGGGTGTGGGGGAACCATGAACTGAAAGGTACTTTATGAACCATGTCATCATTGTACCCTCCAGCAAGGAACACAACACTAAGTTGTTCTAGGGAGACTGTGCCTGTGCACTGTACTCGCTACTGTACGCGTCTACTAAATAGCAGGTCCACCACTCTCATTCTAATCATCCTGTTCACAAGTCTTGAATAGAAAAGAAAAAAAGGCTTGTTTTTTGAGGCCAGTGTTGTGACATGTTTACCTGGTATAACAGTGGCACCATGCCCAGCTGCCATAGAAACAATACAAGAGCTGGCCAGAGTCGGTGATGTGGATATCGAATGAGACTGTGAGTCTTGTCAACCCTACTTTTGCTTTTGTTGTCACTTGTACAGCCTTACAGCAACTTACCTGTCAGTCTGACCCTGTTGTGGTTTTGGGATCCTTGCTGCTTTCCTGAATTTGAGACTATGTCATGCTGAACAGTTATAGTCAAGTCACATTTATTTATAAAGTGATTTATACAATAGAGATTGTGTCAAAGTAGCTTCACATTAATAATCGGTAAAATAACTGTTAAAGGGGATGTCAAATGCTATTTCATGGGTTTTGAAATAACTTTCTGAAACTTTCTGAAAAAGTTTACTCCGGCTTGTAAATACCTTCAAATCACTATTGGTATGTGGTGATTACATGTGGTTCTGAGGCTCTGCCTTATTTGGCATGGAAATCTTTGCCGGTTCACATTTCGCCAGTGCTATTCACCTATCATTTCCCTCTGATTTAAGGGATATGTTATGGGTAGGGTAAGGTTTAGGGATAAGGTAAGGACTACATTTTCAGACAGGAAAGTTGTTTCAGGATCAATAAAATATGTTGATACAGGAAACATGTCTCACTTGGCAAGATCACGGTGACCGCAAAGATATCCACATTCATATCATTGCAAATGTATATCAAACTTATTTTTACCTCTAAGCGAAAAACGAAAAAGAAATTTGTATTGCGTATGTCGGGTTGCTTTAACTGCCTGCTCTTTATTACAGAGCTAGTTCTTTGGGGCTTTTTATCGTGCAAAAATCTTACAAATTAAATATGGACTTTAAGAAGGTAACACTTTAATTCAGTTTTTATAGCTTATAGTTGTATGACTCAAATATGGTTGTAAAGCCTATAAAATCAGCTATCAGAGGGCATAAGCTGAATTAGCTCACAACCGGTTTGGATGGTGTGGATGGGGGACTCTGTTGTGTTTCTTATGCTGTGGTTGCTAAGGTTACATTTGTACAATAGCCTTCCCAAGGTTATGACCCCATGCGACCTGGGTTCAGGAGGAGAATGTGGGGCTTCCTGTGAAGTATAATGGGGAAATGTGCACTTCCCAGACCTTCAGGTGTTCCCCAAAAATCTGTGATTTACGGTCCCCAGTGTGGTTTCCTTGATTGGTTTTATGATGGAACTTCCTAGTCTTCTACTGAATTGTGTGAAGGGTGTCCGCACCAGCTATATATACAACAGCCGGGCAGCTGGGGAGGATGATGCAATGTCCAAGAGTGATGGGCAACATGCTAAAGGTCACGAGGGCCATGTAATGAGGACATGGTCTGAACTCTGACCCTTCCTTGCATTAAATATGAGTTATGATAAGACCATGACTTTCACCCAGTCATGCAGACACAAACAAAGCCATCTATGGTTCACATGCATCAGGCATGACACTCCCTGGTAGGCTTTCCATTGAATCTATTGATTGTACATTTTCTGTATTGTGTGAGTTCAAGTCAATGCAGAAAAAAATATCCAAAGAGTTACTTGATTATTGTAGTGATTTGGTTTACTTTGTAGTTTTTGCAGCTTACAACTTTCAGGAACACAAATAATGTAACTCAATACAGCTTTTCTGCAGTTGTTGTTGTTTTTAAGTTGAGACAAGAAGCACAGCAGGCAATTGTTGGTTTTGTGCTGTTTTAGTTCAAATAGGCCTATATAAAAAAAATTTTTTAGTAGTTTAGTCCCATTCTCCTCTTTTCCCAACACTCACTTGTCTTGTGATGTCAGGATGTGTGTTCCTCTATTGTAATGATCTGTTTATTTCCCTTTTGTTTCATGTACAAAGTCTTTTAATGTATTTATGAGTGTTTTGTCATGTAATGTTTTGGTAGTATCCATGGGATGTTGACAATAGTCTGAGATAACCAGATTTTTTTTTTAATATCTTTTTTTATGTTCCTCATAGGATATAAACATTCAGGTTTTGAACAACATGAGGGTGAGTAAATTATAACAGTTTTTGTTTTTGGGTGAGCTGTCTCTTTCAACAAAAAATGTGATAATGTCATAGCAACTTGGCATCTTAAGTTCAGTAATAGTTCAGTTAAGAAAACTACATGCAATCTGTAGCGTTTATTTTTTTAACTTCTGTGAACACCTAATTTTATTACAGTGCATCTGCCAAACACAAATGACTGACATGATACATAGAGACTAGTTGTTTTTACAAGGCATAATTACTAGGCCCAAATTAAATGTAGCAATGCAATTACAGCCTGATCACTGCTTAAAACTTATTTTGAGCATTCCAAAACTGATAGCATCTTTAAAAAAGAAAAACCTTGATGGAAAGTTCTATTTTGAGAACAAAGGCGCCAAGAAGATACACCCAATGAAGGACATGGTGAATAACTTTTTCAATTTGGGGGGTCAATTTTGCAGGGTCAGTGCCTAACAAACCTTTAAATGATTATTAAGCTGACCCAAAGTCCTCAAAGCTGCTAATAGTTGGCATAAAGAAAGCCAGGAGCAAGCATGAAATATGTGCAGCCACCATGACGGGGGAGAATTATGGTCTCCCACATAAGTGGGCCACGCCAGAGACAGATGGCAGCTTGGGAAAGATACTACTCTAGGCTCAGTGGCGAGAAGAATGACAGTGCATCATGTGTGATATGAGAAAGGAACAAAGGAGTATGTCATTTTCACTAACTCTGATTGAAAGCGGGCAGCAGTGCTTAGGTAATTAGACTCCCGTGGATAAGAAAAAAAAAATGACTGGGAACTCATGAAGACACTGCACACTGGCCACACGCTTTTTTTCTCTTTGCTAGAAGGCTTTACTTTCCTTTTTGTGCGTGTTTGCTATTTTAGTTTTGTAATTTGTGTATAATTTATTTTTTGGCGTGTTCTTTTTCCAATCATTGTGCCTGTTTTGATACAGATTTCCAGTATCAGTGTTAAGTAGCATCTTCAGATGTCCTTACCTGGCGATTAACCAAAGAGAGAAGTTGTTTTCCATGACTTTACAAAGTGGATAATGAGCAAAAGCCCTGTAAAACGCCTGTCAGATCCTTTTTGTAAGACATTTCATTTCCTTTAGTCTCCTTTGCAAATAAGTTGTCAGAACCTGTCTTTTCAAAGGCCAAAGCCAAGGGCGCTAACAAAGGCATAGGCTGTCTGTATCCACAGAGTAACTACATCAAAAAAGAAACTGGTCCAGGGCCTAATTAAAGGGGGAGATGAGTGTCTTCTGGCGTTAGCTCCCAATAAGGGGCCGCGGCAAATCAATGGATACCCAACACTATTATTATCATCAACAGCAGTGAATTCAGGGTGATTTGACAGGGACAAAAAGGCATATTAAAGACAAGTCCAGGAAACTCCAGACACCTGCATGGCTGAACAGCGACACTGTGGACAAACTGTTTGACAAACAACATGTCCTATGTTCTGGAGGGATTTCCAACTCATTTGTTTCAATCTATTTATTTAATAAAAAAATAAAATAATAGTAAGATAAGATAGTTGTTTTTATTAAGTTGACTGGATCTAGCTGGTTCCAGTATATATGGCGTATGTGTAAGGACATAAGTGAAGCATTGTGTGTGTTTGAGGTCGTTAGTCTCAGCTTAGCTGGATCGGGTTGCTTTAAAAACATGACCTTGTGAACACACTTTAATTCTTGTGTCTAGGATTAGGCGTGACTCATTTAGGTACTTTAAAATGGATTTTGACATACCAGCTTGCATTTAGTATTGGTTTCTTTCATGAAAGTACGAGGCAGCAATGTGTTTAGGTGGCCCAATTGAGAATATTTAGGCCTGGTTTCAAAGACAGTGCTTAGATTAAGCCAGGATTAGGCCTTAGTTCAATTAGGACATTTAGGTAGCTGCTAGGGCTGGGTATTGACACAAATTTCACAATTCAATTCGATTTCGATTCACAAGCTTTCGATTCAATTTGATTCAATTAAATTTCGATTATTTTAAATGTATATATCAGGTACAAAACATGGCCAATTTTCTCAAGGAAAACATATCTCTGAACTAATGTTGTAAACTATGGGAGTCAGTTGGTACTACATTAGCCTACTAATAGTGAAGGTAAAAATTAACTGATTTGTATACAAGCACTTAAATTACACTAAATGATTTTAGTTTTTTATAATAATAAATGTATAATATTAACTTTACAATTATATAATCATATTTCTACTCCAATTAGTATTTTTTAATATAAACATTTGGCTGTCATAAAAACTTGCCAGATGTATTCATAGGCTACATGCATTAAATATTGAAGAACATTAAAAATGACAATCAATAGCCTATGTAATGGTGCATATAATTAGCAAAATGCTCCTCTCTAGAGTGACTAATGAGTTTATGGACACTGGATATGGTTTTTCTGAGCTATACATGACATTGTTTACAAGCCATTTTACTTACGTCTTTCTGTGGTTAAAACACTTGAGCTATTCTATGTGACATGATACGGATTTCAGTAAGTTGTCCTGTATCTTTTAACACACTTTCAGGTGCTTATTCATGTTTATTTCGCGCTGTAACTGGTATTAAGGCGGAAGAGAAGATCCGTTCATGTGCGCTCAGTGCTGCCGGTTCTCTTGAGCTGAGCTGTGGCAGAGCGATCACGCGCCACAGCGCCAAAGCGGTATTTATGCTTTTGAATTTCGTAAAAAATAGACGTAATCTGAAATCTGAGACTTTGTTTCATATCAATAGTAGCCTAATAAAGCACAAGGATTATTGCGATTTATTGGATGGGAGGTGCGCTACAATGTTTATTTCATTCATTAACTGAAAACAGGATGACTAATCGATTCTTGGGATTTAAGAATCGATATTGTTTTGCCTCTGATCTGTAAAGCTGCCAGAATAATAATAATAATTAAAGCTGCAAGCAGCATTTATCGGGGTTCAAGCAGTTAAGGCCTTTAAGGCCTTGAAGCACACAAGCATCAAAAGACATTAAGTTTTATTTAGCAAGCATTTAACAACTGCCGTAATAGATGAAAAAGTCAATTTACAGCCAATACAGGCAGTTTACCATAGGAAATATATGGTTTTAAAGCGTTTTTACAGTTATAGCACGTTTTGCCTGAGTCTTCTTATAGTCTTGCCTGATCTCCACCACTTTTATTAGTAGTACTCAAAGTGTGCCCATATATATGTGTCAAATTTGTTGTAAATATGTAATTTTGATTAGGAGTTTAGACAATTATATTCAGTGGCGTAACGAGCCAACACCGGGCCCTTAAGTAGGATTATCAAGGCGGGCCCCTTGATGAAGCAATGTCCGCGAGTAGTCTACCATGAATAGGACAGGATATGATCATACACAGCATATAAGAGATGAGATGACTAACAAAATCAGGAGGAGCCTACGCTCACCAAAAAAAGACAACAAAAAAAACCCCACTGGTGACAGCGCACCATAACACATTGTTAGACCTAGGTCCAAATACATGAAAAAGATGCTCTCTTAAAATATAGCGGGATTTTCCGGGCTTTACTATGTGCAACTGCAAAGTTGTCGATTAGATCAGGATTGTGCGCACGGGCATTCTCAATTGACCCTTCGCAGGGAGTTTGATTGACAGGTGATCTGACTAATCATAATCCGCCATTTTGTCCAACAAAGCAGTCAGGAGAGTTAGTAGATTAACATAGGAGGATTTAAATTTGAAAAACAAAGTGTACTGACGTCTTAGAACTTTAAAACAACATTCCTTTTATGTTCCTTCATGTTTATTTTAATTATATAAATTAACTAGAAGGAAGAGATGATCGGTTCACAAGCAGCTTTAACTGAGCCTCGAGTCTACAACGATCTCTCAGACACATTAAAGAGACACAAAATGGTATTTATTGTTTAAATGTCTCTAAAAAATGACTACATTTGAAAGGTGAGACTTTGTTTCATATCAAAAGTACTTGTCTGTCAGCGCGCAGTCTTTTCTCTGATCCGCAATGTATTTTTCACTGCGTGAAAACTTGGTGTGGTGTGAGAGTGGCGTCGCTTGTCAGACATAGCAACAGTAACTAAAGTGGGCGGGTCTTTGCAAACGGTTATTGACAGTATGGACGGGGATTCGCCAGTCCCAATTCAAAACAAATTTCATCACAATCCATCATTGTTCGTTTCAAACATGTGAGAGCATCAAAATGATCCATGGGTGAAATTGATTGGATTTAATTTATTTTTTTGTCAGTTCCGATCATAATTTTAACATTTTGGCATTATTGTTTAGCCATTTACCTATGTTTTCAAATTTCCTTAGTTTTTTTGTTATTGTCTCGATCAGACTAACGGCTTTGAAGATAACCACAATTTTTTAAAGCTCTAAATGACACTTAAAACCATAAGGCGAAACCTGGTATGTTTGGTATTGTTGAACTCGGCAAAGATTCTTAGGAGGTCACTCCTGTGAAAAAAACACGGGCTTGAAACTTCTAAGGCTCCTTCAAGGCATTGTGCCAATGACGTATACAGAGTTTTTTTTAGATACACCAATGTTCTCATAGACTATCATGGCACCCTGGACAAAGACACTGCATGCCAATTTTCAGTAGACTAACGGTTGGGTGCGCTTATAGCTATTTTCATGATTTTTTCCACTGTTACAGTGCCACCAAGTTGCCAATTGTCACGATTTTTTTCATGTCAACTCAGATTGAGTTTATGAACATGTGTCCCAAGTTTAGCGAAAATATCTCTTTCCGTTCACAAGTTATAACCATTTTATAGCGCCACCAAGTGGCCAATTGTCATGATTTTTTTTCACGTGACCTCAGAATGAGCTCATGAACATGTGTCCCAAGTTTTGCGAAAATATCTCTTTCCGTTCACAAGTTATAACCATTTTATAGTGCCATCTAGTGGCCAATTGTTGCGATTTTTTTCAAGTGATCTCAGATTGAGCTCACGAAGATGTATCCCAAGGTTAGCAAAAAAATCTCTTTCCGTTGACAATTTATAACAATTTTAGTAAAAATTGCCCTGGTGCCATCAAAGATTTTGGTTCCCCTTATCGACCGTTAATTGAAATTTTGAATTTGTTGGGTGATTATTGATTGTCAGACTCCAGAGAATAGTCTTGCAGTGGTTTGGTTCCGATAAGGCCAAAAACCTAGGAGAAGTTTGCAAAAATAAGTTTTTCAAAAAAATGCAATTTACTCGAAATTGGCGCCTGAAGGGCGAGCAAATCGGAGATAGCCATTTTGTCCGCCCTGAGCCAAGGATTCCAACGATATAAGACACTTGATCCTGGGACAAACAGTCTAAGAGTTATGAGCAATTTTGAACTTTTGGTTGCTGTAGCGCCACCTATGGGCCATTCGGGGTCATACTCTGATAGGTTGTCCCCAAACTGAGGCCCACCATCTGGCCAGGTTTCAAGTCTCTAGGCCTTACGGTTTGGCCTGCACGATGCGTTTTACGAATCCTTACAATTACAATAGGGTTTCAGCATTTCATGCTTGAACCCCTAATAAGAATGAAGGCTTTTTGCCAGTTATAGCGCCACCTATGGTCCGATCTCCATGAAACTCTGCATGCTTCCTCATCATGTTCTAACACATATGCTCATCAATTTTGGTGAAGTTCTGAGTTTTCCTTTGGGATTTATAGGCTTTTTAGTGTATTTTGCCACGCCCCTTTTCTAAATGACCCTGTTACAGCCACGCAAATGCAAAAGTTCAACTTTTTTTCGATAATTATTGATCTAGAGAGTCCAGAGAATTGTCCTAGACTGGTTTGGTTCCGATCGGGCGAAAAACCAGGGACTAGTTCGCAAAAGTAGGTTTTGGACAAAATTCAACATAGCAGAAAATTTTTCCTGCCTACATCAAAATCGGAGATAGCCATTTTGTCCGCCCTGAGCCAAGGATTCCAACGATATAAGACACTTGATCCTGGGACAAACAGTCTAAGAGTTATGAGCAATTTTGAACTTTTGGTTGCTGTAGCGCCACCTATGGGCCATTCGGGGTCATACTCTGATAGGTTGTCCCCAAACTGAGGCCCACCATCTGGCCAGGTTTCATGTCTCTAGGCCTTACGGTTTGGCCTGCACGATACGTTTTACGAATCCTTACAATTACAATAGGGTTTCAGCATTTCATGCTTGAACCCCTAATAAGAATGAAGGCTTTTTGCCAGTTATAGCGCCACCTATGGTCCGATCTCCATGAAACTCTGCATGCTTCCTCATCATGTTCTAACACATATGCTCATCAATTTTGGTGAAGTTCTGAGTTTTCCTTTGGGATTTATAGGCTTTTTAGTGTATTTTGCCACGCCCCTTTTCTAAATGACCCTGTTACAGCCACGCAAATGCAAAAGTTCAACTTTTTTTCGATAATTATTGATCTAGAGAGTCCAGAGAATTGTCCTAGACTGGTTTGGTTCCGATCGGGCGAAAAACCAGGGACTAGTTCGCAAAAGTAGGTTTTGGACAAAATTCAACATAGCAGAAAATTTTCCCTGCCTACATCAAAATCGGAGATAGCCATTTTGTCCGCCCTGAGCCAAGGATTCCAACGATATAAGACACTTGATCCTGGGACAAACAGTCTAAGAGTTATGAGCAATTTTGAACTTTTGGTTGCTGTAGCGCCACCTATGGGCCATTCGGGGTCATACTCTGATAGGTTGTCCCCAAACTGAGGCCCACCATCTGGCCAGGTTTCAAGTCTCTAGGCCTTACGGTTTGGCCTGCACGATGCGTTTTACGAATCCTTACAATTACAATAGGGTTTCAGCATTTCATGCTTGAACCCCTAATAATAATACGCTGTTTGTTAATTGGCCAGAGGAGAACTGGCACCCCGACTGAGCCTGCATGGTTTCTCCCAAGGTTTATTTTTCTCCATTAGGTCACCTAATGGGGTTTTGGTTTCCTTGCCACTGTTGCCTCTGGCTTGGCGTGCTCAGTTGGGGACACTAAATTTTTCAACTAAACATCGAAATAAATCAAATTAATAAACTAAATTAACCATTTAAACTAAATTACTGATCTAATTATTGATCTAAAGCCCACACTGTCACTGATAATTGAAATGAACTGATGACATCAGCGTTTTTTCCAGAATGGCTATACAACTGAATGCTGCATTATTTTCCTGTTTAACACTGTAAAGCTGCTTTGAAACAATCTACATTGTTAAAAGCGCTATATAAATAAAGTTGACTTGACTTGACTTGTAAAAGAGAATCGATTAAAATCGAGAAATCAATATTTTTTACCCAGCCCTAATAGCTGCATTAAAGGGGTGGTAAAACACATTCTTTTGAAGGCTTGATTGTGTTTGTGGGGTGCACTGTAACGTGTTCATGCTTCGTTTAAAAAAAAATTGCCTTATTTTTCATATATTTGACCTTTATTCTACACTGCTCTGTCCCTCCTTGTAAAACGGTCTGATGCTTTCCGGGTTGTATGAAGCCAGTCCCTCAAAAATACGCGATGGGCTCAGATTGGTTAGCTGGCCCAGTGTGTTGTGATTCGCTAACCGCCTAGTGCACGTTTGTCGGAAACGTCACGCCCCTTACCTTAACCGGAGGCTGTGCTTTGGTCAGTATTAGAAACAACGGCGTCAATAAAACCATATGAGCCCGAATCAGACCCAGAACATTTGAGTGAAGATGATCGAGCAGAACCTGTTCAGTCCTCAAGAGTAAAGACTGCGGATCTATAATGATCGCTACTGAATGGCACTTTAACTTTTGTATTTTTAGAACGATTATAGCCAAATATCTGTCGCAAGAACTAACCCAAAACGAACACTAAGCACTGGCTTTAACTAGTAAGTTAGCCAAATCACACACAGAACCATGTTTAGCATGCCTGTAGATAAACAATACATAAAAGCTCTAATCAAAGAATCATTTACACTAATGCCAGGTTCGCTGTTGAGATTTTAACGTTAGTGTTTGTAACGTTAGGTGTTCGTCGGATAACGTTAAGTATGAATGAGCATTTAACAGACTGGTTTGCAGAACAGCGCTGTCATCTGTTTACTTCCTTGCTACAACCTATTACAGGAAAACACATCGATGAAATATAAATCAGACTTACTGGTTGTGGCCCGTAAACAGCTTCTGTTTGTAAATACAGCTTTCAGGACAAGCCGTTGTGCATATCCTGTATTGAACTCGCGAAGTTTGTGGAAGTTGTCCTCCGTGAAATGTGCAGCGCACGCGTCGTGCATCCAAGCACCGGCAGTGTTTTTTTCACGCAGCTGACGTTGTGCAAATCCGGCATTGAAATCGCGAAGACGGTGGATGTTTTCCTCCGTGAGATGTGCTGCGGGAGCCCCGCGCGCGCCTGTTCCCCGTCTCAAACACACGTGCATATAACATGCTGTATGTTAAACGCTCTGCAACGCACCCCCGTCCCAAGGAAGGCTGAACAGAGCAAGAACCCCAGACCTGCAATCCGGATGAAAATAACAGCGTTTCCTCGGCATCGCGGCAACAACACTCCAGCCTAACTATACCACAACAGCGCCGCGATACAAAATGGCCTCACCCCCCCTTATTTAATATTCTCGGAGGAGGGGTTTATGTAAATATTGAGCCTGTTGATGTCACCAACCCTGGAGGAATGTGTGTAGTCGCCTACTGGCCGTTTGCTGTAGTTCTTAGAAACTGATTTCTTTAAAAGCAAATATCTCCCTTTGCTTTAAACTTTGAACGTTGTAACTTTGCAGATGTTGTTTATGCTCAAGCAGCAACATTACACGCTAGCTAAAGTTAGAATAGTGAAATCGTGGTTTACCACCCCTTTAAGTAAAGACAAAACAATGGCACTGACATATTTTAAAGGGTTAGTTCACCCAAAAATTAAAATTCTGTCATTAATTACTCACCCTTGTGTCGTTCCAAAACTGTAATTTTTTTTGTTCATCTTCGGATGAACACAAATGAAGATATTTTTGATGAAATCTGAGAGCTTTCTGTCCCTCCATAGACAGCTACGCAACTGAAACTTTGATGCTTCAAAAAGTTCATAAAAAGATTGTGAAACTAATCCATATGAATTGAGTGGTTTAGTCCAATTTTTTTTGACAAGACTCAATCGCTTTATATGATGAACAGATTGAATTTAAGCTTTTATTCACATAAACATTCATAAACACACATCAGTTGTGGTAAACCAACAGTCGCTTGACATGCAAGAACCAATGAGGTTAATTCTCATGTGTTAAGGCCCATTCACACCAAGGACGATAACTATAAAGATAACGATAAAAATCTAAAAATTGTTCTCAATATTAAAGAATAGCAGACTACCGCAGCACGATAATGGCACAGAAAAACTACATCATTGGAATCACTTTCAGAACAATTTTATCCAGCTGATGAACAATAAAAACATTGACAGCCTATCAGAATCCATCCTGCTGTAACAAGCCTGAGCATTTAAAGCGGTAGGCGAGTGCTTTGAATAAAAAGAATGATATCTTTATAGTTATCAGCGCGCTTGAGCTTCGGCAAGATTTGTTCTTGTGCGTCAAGCATGTTCGGTTGAGCTTCTGGTTATGTTAGAATCATATAAAGCAATCTAGTCTCTTCAGAAAACGTGGACTAAACAGCTCAATTCATATGGATTCGTTTTACGATCTCTTTATGAACTTTTGGAAGCGTCAAAGTTTCAGTTGCGTAGTTGTTTATAGAGGGACAGAAAGCTCTCAGATTTAAAAAAAAATATCTTAATTTGTGTTCCGAAGATGAACAAAAGTTTATGGGTTTGGAACGACATGAGGGTGAGTAATTAATGACAGAATTGTTTACATTTTGGGTGAACTAACCCTTCAGAGCAAGTTGCTTTCAGTTAAAATAGCTCAAATGTGCAATTTAGTCTAGGACTAGGCCTAAGCCTTTTCTGTGAAATCGGAGGTTAGATTCATAGAAAGAAATTCAACCTTGCTGAATCTCTGAAAGTCCAAAGCCTAGTAACACATTAATATGTATATGGAGTTCAGATTTGTCCAGCATAAAAAAATGCATCTTAATATTAGCTTATGTTTTGTATGTGAATATGCCCTCGTTCAAGAATAAATTTAAGGCTGCAAATCGTACCTTCCGCCTGGTGTTGGTGACTGCAGGGAGGGAGTCACTGGGTGTTGGACCCCACGTCCCCCACGCAGGTGGTCATTGATGCCCCCTGAGGTGTGCACAGCCTTGTTTAAACACCTTCTTCGCTCCATGTCTTTTCATCTTTCACTGTTCCTCCCTTCCATATGACAAAGCCATCTTCTCCCTCGCCTGTTTTTCCTCGTTGCTTCTGTTCTCTCTGTCCCTCCTCTCTTCTGTTCCATTTGTTTGTCTGTGAAGCGGTACATGGTGTACCCTGATTGCTACAGTAATGGGGTTTTAAGCCTTGTGTGCATTGAACTAACTCTTGTTTACCTTTGACTGTACAGACAGGTGCATTAAAATATATTTTGGATATGTAAGATTATAAATACACAAGCATGCATCACAGTATCCACAAAAATGTTAACATTGATAATAATAAGAAATGTTTCTTGAGCACCAAATCGGCGTATTAGAAGGATTTCTGAAGGTTCATTTAAAACTCAGCTTTGCCTACCTGTAATAAATTACATTTTAGAATATATAATAAAATAGAAACACATAATATTTCACAATGTAACAGTTTTTCTGTATTTTTGGCAAATAAATGCAGCCATGGTGAGCAGAATTGAAAGAATGATAACTGTGTTATATTGTATGAAAAATAGCAGTTTTTATATTTTGATATTAATTGAAAGAAAAAAGTCAGAGAAATGTTGAGTTACAGAACTTTCAGTTTAAGGACACTTTATTTTTTATCCCCTGTTTTAGCCCTTGTTAAATAATCTTGGGGTTTGAACACATGCCTCTGCGTTCATGGTTGACATAATTCACGGATCACATGAATCAATCTGTGTTTGGAAATCTGTCAACAGTTTTTTATTTACTTATTTTGGATGTTAGCGACCCTTTCTTTTAAGTTTTTCATTATGACTTGTTTAGCTTTTTGCAGTTCACTTAAATATCCCTGTGGTGTAACAAATATTCAGTGAAGAAAAATTATTATACAAGAAACAGAAACAAGTGTTGTTGTAAAATTAAATGCAAGTTTTTAGTTTGTCACTCAGTTTAACATTTAATGGCAATCTGTGTGCATTTTCCTAAGCAGGTTATTTCTAATAACCAAAGACCCTTTGTTTCTTTCACATCTCTGTTGTTCATCACTGTGTTGAGTACATATGGACACACACACACATTGCATCTGGTATTCATGCTTCACCACCCTTTTGAAGTGTCTTTCTCTTAAATTAAAAATTGTTAGTAAAAAATTAAATCCCGC
The DNA here is from genome assembly GCF_949357685.1 of Gobio gobio. Taxonomy (NCBI): domain Eukaryota; kingdom Metazoa; phylum Chordata; class Actinopteri; order Cypriniformes; family Gobionidae; genus Gobio; species Gobio gobio. The sequence goes on from NC_137103.1 coordinate 38,116,465, forward strand.
ACTGTAGAACTTATCAAGGAAAGTAGCGTATTAGGCATGTTGAGGAGTATTCAAAGCCATGTCATTTCCATATGGTTCACACGATAAATCCTTTATCTAGCATCTACAACTCTCTCTCCTCCACGTTCTCGCCCGTGGCTACGTTTCTATCTCTGCATCAATTAGCGCCGTGATTAATACAACAAGCAAGCAGTTTAGAGGTAATGGCAGACAATTAACATCTCATTGCACCATAAAGGGCTATGCTAACTACCCTGGCCACTGCTTTTCTCTGCCTGGAATTGAAATAAGTGTTTGTCTTCATTCGTACGCTATCTAATGTGAAGTGGGCCCACTCTGTATGGCACAACACCATTAATCTAATTAGAGCGAGCTGAGAATGAATTCACGTCTCTCCAAAGAGCATGAATGCAGCGTTGTCACTGTTATTTAGCGCTGTGCCACCGTGCCGCAGAAGCACAGCGCTTCCAGTGCCTCTCTCGAAAATGAACCATCTTGAGTGTGCCTACTAAGACTTGTTGCTGTTTTTTTCCCTTCACCTCTCCACATCCTCTCTCTCACTCGCTCTAATTATTAGAACATTGCAAATACAACTGTGCACATCAGTGAATAGAGCCGTAGCTGTGCTGTCATGGGCATTGCAGGAGGAAAAGTCCTTGGAGTGCTGTTGAATTAAATGATGCATTCTGATTGACAGCTACCTTGAGACTGGGCTGATGGAGTCGTCAAGGCAGAATGCTAACAGGCTGCCACCACTCCGCCTGCTAGCACACACACACCCACAGCACACAGAGCTTTGAAGAAAAGCACTCCTGGGCATGTATAATCAGACAATATATATTTGAAGGTTATTGGGGTGTGTGTGCCAAAGTTAACAAATGAAAACTGCTCCACCAATCAAAGAGCACCCAATTAAAAATAGCATGGTGTTCATTCAGTATCATGCAGAACAAAAAAATCATCATTTTGTAAGGGCGTTCTCACCCTCATGCCATTCTAAACCCATATATGACTATTTCTTCTGCAGAATATGCAGGTTACTGGTGCCTCGTCCAAAGTGCTTATTTGAACTCAGAGAGATAATTCGAGTTCCCCTGAGAGAATCCTGCCGCTGGTCAAATAAACTTCATGAGGGAATGTGAAACAGTTTATTTCAGAGGAATAAAGAAAGCAGATTGAACAGCAAAGCTTAATACAGTAGAACAGTGTCATTCTGCAATTCTCTGGGCCCTCCTGTGAACCATGAGACGAGGCCCCGCCCATAAGTAGTGATGTCATGCACAGTGGTTCTTTTTATTTAATAATGCTTTGGGTATAAACTAAGAGTGAGCAATATTTTTTACAGCATTTTTAAATCCAGGTTAATATGATTTATTAATGACATTTATTCATTTGAATTAATACAGTTTAAAATTTAATGAACTTTTTTAAAGAATAAAAGGATATGAATTAAAAATGAATATTTTTGTAACATTTTCTCTCTCTATGTATATACTATATATAATATACTATATATAATTTTATATGAATATATTTCATTAATATAGAGCTATACATTTTTTTATTTTTTCATAAATTAACATTAACAGTAATACATTCTAAAATAATGTTCATTGTAAGTCCATGTCATTCTGGTGTTTGTGAAATATATTCTTGCTTGTGTAAGTACATTCATTTGTTTAGCATTAAGCCTGTATAAATTAACACTATGTATAGGCTTTTTTGTAGAGTAGAAACAGCTCTAGATATGCAAATTGAACCCTATTATAATTGACTCATAACGCTGTTATCAGGCCCCCTGCACAGCATGGACTGTGGGGGGCCTCCTGTACACCCTGGAAGGCATCTACATCAGTCTCCCGCTCAGAAGTCACCTAGTCCAGTGGTCACAGAGAGAAAACGATAGAGAAACTAGGGATAAAGACAAAAATCAATGAAGAAGGTGAGAGACCCTTTTGGTACATGTGATCCGGTGTCTTTCATGATAACTGTTGGCTGTGTAACTGTGTTTAGAGAGAGCCTCTTGATCATGTGTACACCAGGTCAAGGGTCACAGCAGCCTGAGAGTGACCACCCAGTCTCTTCATTCAGTTTCCGGACTTCAAGCGACCCCCCCCCCCCTTTTTTTTTTCTTTCTTTCATTTTGTGGCCCCTCCTCACAGCGACACTGGTTTTCATCTCTTGAAACAAAAGCTAACTGTTTTGCTCAGCACTAGATCAAGGGCCTCCGTTTTCCTCCAGGAGAGGTGGAAAAACAAACATGTGTGCGCCGATACCTTCTGTCGCTTCCAGATTCACATCTGCAAGCTCCACCACTCTTCAGCTCCTCCACCCAGCTGTTGGAGAGCCTACACACACACACAATATCCCATAGGACAGGCCTGTTTATCAGCCAGCCTGCCAACCACATGATGGATCCTACCACGAGCATCAAACGTGACATTCGGGAGGGTGGTAGAATGGGTCAGACTCCTGCATGAACCTACGGACCAAGCCGGGACACTCACTCTCAGCTGTGGACACAAATGTGTACAGATGCCCTGGAGATAATGGTTCTGCTTGTACCGAGACTGTGATTTCCCCCATTAGGTGTTCCAGCTTTGATGAGAACATTTCATCTCATCAGAATGGCTGATCAATTGGAAGTCCTGTAAATTTTTCTAAACACACGTGATTGGCTCTGTTGGATCTGACATCCAATGTCATGTTTTGATCAGGTCTTTGATCCCAGACACCATCAGTTGTCATCTCTTGTCTCTAAAGAGCCACTTTTGATTTAAAGTCAGGCACAGGGAAAGAACAGTATTAGGTGAGGTTTAACAAGATCAACTATCACCATAAATTTAAACATAAAAACAGTGCCTTATGCTATACACTAAATACTTGGTTATTTTGAAAGGGTTGAGGGAAGTGCATTCTCGTTAGAATAAATCATGCAATGTGCCACTGAACGAAAAAAAAGTTTTAATGAGTACTGACTTTCTAGTTAAAATATAAAGACATGTTTTCTTGGATAGGGCTACTGTATGTGTATTTTTTCTTACTGCTCTGGCTGTTTTTCCCCTACTTTTTTTAACTCTTTTTATCTTAAAATGCATGATATATATGACACAATATATTATATTAAGGATACTGTAACATGGCTGTTTCAGTAAATGCAGGGTGTTAGATCCAGATGCAGTTTGCCATTTATTAAATAAAACAACAAATGTAAATCCAGGCAAAGAATATATAAACCAACCATATAATGCACTGACAACCATATAAACATTTACGATGCCAGATAGTCCACTTTCTGACAATCACCCTTCGCCGCGAGTTTGATTGACATGCGATGTGACCAATCACATCGCCGAATCTGCCGGTTTGTCCGACAAAGCAGTCAGGAGAGTTAGTAGATTAACGTCGGTGGACTTGAACTTGAAAAACGGTCTTTCCGTAGTTGAAACAACATTTCTTTTACTGTTCATTCATGTTTATGTGATGCTTATCAAAGAACTAGAGGGAAGAGATGATTGGTTCACGAGCAGCTTTAACTGAGGCGCTACAGCGATCATCACACATTAAAGAGCCACAAAACGCTATTTGTGGTTTACATTTCTTTAAAAAAGACAACATTTTAAAGTTGAGACTTTGTTTCATATCAAAAGTAACTTGCTCTGTCCTGTCTGTCGTCGCGTTGTCAGTATCCTCTTTGATCCGCAATGTATCTTCTCTAAGTGAGAACGCCATGACGTGTCGGACATAGAAACAGTATCTAAAGGGACAGGGCTTTGCGAACGGTCAATTCTGTCATTTCTGTTCATTTTAGCTGTGTATAAAATATGTAAATATGCACTACATTGATGACAAGACAATCTAGCTGTTTTTGGGAAAAACTAATAAATCCTACATGTCACAGCAGTAATTCTCCCTCCACCATGTTTAAAGTTTATGGCACGTTAAAGTTTATCAAAATTATTTCAGAACTTCCCAGTGGTAAACACGACATCAGAGGCCGTTCATGTACAATTTTTACCTTGGAAACTCGTATTTATGATAATTCCAATAGCACGTGAAGGCAGCATTTATACACAAAGTAACAAGGGCTAAAACAGGGGTGAAGGATTAGTAACTATAGAGACAAGGGAAACAGGAACAATGGGAACAAAACCATACTTCAAAATAAGAGTCCAAAACACAAGACAGGGAAACACGAGATAGTCTCCAAGCGTCCCAATGTGCAGACCATCCATCCTAAATATGTGAGATTAGAATAATCGTGTCCCAAAACATATTATGTTGAAAAGAGTATGCTGTATTACTGGTAGTTTTTTGAAGTGTGGATCTGTGTACACTCTAATGGCTAATATTGCCCAAAACCCATTGCATTTTGGAGGAGGATTCGGTTCAAAACTACAAACTCGAATAAAAAGTGTTTAAAAAACAAACATGGCGGATGTGCACAACCGATGGATAATTAGAGCAGTTTAGTTAAATGGCTTTGAGTTACTAATATTTAACCTGATAAAAAATATTGAATGTTATCCATGTTATATTTAATCTGCTACAACAATGTGAACTTTTTTAAAGATCCGTTTGGCCATTCACTTTTAAATGCATCATTATGCAAAGAATTCTCTGCATTAAAGACCCACGACTGGTAGATCAGTGTGTTAATTCTTTTCTCTCCAATACAGTAGGACATTTAATGAAATGTGGAGGGCAATTGTGCAATTTTATGACGTGGTAGTATGACCGAAAGGTTGGCTGCGTCCGAAATCGCATACTCTATTAAAGGGTTAGTTCACCCAAAAATTAAAATTCTGTCATTAATTACTCACCCTCATGTCGTTCGACACCCGTAAGACCTCCGTTCATCTTCGGAACACAAATAAAGATATTTTTGTTGAAAGCTGATGGCTGAGAAAGGCTTCAGATAGTCCTCCATTGGCATTCAGTACATTTACACTCCCAAGACCCATAAAAGGCACCAAAAACGTTGTTACAAAGTCCATCTCACCACAGTGGCTCTACAATAATTTTACAATGCGACGACAAAAGTTTTTGTGTGCAAAAAAAAAATCAAAATAACGCCTTTATCCAACTTGTTCTTGTCTTCCGTGTGTGCCTCCACGACGCATGCGCGAGAATATGACGCAGATCCGGCGTTCGGACACATGACCCAGAAGCGATTTGTTTACAAGCAGAGGAAGACGCGAGTATCTAAGCTGTTGGATTCTACATTGATCGTGCTTTAGGTCTTGGCGTAGTGCTCAAATGGGACTAAAGTGTGCATTCCATGGATTCCCGAACGCCGGCACTACGTCATATTCTCGCGCATGCGTCGTGGAGGCACACACGGAAGACAAGAAGAGGTTGAAAAAAGTAGTTATTTTTATTTTTTTTTGCGCACAAAAACTATTGTCGTCGCTTCGTAAAATTATTGTAGAGTCACTGTGGTGAGATGGACTTTGTAACAACGTTTTAAGTGCCTTTTATGGGTCTTGGGAGTGTAAATGTACTGAATGCCAATGGAGGCCTATCTGAAGCCTTTCTCAGCCATCAGCTTTCAACAAAAATATCTTCATTTGTGTTCCGAAGATGAACGAAGGTCTTACGGGTGTCGAACGACATGAGGGTGAGTAATTAATGACAGAATTTTCATTTTTGGGTGAACTAACCCTTTAAGTAGGTATTTTGAAGAAGTAATTACTTCATGGCTGCTAAAAAAGTATGTTCTATAATGTGTGTAGTATGAATGTAATCTGGACGTACTACATTGGCCATGTTGTCATTATCATGTGACCTACCAGCGTTCCATTCATACATCCTCTCCCATGGCCTCATGGGATAGTAAAGTGTCCATTGTATGCGCACAGAATCTGACTGAAAGTAGTAGGTCATCCGGGTTTTTTTCTCCTACTCTTTAATGAGTACTGTCAATTTGGATATACCTATTTTATCACATACTGTTTTTTGCCTACTATTTAGTAGGAAAGTATGCTATTTCAGATGCACTCAACTCAAGCTCCACACTCATAATTTTCTTCACAAGAAAAACAGATACATTCTCTGAAAACAAGTCTAAATATTATATATTGCTTAAATGTATTGCTTCAAGTAAATACATACCTTTGTAGACATTGTGCCTGAAAAATAAGACAAAAATTATTAGTTAATATATAATAATTAAGTTTTATTTTTCTTCCCTTAGTGGCTTTCTGTTCCCAGCACATTCGTAGAACAATTTTTGGTTAAACCGCAACCATGGGCTTCCTCTTCCACTATATAGAGAAATACATTCATAAGTGTCCACCATATTGTTGTGTGAACATATTACTCATACTACTTGATGTAATTGTATAGAGAAGTGCAGAAGTGGGGGGAAAATGGGACAGTTCTGGTTCACCAGCCTGGAAAAAACATTGGAATTTGTGGTAGTCTCAGCTAGTCAGAGGACAACTTTTTTTTAAACCAGCACCATATATTGCTCAGTCCTTCATCTTCTACTCAATCTCATCCTCCTTGAGTGTATTTTAATGAGCGCTGCTTACCCACTAGCAGTTCGTCTTTGGCGGGCTGCGTCTCCAGTGTGCTTTTAATCCAGAGTGTCTTGATGCAGAGAAAGTCCAGCAGAGTAAAGCTTCAGTCTAATTTGGTCAAGTCTCATGGTGTTGCGTTTAAATCGGCCTGAGATCACAACGTGTCTATTCAACAGTGTTGAGCAAAACCACTGTCCTTCTCTTACCTCAATGGACCATGTCCTTTCCTCTGAGAATGATCATGAAGAGATCATTCTTATGGTCAAACTGTACAGTAAATAGCTCATAATGCCTATTTTGAAAGCGAGTGTCAGTTATATGTGAACCTGAATACTGTAATGGCCCAATCTAGTGTAATTATACACATTTCCAATCTCGTTGTATACAATTACAGCTGGAGAGTCTGACTTGGAAATGATTCATTGGAGAAGTGAATGTGACTGGTAGAGGTCTTTTATTTGATTCTTTCAATGTGGTCCAAGTTGATAAATCTGAAAGTCTGCAAGTGACATCGAATTGCAGTGGTTTTATATGTAGGCTACACAGAGAGGCTGAGGAATCCTTCTCGTGAATAAACAAACTGCTTTAGCGTTCAATTGTATTCATTTTTAAATACCATAGGATTTAGAAATCTATCTTGATATTATGAAGTAAATCCTAAGGCTTATTTAACACTTGAACATCTATGGAGGAAGATTTCAGTGCACCGTATCCATCAGATGAAGTCGTTTCAATGTGCCTTCTCAAAAAAAGTCAGTCAAAAGAAGTATTATATGGCTAGCTGAGGCTGTAGAATACATTATTAGCAACATGTACCAGAGCATCACCCTCCAGTATCGCCATAAAATATAGAAAACAATGCCGCTTGGATAAATACCTAAACAAGTGATCAGATGTGCATCAGAGATAGGTTGCCATCTTCTGGATTTTCTGCAAAACTTCACCAGACCTGCAAATGATGGTTCTGTCTTTTCCTCACCTGACCTGTGCTGTAATTAATGTTTTGACAAGCGAGGTGAGTATTTGTCTTGAAATATTGATATTAAGAGAGCTAAACAGGGGATGGAGATACAGTGTCAGTAATATGTCGCTGTGTAGCTCCATCCGTTACCTCACCACTCGGTGAATCATGCTGTGGGTGGACTTTAATTAGCATCGCTCGCGCTGGAGCGCAGCCGTCAGCCGGTGACAAGAGGAGCAGGCCAGGATCTTGGAGTGTGTGCTGCTGTGGATGCGTGTGTGAGTGTTTTCTGTGTGAGTGAGTCTGGTGTAAAGGTGTGGCTGCTGAGTAAGTCTGTGACCACGCTGAGTCGGCACTGGCCCCGGGAAGTGCCAGAAGACAGCGCTGGCGTCCTGCGTTCAGCACTGTGGTGGTGATGTCCGTCGGGCTGGGAGACGCAGGGAGAACACAACCCCTCTGGCCCTGCTCACTCGTTTCTGACTGGGCTGCCAGGCGAGCAGAGCACCTTTGCGCCTCAAAAATGTTATCCTCCTATTCAAGCAAGGGGAAAAGAGGCCTCCTTTCTCAAGATGTGAACATTGTGAACATAATTTTACCCGTCAATAGATTACGCAGAGAACTGCTAAGTATTTTACAGCCAGATTTTTTTTATTTGTGAAGGGTTTGACTTTGTGAAGGCTTTTACATTAGTTGTAGATATTTTATATTGTACACAATTTTTTTTTTTTAAATTGAAAGAAAAGCTTGACCTCTTTGAAGTCTTCAGCTAGTATGGTACCCAAATTCAGTCCCCTGAGCCACTGAAACAAATTTCCTTCAATACCACAATGAAACTCTTCTGATAATCCTCTGTTATGAAAGAAATTCATTTAAAAAATAAATAACAAATAATACAAATAAAATGTATTTAAACTGTAAAAAAAAAAAGCTGACCGATCAAATTTGAATAATAATACAATAATATTAATGGCAATTATAGTCAAGATTTTTGTTAATTTAAATATATATAAATTCTCTTTTGACTCTTTTTTTTTATCTGATTATAAGATTCTTTGATTAAAATTCAGTTTTAAATAGACATCATTTGTTATAATGAAATCAGCACTGACAAATTGTGAATCAAACGTGACCCTGGACCACAAAACCAGTAATAAGTCGCATGGATATATTTGTGGCAATAGCCAACAATATGGGTCAAAATTATAGATATTTCTTTTATGCCAAAAATCATTAAGATATTAAGTAAAGATCATGTTCCATGAAGATATTTTGTAAATTTCCTACGCAAATATGCATATATATATATATATATATATATATATATATATATATATATATATATATATATATATATATATATATATATATATATATATATATATATTATTATTATTAGTAGTGATATGCATTGCTAATGACTTCATTTGGACAACTTTAAAGGCAATCTTTTTTCAATATTTCGATGTTTTTGCAACCTCCGATTCCAGATTTTCAAATAGTTGTATCTCTGCCAAATAGTCCTATAACCATACATCAATGGAAAGCTTATTTATTCAGCTTTCAGATGATGTATAATTCTCAATTTAAAAAAAAAATATCATTAGGACTGGTTTTGTGGTCCAGGGTCACAAATAATAAAAATATGCTAAACTAAATTTCTATCATATTTTAAGTAAACCTTTTTGTTATTAAAAAGCTTTTAATTTGAAAGACCCCTAAAGCACAGGGTGTTTTTGTCCATTAATAATGGTTCAGAAAACCATATAATCTTCCTGTCATTTCTCCATGCTCTTGATTTTACTGTCCATTTCAGGACTCGGCAGAGTAAAACACTGTTTATATTATATTTATATTACATTATATGAAGAAGCTTTAGATTTGAAACCTAGTTGTCTGACAAAATCCCTTGTTATATTTAGTAGGTAACAGTTGCATGCGCATGTGGGCTGAATTATTGTTCTATGAATGCTGCATCTCATCAGATCTGCTTTTTTTAAGCAGAAAATTCAGCTGTCGCACTGAAGTGTACATCGGGCCCCTCAAAGTCTTTCAGAAAGCCTTTATTGCGGTTTATTCCTTCTTTTTCTGTGGACATTTGTGTTTGCCCTCTGTTGTTAATCATTTAATGGACTGTGAAACCAAGAAACCAAGTGAGGAGGAGTGACACTGATCCGGTTTTGTGTTGTAAAGCAGGTTACAATTCTTTTTTCTTTTCTTTTTGGAAAGATTGAGTAATTTATCTGGTCCTTGACTTATCCCTGAAACCACCCATTATTAACTCTTTTATGTAATGTGAACATTATAATACAATTTGAATGTTTATTCACACTCATTTAACTTATTTTCTCATTTATAGTAGTTCAGCTTTTAATCATTGTTATTAAAATGCCTTTCCGTTTCTATATGACTGCAGCTCGTATCAGCCTCATTTGCCCTCTGATGATTGACAGGCTGTTGACAGGAGTATTGCCGTAGTATTTAGTGAGGTCTCGGAACCCCCGCTGCTAAAGTGAATTTTATGGAGTCGTCGGTCAGTCACACACATAAAGCAAAGTCAAAGCAGTCTCTAAATTCATGCAAATGAATGTATTTTGCATCCTGTCATGTGCGATATGCCACTTGATTGCTTTGTTGAGAGAAAAGAAAAAAATAAAGGGTGCACGGAAAGTCAAGAGGACAATGTGCCCTGTGGCCTCTCCCTGCCCTGACGCAGGGGCCCAGGCCGTGTGGAGTATATCATCAGACCTAATTTACAATCTATGGATTCCACCGGGTGGAACAGGGGCAAATATGAAGTAGTTAAGCGCTTGGCTAGCAATGCTTAGCATTCAGTCGGAGGGGAATCTGTTGTGGTTATCTAATGTCTGCAATTATGACTTATTAATGAAGAGATTAGCCAGTGAAGTGAACAGAGAAATAAACATGTAACTCTTTCACAGGGTTATGAAGAACAAATGACTGAACACATTTAAGCAAATAGAGCAAAGCAATTAAAACTAGATTGGTTTTATTTATTTATTAATTTGTAAAGGATTTTTTTTTTTTATGAGGAGGTATATGTATGAAATATGTGTATAAAGTATAAAACAAATATACATATTTACTTTTTTATTTCAGTGTTGGATGTAAGGTAATGTGAGCACTAATTTTACCCTGACTATGTTATAATAGCTAACGTTATGGAATCAAATTGGAATACTTCAGAGCTCCGAAACATCATTTCATGATATATCTTCAAACGTGCAGAGGCACAGAATTATAATATTCTACCAACAGATGGAAAGAATGCTCATTTAGTAAATTGCTTTCTGATTTTACATGTAAATGCTCCGGCTCTGATGTTATCCATCTGCATAATTAGCCTTTTTAGTAATAAGAACACAGTGAGTGAGACATTAATTAGACCCATTTCAATGTTTGGAAATCCAATAGTGCATTAACACAAAAAACAGGGCCTCCTTGGCTCCAGTTTGACTGTTTATTTATTTAGAGACTGTATGTGTTAATTATATAACACATCCTCCCCTTGTACTCTTCCTTTTTGATATGCACATGAACGTTTTCAATCAGTGTCGTTTGTTCAGGATTTTGAACAGAATACAAGATTGTGATTGGTTATTTCTTCACATCATTCAGATTGTTCTAAAATAATATTGTCTCATTTTTGGCAGTTTGGGTGATCAAACTGCGAATATTTTTTAGACAGTGAAAAATACTGTATATACTTGTCCTTGAATACATATTCTGATATATATTTTATTTAAAGCATTTCAGAAATTTGTCTAACCTTTATATTTTTGTAGATATGTGTTTGCTGGCTTGTTTTAATAAGTAGCAAGCCATCTTATTTCACACAAGATATTTTTTGTAAGAGAGGTTTTACCTTTTTTTTTTTTTTTTTTTGAAGAGATTTTGCAAGTAGTTTCTTGGACAGCACTGCCCCCAGTGATCAGTTCTGGAATTGCAGACTTGTTTAGTAGAAATGCATTGCATATTTTGATGGCCATTATTGATTCTCTGTAGTCTGATTTGATTAGATTTTATATATATATATACAAACCCAGCATAGTTTCATTCTTATTGATCTGGTATTTCATTGATTAAAAAGTGTCGTTATGAATAATTTCTTTAAAAAAAATGTTTTATGCTTTACTATTAAAAGTGAGTTCTGAATAATAAATAAATAAAAATCATTTGCATCAGCTAATTTTTTTTACATAATGTTATGTATGGAGAAAATGATTTCTACTTTAAGCTTGAAAGTCCACTTGGTTTTTTTTTTTTATATAATCCAGCAACTCTGACGAAGAATGTAAAATGGAAAAAAATAAAGGTCCAATTAAAGGATTTTCACATTGTGGTGCAGGCAGCAGGGTTCTGAGCGATTGTCTTTGCTGGGTAGTTGCTCAGCGGCAGAAGGTAATGGTGGGGTGGACCCCCTTTACCCTCGGAGCCTTCTGTTAAATTTGGCAGAAAAACACCGGGCCCAAGTAGGAACAAAGACAAACCTTTCCACATAGAATCGGACAAGGCTTTGAGAAGAATGGTCCAATTTGACCCAATCTTCTAACCAATTTGGTGCCCACTCTTGCAACGGAAACATTTGGCCTGAAATTACCAGAATCGAATCGAGGCTCCTCATATACATTCCCTCTTTGGCAGATGTTGTGTATTAATTGCCGTGTGCGCGGCTCTGACCCAGGGTCCCTTACTGAGGGTTTAAATAGCTTATCTATTATTTGTTGTAACTCGGCCGACTCGGTAGGCACTTCCAGACGTGGTATTTCACGCTTTGCGGTTTCCAGTGTCGGCGTGGGCTTTTGGGGGGAGCCCAGTGTTTCAGTGGTGATGTCGTAACAGCAGGTAAGCTCTAAACACCATCTATCAGGCACCCATACTCGCCTCTCACACGGCCAGAGCTGTGACTGATGGACCTGTCTGTAGTATGGATGTTTAGCGCAGTGGCAAGCCATATGCCACTGGCACCGTTTCCTCCTCGCTGCCCTCGCTGAGCTAAAGAGGGGTGGTGCTGAGAAAGAGACCAAGAAAAACACACAGACACAAAGAACGCAAGAAGCCCTCCGCGATTGACATGAGACAAATACCAAGTCTCCCTTTCTCTGATTTCTGGAAAACCAGATGATAAGAAATTACCCAACATCCATTCCATTCGATCCTGTCCCGCCCTATTCACCCCCACCCGCCTTAAACCCTAAAAAGCAGAGGATATTGTGTTTTTAATAACAGTGAGGGAGCTCTGATGTATTTTTCCATCTGTTCAGAGCGGCCCACCGCCCGGCCGAGTGGCCGCCCCCTTGTGAGAGGAGCACAGCTGTTACTGTAAACCCTGTCCAGAGAGCAGCTCACACCCCTCTGCACCTCTAAAGGATCAAATGAACAAGTTTGGCTCGGTGCAGTCAGCCTTTGCAGCTGCAATTTCAAACCTCTTTAAATCATTTTTCATGCTTACCAGAAATGAATAATGCACACATTAACTGGTGCCAGTTAATACATTTCCATCTCAGTGCACCAGTTTTTTTTTTCTCCAGGAAGATCCAGAGCATCTCATTTTGTTGTGCAAAACAGCAAAGAGGGCTCCCTTAAAAATATTCTCTCCATTCTCCTCCCTGAAGAAAATACCTTTTTTTTTTTCTAAACAACCACTGGCTTTTATATCTTTTTTTATGGTATTAAGTTGACACTCATCTCAATGTAAAAAAAATAATAATAATGAAATGTAAGAAAAGTATGAGGGCATTTTTCAAAAAAATACAATTTCAGTCTCTGTTTTATTGGCCAGTTAGATTTAGATATTTTGGGGGCTACTGCTCCCAAAAATATATAAAAAAAGAATGATTTCATAATAAAGCCTGATTAAAATACTTAAGTAGTTTTTAATCCTTAGAAAAAAATATTTTAGCAAAACGACTTATCAACATTAAAAAACAACAACAACAAGCAAACAGGAAATTATATATAAAGGACCTCATGACTGCATGTCAAGGTCAATAAGTCACTTAAAATATCATATTTTAACCTTTTTATGACAAGGCGATGCTATTTCCGGTTGTAAAATGTGTAAAACTTAATTTCTTTCATAAGTATTTCTAAAAACTTTATTTTAAATGGATTGTTCAGTTTCTATGCTTTCAAAGTTTCTCTTTTTTTTTTTTTATGTTTTAAACATTTCATTGGTTTCAACTGAATCAAATAAATACATGATATATCAGGAATCAGAAAATATAAAAAATACACGCAAGCATATGTCTAAACTTGTTTCACGTCTCAAGGACTTGTGAATGACAGGGTTGGCAGAAAATGTCCATGATATTAATTCAACAAACCCAGACCAGCAGCTGGCATCAATGGCCTCTACTTGGCCATCGCGAACAATTAATCACAGTAGGGCAGAGGTGGATGCAGGGACTGGTGGTGGCGGCATCGCGTTTGACAATCAGTCCTTTTTAAAATGCCGGGCAGAGTATCGCAGTAATTCGTGGAGTGCTCCTCAGAGCGGGGCAACGACCGTGTCAGGCAAGATGCTCCCTAATGAGTGCCATCCTAATAATCACACGTATGCGTGAATCCTGACCCGGTGTCAGAGGAGCGGATGTACCGTGCCGAATGGCAGCTACCGTTCTGGGAAGATCTGCAAAATGTACATCAATTAGACTGGAAGTCGGGGAGCCGACATCACAACCCATTAGTTTTGTTTAAAGGACTGCAGGGTGGACCAGGGAGCATTTTAGAAGAGCAACATTGACAACATCCTGTCAGATTGATTAGCAGTCTGTCAGAGGAGCTCTGAGCTGTAAAATGTGATTCAGGGCTTGTTCATCTAAACATACTGTGGGGCCAAGCGGCTAATAACGTTCACAAAGCGGCACGTGTCAACTGCTACACTACGAGCTAGCCAAAGTGCTGAAGCTTAAATAATCCTCAGGTCACTGACTGTAAAAAAGGATTTCCCTTGTTTTCACTCAAGATAAATTCTACCGGCTCTTGGATTCAAAGGATAGCAGACAATTCCTAGAACTGCTGGTGTGGAAACGGCGAAGCTTAATTGTTACTGGTTTGAACTGGAGAGGGGGTCTCAACTGAAATGGGGTCATGATGGTTAGATAACATCAAAATATGGAAAACATTTTGACATATATTCCTATATTTTCTGTCTCATTTAGTCCTCTTAAATCATACTAGAGCCATGTTTTACAAAGCATCTCAGATCAATAATTAATGAACTAATTGCCATGCTGTGATATTCCTATAGCAACATACTCCACATGCTTTTGAATTTTGGTTAAAATTAGCACGCTTCACTAGCTCATTGTTAGAGAGAATCAAAGATAGACTGTTGATCTTTAACCTGGAATTTGAAAAAAGAAAAAAGGCACCCCTTTAAAAAATAAATATATATATTAAAGTTGGTTGTGAAAATCAATGTTTCTTGAGCATTTCTAAAGAAAGATTTCTAAAGGATCATGTGACACTGAAGACTGTAATTACTGCTGAAAATTCAGCTTTGCCAACACAGAAACAAATTTTCCAACACAGAAACAAATTAATTTGTGATCAAATAAATTGCCTTAGTGAGCATAAAAGACTTTGAAAAACATTTTAAAAAGCAGCCCAAGCAAAAAAAGGTGCACAAAATCAAATTTACTTTTTTTTTCTTGTAAAAATCTTCATTGAAAACCTGACTGGTAGATGTTCTCTGCCACATTAAGTGTTCTCTCCAGCTTGTGAATTAAGTAACACTTGATATAATACCATGTATTGAATGTAATCGGTAATGTTCCTTTGTCCCAACTCCCAACCTGCACTTTGATCAAACCTCCATGATCTAAAGATGTTCAAATGTGTTTAACTTTCTGTATTTTTCAAGAACCAATTGACCCCTTATCCATGCATTTTAGTACAACTGTTCACTTTCTCAGAGGCTAGGGAGAGGTCCAATGGATTCCACACACACACTTTTAAACTCAGTAATGTGTAAAAACAGAACTGGACACAGTAATCCTTCTATGCAACACTATGAAAATATTGTAGGTACATGTGTGAAATTCAAGCAACGATGGAAAGACACCGGCCCACCCTTGTTGGTTAAATTTCAACAGTTTGAAGGGAAGTAGAAGAATTGCATGAAAATACAGGCATATCACTATAATTCAAAGCTGCTTATTTTTTTGTTCAAAAGTGTGTTTCTAGTAATAACTTTGTCTATATATTACAACTGCAGGCTGATATTTTAGATCTAAGGATGGTATCGATAGAACCAACAACTCTGTCATCTTAGCAGCATCGTCTTTGCGATCCCGGGTCTTCAAAGGTGTCCCGTTGGCTGGAGGAAGCAGGTGAAAAAATAGAAGGACGATGCACTTTAAACTAAGAAAGAGACTTGTTGACTGAAGTTGTCTCGAGGTCAGCCCTCGCTCAGCCCACTAACTTTCAAGAGAAGCCAGCATGTGTGAGATGCCCCTAGGGACTGCGTTCCATCTCCTTTGAAGCCCCCATTCTGAGCTTCACTGTTTTCTTTGCTGTCATGGCTGCCGGCTTCCTACTTGGGGTGACCCTACGGCCCCAGCCTCGGCACATCAGAACAGAGACTCGCAAAACACCTTTCCGACATTAACTACAGAGGACTCGGAGGAACAAAAGGCCATGATCCAGTCCACGAGACACGTATGTCAGATACCACGGAAGGCGTGTAAACAAACATGCTAACAAAAACCATTTTGCCTAGAGTGGTGTGTGCGACTCATAGTAACTCGACATTTTAAAATGCAATTTGTTGCCATGTCCACAGTGGGGTACGTTCTTGGTGGATGGCCAAGAGTAACATACTTTGCAATTACAAAGTGTAACAGACTAATAAATAGAGGCCCAGCTGACATAACATGAGGTCAAAGATGAAAGTCAAGATAGTGGATATGTTCCATATGTCTTGAGACTACAGTTACACGTGACAAACTCATTTGAGCCGGTTAAGAAACAACAATCTTGACCTTAAAAGACAATAATGTGGCCAGAATCGAAGCAACCATGCGAGCTGTGAGTATTCATAAGACAAAAGTGAACATTAATAAGATGAATTATTTATTTATTTATGTAGAGACCGTACAAAGACTTCTGTGGCATGCAGTTATCAAAAAAAGTGTTAACCAACAGTTCTTTGCCGCTGGTCTAGTTTGCGTTTCAGCATGTTGTAGTTTTCCTTGGTCCCTGGAGCGCTGGGATCCAGTTGAAGAGACAGTTCATAGTGCCGCTTTGCCAAGTCTAGTTTTCCCCAACGGTGATATAGAACAGCTGCAGGAGCACAAAAAGACCCGTCACTTAAATCAAGGGACTGTACAGTAACTCAGCATTGGTCCCCAGTGAATGAGAGAAGAATCATTGCCACTTCGCTTTGTTTATTGATTCAATCGCACCGATTTATGCCTGTATCGTGTAACATTGCTGGAGTCAAAACTTGCACAACTGTTTTTGTGACAATACTGACATGCCAGCGGGATCCTGGGAGACTTACCAAGATTACCATGGCAACTGGCAACGTTTGGGTTGATCTTCAGCGCATTAAGAAAGAATCCTTCCGACTCCTGGGAAGCAAAGGAACATTGGTTATTATAAAGTTTCTTCTGTATCAAAGAAATAGCTCGAGTAACATTTTCACAGAAAAAGCAAAATGCTACATGGAAAAAAGTTTGTAACCTTGTATTTTTCCTGTTTCCCAAGGACATTGGCGAGGGAGAACATGATGGTGTGATCTTTTGGCAATATCTTTAATGCTTCCTTTCCAATCAGCTCAGCTTGAGCCAGATTGCCTGTAATGAAAAGACAAAACATTAAAGGGCTGATGAATTGAGAAATCAACTTTCCCTTGAGCTTTTGATATATAAAAGGTCATGGTAATATAAGAATATCCTGTAAGTTTCAGAGCTGAAAACTTAACCTTGTTAGTCAAAGAAAAGCTTTTATTGACACCAGGCCCAGCAAACGATCGATCTCAGAATGTGCCAGGCTATGACATTAAGACTTTAGTGAAGCACCGCCTCAACAGAAGAAGAACAACGCCTGATTCTGTAGCCCCACCCATCGACTCGTGCCACTAACATGACATGGGCCTACAGAGAGAGCTAAACCGCATCGAATTTCTAAACATACCACATAAGCTTCATTCGTTTTCCAATATTATGAATGCATGGATCACGTGTGGAATGCAGCGCACGTGGGTAAGACTTTGCATTTGTTCCTTCATTTCTGATCACGGATTCGTTTGTAAACAAGAGACTGGATTTGCAGACAGGATGAGATTACATGAATGAATAAAGCAACCAACACACTAATGTGAGTAAAACATGTTTTTTATATGTGACATTATTGCATGGTTACAGATCGTTTGATATAGATCTATTGATTGTGTACATGTCTAACTGCAATGTACTGGCGTGTGTGTGTGTGTGTCTGTGTGTGTGTGTGATGCACGGTTCGAGCTTATGTCCACCGATCAGGCGGGCCAAGTAATAAAAAAAAAAATAACATTCCAATCAATCGCGGGTGGATGAGAGATAAATCATTGTGCTTGTTTGATAAAGACGTTTTGCGAGCCCTGTCGGACAAATTATTCCGGTTGCCGTTTTCCCACATGCTTCAAAACAATCCCTCACGGTGTACTCGCAGGCAGCCGAAGCTCATTAAATATGCAAATCTTATCCAATCCTAGCCGTGGGCATTTACTTCCATGTCTTCAGTGCGGCACGCCCATAAAATCTGAGCGTGCAGGAGAGAGCCTCAAAACCAGGGTAGAAAATAGCCTATTACTTATTCATTATGATATTTTTGAATGTAAAACCCACGCAAACGACAACAGTATATATAAACTAGAATGTACATTTCCTGAAGAAAATGTGAGTGGTGCTTGCCGTGGCAAAACTCGCCACCCGGATAATGCAAAAAAGCAAAGCAACATGTCTGTAGGATGTTCTGGGGCTGAGATATGGCTTATTAATGTGTTTGTAAAGTTGCTAGGGTACTGTACATGGTTGCTAGGATGTGTCTATACAGTTCATAGGGTGATATTGAAAGACTATTGGCCAGTCTGAGTCAAAAGAGCCCATCCTCATGACTGTACGATGTTCTGGGGCTGAGATATGGCTTCTTTATGTTGCAATACGGTTGCTAGGGTGCTCTAAATGGTTGCTAGGGTGTGGCTATACAGTTAATGGTGTGATATTTAAAGACTATTGGCCAGTCTGAGTCAAAAGAGCCCAACTCTCTATTTCTACAATGCTCTGGTACCGAGATATGGCTTATTAATGTATTTGTACAGTTGCTAGGGTGCTGTAACTGGTTGCTAGGGCGCGGCTATGAAGTTTGAATGTCACTACTTATTAGCTGCTTGATAGGCCGATTCAAATGAGACCAGCCCCAAGTCTCTGTGATGTTATGATGCGGAGATATGATCACACAAAGTTCACAATTACCGATGTTTGCTAACATGATTAGCATGACAATCCTAACATGATTAGCATGTTGCTAGCATGATGCTAACACGATTAGCATGTTGGCAGCATGTTGCTAACATGATTAGCATGTTTCTAGCATGATGCTAGCATTTTTGCTAGCATAATGCTAACATGATTAACATGATGCTAGCATGAAGCTAACATGATTAGCATGATGTTAACATGATGCTAACATGATTAGCATGACGATGCTAACATGATTAGCATTTTGCTAGCATGATGTTAACATGATTAGCATGTTGCTAGCATGATGCTAACATGATTATCATGTTGCTAGCATGATGCTAACACGATTCTAGCATGATGCTAACATGATTAGCATGTTGCTAGCATGATGCTAACATGATTAGCATGACGATGCTAACATGATTAGCATTCTGCTAGCATGATGCTAACATGATTAGCATGACGATGCTAACATGATTAGCATTCTGCTAGCATAATGCTAACATGATTAGCATGTTGATAGCATTATGCTAACATGATTAGCATGTTTTAACTCTAAGCTAATCACTATTAGCATGTAGCTATTCACTGCTAGCATGTGTAGCACTTTGAAAGTCCAGTTTGCTAGCATGAGCCAAAAGACCCAACCCCCATGCCTCTATGATGATCTGAGGCAGAGATATAGGTTTTGGTAAACGGTTGCTAGGGTACTCTGTTTGGTTGCTATGGAGTGGCTTGACAGCATCCAATGAGGATACTGCTTGTCAGTGTGAATGATATAAACCAACCCCCATGTCTCTATGATGTTCTGAGACAGAGATATGGGTCTTGGTAAATGGTTGCTAGGCTGCTTGATAATGGTTGCTAGGGCGTGGCTAGGAAGTGTTGAAGGTGATTTGTGATTGGCTGTTGATGCCCCAAGTCAAACAAACCCACCCTCATGTTTCTATGACACTTCTATCAAAAGATATCCCTTTGATCTCTTTCAATGGAAGTCTATGGGATCAGTTGCTAGGGAGCTCTAAATGGTTGCTAGGGCGTGGCTTCAAAGGTTGACAATCATCCTGAGATAGTGATTGGCTGTCTGAGTAAATTGAGCCCACCCCCTTGTCTCTGAGACACTATGAGCCAGAGCTATGGTCAATAGAAAATCCCTATGCAATTTCTCATAGTAAGAGAAACGCATGAGTTTTATGGGACGTCCCTCCCCATTATAAGTCAATGGGGAAATTTGAGGAAATTTGGGGACCTCTAGCGCCCCAGGGGTACAACTTATACCCCATTGCGATGTGTCATCTTACAGGGCCTGTCAGCCTCTTCAAATGTGGTGACACATGAGTTTCTACAAAATCCTCTCTCAGAGTTATGACTCGTTAAAATTTTTCGCAATGTTAAGTCTATGGGATTTTTTTCGCTACTTTTTCGCCCCTGGGGCGAACATCGTACCCCCGACCCCTTAGAAAAGATATAGCACACCATTCCCGATTAAGCCGCACGTTTTGACACCTCATTCATGGGTCTGTGACAAAAGCTCTGGGAGGAGTAGCGCGCCGAAATGTTGTCCGGAATAATAATAATAAGTATGGTGGATAACAATAGTGAAGCCTTGCTACGCAAGCACCACTAAAAAGCCAGTTCATGACACCTTTAAATATAACATGAACAGTTATCTCACTTAAACCACAGGGCTTTTACTTTTCCAATAAATTAGATGTGATGATTTTTGGTTGGTGATAAAATCGATGAGAAGAAAAACTGTTTTTTACATACATAATGTGTTTACATATTTTGCTGAAATCTCCAGAATGCTTCATGAGCTTCTGGTATAGTATTCTCCCATAACAAACTGTGGTAGAAGCAAACTCTTTCCACCATATTTCAACTAGCAATATTATATATATAACATTTTAGTTTTATATTAAAACAACTTCTTAGTAATGAACTCCAGAAGCTTTGAACACCTTTAGCGTGAAGGTAGATAATATAAATATTGCTTTGACCTGTTTTGGGACAGTTCTTCAAGATTTAATTTTTTCACAATTTCCATAATCTGTGCTGCACCAGAAGTTGCTGTGGACTCGAATGCCTTTTGCACAGGCAAACCACTCACATTTTCTTCATAAAATGTAAAGATCTAGCAATTTAAAATAAAGAACATTTAACTAGTGTTTAGTGCCAGACTTTTAAAGCTACATCTCCTCTTGCACAGGTAAAAGCGTTTGTTGTGTGCCAAACCATTTCCAGCATTAAAATTGGCCTAAAGGATTGTGAAGAAGAAAATTGATTACATGTTTATATATAGTTCTAAATGTCACAAAAGGAGAATCATATAGTGTTCTTCTGTAATTTCTGTTGACTGTGCAGAGCGGATTGCTCTGGTGTGTCAGCAGCCTCCAGAAGAGAGTTTTTCCACTCCACACTCGGCTGATTCTTTTAGCTTCCTAATTAGAGGGCAACACAAGGGCTACTGACTTATTGATCTGGATGTCAAAACTCCCTCTGACCACAGACTCAGATAGATCTTCTCTCACTGGCTGGCCCTTAACAAATTCATGAGCTGCTGAGGATTCTTCCTCACTGTTGAAACCTAAATATGACTCATGGTTTATGTTCGCACACTTTCTTGATGCTTTTTCAGTTTGATCTTACGAGGAAACAATAGCAGGAGAAAACTCTAAATTCCCGTTTTCAACAATTTACTTATTTTTGGGAGGGGATCAAGTGGGACTGGAAAATGCAGAGGACGAAGATGCTGGTGCCAGTTTTTTTTTGTTTTTGGCAAGGAAAATGGACCGTGCCAAGACTCTCCAGGGAGGGCCAACCTGCCTGGGAGACGCGTTTGAATAAACGGCTTCTGTCAGGGAATCGCGCCATTCTCCACACGGCAGGGAAGAGTGGCTTTAAAACAACACACAAGGCTTTTAATACATAAATTTCAAGCATTGCTGATTCTTGCTCTTCCGGTCTAATCATGTTGGGTTCTTATGCTGGCATTTCCCGGAAAAGACATACTCTGTTAATCCCGTAATATCTTGTCAAAACAGAAACTTTTGGGAAAATGGTTCTCTCCTAATAATAAAAACACAAGCACAGAAATATATGCATATAAATATGGTTAACTGACCTAAATATATACATTTAAAAACCATTAGTAGGGCTGGTAGATAAAATTCTAAATATATCTGCAATAATTTTGCTGGCGATACAAATTCAAGAAACACTGTAAATAAAAAAATGTTGACGGTTAAGTTTTCCAAAGGCTGTCATCAGACTAGTTTTCCAAACTTTCATGAATCGCAAAATGCCAAAAGTGTTGGTAAGTTTGATTCGTTTGTGAATCAATCAGTTTTTCTGAATTCAGATTCTATGATTCTTTTGCATCCTCACAGATGTGACATAAGTAAAATATATGTAGGTAAAGTCAGTTATTACATTATTATTTATTCCATTATTTATGATATACTTTTTTTTACTAGATTTGTACCCTTTTAGTAAAAACATTTGTTATTCTGAATTCTACTTTGAAATGATGGTTCTAATTGTAAATCTTAACACATCACCAAGTATTTTAAACTTGCCCAACTATGTTACACAATTTCCTCATTATACCACACAAGGAAAAAGCATTAAAAGGTAATTCGATAATCTAATAGAAAGCCAAGTTGCTAAGTTATCTGTCCCTGTGGGGTCTGTGACGAGATGAGGGGGTGAAGATGGGGTGCAGGAGTTAATTGTTGTAAAGGGTGAACTAATTATGCAGCATGGCCCCATGTGGCAGCGTGCACCTGACGCTCAGCATCTGCAGAATGGAAGTTCACACCTCTCTCTCTCTCTCCCTCTATCACACACACAGCTATGAGCCACGGCTATACTTGGGACACACCAGACGAAAACGACAAGGCGGGAAGAATTGGGAGGACGCCAAGATCATCTGTTTACCCCCAAGGGCAGGGTCAAGGTCACGATTAATGAGAACACTCACTCAGCTTATACATACATGACTGGCCCTGTCTGTGCGTAACAATACAAATCTATACTGCATTGTTAAACATGCAAAAGACTATGTACAGTCAACAAACTAAACTCCAACAGGATGAAGCTCACTACCCTTTGAAACGCTTATATACACCAATACAAATATTAAATATCGAATTAAGTTCAAATGATTTTATTATGTGAAAAGAAAGACCGCAGAGTAATATAAGACACTATGTTGCTTTGTTTGTAGGAATAATTTGCCTGGGACAATGGCTAATTAAATAGTTTAGCAGTCATTATATAAAATAATTGACTATGGAATGCCGCAACAGACCAATCAGAATCAAGTATTCCAGACTGCATGTACTAAGAGAAGTACATCAGCAACAAGTATACTAATTTTTCTGTTTGTGACAGGATGAACTGACCTTTTAAACTAACCAACCCAATAAATTCCAACTGCATCTTACCAGTGTTGTCCAACAGTATGACCATGTTGTTCCATGCCAGGCTATGGTCAGGCTTCAGCATGGTGGCATTCCTCCAGGCATTTAGCGCGTCAATGCTGCGGTTCAGGTCTGCATACTAGAGATAAAGCAAGCACCAAAAAAGTCTCATGCTTTACACTGTAATTTTTTTTATCATTTTATTCTACTAGAAAAAAAGGGGGAAAGGGCAGGGAAATGTAGGCGAGATTCAAACTAGCATTTCCTGCATGAGCAACAAGGCTCAACAGCATGTTCATTAACCACTAGTCCACATATTTGATAAAACTGCTTTGAAGTTGATAATTCATGGAGTACAGGAATCAAATGTTCATTAACACAAAAATAGCATGTCATTACACATCAAATTGACAATATTTAGAGCGGAATAGACAATTTCTTGCCATAATTAATAATAAATTGCACCATGTTGGTTTGTACTCACACAGGAAGAGTGAACATAATAGCGCAGGACCAAAACCACAACAGACATAATAAAAATCTTTGCTGTAAGATTAATGAAATTGATGTTTATGGGGCATATGGGGAAATGTCAATCATAAGTAAGAAAACATGCTTTAAATGCATTGAAGGCTGGATGCAAATTACAGAGAAAACAAATCGCTTACCAGTCGTCCCAAATTATAATAACAGTCTGGGTACTTTTTCCTAAATCGAATGGCGTTCCAATAGCTCTGTTCAGCCTTGTCAAACTGTTTCAGACTGTTCTGCACAATACCCAAATTCATCCAAGCTGCAGCAAAATCAGGCCTAAATCAATCAAAGAATCAAGGATGAATTAAAGGTTTGGAACAACTACTCAACTGATATATTTAAACTAAAAATCTTCATTTCAATCTCCACTCACTGGATATGAACCGCAGCTGACAGGAGCTCTTCGGCTTCCCTTAACTCGTTTCTTTCCTTTAATATATTGCCAAGATTGTTCATTGCATGAACGTACTTGGGGTGTAATCTGTACCAACAACAAACAGAAAAAGCATATACAGTCAAAGCAAAAATTATTCAGACACCAGATATAATTTTTTACTAGTGGGTGCAGGACACTATAGTTAATTTATATAAGTGAGGATGGCAAAATAAAGTAAACTGTGACATATTATACCCAAAAATTCTTCAAACAGTGGACTTTTGGGACCAAAATTATTCAGACACTTTCACCTGACCATGTTTTGCTTAAGTGTTTTTTCTTTAATTGCTAATGTGACCTTTTACACCACAGACAGAACAAAATTTCTAAAGCATTGCTTGGTAATTGGTTGACCTAAATTGGTATTATCTAATTGTGTACTTAAATTTAACAGCTGACTGGTTAATTGTAATCCATTACATACCTTTCTATCAAAGTTATCTGACATTATCAAGATGAATTTGTTCTGACAGTTTAACTCTGAGTTCTTGTCATATTTTATTACAATTTTCTAAACTATAGTGAATAAACTGATAATGTGAGAAAATGTTGAAGGTGTCTAAATAAATGTTGGTTTGACTGTATGTGGAAATAAAGTGAACAATAACTTTTATGTCGCATAATAGACATTACATTACACTGTTGAAAGTGCTGAAAGCAGAAAGATTTGAGTGTTTTGCCAAACTGAATATGATGGAATCATGACTTTTTTTTTACCTCACTGCCTCCCTGTAGTACTTGACCGCAGCACTCTGGTTGCCTCTGTCAGCAAGGCTTTTGCCAACATTATAATGCACCTGTTCAAGGAAGGAGAAAGTTAGAGAGCTCATAAAGTAATTAACTCGCTGGTGTGCAAAACTGGACTGAATACAATTATTTTATTCGATTTTGTCAGTTATTTTTTATTTAGTAATTTAGCTGTTGCTTTAAATCTAAACTGACTCACAGTACACTTATTACAGGTTCAGCTCCTCTCCCTCAAGGTATTTTGTGTGTGATGGGTAAGCTGAAGTTACCGTAATGGATTTCACCAATGGAGTGGAGTTAAACTGCAGTATGGGAGGGAGGTGTGCAGTCTCACCTTGGCATTGAGCGGGCAGACAGACAGGGCGCTGGTGAAGAGACTCTGTTCAGACCTCCACTGCTGACTGCGCTGTGCAGAGCGCGCCACGTTCACACACAGCAGCGTCAACGTGGCCGCTCTCAGCAGCCTCTGCGGTCATCCCACAGACACGAGACGTAAACACAAACTCAACGGAACATTAGTTACAGTGATTTATGGTCTGATGGTGAATATTAGGAGGTGACAAGTGGGAAATTGGGGTAGAACAGGTGACATACCTTGTGTTTCCTCCAGTGGCAGCTACAGTAGCCCACAGCGTAGGCAAGAATGAGGCAGTAGCCCGCTGAGGAGAGGTACAGCACACGCTCGGCTATCACAAACCCCACCCTGAAGAACAGATTACTGGCTGGCAAGAATGGAATCACCAGCAGTACTAAGCCAAACGTCAGAGTCCTAAAACACAGAGAACATAACATACATTTTTACTAAATGTAAGCTTTCATTTATAAAGGACACTTTAAATTGATCAAAAGTGACAGTGAAGACGTTTTCAAATAATTGCTGTTCTTTTGAACTTTCTATCTATCAATGAATCCTGGAGAAAAAAAGTACTACATAATTAGGAGCACAATGTTTTCAACATTGATAATAAGAAATGTTTCTTAAACACCAAATTAGAATATTAGAAAGATTTCTGATGGATCATGTGACACTGGAGTAATGGCAGGACATCACAGGAATAAATTAAAACTTAAATGACTGGTTTCACAGACAGGGCTTTAGTTCAATTCGGGTATTTAAAGGTCCCATGGCATGAAATTTTCATTTTATGAGGTTTTTCAACATTAATATGAGTTCCCCTAGCCTGAATATTGTCCCCAAGTGGATAGAAATGTTGATCGGTGTAAACCCGAGTTCTGGCTGTCTCTCTCTGCCTTTGAGAAAATGACAGGCCAGACGAGCCAATCCTGAAGTCTCCTGGTTTGACGTCCAAGCAGGAACGGTTACCTCCCTTTCCTCCACCCAGAGAATCTGGCACGCCCATGCAAACGCTCGAGAGATCATTCCTTGTGAACGAGTGAATGCTGCCAGTTTCTCAGTGTTTGGATGTACAAATGAAAACAGAAGTCTTTTTTCAGTTCCTTCTGATCTGTGATCAGTGATTTCTTATGTGTAGCTAATTATTTATTATTCGTGCACACACTGCGGCTTCTCTCTCTCCCGACAGAGCGGTGTTTTCGTGTTTTCTATCTTGTGAGTCAGTGTTTTTGTACGTCCTCGTCGCGTCTATCGGTTCTAAAATGTGCATACAGTCATGAGTTTCTGCTCAACATCGGCCTCACACACGCCGAAGCTCGGGCTGCACTGGCCGTTGGCCTTCAACATCCCCGACCCACAGTACTGCATCTGGCCCACAGCGGAGGCACCAAACGCGGCGTGAGATTAAGCAGAAGGGGGGTAAGCGTGAGCATATTCGGGCTAGCCAGCCTAGCCCCACAATAAACTGGATTACATTCGATTACTGCTGTGTCTTTGTTTGCGCTGTGTACTCAACGCGCGTCACTGACGCTTTTATTTTATTTTAAAAATAATGCTATTATCAACACTTACTTTTAACTCGTTCATCTGGACAGCTGTAATGGTACATTGCATGTGTTACAAAGTTGGTAATAATGATGAAGACGGACTCGGTGTGACTGGGACTCGTGTTTATTCAGAACTCTCAGATACAAACACAATAAACTCGCGCTGACAGACAGCGCTCTCATAACTCAGTAGTTACTATAAATAACTTTGTTAGCGATCGCTGAGCTCCGTCTCTGGTACGTTAGTGATGTCCGGTTCGCGAACGATCTTTCTTTTGAACCTGTTCTTTTTAGTGAACCGAATCAGTTCACCAAATCGGACTGAATCGTTCTAAACGGTTCGCGTCTCCAGTCAGCGCTGATCCATAATTTACTAAAGTTACTAACTTTCTGACATGAGTGACAGTCCCTCCGACTAGAAATAGACTAATAACCTGAAGTATATGCTGTAACTACAACAGTTCAGACATGCTGAGAACTGATGTGAAGTGAACTCAGGTCCATCCATCTCTCTGGCAGCAGCTCGTGCCTGCTCGTGCCTCGTAGACCAAGTTAAACCACGCCCCCTCCGCTCATTTAAAATACAAAGATGTCAGCCAATCACAACAGTGGGCGTTTTTACTGAAGTCTCACAGCAGACACGCCTCTTGAAGCAGGGCATTCAGCCACAGGGCAAACAGCAGTATTGAAAAAATGCCTTTTATTTCTAAATTATGACATTTTATGATGTAAAAGTCATACTAACAATATAAGTACACCTCAGGAAACATTATAAAATAATAGAAAAATGCCATGCCATGGGACCTTTAAAAAGCTTTTATAAAAAATAAATAAACATTATTGGTGTGCATCTTGATATAAAACAATGGCACTGATATATTTTAAGATATGTCAGTGCAAGTTACTTTCAGTTATAACAGCAGCTCAAACATGCATTTGCTTAAACCTTGTCTGTGAAACCGGGGTAAAATATAAACAAATTTTAGTATTTTAAATTGTAGTAAATACTGTTTTACTGCATTTTTTCCTCAAATAAATTCAGCCTTGGGGAGTAAAACAAAACAAAACAAAAAAAACATTAAAAACATCTTACCGTCCCCAAACTTTTGAACGGTAGTGTTTTTATTGATATAAACTAAATATATAGATGCAATATTTTAAGACAAAAATCAAGCGTAGCATCAGTTCTGGAAGGTCACATGAGTCAAGTTCGCATCAGCTGACTGTCAGCTGATCACATCTACCTATAGGGATACAGCGTCTATCCCAGCATTCATATATAAGCTCCTTCAGTACTATCAGCAGCTATCGCGGTCCCCAGAGCTCAATTACCCTCCTCCATCCCCAGCTCCTCCTCTTGTCCAGTCAGGATTTGGTATTTTGATTCCCCTTGAATCAGACTAAACCTGAATTATTTTGGGTTATTGCTGCGCTCCCTGCTCTTATCCATGCTAGGGTGCATGGATGCGCAGGGAGTTCTTGCCCAGAACAGAACCATACCGCCAATCCAAACTGTATGCTAATAGTCAATGATCTTTGACGATAGTGGTCCTGACAGGTTGTATTATCACAGCCCAAACTTAGAGTATTAAACATAAAATAAATAGTTGCCTTAGATTTTAGTTGTCATTACTTTTTAATTGTCAAGTATTTTGTGTTTCGGGGAAAAAAAACAAAGCATACAGGATTGAAATTAAATGACATAAGTAATAAATGTGACCAATCCATTAAAAGAAGTCTTAAAGTAGTATTACAGTATGGCAACTGTATAGATTGTAACAACAACTAAGCTGTCTTCTCAAGTCATCACAAAGCATGTCTTGTTTTGATACAGTGCTGCTCTTACCTTCTTTTATTGCTGTCCTGTGAGCACAGAGCTTGGCTTACCAAGCCCATCAGACAGCACCACAGCACAAGAGGCCAGACAATCCTCCAATCAGTGGCTGATTTAATCAGAGGAACACAGCCCATTGACCAATCAAAACACAACCACCAGGGACACAGCAGCAGCCAGGCATTCAAGGAGTAGTAGTAATTATAGTTCACAATCTGAGAAGAGAGAAAGAGAGCAGAGAAGAGGAACATGTGAAAACATTGCACAGTCTGTATGGGGTAAATAAATGACTAATACAATTATATTAAAGTGTATAGTTTATATCTGTTTTGATTAGGGTTGTCACAATACCAACATTTTAGTTGTCAGTACCAATTCCAATGTTTTAAATGCATGGTTTTAGATACAAATTTTGATACCACAGCAAAAGCTATTATTATTTTATAAATAAAATGTATACATAAATACATTTTTAAATAATACTAATTATTATAATACTAATTATTAATACTATTATTATTAGTAGTAGTAGTAGTATTGAAATACTAATATATACAGAGAAAACAGTGACAAGTAAGCAAGTCTTTTTTTCTTCTAAATACAGTTTTAACTACAAAAATAACTTACCATAACTGAATGATAATATTTCAAAAGATTACAAAAAGTCTATGTTTCCGGTCGCCATAGACAGCAGAGAATAGACTAGACACATGAATGTTACATATGTGTGACATGCTTAATATTATTAGGCGCAATAAGCGAAGTACTCGTGCACAGGAAGTTGCCTCTCGGACAGTGCGTCTTCTCAGGGTTCAATGGGCTTTTGTAAGAAAAATATCCATATTTAAAACTTTATAAAGTAAAATATCTAGCTTCCGGCTGACCTTCCGTATTCAACTTCCAAAGTGTAATGCCTCTTGCAGTTCAAAATGCTTACGCTACATTCTAGTGATATGTCACGGCAGTTATGCTTTTTTCGTAAGTTGAATACGGAAATCGGTCTGTTGGAAGCTAGATTTTTTACTTTATATTGTTTTAAATATGGATATATTTTCCCCATCGATTCGCTTCAGAAGGCCTTTATTAACCCCCCAGAGCTGTGTGGATTACTTTTATTATGGGTGGATGTGCTTTTTTGAGCTTCAAACTCATTGGACCCCATCACTGCCATTATAAAGCTTGGAAGCGTCAGGATATTTATTAATATAATTCCGATTGTGTTCATCAGAAAAAAAGAAAGTCATATACACCTAGGATAACTTGAGGGTGAGTAAATCATGGGCTAATTTTCATTTTAAAGGTGCAGTGTGTAGTATTTATGAGGATCTATTGACAGAAATGCAATATAATATACATAACTATGTTTTCAGTGGAGTATAAAGACCTTACATAATGTACCATTATGTTTTTATTACCTTAGAATGAGCCATTTCGATCTACATACATTGCAGGTCCCCTTAAAGTGAAATCGCCATTTTGCACAGTCATGTTTCTACAGTAGCCCTAAGCGGACAAATTTCTCTACAGAGCGCTAGTCACCGACTGCTCTCTCCGACAATGTCATTTTTGTCCTGTGTCGGCCACCGTAGCTTTTCTATGTGCTCCGCAATTCACAACCTCCCCACTAGATGCTGCTAAAAATTAGGGCTGTGCATCACCAACAATGTCACGATGCGATACGCATCACGATACGTCACGATACGATACGTATCATGATATGGAGAAATTTGGAATTAAATTTGGAGTTTAGTAACAGTAATATCAGTTTATTGAATAACCAGTGTTATTAAAAAAAAAAAAGAGTTAAATTAAATAAATAAATTGTCACAAAAAAAAAACTCTGGAAAGCCTTGGTTCTTGATTATTTTGGATATATATAAGGTACAATACATGGCAAATTTTGGAATGTAAAACAAATCAAAACAAATTTGGGAAAACAAATCTCTTAACTAATGGTGTAAACTATGGGAGACAGTTGTACTATAATATTACAGGTAAAAATGAACTGATTTGTACAAACACTTAAAATACACAAAATTACATGTTTTTTTATAATAATAAAGTTATAATATTAACTTTACAAATTACATAATCATATACACATTTTTTTTAATATAAACATTTAAATGGGGGCGGTCATAAAAACTTGCCAGATTAATTCAAACATGCATTCAATATTGAAGAACATTACAAATTATAATGAATATGGAATATGGTCATGGGCGTCGGAACCATTGTATGTGGGTGGGACAAGACCCACCCACTTTTTACGATCAATGATATTGGACCCACTCACTTTTATCGTCTCTAACATTCAGCACATGTCTGTTTACCTACCCCTAATCGATAAACACTTATTATTAAACACGTTAGACGCTTTTTTCCACTTTTCTAATATTTTATTCATTTTTATTGAAAATAAATGCCTTTCCGATCTGATATGTGATGGGAAAAGTGAGAAGATTGAGTTCTGCGAAAGGCGGACTCGAACCGCGGGTCGATTTGTGTCAACTAGATGCCGTGTGTCTAACTACACTGCTGCCGCTCTTAATGACATGGCGATTTCCGTAATTTTGTCTTTCTGAACTATACGTTTAGCAAGCAAAGCGGTATATTGTACTTAATGTAATTGGCATGTACTCCAGTAAAAAAAGTCTGAGGACCCACCCAAATCTTTTTTGCTTCCGACGCCCATGAATATGGTACATATATTTAGCAAAATGCTCCTCTCTAGAGTCAATTTTTCTAGCTGACTAACGAGTTTATGGACACTGGATATATATTTTTGATTTTCTGAGGTAAACGTTACATGACATTGTTTACAAGCTTTTACTGGCGCCTTTCTGCGTTTGAAACACTGATTGCGATTCCATGTTACATGATACGGATTTCGGTAAGTTGTACTCTACCTTTTAACACACGTTCAGATGTTCATTCATGTTTATTTTGCTCTGTAACTGGTATTAAGTATTAATGCGGAAGAGAAGAACACTGTTCACGTGAGCTGCGCGCCGCCGCTTCTCTAGAGCTGAGCTGCGCCAAAGCGATCTCACACCACAGCGCCAAAACGGTATGTTTTTGAATTTCGTAATACAATGGACATAATTAGAAATCCGAGACTTTGTTTTATATCAATAGCAACAAAGCACAAAGAGTATTGCTATTTAATGGATGATGTGAGGCTGCAATGCTCCGTTCATTCATTAACTAAAAACCTCTTCTCCATTGTGAATGTCTTGCACTGCTGCTCGCGTCGCGTTGGTTACATTCAAAAGCACACAGTATCGATCCGGCAGCTGCTGTATCGATAGGAGTTCAGGACGATGTATCGCTGTATCGATATTCTAAGCACAGCCCTACTAAAATCACACACTGCACATTTAAAGTGAACTACTCCTTTAATGTTAATCACTCACTGCTCTTGACTGAATTACTTTTGTAGCTTTAATAAGAATCGGTATATTTTTCCCGCATTTTTCTTCAATAGAGTGCAGTCCTATCAAAAGTTCTATTCAAAAACCAAACGACTGCTTACCCTCAGCATAACATTCTCAGCAAATGATGCTGGGTTATCCACCTCGGTGAAAGATGGAGGCCCAGTTCCCATGATCCTCCATCTTGCGTACAAAAGAAAGGAACCACCAAGAAAGAGAAGAGCCAACCTCATAAGCAAACCGCTCCGCACTAACCCACCAATCTGGGTGTGAAAGAGAAAGTATATATATCAATCCAAAGTTTGTTTGGGTCTAAAGAGCGACTGTGAATAAAACACTTACATCAGATGATTTTCTCCTGGACAGCAGCCGGTGAGTGAGCTCATATATGTTCAGATTACAGACCATGAGAATATCATAAGCAGCATTCACTCCCTTCGGACACAGAAGAAAAGAACAAGGGTCTGTGTTGTAAAAATTGATGAGGGATTATCTAACATACTTTACATATATGCTAATACCACACTGCATTTGATATGCAGCTCTGTCTCATTTGTAAACATATTTTCACTCACCAAAACCGTAATGCCTTGCTCCTTGCACAGCATGGCTACAGCACAAAGAAGAATGCTTCCAAATATCCACAACACAGAGAACTTTCTATCACCACCTACAGAGAAAAATTCACGAGCAACTAAATGAAACAGTATGCTTGGTACAACATAAGATATATATTTTCAGCAATATTCCAACACGCTGTGTCTGTAGTGTATATTAGAGGATTAATTCAACCACAAATGCAATTTAGTCATTATTTATTCACTGTTCCAAGTCATTACAAACTGTATGACTTGCCTTCTTTTTTATAAAATTACAATGAATGAGGACTGAAGCTTTAAAGCTTCCAATAGCACATAAAAGCACTATAAAAGTATCCATAATAGGGTACATGGAGTCCATGAACAAATTAATTCAGATCTTTTCTCAGTGGATCAAGTTCACAAAACCAGTCTGCATGATCTCAATGATCTTTTCGAAGAGGTTAACAGCCCCGCTGAAGGGGAAATTGTCATTGAATAATTACTTAATTTTAGTCAATTTCTCACACAAAATCAAATTTGAGACTTCAGAAGACATACAATACAGTACACAAGTTGAATGGACTACTTTTGTGTCTTTTTTTAAATCCTGAAAACCAAAGGCCAAAAACGAGTCCAGCTTCATGGAAAAGAGCAACCAGTGCATTTCTCAAAAATTCTCCTTTTATGTTCCACAAACACAATAAACAACATCCGAGTAAATTACATAATTAAATTTTTTGGAAAAATTACTTGCAATTTTATTGCACTAAATTGAACTAGTGCTTTAGTTTATCAACTGACCTTGAAACGCTTTGCAGTAAACCAGAAAGGAGAGCTGAAAAAAGAGGGCACACAACAAATCTGCTCTGCCAACAATGCCAGCCACCTACAAGACAGAGAGCCAACAAAGAAGATTATTCAGAAGATCAACTATATACTTCAGAGAGCTAAAGGACAGTGTCACATCAAGCATTATCCATCATCAAGCAGGTCACGGCCGTTAAATCCACCCCAAGGGCATTAGTTTTAATAGCTACGCATTTTACACCTAAACCAATGAAATCCTGCTTGTACATTAAAGACAAAAAACGGGCAGCATAAAAACATCCTTCGCCATCCTTTCGTCTGTGAAATTGCCTGTATTTCTGGCAGTGCCAAATTAACGGTGTAGGCAGGAGGCATCACTCATTACAGAACTGCAGTCGGCCTTGGCTGGAGTCCTGGGGCCACTTTCTTTGATACATCCCGTAGGCCCAAGTCAGTGGTCTCTCTGAACCTCACCCCCTCCAGGTCTAGGGCCAGTCTTTCTGAACCTGATTAAAGAGCAGACACCGGAGCATCGCCAGCCTCTACCGTGCTCGGACGCATACATGGCAGGTCAGAGCGAGCGCTCGGTAACTATTAATAGCCATGGCTGACTGTAGAGCCCACCTATGTGATGTACACCAGCTGCGTGAAGCTTTCTTCTCCACGGGCCTTGTAATGTATATTTCATGCAACATCAATGAACATTGTGATATTGAGCATTGTAGTCGGAGATTGTTTACCGGGCAGAGACGGCCTGCTGAATAACGTCTTCCCACTCTACTTACACTTTCCGTGTGAACTGGATGTGCAGCAAAGAAGAGCGCAGCCAGGAAGGAAGCTTTCGGAGAGAGATTGAGTTTCGCCCCTCTTCCATCGTGAACCAGGCCGCCAATTAATATTGCAAACACATCGATCATTAACACTGAAATAACACAGTGGAGGGCAACATTGAGCATGTGGAAGCCGATCGGATGCAATCCACCAGCCAAGAGGTAGTTGATCCTGGGAAAATAGGATACCACAGCCAGAATTATTCAAACTAACTTTGACCTTGTACAGTGATCACAAAAGTTTTGTATTTCTGGAACACCAAAAAGCTGAGATACGATGGCATACAGACGTAGCAGCATTATAAAGTAACTTTTATGGTCGAGTTGGGATAACAGTCCATTACTGATGCAAAACGATGTCATTCTCATTAGCAGCATGCAGGACATGAATTATGCCCCCTATATAGTCTCCTCACAGTAAGCAGTCAAATGCCAAAGACAATTCTGAAATGAGTTTGAAAAAAGGCAATATATGCATCCAATTTTAATGTCAATTATTGTGGCGTTTGGTGAAGAAGCACTTGAGGGACCTCTTTTGATTTCCCACTGAGAATAAAATTACAAGTCCACACATCTAATACATGCAAAGAGGTTTGAAAATATTCACTATAAGCAAATTGGCCTATTACCTTGTGTTAATCATCAGTCACACAGAAGTAATTGAAATACACTTTTGTCTTTGTGGTAACATACCTGAAGGTCAGGACAGTCAGTGGCCGGTAGGATTTGTGACTGGAGTTGCTACTTAAGTTACTTCCCCAAAAGTCATTTTTCCAGATGTTACTCAGAGGAGTGTCAGGATTCAAATCCTGCGACGTGTAGAAATCACAATGGTTTTCCATAAAAAAATACAATTTATTTATTATATTATAGTATAAAATATAATTTATTTAAATATGCTGTATTAGAAAAGTTTTAGCTCTATGCACACACAAAATACTGCAATCCAATAGACTTGAGATAACAGCCAATCAATCAAACTTAAGACTGTAAGACAAATCGGTTGAGGCAATGTGTAAACACTGCAAAAGTCTGCAAATATCACATAGTAAGGTAGCAACATGTTTTGTTATGTTGAAATCACAAGGGGGAGTTTACCCAAAATGTAAAAATTCAATCATACTCAAAACTGAATCTCAAAGCTCATTTTCTTACGATGAAAATGAATGGCCAATCCTTTGTCATTGTATGGAAAACTCCCATGAATTATATGGGTTTGGAACAACATGAGGGCAAGTAAATTATGTAGATTTTTAGGTAAACTATTCCTTTCATAATTATATTCTGAATAAATAATTAAATAGGCAAGGTGTAGGGAGGGGTTAATACCTTGTTATTGATGATGGCTTCTGAATCATCAAAGACAAAGTCCCCATCATAGCTGTTTATGAAACAGATCAGGGCAACAAAGGCAGTGACCAACCTAGAGTGCAAGGTTCCCAATTTTGGCAGGGGGATGTGATGATCCCAATAAGGCTCAGAAAGCACCATCTTTCATGTGGTTTCTGTTCATTCTGACCCACCACTGTCTTTGCAGAACAAAGAAAGCAGGTCGACGGTTAAAATAGCAAACTAGCACTCCAAAAAGACTTCCAAAATCAAAACATTTCACGAGAAGGGTGCACAGACTGGAAACATACCTACTGTATACACTAAAGAGATCTGTTAGAAAAGGCAGTGTGACATCTCAGCACAGTTGCATGCTATGCTGCATGGTTGTACACGCAGATGCATGCAATGCATAGCAACCGGCTGTCACGGCGAGCAAAGGATACTAAACCAGTCACACTTTTTACGTTTTCTACACATATATTCTGCTCGCGCGCGAATGACGCTTGTCAAAACATGATTCACAAATATTAATAGTATAAACGTGCACTGACGTCAATGACTGTCTGCCCGCCGAAGAGGACGATTTGCAATCTGTAGGAGACGAGCAATACAGGCTTTACATCACCGGTGTCATAAATACGATGCACAAATCGCTAAACCACACGAATGCGAAAATAAAGGCTTAATACGTGGCTAAACGATGGCTGATCCCTGAATGAGCCTCTCTCGCTTGTACTTCCTGGCTGCGAGCGGAGAAGAATAGAGACGGTGACATCACGTGACCTGAGCCAGCCAAGTGGATATGATGTGAGGACTCATACATACAAACAAATGAAATATACTTTCACAGTAAATGGCTACATTGCATAAAATGTTAAGCGGCTGCAGTGCGACGTGGTATACTTTTTAAACGTTTCCTAAATGGACGATGGATTAAGACCCAGTCATATTTTTTTGTTGTTGCCATTTTTTTTTTTAATATATCATATTAATGTCATATTAGTCTTCTATAAAAGGACGCTTTATTGTATGGAGTTGCCCCCTGTCGCCGCCATTTTTTAAATTATCACTTTACGAGTTACAATAAATTATAGGCTAATAATGCTAATTGTAGGTTATGTTACATACTAGCATAGTTTAAAGCATACACTAAAAGTACTTTGTATGTGACCCTGGACCACAAAACCTTATCCTCCTGGGACCCACGAATAGACTTTTGTCCACTGTTAGTGGACGTTATATTGTAAGGAATTTCTCTGACATCATACATGCCACATGTCACAGTCTGGATGTCCTGTAAAGAGCACATTCAGGGCTTTGCAGAGATACCAGATGAGGTTTCATCAGGACAACATCAAATTCTTGGTATTTAAAAATGGCTGACATTAATGTTAAGCACTCTTATGGAAATATGATAATATTTTTTAATTATAATTTAAATCTGATTAATTTTCAAATTGCTTGTTATAAATCAACATCTCAGGAAAATGTTATGGGGTTTCTAATGACTTTCTGTTATAAAACAGGGCATTGATTTCATAAATGTCCACTGTAGTGGACGACAGGACTTAAATCATGTTTATCAGGCATTTTGGAGACATAACAAGTGAATAGGGAAAGAAATTACACATCAATATTTCTATGAAATATTAGATATTATTATGAAAATGTTGCCAATAATTACTCCCATTATTACACTTCTTTTTTCATTACATGTTGCACCAAGAAAACATTAATATGCTAATTAGATGCAGCGTATAGATACATTGTATTGAATGGGAAAATCCAAGTATGGCCATTTTACCCACATATTTCATAAAGTAAAATTGTATTTCAATGCATTCCGTTATATCTTTCATAACATAGTTCAGAATCATCTTTAAACAAAGTTTGTTTAAAAAAAAAACTAAAAATTCATTGGTGAATTAAAGATAAATCCCATTGTTTTTACCTATGCATGCAATGTCATGACATTTTATTTTTTAAACAACTGAGTCCTTTTATAACATATGAATAAAATAGCATTTTTCAAAAAAGTTTTTTTTTCCATTTGTTTCTTATGCTCTAAATGACATGAAAAAATACTAAATTCAAAACACTTTTTTTTCTGGGTCCCAGGAGGATATGGGTAATTTTTTAAAACTGAGATTTATACATCATCTGAAAGCTGAATACATAAGCTTTTTGTTAGGATATGACAATATTTGGCCGAGATAGAACTATTTGAAAATCTGGAATCTGAGGGTGCAAAAAAATCTCAATATTGAGAAAAACGCCTTTAAAGTTGTCCAAATGAAGTCCTTAGCAATACATATTAATAGCCTACTAATAATAAATGTTTTAAATATATATTAACGGTTGGAAATGTACTAAATATCTTAATGGAACATGATCATTACTTAATATCCTAATGATTTTTGGCATAAAAGGATCATTTTGACCCATACAATGTATTGGTCGCTATTGCCACAAATATACCCGTGTAATTATGGCTGGTTTTGTGGTCCAGGGTCACATATAAGAACAAACACAATTAATGTCCGTACTGAAGATACAATTTAACAACGGAGGCTTTCAAGGGTGACGGTTCAGACTCCAATGTTGAATGACAAAATAACCTTACAACATTTAAACACTAGACTAGACGGTAGAGTAGTGCATAAGTGTATAGTGAGTTATTTTGGCCACAACTTGTGACTCATATCAGAATTCAAACCTATTAAAATTGTGTTGCATTGGATATCTAAACATGTACTGTGTCATTTTTTATTTCCTGGTACGGGATGTGTTTGGCTTTGCAATTTTAAATAAACCCTACTCTTATGGATCGTCCTGAAGGCTAGTGTTTACCTCGTGAGATACAGTGGAATTTGAGATTTCAGCTACAATGTTACCAACATGCTGTAATAATGATTGTCCAATTTGTGTCCTTTTGAACCGCTGACACATCACTAATCAGTCAGCAACACAAATACCACAGCGGCCAGTCCTCCACCACGCCAGTCCCCATCTCATGAGGGATGACATCACAGAGATTAGCTGTAGCTCTCTGATTCCTGGTACAAACATTTCAAACACAAACACTCACACCAGTGGCAGAGCTTTCACTATCAATAGAGGCTTTGAGCATGCACTGAAACCATTCCCTTGTTCCCCTATATGGTGCAATGATACAATGTAAGAGCCGTGAATGGAACTGTCCAGTCATACTGCTGACATAATTCAAAGAGGGTAACAGCCCTGAAACTCCTCAAGTTAACAAAAAACTGTATTTTTGAGTTACCAAAGAAATTAAGACTTAGTTTAGAAGCAGAATAGTGACAACCTGTTGTAAACTCTCAGGAGAATCAGAAGTCTTCCTCCTCCACTGGCTTCAAAATGAGGTAAGAACTTGGATATTTTCTTAGTTTGCCTTCCTGCTGTTCCAAGCTCCGGTCTTTTCCCCTCTTCCAGCATTCTAATTCACTTTAATGAAAGAATGTGCAGTTATAGTAGTGATTGATTTAGTCTGAAGCAGAACATTTGCACAATAATGTGCTCCATTACCTGCTTAATGAATTGCCTCTGTCCAGTTTGTACTGTCATAGAATGGATCTCACATCCTGTCTAATTACACCACAAACTAATAATAACCGTATTTACATTGCAGTTGTCAGACATGTGATTATTATCATGAACAATTTGCAGCCTATATAAATGTATGAATTTGGATCCCCCACAGATCCAATCTAATCCAGTAAACTCGTTGTCCTGCGTGTTTCTCATATCAAGAGTATTGTAAATCTCTACCGATTACCCGAATGACCATAATAATACAGAGACAGCTCATGTAATGGAAATACTTTAACTTTCTTTACACTTGACCAGACAATAACAAATTTGAACAAAATACATTTTTAGCTGTTGTTACTGAAGAATTTATGAGCAATAACATTAGCCTAGAAATCTAGACGCACCCTAGCGGCAGCAAATCTAATTTGCAGACAGGGTAAGTCTATCAACTCTCCATTGGCTTGCGAGCTGGAAAAAACAAACTCTGGTCAGGCCAATCACATCGTGTATAGAGTCGGTGCGCAGGCTTAACATAATGACGGAAGAGTTGCCGCGGTTCCGCATGCTACTCGTAAACAAAGAAGCTGGCGAACAGCGGTCTTTCGAATTGGCTTTGGCCGCTTTTCTTTGAGAAAAGAACAAAGATTGGCACTGACGTCATTCTTAATAAAGGAAGATGTGTTCGGAGTTTTGAAAATTTAATCTATCAACTAGCTCCGCTTCACCTTCTTCGTTGCTTTGGTTGGTTGTAGCGCTATCCTATTGCGTGCAGAGGGAATTTCAAAGACCCTCGGATTGAGTCCTGCCAATGGTGAGTTCCCAGACCAAACATCTTAATGTGGGTCTGGCTTGTCAGGCTACAATAACATGTCAGTGTTTAATAGAAGTATAACAAATAACTGAAGGCCAACTATGATTGTGGAGCATTTCATATAAACACATACTTATTATAATATTAAAAACTATTATAATAATATTGTATATATAACATTAGCATATTGCAATAGTAGGCTCATAAGGCTCTTATCAAGATACATTTAGTGATTTGTCTGTTCTACCTGTTCTAGGTAAAGGAGTAACACCTTCGCCCGCTGCCCACAGTCCTGTTAAGAGAGGAAATCACAAGTGTGTTTGACTCCGCCCCCTCCTTGCAGCCTTTGGCCCCTTGCCGTGGCCATTAGGAAGATTCTCAGTCTTACTGGATCAATGACAGGTGAAATGAAGCACAAAATACTCTCTGTGTTTCTTTTTTGCTTTCTCTCTCACTTTGACACAAATTGGAATGAAAAGTATAAATATTCATAAGTAAAAATGTGAAGCAGGCAAAAAATAAGTACAGTGAAAAGATGTAAAATATTCTCCTATTATCACTGGCTTGTTATACTTTTTAACATCTCACCTTGGATTTATTTTATTTTTTTATTTGAGTGAGAAATGGAATGAATAAATAAAATGCTATAAACATGCACCAAATGTAACACATTTGTTGCGAAATAATGCATATTCAAATCATTTTAATTAGTACAGGCAATATTATTTATTAACTATGTTTTTAATATAAATTAATGGTAACACTTTACAATAAGGTAAATAAGGTAATTTTAATGAGCATTCATTCAACTTTTAACACAAATGCTCATATTCATGTTAGTTTACAGTGCATTAATTCATGTTAACAGATACAAATTTTGATCTTAAAAATGTATTAGTAAATGTTAAGATTAACATGAGCCAAAATGAATAAATGCTGTAAAAGTATGCTATTGTTCATTGTTATTTCATGTTAACTAATGTAGTTAACTAATGTTAACAAATGAAACCTTATTGTAAAGTGCAGCTGTTTTCAACTAACAGTCATAAAGTTAATAAAATGCGTTTTTTTGCATTGTTTAGTTGCGGAAAAGGTTTGTGGCCCGTGACATTGCGTGATACCCTGCCATTTCCTCACTTTCATGCCATTTGACCCTGACCTTTCCTTTCTTTTATCATTACATGTACCGTCAGATTGCAAAAAAATCAATGTCTGTCACCCTTTCTGGGATCACAAGACATTACATCCCCATGTTCTTTGATGACTTGTCTGTCACTTTGCATTTGGGCCATTGGCTCTGGAGCCGGTCAGGAGAGAGGGGAGGAGCCCCTCATTAACAGATTCCCCCCTCATATAAATACCAAAATGCTGCAACCAGCCAACTGATATTAAATCCATATTTCATGCATTTCGCATATGGGGACAATTATCAGTGACCCAAAAAAATCAGAACATGAGGTATTTATGCATATTTAGCAGGCAAAACACTGAAATGCAGCTAAATGATTTGTAGGGGTATCTGCATTAAGTAAATGGTTATAGGAACAAATATTACTTGTTTGAATTTTCTTAAAACGCAATTACAATATGGTACTGCTGTATCAAAACTGAGCAAATATCTTTAACTAAAAAATAAAAAAAACATTTGCACAAAAGCACTATACAATTCTTCATACATCGGTCTTGTATTTGTATATCTTGTATTTCTTTTTTCTTTTTTTTGTTATTGTTTTTGTAGGCGAAAGCCGTTAAGACAAAATGTCTCTGAGGGGCCGTCAGAGACCTCCTAAACTGGAGCGACTGGAGTCGGTCATGAGCCAGTTCTCTGGCAGCTTGGACCAAGATGATCTACAAGACGACCCAGAGGAGCTTGACTTGAGTGGCCATGTTGACCTCTGTGGCGGTAAACTGTGTGTCTTTGCTTCTATCAGTGACTGCATCGGACAGCTGACCTCTCAGCATAGTGCTTTCATTATGTCAGAAGGAGAGTGAGTCGTACGGTTCTATATT
The DNA here is from genome assembly GCF_949357685.1 of Gobio gobio. Lineage (NCBI taxonomy): Eukaryota > Metazoa > Chordata > Actinopteri > Cypriniformes > Gobionidae > Gobio > Gobio gobio. The sequence goes on from NC_137103.1 coordinate 38,158,652, forward strand.
GGACATTTTTTGGAGCAGCATACTGTGTAGTGCAATAGAAACAGGGTCTGATACTGAATCTAATGTAAGGAATGTGATTTACATAATGCAAGTACAAATGCAGGTGCCACGCTGATTGCAGCAAGGAGAATAAAGAGGCAGGATCTAATTCAGCAGTCCATTTATTTAACAAAAAAAAAACAAAATAACAGAAACGCAGGAGCACTGGATAAATGCAGGAGAACAAGATACACACAACCAACTTAAAATTGAAATGAGAATGGACAGGAAAATGAGTGCTATATGCAGCAAGCTTAGAAAAACTGGCCACATATTTTTGCTCTCAAATACTCACTTAATGCTATTTTTAATTATTATCTGAATTTATTGACCATTTATTTTACTTTTTTCCCATATAAGAAACTGATATTTCAACTCTTTTATATGAGTTACTGTAAAAAAAAAAAAATCAAACACATTTTCTTTAATTTATGGTAGATATAAGTTGATCAATAACTGTAAATTAAAATTTGGCCACAAACCAGCTGTCCCCCTACTGAGTGAATTACTAATTGTGAATTACCCCTACTAAATATGCAATCTTATTACTTGCAACCGTGTAACCCATTAACGGTCACCGTGATTTTGCCAAGCAAGACATGTTCCTGGATCAACATATTTTGTTGATCCTGTAGTTTAGTCCTAACCATATCCCTTCCCCTTAACCTAACTCTACCCATAAGTTATCCTTAAAATCAGAGGGAAATGAGTGGTGAATATCACTGATATAAAAGCACCTAACCCTGGTTATAAGCCTAAACTTGACAGAAACTGTAAACTTGTCCCTCAAATCTGATTGGTTGTTTGGAATGTTGTGCAGGATCAACAAAGATGTTGATCCAGGAACATGTTGCACTTGGTGAAATCACGTTCACCGTAACACATTCTGAAATAATTTGTTTATTGAATTTTATTGTTTATTTAATGTTTATACTGTACTTTAGACATGTCACATTTGGTAACAGTGTTGCAAAAATTGCTAACCTCATATAAAATAAATAAAAAAATCCAGCTCATATATTTATGGACCCACTTTATGTTAGGTGGCCTTTACTACTATGTACTAACATTTAAATTAATCCTTTGATACAATGTGTACATACATGTTTTTACATTGTACTTACGTTTTAAAAATAACCTGCATGTAATTACATCTGTACATAATTGCTGTAGTTTCATTTATAATTACACTGTTGACACTTCCCTTACACCTAACCCTACCCTTAAACTTACCCATACCACCACACCTGTCCCTAACTTTACCCGGATCCCACCTCATTATCAGCAAAAGTGTTTTGCAATGCAATATGAACACAATAAGTACATTGTTCTTATTTTTTGATGTAAGTACATAGTAGTTAAGGCCACCTAATATAAAGTTGGACCATATTTATTTTGACCTTCTCATGCTGAAGATCATTTTGTTTCCTGAATGTTAAGCATTTGTTCAAAAAAAAGGATTTAGGCACTATTTTACTGTATTCATATAAAGTGCCATTTATGCTAATTTCTAAATCAGTGCATGTTCATTAAAATTTCCAGGAACAATATTTTAGCAGGTAAAAGCACATACTTACTAAAATCATTATCTGATGCAAAGCAGATTTAGCTTTGAAAACTTCAGAGCACACAGCATACTATACACCTCCAGCTGGAGCCTTCAATCGCTATCCTGCTGACAATCAAATGGAGCCTCTCCATGCCATTACTGCACAACTTGAAAAGATGGGGAAAAAAAGATGAAAAGCCAAACAAACTATTTCTAAAGTAGCTGTACTTTTTGATTGCTAAGATGTTATCAGTCAGTTTAAAATACATGGCCAATATGAGTCAGAATGATTACCACAGCATCTAGGTGTGTGTCAATGTTTTCTTATTGATCTCAACTAGCTCATATGATTATACGTTGAGAAAAATCACTACAATGACTCTAACATTATAATATTATGATTGCTTTCAGAATCAAGGAACATATCATTTCAAGCAATATACAACTTTCTTCCATTCAAGTCCCTGGATGGTGTTATATTTCTTGAAGAAGTGCCAATCCTTGTGCAGGTGACAGAGGTGGAGCGATTCACATCTACAAGGGTAATAAAAATCGAGTGAATCACTTACACGTTTCTTCAACACTTAAAATTTTCTACAATTTTTTTTTTAACTATGATGCTATTTTTAAGTTCCAGGATTTTTTGGCTAAAGAACAAAATTGAAATAGTACTATGTTGTAATCGTATCTATACATTTGTACCATGTATCATATGTACAAAAACATATTCAGTCAGATCTTGTTTCTTGAAATTATCCACTCAAAGGTGCTGAATCCCAACCTGTATACTATAGAGTTGAGCCACGGAAACTTTAAGTGGAAAATCAAGCGACGTTTCAAGCACTTCCAGGCACTTCATCAGGAGCTGCTCAAATTCAGGGCCCTCTTAAAAATCCCCCTGCCAAGCCGAATGTAAGATGCACTGTATTCATTTCATCTTTAAATGTCACAAACTCTCTCACAAACACACCACGAGTCTTAAAAAAAACAAACTCGCTTCGTTGCTTTTTGAGCTGCTAAGTGTTTTCATTTTTCAGTTGGGTGTACTCAATTTGTCCCAGATGTATTCTTGTTAGCGCCCCTAAACCCTACGAAAAACCCTTTTCTCAGCCTTGCTGCACTGTTACCTCTCGGTTAATCAAATCAGAGGTGCTTTCATGGACATGCAACCCAAATCTTGTCAAATATTGACAGTCAGATATCCTGTTTTTGACAGACACTCAGTCAAAAGGAGGTCATTCAAAGGCCGCAAACGGCTTCACGGAGAACACGTACCAAGATTACCACGAAGACCTGATGCTCTTGTCAAAGAGGAACAGCTCGTCACCAGAAAAGTAACTTTTGTTTTAACATCTTAAATTTAAAGATGTTAAAGTTATAAGGCATAATTTGGTTAATGCTGAGGACAATTATATTTAAACATTTCTATAGTTGAGTTTTCTTTCTCTGGTGTTTGAGTCTTCGTTTTGTTCTAACAGTTGCAACTTGAAGACTATCTGAGGAATGTATTGAAAAGGCCTTTATACAGGACACATCCTACAACGGTACGTCACAGCTCAAACATTTGATGGTAACATGTCATTTTGATATGTATAATTATACTCAGTTATCAAAGAAAAGTATTATCATGCTACCATGCCCAAAATATCATAATGCTATGGTACTTTTTGTTATAACACTTTGTGTATATAATAGGAACATAATGATTGTATTACTTGGGCTATTGCTGTGTCTAGCAATAGCCCAAGTATAAAAAAGGAGGGAAAAAAAGAATGGTTCAGTTACCATTGTGTCACATGATGGCAGAATGAAGGTTCTGGAAGGAACTCTACCTGCTGTGTCCCCACTCATTAAAACAGGCTCTTTTGTAGAGAACGCCTCTGAGAGGTGATTCCACACTTAGCTCAGTGCTTCACAGGCTAATTCTCTGACAGTCACATAATTAGCGTTCGTTTGCAGGGCTAATTAAAGAGTACCTGTACCCGGAAACATTTCGCCTCCTTCTTCAGTTTTCACCTCACACTTCCCCTAATTATTAAGGTAGAACTGGACTGTACAAAGAAGATGCCAATTTGTGGTTCATTTTAGTCACCATAACTGAAATGATTCAAAGAATCATGCTTAAAATAATAAAAAGCTAATTTGGAAGTACGTAACTGGTGTGTAGCTCATACACATTTGTCATAAAGTTGCTTTGAGGCTTATTGATGCTAATGATGCAAATATGAATTTTATTTCAGCTTGAATTTTTGGAAGTGAGTCAAATCTCATTTATTCAGGATCTGGGACCAAAAGGAATGTAAGAATGTACACAGTAACATAAAATACCAAAAAAAAAGAATCATTGGCTTGATTAGTATTTGTTCATTCATACGTATGTTCCTTTGCCTTGACAAAAGTGAAGGTCTGATCTTAAAAAAATCAGGAGGAAACACATTCCCTGTGTGTTATTGGTGCGGATCCAACAGCGTCTGTTACAGGTGGTCCAAAAGGTGAGAGCTCTTCTTCAATCATGTAATACTCAGCAAATCATGTTTTTCAGGAAATCATAATACTGTGTTGAAAACCAACCTTTTTATTTTTCACCTTTGTTCACATCGTGAGGACAGAACACACTATCTTTCTGAGAAAAACACTTCAATCAGTAGTGTGTGATCTTCGTCTCTTGGTTTCATAAGTAAGAGCACCAAGCCCTGAAATGAATACTGGTGAATAACAGATGCTGATGTTGAACTTCATTCGTGCAGACGGGGTTGTTATTGTTTTTTCTTTGACAAGCAACTATACAGTAACATTACACTTACATAATTCACATGGCTTTTAAAAACAAACACTAGAAGATTCTGCCCCAATTGAATTTTGCTCCTCGGATTGCGGCCTTGCTGAGCCTTTGGGTCGTGGCATGTCTTCTGTTGCGGTTGTTTACTTATTTAGGTTATTATGATGTTTTCCCACAGCTGATAGAATGGCTCTCCCCCTTGTTTCAGCTCTCATGTGGTGACTGCTTCATGTTTCAGATGGCTGGTGGTAAAAGACTCCTTTGTTCTCTACATGAGGCCAAAAGATGGCCAAGTAGGCACCGTGATTCTATATGATAAGGGATTTCACATCAAAATAGGGACCCGGGAGAACGGAGTCAGGCACGGAGTCACTATTGAGAATCTTTGCAGGCAGGTTGAGATTAACGTGTTTTATACTGCAGACATTTAATCTTGCAGTAATTGTAAATCTCTCTCTCTCTAACTTATTTCAGCATATTCAGTATTCTCTAAAAAAATTCTTATCTTAATAAAATTGTAAGATGATTGTAAGTTAAATAAATCGTTCTTGTTTAAAAGGATGTTTCGATTTTTACTTGAAAACAAGTGACAAAACCATTTATTTTTATTTTTGACAGGGCACTTACTATCAAGTGCTCCACATATAGGCAGGCTCGTTGGTGGGGACAGTCCATAGACGAGTTTTCTCAAATGTTTGGACAGGACTTTCTGAGGGAAAATCGCCATGGGTCTTTTACACCTATTAGAGAAAACACTACTTCAAAATGGTGAGGAATTATGCAGTCACAATAATTACTTAAATATAATACTCCAATTAAAACTATAGGCCTAGAGGACATAAGTCATTCTTTAATCTGCAGTATTTTCTATTTAATTAAAAAAGTTCAACTAGTCCCTTATTCTTTGTTCTTTTTATGTCAACATGTGAGCAACACTTACCAGAACATTTTCTCTTCAATCTCTGTGAAGTACCCTGACATAGTTCTTAAATGAGGAACCCTGTGCTCCCTTTGAAGGTTTGTCAACGCAGCTGGATACTTTGATGCCATAGCTGATGCCCTGGAAGGAGCAAAGGAGGAAATTTTCATCACAGCCTGGTGGTACAGATCAGAATCAGCATCACATACTTCCCATGTACCTAGCTTTCACAATTATGTGAGCAATGTCGCACCTTATAATGTAGGCTATACCTGTCGTAGCCAATAACCAGTAACCAAAACTGGCAAGTGCAAACAATCCTATATCTATAACATGGTTAATGGAAACAAATTAGGCTATGAATTAATTATATACATCGCGCATTTGGAGCTTTTATACGTGCCAAGTTCTATTTGTGAATTCGTGGAGCGCCAATCACTGTATACTGTGCACACGTTCACCAGTGAGCTCCAAGATTGTGCAAGCCGTTTCTTTCGGGACGCCAATGATAAAATATGCGACCCAATTGAATTCTATTGAGAATTTATAACTTTAAAGCGCCATAGAGAAAGTCAAACATGATCTAAAACAGCCACTAAACTAAGACTGATGAAAAGACGAGAAAACATCACCTTGCACCAACATAAATTAGAAAGCTATGCTTTTAAAACTATTAATACAATTTATTAAGTTTTATTGTATTTATTTTGCAAAATTTTGACTAACTTGTAGAATTTATAATAGATAATCTGTTTTAGATTTATATTACAGCTTGTGCTATAGTTTCTAAATGTGTAGGTTGATATTTTTCATAACAAATGCTATAAAAAAAGAAAAACAAAAGTCTACATTGGCCTAATGAGGATCCATCAATGGTTTCACTTGTAATTATAGCCTTATTGTAACAAAACAAATACAGTAAAACAATTACAAGAACTATATGGTACATTTTGATAAGGGCAAGTATATACAAGTTAAAATCAAGAGCTTTAAAGTCCGGAGCTTCTTGATTATTGACCAAACAATACATTTTTTTTGTATAATGATGACTTATATTAGGAAAAACCTGGAGAGATGTCATAGTCAAAATCATTGAGAGCACAATGAACTGTTAAGAGAAATAAACAATTTCAATATAAGAAAATATTAAGTTAGTTTGACTTTATAACAGTTTGAATTCTGTCAAACTGTTATAAAATAGTTATATACTGTATATCCTATATAAACAATTGTTAACTAGGCTATCACTTTATTGCATTTATGTTATCAACCAACTGTGACTGCACACATATGGGTTAGATACCACAAAAATAAAATCAATAAATAAACAAACAAATACTTCTCACAATGTATATACATCAGGACGTTCTTAAAAAAATAACTTCTTGTCTCTGATAGAATAAAGAAAGCCATAAATGTTTGGGACAATGTGAGGCTGAATAGGTGGCAACAGAAATTCAATTTTTGGGTAAACTATGCCTTTAATATGACAGAAATAAAGAATGAAAGTTGTGTGGAAGTTGTCAAAGCATTAATTGGTTTTGATATGGCCCTCAGGTTAAGCCCAGAGATCTTCCTCAAACGGCCGGTAGTAGATGGGAACATGTGGAGATTAGACCATGTCCTCAAGCGAAAAGCAGTGAGTCTGAACACCTGCTCAAATCTGGACTTCAGCCAGTTTAATTTTATTTCTCACACATCCATATATTAGTATTGGACCTCACAGTTCACCCAGTTGGTTTTCCCAGTCCAAACGTTGTATAACAACATTTTGTCTTGTGTCAACTCAGCAACAAGGAGTGAAGATCTTTGTCCTGCTCTACAAAGAAGTCGAGGTAGTGATGGGTCTCAACAGCGAGTACACGAAGAAGACCCTGGTGGGACTTCACTCTAACATCAGGGTGAGTCGACCAGTATGTCAAACATTGTCAAAAGCAGAATCCTTCCCAGAAATGACAGTTTTACAGAGGAGACCCGTCCCTCCAAATCAGCTTCCCACTCTTACATTTACCCAGTTAGTTCGATCAAAACAAATCATAGAAAGCACGAGAGCACCCAGTGTGCCCACTACCTCCCCTCCGGACACAGGAGTAGCATGTTACTTAGATCGTGTTTGGACATTGCCAAAATCCTCTCTAGTAAAAGGAAGGGGATCACTCTGTTGGGAACCCTACGGATTATGTCTGAAGATGGTCAGGTTCTTCCTTGCTGATTGTCTCTTAAAGAGCCTGAGGCTGCAAGTCTGCTTCCTCCCCTGGTGCCACAGAGCTTCTATGGCACCATAGCGCTGCGGTATTCATCACCGTAGCACCCCAGGCCGGTGCGTGATTGACATGCCGTCACATTATCTTATTGGAACTCTGGTTGAGTCTGGGCAGAGGAGTGACACTGGGAAGTGGCTTGGGATCCACACCCCAAGGACGTGTGCAGCAAAGCAGCTGGATGGAGGTATTCCTGGGCCCTGCTGGTGTGGAAACACCTGCCAGGGGCGGCGTCCTCCGGAGGCTCCGCCAAAGCTGGTAGAGACGCAGCTGCTTAGCACAAAGGTTAACACCATCTACATTATGGTGTTATTTTTGGCTGAGAGCCCGTTGTATTTTGTTAGCTTATATTTGGGAAATTCGGACAACTGACAAAAGAGTTACACTACACTCACATAAAAAATAATGTGTTGGCTCAACAAAGTGTTTGCCTCTTTTTTTTCAGTAATGACAACTTTGAATGAAATTATGTTCAACCAACAAACTATACTGACTTAATAATTTGTAACATAAACAAATATTTTAAGTTATTTACTCAAAAAATGAAGTCACTCCAACTACAGTTTCAGTTTCAGTAGCTCTGGAACCATTTAATCTTATCTATTTTAGTTAAAATCCTCAGCTATCACAGCACATACTAAATTGAACTTATTTAGCATGTAAAGTTATTGTAATGTAATGTAAAGTAATGTATATTAGTTGTCATTGGCATTAGCGCAGTAAATGCTTATAGAGTCAATGTAGTGTTTACTTCATGTCGTCTACTCTTCAGCACAATGTTAATCACAAAAACTTCATGTAACAATGTTCAAGGCTCTGGGAAGAAGGAGGCTGGAACCGGCGAACGATCAACATTAAGTTTAATCATAAAATATTAAACCACGGACAACTAACTGACAGAAAATAAATGGTCCAGGCCTGGTCCTCTTTCGTCTTACACTGTCGTCACTTCTCCTTTTGTCCGGAGCTCCTCTTGTGAGACCGGTGTAGCGCATGTGATGCTCAATAATACTCGCTCCGTTCCCATGGCGGTCGACCCTGCCCTGCCCTGTTTGCCACACTTAAGCATTACAGAAACTCTTTTAAATGTCAAACATAACAGTATTAAACACTAACAGGTCTTTCCATTCACTAAAAAAAACATAAAATAACACTTAATTTCAACATTTATTCTCTTTATCAAGTCCTATGCAAAGCATGCTGGAAACTAGAAATCCTCTACCCGATTTCCAAATTTATTAAGAAAAATTAATTAAGTTACTACAACTTAATAAAAAAAAATTTAAATTAAAGAAGAAATTTGAGTTTATATTACACACTACCTATCATAAACCCGGCTCAATGCGACGCCAGGCACGACGCAAGTGTTTTTTGCTAGTTTCAACTCAACACAGTTATCATTTTCACGTCAAGCGCCACGTTGTTTAAATACCAAATGCACTTGCGCCCATCTGTTCGCCCATTGGCGTGCTGGTCTGAAAACGAGGTGTGTTCAGGTGCATTGTTGGCAACTGAAAACGACAGACCAACAAAAACCTGGTCTAAAAGTCAATAGCTTTTAAAGTGTGTGTTAGTAATATGCGCCTATAGGCGGGTGCACAACGTTTTTACAGGAATGTGTAGCAGCACACAAACATGCCAAATATTAAAAATAAAAGGATTATAATGTAAAAGATTATTATTGTGGACATAAAGATAAAAATGCCTGCATGTCATAATGGATATAGTCATTGCATGTATCAGAATGATCTATTTGCAGTAATCACGAATGAAATTGGCTACTTATTTAACCAATCGTGGTAATACACACGTGTATTTAAACTGACTTGTCAGGTTGAGGGTGTCTATATTCTGCCATGTATAGCAAATCCGCCATGGTGCAACAATTTTTTCCGTCGATAAACTAGCAAAAGTGGATTCGGACACGACCTAAATGCACCTGCCCCATGCGCTTTAGACCATGTGCTCAGATCGTTAAAATAGGGTCCAATATGATCAACATTATTATGTCAACAGAACTTGACAAAATAATTTGTGCAAGTTAAAAGGTTTAACTAAAACAGTAAATTTTAATTTTTAACTCGCAGCCATGCATTTATTTAAGTTGTTATAACAAAATTACATTTTAGAGTGTTTGATTATCAGCTTGAGTCTTGTAAAATCTATATGATGAAATGATTGATTACATCAGATCCAGAGAACTTTCAGGTGATCAACACATTCATATATTTTCTGATTGTTTATTGTATCTTTTGGCACATATTCAGAAGTACTTGTATTTCATGTACACTATCGTTCAAAGTTTCAAGGTTTGGGGTTGGTCATTTTTAAATATTTTTGAAAGATGTCTTGTGCCCCTGCCCCTTTAATAGTGAAAGTGAAAGGGCCCTTTTCGGTCGTATTACGGTGCGTCCCCTCATCACCCCCTGCCCCCCAATGAATATGCGATTTCGTCCCTATCCCTGTGGAGGTCTGTGCGCTCCACTTTCAAGAAACATTTCTTATTATTATCTGAAAAGAGTTGTGCTGCTAAATATAACCCTAATGCATTTTTCCCCATGATTCTTTGATGAGTAAAAGGGTCCTTTGAAAAGAAATAGAAACATTTTATAACATTAGAAATGTTTTACTGTAACTTTTCATCAATTAAATGCAACCTTGCAGAAAAAAAATCTTGCTGACCCCAAACTTTTGAACTTATGAATGTATAAATAGTATTTTAGTGTTGTGCACAACAAACATACAAGAAATAGAATGCACAGAATTGTAGTATTCTGAACACCCTCAGTTCTTTTTCTTCTTTAATAAAGAAGTGCCCAATGTCTTGTGCATTTGAGAAAAGGAACCTGACAAGCTGCCCATCTCTTCTGATTGACAGGTCATCCGACACCCTGATCACATGCCCTCCACAGCATTGCTCTGGGCTCACCATGAGAAGTCGGTGGTGATTGACCAGTCACTGGCCTTCCTGGGAGGGATTGACCTGGCCTACGGAAGATGGGATGATTCCCAACACCGACTGACTGATGTGGGGAGTGTGAGAAGAAGCCCTCAGCACAGTCCTGCTCTATCCCCCAGCCTCACTCATGTAAGACAACCACTATTATTAGTGGTACTTGCTGAGGCAAAAATCACTATTACTATACAGTTATTCATCTCATAGCCCATTCTGCTCCTGTAACAAACTACAGTTCAGAAGTTTGTGGTCATTAAGATAAAAAAAAAAAAAAAAAAAAAAAAAGGGTCTTATGCTCACCAAAGCATTTATTTGCTCACAAATACAGTAAAATAGTAATATTATGAAATATTATTAGAATTTAAAATAAATATTTTCTATTTTTCAATATAATTTATTCCTGTGACGGCATAGCTGAATATTCAGCAGCCATTACTCCTTCAGAAATCATTCTGATATGCTGAGTTGTTGCTCAAGTAACATTTCTTATTATTATCACTGATAAAACAGTTGCTTAATATTTTTGTGGATTTTTGATGAATAGAAAGTTCAAAAGAACAGCATTTTTGTAACATTATAAATGTCCTTACTGTCACTATGGATAAATGTAATGCATCCTTGCTGGATTAAAGTATTAATTTCATTTAAAAATCTTGCTGACCCCAAACCTTTGAAGAATAGGTTTAGTTATCTGACTACCCAGCAAGCAATAGCCGTAATTTCACCATCTCGGTGAACTATAGACCTGATATAGTCCAGCTAAGAGTAACCCACTTCTAGCCAAAGTAACCTTGAATTTGGTTACATGTCGTTTTTGCATAAATAACTTGTGAGGTGTATGATATTCCATACATAGTCTTGGGCTATAGTTAGACATCTATTACATTTTCACTGACAGGCCACATTTTGCCTTGTTATAGCCTAGATGTCAGGGCTGTGTTTGGACGTCTTTTAAACGCAAAATTGCTTGCCGGGTATTATCACTTGATATTTTCACCTGGTGAGCAATAAAACATTTTCCATCAGAATGGTTAACGTTCTGGAGCCAGAGCCCATTCTTGTTCAGTTCTTATCCAGGTAAACTGGAGACTGTCATGTACCAGCTGCATATTTCCACAGTTTTTAGAAACGAATGGTGACATAATGCTGCAACGTATTGGTTTCCTGCATAACCAGTGTAAATATGAACATTTTGTGTCCCAGTGTTTGTGCAGGCAGTGTGGCACTTATGTTTTGCTTTTCACAGTACCCGGAGTGATTCTAGTGTTACACCACATTCTGTGACCTATCAGATTTTATAGAATTTTATCTAATAGCAACTCTGAACAACATTTTTTGTAAGGGCAAACACAACTCGCATTTTGATCAGAAAATGTAAAAATCTAGTTATTATTCCTCTTATCAATAATGGATTTAACCCCTCAAATCAAAGAAAATCTAATTATAGAAATGCAGAAAATTTTTGTCATTTTGGAAAGCAATTAAGCAAACTACAACATTTTTATGAGTCCCTTGAGATGAATTTGTTGGATAATATGAAATATGAATAAAAATAAATATAATACATATTCCTTGCTGTTTCCTATATGGATTTATATACATAGAGAGGGCATATCAGAAATACGTAGATGATATCATTTCTTCACAGAGGCGTAAGTGGATTGGACAGGAATAAACTTCTTGTAAATGTAACCCATTGAGAGTGATAGCCCACAGTGGCCTCGCAATGTTTGTCAACATGCCATGCTATTGCCAGCTGGGTGTTTTTGATATCTGTCAAAAAACTCAATGGGGGAAGTCGACACACACCTGACAGACTCCTGCTAAAGCCTCCTCTAAACATGTGAACCAATGCGCCAATTCAATTCAATTTGAATTGTGTAGCGCTTTTCACAAAACATGAAAGTACCAAATCAGTATATTGAAAGTAACGTTTAAAACGACACATTAACAAAATGTCATGTACATTCATTTGTAGGAACACTATTTGTGTGTCACGTTATGAAGTAATTACATTGATCTGTGATTTATACTTGAAAGCATTGACGGCTAACCTGAATTACAACTGTAGTGATTTATATTTTGTATAGCTGCTCTAACAATGGTGATCATAAAGGACGGGTCCAGACTGCATTTCACTTGTATGCTTACTGGGATTGATTTTGCGGCTGGTGATTCAGGGCCTCTGCCTTCTTATTCTTTTCTTTTTCCAACGAGCAAACGTAAAATTGCAATTACGGAGCATCTGGGGCACCCTTGAAGGGCCTGCGGTTGATAATTCCAGTCCTTCTCGCTGGGCCTTTCCTTCCCCCCAGAGAGCTGCATTAAACATAAAGGCCCTACATGGATGAGTGAGTCAACAAATGACTGGGGCCACTAAATGGGAGCTTGATTTCGTCTATATGCCACCTCTCCCGGCCTGCTGCCTACCTGCCTGCCATTGTGTCATTAAATATGGGTCTGAGCTTTTAAATAAACATGATTTGAACCCTTCAGATGAAGGCACTTATTGCATTTACTAAGGGGCTTCTCTTAGCATGCTTGAGTGACTGTATCTATCAATGCGGGGCTCCTCAACTGTAAAATCTTTGCTAATATACATGAAACTGTTACAGCTGTTGGTCTAACCTTTCAAAACGTCTCCTAAGGAGCACAGTGATATTTGCACTTAATAAAATTATGCCCACCAGGAGAATAGTGCTCTGACATTTGCCATTTGTCAAGTCGAGGGCACTATGATCCCCCATGAGCCATTAACTCGCACACATCAGAGGGCATTTTACCCTTGTTCAGACTCCGCGCAGCAGACTGGAGTCACTTACACTATCGTTTAAGTCATAGCTTCCCTGGGCTGATGCCACACGGGTGGCCATTACGGCTCCCATGTACTGCAGGCTGACAGCTAGCCCGATATATCAGCCATATAGATAACATGGAAGTTTTCACTGTTGAATTTTTCAAAATGTCTGTAGGAAAAGACGGTCTTGGTTCTTTGGCCGTCTGATGTGCACCAATGACAGACAGACAGACAGCCCAGATATTGCATAGCCTACAGTATATTTGAGATTTTGAAATAGTATACCAAAGGTTCCCCGATGGCATAATGTTTGTGGTGGAGCATCAGTGTTCCCATCGAAAAAACTAGATATTTTTAATGTGTAATATTATCTGGGAATGAAGAAGTCATGGGGAAAAAAGCCATATATTTCCAAAGGGAAATTAAATGTTCTAGTTAAGTTAAAGGGATAGTTGACCGAAAATGAAAATTCACCCTCACCTGACTTTCTTTTCTCTGCGCATCACAAAGGAAGTTGTGAAGGTTTTGGTGACCATTGACTTCCATTGTATGAACAAAAAACACTGAGAAAACATTTATCAAAATATCTCCTTTTATATTCCACGGAAGAAAGAATGTCATACAGGTTTGGAACGACATGAGGGTGAGTAAATGATAACAGAATTTTTATTTCTGGGTGAACTATCCCTTTGAGCTTAATAATTTAATGGACTGTAAACTCTTCTTGTGTGAGTGCAAATTTAAAATTTTATCTTTTTAATTCCAATTTAATTTATTTTATTATTTGAATTATACTTTAATTTGTATTCATGCAAATTAATTTGTCAAAAGTTGTGGGATCCCTGATCCATGCATTTTTTGGGGGCTAATAACACAGTGCACTACGGAACAGGAGGAGTTTGTGTAAATTCCCTGTCCACTTTTTTAAGAAATTGAGACTGAAGTTTCCAACAGCAGTTGTAAAATATATGAACCTAATAGTATTTTTTTTACTAATTAATTTTTGAACACAAGCAAAGTATTAAGTTATATTTTGGTGCATACAAGAATTATTGGGATGCAGGTATGTGTCACAATCCATGTCTGTCCTGGACTCCATTTCCCATAATCCTCCCTGTCCCACACCTGAACTCACTCCATTATTATCTCTCCCGCTCTCCCCGGATTCCCTGCACCTGGTCCTTGTCATTTGCACTCCCTTTGGACTCACTTCCCTGCACTCCTTGTCCGTTCTTAATGTTATGCTTATTTTGGTTGTTACGTTGTGTTTTGTTCCTGTTTTATTCCTTCGCTTAATTAACCTGTCTTTTTTTGGAAGTCCGGTTCGACTTATCCCTGCTGCACTACACCAACCTGTAACAGAAGAACGGACCTAAACTGAAGGACTTCCACAAAGATGGGTATTTTCCTAGTCCCAATTCCTCCCGTTCTCCCTAAGGAAGACCCTTCAGCTGAGGATTGTCTGTGGAGGCTTTGGCAGGACGGTCGCCCGCTGGAGAGGTACATGGAGGAATTTGCTGAGTTGTCTAATTTGGTGAACTGGCCAGGTGCCCCGCTTAACGTGTGCTTTCTGATGGGCCTGGGAGAGGATACTATTTGTTATATTGAACCTGCCTGTTACTTTTCCCTAGTCGAGTCGATTAATCTGATTCTTTATTTAAATGATTCTGATTTTGAAATTGTGGAGGTTCTAGAAAAGACGTGTCTTCCTCGTCCAGTCCCCTCAGAAAAGCATGCGGAATGGTTAGTTCACCCACAGCCAGTTTCCTCCACATATCCCTCCAGTGGGCCTTCCCGTGTTGTCCTACCTGTCTCAAAGCCCAAACCGCCGAGAAAGATGGCCGCCACGAAGCCCAATCCGCCAAGAAGGATGGCCGCCGTGAAGCCCTCGTCTCCGGCCAAGATGGCCGCTGCCAAGTCTGAGGCTTCACCTAAGGAGGAACAGTGGCTCATAGACTTTTGGACTGAACCAGTTGCTCCAGTCTTCCACGAGCCCGCTCCAGTCTTCCACGAGCCAGCTCCAGCCCACGAGGCCGCTACAGGGGGGGGGGGGGGGGGCACATGTACCTGTGGGTGGGGCACCTGATCCGTCATGGCATCACACGGCTCCTGATCCGCCACGGCATCCCACAGCTCCTGATCCGCCACGGCCGCCCAAGGCTCCTGATCCACCACAGCTGCCCGAGGCTCCTGATCAGCCACGGCTGCCCAAGGCTCCTGATCCGCCACGGCCGCCCAAGGCTCCTGATCCACCACAGCTGCCCGAGGCTCCTGATCGCCACGGCCGCCCGAGGCTCCTGATCAGCCACGGCCACCCGAGGCTCCTGACCTGCTATGGCCGCCCAAGGCTCCTGACCCGCCATTGCCGCCCGATGTCCTGGAGACCTCCGTACCTGTCTGCACCTCCCCCTCACCTGCGTGTAGGTCTCCAGGGTGCCCACCCCCCTCTCCCGTTTTTACATCTAAGGCGCGAGGACGTGCCTACCGAGAGGGGGAGCTAATGTCACAAGCCACGTCTGTCCTGGACTCCATTTCCCATAATCCTCCCTGTCCCACACCTGAACTCACTCCATTATTATCTCTCCCGCTCTCCCCGGATTCCCTGCACTTGGTCCTTGTCATTTGCACTCCCTTTATATTAGACTCACTTCCTTGCACTCCTTGTACGTTCTTAATGTTATGCTTATTTTGGTTGGTGTTGTGACGTTGTGTTTTGTTCCTGTTTTATTCATACCAGTCTTTTGTTGGAAGTCCGATTCGACTCATCCCTGCTGCACTACACCAACCTGTAATGGTGATGATACACAGGGCAACTTTTTGAGCAATGTTACTAGGCAATGTTGCCGTCAACGTTGCTTTGTAACATTGCCCAGCAACATTGCTCAAAAAAGTTGCCCCATGTATCATCACCTTTACAGTATGAGCTTAGTAACTCACAAAACATATGTTCCCCGTTATCTATGTTTTATGCATGTGCTCATTTTTGTTCTGTAGCAGTCAGTTGCCACGGTGGAGGAGGGCGAGGAGATTAAGTTTAATGTGATAGTTGAAGAAATTCAGACTGGAGAAGGAGGAGATTCAGGTTCAGTGGAGGATCCAGGTGAGATCTGTGTGAGCATCACTCTGCCCATAGAGGAGGAACAGGGAGAAAACAACAGAGGAAGACTGCTAAGAACGCCCTCAGAGAAAAGTCGCCACAGCTCTGATGGAACAGAGTCCAGTAAGAGGAATTCAAGAAAATAAATGATTATATAGATATGATTATATTTGATATACTCTCTTACATGGTGCAATGAATTACGTAACAGAGACTTTGTTTGTGTTCTGTGTGCAGAACATCACAGTAGGAATAGTCTTAATTCCAGGACACCTCTCGCTCGGGAATGTTACACCAAGAGCTTGTCTCTACATTCCAGCGATTCATACTCTCTTGGCCTACATCACTCTCTCCCTTTGCCTTATGGTTAGTACACACACATAAAACCCTAATGCTCAAAATAATTAATTAGTTTCAGTAGGTTGAAGTTAAATTAAACACATTAGTTCCATTAAATTAACTTTTATAAGTATATAGAATTTTCTTTTTCGTTTGAGTTCACAAAACTGACACATTTTAAGTAATCTGAATTGTTTTGAGTTTTGTGAACTTGTTTCTTTTAATTTAGACAAACTTAAATTGAACTAAAACTGGGCTGGGATTTCTATTGCCCAGCATGCTTCGAAAGTGAGAGTAAATGAGAGTAACTTAAATGATGTGTTATATGTTTTTGTGCATGATTAATGTTAAGTGATATTTATTAGTGTTTATGTTTAGCTATGCTAATTTGGAAGAGTTTCTGTTATGTAGTGTTTTTTGTGTTACCAATTAACAAGTTAGCATTTACTGAATTCGCTAGTTAAAGCTAGCCAAGTTTTCACTTCTAAAAATATCTAAGTTGAGATTACACGATCATTTTAAGTAATATTTAAGTTAATATTTCAAGTTAAGAGCAATTCCATTATACAAGTACAAAATAAAAATCTGCCAGTTCTGCTTACTTCCCAACTTTGAACTTTGTCCTAACTTAAAAATGTTTATGTAACTGATTACCCAATGACACAGTAATGAGAACTAATCAGTGTTTATAAATATATGAATTGCAACATCTGAGTAATGTGCTGTGCATCTGTCGATCTGCTTTAGAGACCGGCTCCCTGAGAAGTTACATAGGCAGTACTGAACTTTGTGGAGAGACTCGTTTCTGGCACGGCAAAGACTACTGCAACTTCATCCTCAAAGACTGGGTCAAACTCAACAAGCCTTTTGATGGTATGGAACAGCTGAAATAAACCAGACTGCTGCACATCTGTAATATCACAGCCCACAACCATAGCTGATTTATTTTGCATTCAAAAATATCAGGACACGTTCATATTTCTGTTTTTCCCAAAATAGTGAAGCCTTAGGCCTTAAGACAAAAAAACAAAAATGACAACAACACTAAACATTCTTTGATATCTTAAGTCAAATTCATCAAATGAAGCAATCTCTCCAACACAGGAGTGAGGGAAACAAGACATAGAAGTTGTTTCCATTCTGTAGTCGGTATGGGGTTATTTTCCCAGCTCTATTCTCTTGCCAGAGGGAGATAACTTAATTTTTGCATTTCTGCTTTGTAAACGTGAAGTCCTGGTTTTGCACATAGTGCCAACTGGGTAGGGCACAGCAGGAGAATGGAGGAGTCTGATAGATGAATGTAGTGAAATACTCCAAGATGGCTGTGCATTGTCAAAGACGGTGAAAGAGAAAGACCACACTGGGATGCCTTCAACAGGCCCGTCTGTCATCTCTGTATTATGGTTTGGTTAATGTTATTATGCATTATAGCGGCTGTTTGTTGTTTATCTTTCTCTGGTTAAGACTTCATTGACAGGTATAAGACACCTCGGATGCCCTGGCATGATATTGGGGTGGTGGTTCATGGGAAGGCTGCAAGAGATATTGCACGGCATTTCATTCAGAGGTGGAACTTTACAAAGGTAGGAGGACTTACATAAGATCTTGGCAATCTTAGTGTTTCTCTTGTGAACAATAAGATTAAAGGCAAAGGAAATCCGGAGAAAATGACTCCAGTAATCGGTAGAGTTTCAGAAAACATGTCCCGAATTCTTCTCAGAATTGTCAAGCTATCAAAAGTCAAGATATTTGCGATATATATCTAATGTTCTGAGCTGTAAGATCTACGTTCATTTTAAAACCTAAATGACTAATTTGTGTCTCTTTTTAAACAATTCTGGAAGAAACCTTTGAGTAAAATATTCGAAATGAAAACCTGCTGAGCTGAAAGAGCAACCTATGAGCAACATCATTTTCGTCTTGGGGAGTTTTACATTTGAAAGTATTATAATATACTGTAGATTGTTACAAAGTGTATTGGCCACATAGGCCTATTGTATTGCTTGCTACACAGTATGACTATAAAGCATATCTTCATGTATGTCCAGAAAAATGTGCTTTTTTTAAATGGTTAGAAGGTGCACAAATACCACCTCCATTCAGAACTCTAATTATAAGAACTAAAGATCAGAGCGCATGCATGAAGCCGAGGTTTCCACCCTCGCTCAAGTGTTTTTGAATAACCATCTTTATTAGCTTGAGCTTAGCACCCCCTGCAGTTGCTCATTGTGTCCTGTTCTGAATGCCGTCAGGATTCAATGGCCGCCCGCACTCTCAGCCCCCTTTTAGAGCAATTAGAGGCCTTTTTACTTTGATTGTTCAGTAATTGAATTGGTTTGAGGCCTGTATGATTTCCTTTGGATTATGCCAGTCATATTTCAGGCTTGGCTACCGATCAGACACTCTGCTGGTGAATAATTAAAGGAGAGGAAGCCAGGTGTGTGTGTGCGGCAGAGGAGGACAAACAAAAGCCAGTTGAATGCCTCTGATGAGGTGTTTAGTGGAAATGAGAATTTACGTCTCAAAGACAGACAAGTCTCATTTATATCTTTTGCCGTTGATTAGGGAACAGCACTTGTCACATTCACAACAAAGAAAGTATTGCAAAGTGGGAACAATCCTGTCAGTAATTTGTGCGGAAGGCATTATGAGAGATGTATTACAGGACTTTTCATATCAAAAGTTTGAGGTCGGTAAGATTTTTTGTCTCTTAAGCATTTGTGATCCAAAATGCAGTAAAAATATTAATATTGGCAAATATTACAAGTGCTTTCAATTTTAATAAGTTTCAGCTGAATGTTTCAGCATTATTACGCCAGTATTGTGTCACATGATCCTTCAGAAATCATTCTTATATGCTGATTTGGAGTTGAAGAAACATTTCTTATTACTATCCATGTTGAAAACTGTTTTTGTGGAAGCTGTGATGATTTTTTTCTTTGTTGAATAATTTTCAAAAACATTTATTTGAAATAGAAATCTTTTGAAACATAAGTGTCTTTACTTGATATTTTAATCATTTGAATCCGTCGTTGCTGAATAAAAGTATTATGAATTAGAAATTATTAAGCTCTTGCTGACCACAGACGTTATTGTGTATATATACTGTATTAATAACAATATTTGCATGAGCTCAGAATGAACTCAGAATTGAACTTAAAATAAATAACCAATTCAATTTACATTGTAAAATGCATTGTCCTGCAGTTTATTTACAAATAATGCATTTGTACACCTATGCTAAACTAGCTTGCTATTATCCACTGTAATCACAGATCTAGAATAAGCATCTATTCTCCACTCGCCGACCGAATGATCAGTGTTTTAATTGAACACTTATGTTCTGTACCTGTAATACGAAGAAAAAAAAAATGAATTAGTTTAAGTCAAGCTTTTTTTTTTAGAACTGTGATTCACTATCAAGGTCACTGGAGTTATGAGTAGCGCTTGGGCAGCTGCCAACAGCCCGTGAGCAGAGTTAATGTTAGTTCTCCCTCATCAGGGCTCAATGGATTTTAATCAACACATTATGCCAGTTGTTAATTGCCTGAGAACCATCTGTTTATAACCACAAGGCCCAGATTACCGCTTGCCCACAGTGTAAGCTGACATGGCGTACAGCTCGCTAATTTGCACCACGAGCACTTCCCTCAAGAAGGGTGAAAACGTCAAGTAAAATAAAACTTCCAAACTTAAGCGAACAATTTTTTTTGCTTCGCTTTAGTAACACTGTTTTACAGAGCAGATGAATCAAGAACACTTTTGTTTTGAAAAGTGACGAAATCTCATGTCATTGTTTCTGCCATGCATATGTAGATATTGGTAGAGGGTGGCAACATCGTTTTCCTTTGTTTCCCATGAAACAAAGCTCGTCTCATGTTCAAACGACCTTTGAACCATGTGCCGGGCCCAGTTGAAAACAGTCTGAGTGTAGTCTAGTTAGGACAATAGCCATTAAAAACCTAGTTTCGGAAAACCTTCACACACATGGCCATCAATTTACTGTAATCAGCGGCACTGTCTAAGACTAAACAGAGGAACAGAGACTTTTATTCAGCCTCAAACAAGTGCTCTATCTCAGGGGAGTGGAGGTACCAGGCAGGGGTTGATGGTCAGCCCAACAGGCTATCTGGATGTGGCACAGTAATTAGCGCTCTTTAGGGGTGTGATTTTGGAGTCAATGTCGGGCATTCTGTCTGATCCCAATCAACTCTCCTTTTATTTGCTAGTTGGTGAAAAAGCGGTCGGGGGTGACATGCTACCCCTGCCTCATGCCCAAGTCTCTCTCCGCGCCCATGGTGCCAGCTGAGTACGACGGCAAAACCACACAGGCTAACGTTCAGGTGAGATTTCACCACCAAATGACACGAGTTCCTGCTTTGTACTGGCAATATTAAGTTATCCATCATTTTTCAAGAATCGTTTTAGAATCCAAATTTGGGATAATCCATGTGTGTTTTGTGATAATCTAAGTCATTCATCGTGATTCTATTCCTTTTTTCCCCAAACAAACTAAAAGGTTTTGAGATCTGTGTGCCAGTGGTCTATTGGATCAAAGGTCCATGAGGAGTCGATTCATTTAGCCTACGTATCAGCCATCCAGAGCAGCAAACATTTCATCTATATAGAGGTAAAATACATTACCAAAAGCAGTGTTATAAGTAACATTTGTGCATTTTTGCATTTTTCAAGTAACGCATTACTTTTCAATTTAAACGTTTAAAACTTTTTCAAATAAGTAATGCGAGTTACTTTGTTTTCCCATTTATTGACTGACAGGTCTCCTGTCCCCATGTTGAAAGAAATCAGGAGTAACTTGCATGATGGTTATTGTAGTTCTAGACCAAATGTGTTGCACAAAAACAGATTCAGTATTCCTTTAAAATGAATAAAAATAGTGCAATGCTAACTCAGAATATTACGCAAACTTGCATTAAATAAATGTTAAATAATACAAATATACTTTGTTTTTAATCTCACTTTATTAACCAATGTCTTTGCTGCTGACATTTGATGATCCAATTCAGCCATACAAATAAGCAAAAAAAGACTTTAGGAATTGTTCAGCCAAAAATGTCATCAGTCATCATTTACTCACCCTCAAGTTGTTCCAAACCTGTATAAATGTATTTCTTCTGCTGGACACAAAAGAAGATATTTTGAAGAATGTCAGTAGCCAAAGAGTTGACGGGCCCCATTGACTTCCATAGTATTTTTTTGTTTATTTTCATACTATGGAAATAAGCGGGGCCCATCGACTGTTTGGGCATATTCTTCAAAATATCATCTTTTGTGTTCAGTAGAAGAGAGAAATTCATAGGCTTGGAAAAACTATCCCTTTAAACATCGGTTTTATTTTATTAAGTAAAATTGTTGAAATGCATTCTCCTACATGCTATTCTTCTGCAATCCAGAATGGCAGCACAGCTGAAAGGTTTGTTCGAGTTGTGCCCTCTACTGTACCAGTGTGAATTTGCATTTCCTTCAGCCTAGGCTTAATCATTTCACTTTTGGTGTGAAAGGTCCTTGCATTTGCCAAAAATCTAACTTATTATTTAATTACTCTTATTTTTATGCAAAAACAAAGGCCAGCCCATTTGAGAAAAGTTACGTAACTAAGTAACATAATTAGTTACTTTTTAAAGGGAGTATAACAATATTGTAACTTTCCCAAAAAAGTATACATCACCTGCACAATTTGTTGTGGCAGATTATTCTTTTTTTCCTTTTAAAGACTCAAGGTCATGCTCCTAAGAAAGCTGTTCTTTTGAACTTTCTATTTTATAAAACATATTAAAATAAAAAACAGATATTTTAAATTGTAATAATATTTCACAATATTACTTTTTGAATGCATTTTTTCATATAAATGCAGCCTTGCTGAGCATAAAATCTTACCGACTATTTTGAAGAGTAGAGTGTATATTATGCATGGTATGTGTTAAAAAAAACCTAAAATAAAAAAACGTTTGAAAAAACAACTGATCCGGAATGCTGTTTTATGAGATAGCGATTCTAATGCTTCAGATGCAGTTCCTGTGCCATATTTTCTGTTTAGTCTTATTTAAACACTTTCCCTGCATCTCTCTTTCAGCCATCATCTCTGTCTTCTCCCCTTTGTCTCTATATCTCTCAGAACCAGTTCTTCATCAGTTGTGCTGACAAATCCATCCACAACAGCATTGGAGATGCACTCACAGAGAGGATCCTGCGGGCGTACAGGTGCATCATGACAATAGATACACTTGTATGTGAACTTGAACATAAAAACATCATCGGGCACACCTAACTCCATCTCATTTCCGTTTATGACTCGGCCACAGGGAGAAGAAAACATTTCGGGTCTATGTGGTGATGCCCCTGCTGCCCGGCTTTGAAGGTGACATCTCATCAGGAGGGGGCCAAGCAATCAAAGCAATCATGTACTTTAATTACAGGTAATAACCCTCCAAACATGCGTCTTCTGTAATCACCAAATTGCCACAATTAAGGGCAAAAATGCAGGCTGAATGGCCGCTCACAGCAAATTACACGTGTGTAATGTGGAAACAACGGACCCCACTACTCACGGTCTACAAAGAGAAGATTACAGCCCCAGCTTGGAGGCTCAACATTAGGCTAGATAAGGAGAACAGAGAGGATGCTGTGGTAACTGGGGGTTCAGCGAGCGATGTGATTGGTCAGGGGAAGGCGAATTAAGACACATGATTGGTGCAAGAGAGAAAGTAGGGAAATTAAACCTTTCTTTCTCCATTACAGGACAATGTGCAGAGGGGAGCGCTCCATTATCGAGAGGCTCAAATGTGTGAGTAAGTAGACTAGTATGTAGAAGTATAAATCTACACTATAGCTGTCACATTTGCAAATATCATGCCTATCAAATGTGGATTGCTATTATAACAGGATCAGGACGAAGAAAGTATGCGTGTGTGTGTGTATTTGTCTGTGCAGTGGCAGATTGCTGGATCAAGTACATCTCATTCTGTGGTCTGCGCACTCACGCTGACCTGGATGGGCGTCTGGTCACTGAACTCATTTACGTGCACAGCAAGCTCATGATCGTGGACGATTGCACTGTCATTATTGGTCAGCCAACCTCCCCCCCACACACACATAAAATTGGGTCGTTCTCAGGAAATGGTTTCATTTGTGACAGAAAGATTTCATTTGAAAACATTGACACAATATTTACCCACGAAGCAATGCTATAATTGAACCATAGGTGGAGGTGTTTTTCTTGATATTCAGATTAGTGGTTGACAAATATGATGATTTTTTTTTTACTGGCTGATACCGACTACTAAGGTATATTTGGAAAAACAGCATTTTAAATGTAAAATATAAATATACCTTTTTATTTATTTGAGTACGTGTAAAATGAATCTTGAAACAAGAACCCTGTCATGTTTTTTGACATCTTTAAACTGTAGAATTATTATTCGCCACTAGGGGGCACTGCACTCATACAAAACGCATCTCGCGTGGACATGAGCAGAATAACAAACACCAACAGATGTTTATGAAAAGCGAAGTCACGCCTGTCTCCTCAATCCTCACAAATGCATTATTAAAATCCCATTAATATCGCTCAAATCCTGTTTGTCCTTATCAATTCCAATTATCCTCTTATCCTTATGAATGGGCTTTAAAGAAGAAAAACAAGAAATCTCGGTCTTTCACTGATATGTCCTTGAGGCTCTCGGTAGAGGTCACACACCCAAATACGGATCCTGAACACGAACCCAACACTCCCCATAGGCATTAACCATGATGGTAGGAAAATGAAAAGTGTCTGATAGGTATCTGTGATCTGCTTAGGCTCGGCAAACATCAATGACAGGAGCATGCTGGGAAAGAGAGACAGTGAAATGGCAGTGGTCGTTGAAGACACAGAATTCCAGCCCTCTGTCATGGATGGAGAGAGTTATCAGGCTGGCAGGTTCGCCCTGTCTCTACGGGAGGAATGCTTCAGGTCTGATTTTCTGTTACACGTGAGCGACATGACAACAGGATTTCCATTTGCAGTGGGAGGATTTATAATGCATTGGATGAATCTCTCAAAGAAGAAATACACCTATAGACATATTAACATATATTTACACACTAAAATAGCAGTTTAAATGACTAAATACACAGTGTGAAAACACATATTTTTAATATATATATATTTTTTAGCATTTTTGAAAAATCAGAATTTTTTTAAATCTGTAAATATTTGTAACTAATACCTAAAATCAGGTTAAAAAAATCAAATATAAAGTTTTTATTATATGATATGAACTATATTAAATACTAGTTCAAAAGGTGTTGTTTGGCGTATGAAATCAATCTCTCGTTTCAGGCTTGTTCTTGGCTTGATGGAAGGCGATATAGACATCAGTGACCCCATCAGTGACCGATTCTACAAGGAAATCTGGATGGTGACAGCAGCCAAGAACGCCAGTGTGTATGACAAGGTAAATAAGTCACTTAGAAACGGTAAGAGCCACAGAGGGAGCACAGCACTGACCTATCCCACCGCACACTCTAAATGGCCTTTGATTTATTTTTAGAAAAGAGCTTCCTTTTATCACTGATCTTAGAAATGTGATTAACCGGCTCAGTCAATAGAGCCGGATGTTTACTTGTGGTCCGATTCTTCATTTTTGCCTTGTCTTTGAAATGCTTCAACAATCCAATATTAGATAAATAAAACAGTAGGTCGCCGTCTCTGACTATCTGTGCAGGTCTTCAGATGTTTGCCCACTGATGCAGTCCTGAACTATAAGATCCTGAAGGACTACATGTCACGTCCGTGCATGGCTGCTGAGGACCCTGTGCAGGCCTGCACTGAACTGAAGAAGATACGAGGCTTTCTGGTCCAATTTCCCTTGTACTTTCTGTCTGAGGAGAACCTTTTTCCTTCCTTTAACTCTAAAGAGGGAATTATGCCCATCGAGCTGTGGACATAGACACTTTGAAACTTTGCAATGGCTGCCCTCTCTTTTGATGCTCGTCATCTAATGATGCTATACGTGCTGTCAGGAGCATGCATACTTTAGTAGAGCAAAAAACTACCTCTGAGCTATCCATAGACGCTAGCTTTACGTGTTGCTGTCTTAGCGCGCCTAAACCTTCCTTCTTCTGCTGTATATTTGTCCATCGTCGCTGCAGGTTTATAACCGAACTCTCTTAATGAAATATACATGGACACTGCAGCTGTTGTAAATAATTAACTTTGTTCTTCCAATAATTGTTTCTTTATAAGCGCATAATTCTTTTCAGTTGTTCCTGAAAATACAGGCGAAAATGGTTAAAAAAACACAACACAAGCACTTCAGGTAATATCACAGTGACTTTAAATTTAAAAGCACGCAATAACCTGCTGCAATTTTCATTTTTACAAAATATATTAAGTACATTCTTTCAATATATTCTTTCAATTCATCTTATAACTTACATATGCATCTTTATTATAATACTTAAACATGGAAAAGTCACGGTCACATAGACGCATATAATATGGTTACATTAACGGTCTTGCCATTGTGTCTGTAAGTGTAAGCCCACAGTTTTACAACGCAAGATAATTATGGACCTTACAAACTCTCATGTAATGAAGACGAATTATGGTGGCACAAAGACAAACATAGAGAACGCTATGGCTTTGGTTAGGTGCATCACATTAAGCATGTGCATTTACCTAACCATTATATCTAGATTTCCGATTTTTAGCCTCTTGTATTACATTACATAAACTTCCTGAGGACACATTTTTGCTGCTCTTTCATCATACATTTTTCTCATTGAAAAAATAATGCTCACTGAGAATTTTCCAACACAGCAGAGTGAGCTTTAACATGGTTAAAACCGGTATTAATGTTTTTGAATGAGCAAAAAGTGGCTTGAACAGTTGCAGGTGGTGCTTTAAGCAGCGTAGAAACACCTACATGAAGCTAATACAAAGGATCTCAGCTTCCGCTAAGAAGCGAATACAAAAGATTTAGCCCAATGATCCGAGGAAAATCTGGAAAATTAATAAGCAGTTTTGCTTCAAATATCAATGAGGTCATCGCCGCTTTCATCACTTTCCACTGTCAGTTGACGGGTCCACCATTTTTTGACTTCAGACCCTGAGGAGGCCTCGTCACTCACAGGGTTCATCTTACACACCATGGACTTCACACTCGTGCGCCCTACGGGAGAAACACAAGACAGTGATGTGAGTCACGGGTTAACCAGCCACACACACACACACACAAGTCAATGTGCAGAATACTAAATACATGAATAATAAACAATAAACAAGTCTCAAACACATTCAAAGAAACATGGGAAGCAGGGGCTAAAACTAACTTTTTGCCGCATCTGCCAATGGGTGGCCATAAATATATTTTTTTTACCAGCCATGAAGCATAGATTAAAGGGATAGTTCACCCAAAAATTAATTCAAGTTCTTCCAAACCTGGTTCTTTGTTCTGTTGAACACAAAATAAGATATTCTTTTGTTGACGATAGCCATTGACTTCCATAGTATTTTTTTTTCCTACTATGGATGTCAATGGCTACCGTCAACTGTCTGGTTAAAGGCATTCTTCAAAATATTTTTGTGTTCAACACAAGAAAGAAACTCAAACGGGTTTGGAACAACTTGAGGCTGAGTAAATGATCACAAAATGTTCATTTTTGGGTGAACTATCCCTTCAATCCTTATTAAAGTTATTCAGTCAAGAGCAGTGAGTGTTTTTTCTTAGTCCTTTGTTTGACTCAAATTAAAATCACAGACAGCAGCAGGAATATAAGGCTTCTGTTACCTTAAGAGTGAATGTATGGATCCAATATACTGATACACGTGTTTTCTTTCTCAACGGTTTACTTTCACTTAAGACATAGCTGACTATTGCCACGTTCTAGGCAACCCGTAGAAAAGTGCACGGGTTTGACTGCTGTTCCAGTGACTTCCCACCCGTGAACTCGTACTAGATCGATGTACTCAGAGGTTAAATTGGGCCGGAGCACACCGGAGCGCAGCTCCGCCTCCTCAGGTCCACAACACACCCTGCTGGAGCTCAGCTCCGTCTCCTTCAGCACGAAATATTGTTATTAGACTTTAATTATTGTTCGTCTCCTGGCAAATACAGGCTGCATGGAATTATCAGATGCCATAATGCATTAATCGCTGCGTTCTCTGGTTCAGCACCCACAGCCATCAGGGTAAAACCGTCACAATTCTAACAGTGAGTTACCATGGAAATCCGCGAACGGCTGGAGCAGCGGTCGGGAACCTCTCTCACACTTTACCAACATATCTAACATTTACTAACATGATCGATAAAAAGATTAGACACACGCATCAACAGAGATCCGTTCTCTGCAGAAAAAAGCAGCCAATTACAATTCCCTTGTTGTACAGCCTACTGAAGTTAATGACAAGTTTATCATAATAATATTCAAGTTGTGTGTTCAGTGCTGTTCGCGAGTGTCATGATAAAATATATAATAATAGCATGATAAGTCACGAAAGACAACTGAATTACTGACAGGATGCTGTGCGCGCGCTCCGAGCGCAACACAGACAAACGGACAAGCATTCTAGCCTTTGTCTTCAGTTGCGCGCCTAAACGGCCAAATAAACACAGAAATATGTCAAAAGTATTCGAGTATTCACATAAACATAGTAGATGTAAGCACTGTGGGCGTTCACACACACGAAGAGGATTCATACTCATCAGTTGGTCAACCTCACAGTGAAAGCCCTGCACAATTAATTCCATATTGCAACTTATTTATTGTTTGCTGCATAATTGTTTATTTTAGTTATGGACCTAATAATTACTACTGTTGACATTTTATTGAAAAAAAAAAAAAAAAAAGCTTTTTAATTATAATTTTATATAATTTTTAACTGTGGCTCTTTTAGAAAAATGCATTTACCAAAAATGAAAAAAAAAAAAAAATGCCTCTTTGGTCAAAAAAAGTTCCCAATCCTTTTCAGGGACACAGACGAAAATGAAAAGACTACAGTCAGAGCTCATCTTTAGGGGGGTATTGTCAAATAATCTACTGCCCACTGACATGGTTTTGAAAGCTATTTATTATAAATTTTTTGGCCTTCAAACTTATTAAAAATGCACATAATGTAGATCAGAAAAATCAAAATTTTCTCGGGGGAGCATTCCCCCGAATGCCCCTAACTAGCTCAAATTTGGGACTTCACTGATTTTAAAAACCCTGCTTATGGCCCTAAGTGAACTGTAAAGTATTTCTCTTTGTTTGAATAACTAGTCAACCCTAACTTACACAGTAATACTGGAAAAAGAGCCCCTTTGGTGTAAAAACACATTAAGTCTTTTTCCGGCGCGATTTTGAATAACCATTCACCATAAATAAGGTCTCCCCCTCCCTACAAAAGCCAATTTAACCACTGGATGTACTCCCAGTTACGCACTCTGACGTCACATATCCCGCAAAACAACAATGGCAGCCCCAACGGTTGTGTAAAATAAAAAGTATAACAGCTTATCTTGCCTTATGCACCGTTTTTCTCCTCCGTTTCCCCCAAATAAGCAAGGAGTAAGCACCTTTGGAGCTGGAAATGATTGTAAATGAGCAAAAGCCCCATACGGTCCGCCATGCTTTGTTTACCTAGCTTTATCTAGCTACCACAATTCCTTGTGCTCAGGCAGTTTGCCGTGACTTTGCCTGGAACACTACAAAGTCGTGAGTCTTGGTTTGAAGTTGTAACTTATGGGCTCAAAAACCTGCCTGGAACGCAGCATATGTTTCCCAAGGATATTTGCCAAGATTTGCATTTTGACGATTTTGTTTAATTATGTCTGTTTATGTGCAAGATGTGAAAGAGAGCTTGAACACAAAATTCCCACAGAAAAAAATAAGTGAGTTCCCTTTTGTGTCTTCTTGCGCTTTTGTGACAACTGACCCCGTCATCTGTCCTGAGCGTCGTTCACGTTTGTTCACGTTCATGTTCTCCCAACATCGCATTGTTAGAATTCATAAAAAAGTTACCGGCGATTGACACTGTATCATATACTCGCTAACACCAATTTTTTGTGTTAATTTTAGGCCCTGATGGGAAGACATTTGATAAATTGTTTATACCAAACATTTGGTATAATAACGAACAAATATATTTTTGCCCGTAATTGTCATTGTTATATATCTATATTAAAGCTGCAGTCCGTAACTTTTTGCGCTCTTGCGGTTAATAAGCAGAACTGCATGCATTGCGGAAGAACATTGCAGCCGGAGCTACTTCTCTTCTGTTTATGTCTATGGCGAGTCACGCAGGAACTGTGCTCCTCCGCAGCGGTTCCTACCATTCCGGCCTGAAATAGTCCCAATATAAACTCTTATTATAAGTGTACCATAATGATTCACGGTAAATGGATTCATGTTGTACATTCTCATTATATAATTTTTGTAAATCTTGAACACAAAAAAGTTACGGACAGCAGCTTTAAATAATTTAACTTATAATGTATATTTAAAGGTCCAGTTTTTCCAGTTTTTTTGAAGCTTTGATTGTGTTTACAGTGTGCAATATAACATGTGTTCATGTTTCGTGTGTAAAAAACGCCTCGATTTCTTTTTTCTATGAAGTCCCTCCTTCAGAAATACGTAACGAGTTCTGATTGTGCCAGCGGTTCCCGTGTTGTGATTCGACAGCAGCTTAGCGCACGTTGCCCGGAAAGGTCACGCCTCTTACCATAACGGGGAGATGCATGCGCTCAAAGTACAGCGTCCCTGAAGGCCAAATAAAGGTGATTTGACTCCGGGTTGAAAATAACAGCGTCTGGACAACATGGCGACAAACACACTCTACGAACGCAACACTTCCTCTTCTCCACGTGGGAGAGCAACAAGACCACGCCCCCTTTTTTGCGTATTCTTGGGGGGGGGAGGTTAGTCAACAAACTGTTCTATTGACGTCATTAAAGCAGGAAGTACAGGAATGTAGTCCAAACCGGCCGTTCGCTGTAGGCTTTGAACGGGAACTTCTGTTAAATAAC
Source organism: Gobio gobio (assembly GCF_949357685.1). Lineage (NCBI taxonomy): Eukaryota > Metazoa > Chordata > Actinopteri > Cypriniformes > Gobionidae > Gobio > Gobio gobio. Next base: position 38,189,397 of record NC_137103.1, read on the forward strand.
ATATCTCGCTTGGCATTGAACTTTGAGCTTTATAACTTTACAGGTATTATTTATGCTCTAACAGCAACATTACACACTAACTAAAGTTTGAAAAATGGGATCACGAAGAACAGGACCGTTAAAATATAATTAAGTAAAATATACTGTATATTTGCGCACTGATATAATAATTGTTATTTTTACATTATGAACAATATGTTTTATATTTGCTGCAATTTTCATTTTTACTAAATATATTAAGTACATTATTTCAATATATTATATAAATTATTCTTATAACTTAAGACTCATAAAATGGTTACATTAACTGTCTTGTCATAATGTCTGCAAGTGTTTTTTTATGATTATGTTATTTTCCTCATTTGCATGTGTAATGGTGAAAGTATACAAAGTTTGGTATAGACCTGCAGGCAGTCGCCACTGTCCCAGCTTTCTCTGGGGACGGTCGGCGGAGTCCTGTCGGTAGCCGCTGCGGTCTGACAGGGTGGGACTCAGTAATGTTTGCAGGCCGCTGTTCTGCTGGGTCAGAACCAGGAAAATCATTTCATTAGAATGAAGACTCACGACACACAAAAGCTTTAAAGAATAGACTCTAGTACAGTTACCTCTGGCTGAGTGGGATTGTCCTGGTTATGTGCGTTGGTGTCCTCGCTGGGGACGGTGGTCTCAATGCTGGGAGGGTTGAGCAGGCGTCGGAGATCCTGCTGTTGGCTCTCTCTCAGACTGAGAATGATGCTACATGACTGCTGCTGTTTCTGAAGAAGGAAGGTGGTGTCAGCATGTGTAATATCAGGATCTATCGCAGTGCCAGTATGCTGATATGGGACTAATTGCACAATGACAATAAAAGCAATTGAACTGAATATAAGCAGTTGCATCAGTGATCCTATCAGTGGATCTGTGTGAGTTTTATAGCTTCATTTCAAATCAGATTTCTTTGTGAATCAAAGATATCAAAGTCCCTTTCAAGAAAAGTCAGTTCACTCTGTGGCTATATATGCAATGCCTCCAGGCAGCTATTTTGGGCTTGGCTTATCTTAGTGAATGAGGAAATACAGAAATCTCAAAAACTGCTCGAAAAACTCTTTCTGTCCAAGCGAAAAGCAGCAAAATCTGTCCAATTATTTGGCAGAATAACGGTCCAACAGAACTTATTCTGCCATATTATAAATTGCATTTTCTCCCATTCAGAGTAATATGAAAGAACAGTGTATGTATATATATACATACAGTGTTTGGTTATATTTACAGCTGAACAAGAAAATAAAGCTGCAAAAAGGTACCTGGGTGAGTTTTACGTAAAAAAAAGTGGCATTATATGTTGAACTGTGGTATTAGATTTACATAACATACATGGTTGCCAGCAGCCACATCACCCTGTTGCCCAAGACTGGTTTCCCACCGAAGCTAAGCAGGGCTGAGCCTGGTTAGTACCTGGATGGGAGACCTCCTGGGAAAACTAGGAAGCTGGTGTTAGTGAGACCAGCAGGGGGTGCTCACCCTGTGGTCTGTGTGGGTCCTAACACCCCAGTATAGTGATGTGGACACTATACTGTAACAAGCACCATCCTTTGGATGAGACGTTAAACCGAGGTCCTGACTCTCTGTGGTCATTAAAAATCCCATGGCACTTCTCGTAAAAGAGTAGGGGTGTAACCTCTGTGTCCTGGCCAAATTCCCTCCATTGGCCCTTACCAAAGATGCCTCCTAATAATCCCCATCCATTGAATTGGCTCTATCACCCTCTCTCCTCTCCACCTATAACTGGTGTCTGGTGAGTGCACTGGTGCCATTGTACTGTGGCTGCCGTCGCATCATCCAAGTGGATGTTGCACACTGGTGGTGGTGATTGAGGAGAGACCCCTGACATAGTTGTAAAGCGCTTTGGGTGTACAGTAGATATGAAAGCGCTATCTAAATGCCTCATTAATTCATTCATAAATATATAATGAATTCCCAAACTGACTGTTCAGGTCCCACTGCAAAAAATCGGATAAATATCAGATTTATTTCCACATTTAAGTGGACCACATTGGAATTGACAATGTCAGAATCAATGTGAAATCAGATTTGGGCCACCTTGAGATGTAGAGTGAATGTCAGTTATTGAGTTATTGTTAAACCACTGAACTGTTTCAGTTCAGTAGGGTAAATGTCATGACTCTCAGGAGTGTGAGACCCATGGTGTTTGTGTGGACTCACGGCTCTTATGCGTTTCAGGCACTTCTTTAACCACATGCGGATGGTTTGTTTGGCCACCTCCTCCTCTATAGTGTATTCAAGCTGCTCTCGTGCCAACAGCTCCTCCAGCTGAAGACTCTTCCGGATATCAACCGAGCGGTACGACAACATGCTGAAACATACACGATTAACGACTTCATTCAGGCTACAGAACAAGCTTAGAGAATAATATCAAGAACAGAATAGCAATTAATTGACCCTTTCAGGTTTTGTTCTTTTTGGGCTGGGGAAGAAGATTAGAGTTTTGATAATAATTCTATTCTAAAATAGGCCATTTTCATTTGTCATTATATAAACCCTTTGTGTTTTAGCAAAAAATGTGCTATAATAAATACCACAGTTCGTTCTAACCTCAGTACATCATGGAAGGTGACATCTCCTCCGTTGTGCAGACGCTCCATCTCGTAACACATGTGTTTGAAGAGAAGCTTATCTTTGTCCAGGTCAACTTCCAGACGACCTCTCAGCAGACGGAGCAGAAACTTGACCCGAGAGGTTGGAATCACTCCCTGCATCAAAATCATCCAGATCTATTGCTGATGTTGGTTACTTATCATAACAGTAAATACCTGCTCAAACACTAAGCTAAGCACTGTAAGAAAATTCTCAGATCATCGCTCTGTTCATAGTGGGCTGCCTATCTAGACAGTATTTCAAGGTATCAAAGGCATGTTGCTTTTATTAAATTCTAAAGAAGCATAATGTGTATCCTTAGCAGAGCAGGCAATCCCAGAGTGCTTTGTGATTAACTATGAATGGTGGAAATATTTACTATAAATATTACCAACATAGTGTAATCTAAATAAAGTCCATTTTGTAAATGAATTGTATACACAGTGTAATTTTATGCATATTAGAGCATTGCACAATTAGCTTACCAACATGCCAATGGCAAACTCTAGTGGAAAATAGTCCGAAATAGATTTGGACGACCAAAATCAGTTGACATTTAATTAGCACTTCTATGATGATGCAATTTGACTGTGTCAGTGTGCTAACAGGTAAACATGTCAGACACCTGACATGACCAAAAAGGACGCTAGAGTAGCAATAATGTAAAATCTGTTTGGCTGAAATATCAAGAGGCGGGTGGCTTGTTTTCAAAGAACTTTACTATGACTGGTTTAATTTATCACCTGACAAAAAGACATCCTTGTATAAGAATAAAAAGTTATTAAAAACTTAATTGCCAAACCTTAATTTCCGTTTCGGTAAAATGAATTGCAGTGCATTGCTAGTAAAAACTCGTTGCTGCCTATGCAGCTGTTGAAATCAGCTTTGTGAGGTTCCATCACAGTCAGGATGACACTGAAGCAGATCACTGGATTTCGGACCAACGCTCATGTCTCTAATTATGGACCTAGTCCTTCCTGTGCTCAGCTGTTACAGTCTTACGGTTTTAAGTGTTTCTAGCTGATCCCAGCACTGCTGGTTGACTCATTAAGGCCAGAAAATGACTGGTATGCCTCATTTAACTCATATACATGAGCAGATATTACTAATCCTACGGGGGGAGGTCAAATCTGCACACACTTCTCTCTGCTGCTCTCAATAAGGCTGTTTCCACCTAATGAAGATGACAGCTCAACACCTCTCACTATCTGTGACAGGCAGTAATAACCTCCAATTACTCTGGAGGTGAGAATGTCGATGCGTGTGATTCATTCATTTGCAGCTTCAGAGTCGGTGCGGAGAGCACACATGGGTATTAACTCAAAATCATCCCCGCTGACAGTCACTGATCACAGGCACGTCCCCTCCTCCTCCTCCTCACCTCCCGCTTGTCATCCACCATGTTCCAAATGATCTGGAAGTGACGCAGGTCGTTGTAGCTTAGCAACTGGTCCTCCTCGGTAGAGTAGAACAAAGAGAAATTCTCCACAATGATAGCTGAGGGGGAGATAAAGTGATTAGGGTTGGGTTAGCTTTACGCTAGGCTCTCAGTGCTTGAGTATAAGGTTGAAAACACTCTAAAGAAGTAAGATGAATACTTGGTTAATGCATTGCAAGCACGTGGTCTTGTTGTGTTCTTGCATTTTTGTGGTGGTAATAAACCTCAAGGGGATAATAGAGTTACAGTACCTTCAAATGTCTCTATTAAATTGTCAAGCTATAACATGTTGACAGTTAATGCTAATGCCTACTATAGCACCCCTTGGGGCAATGCTGGGAATGCAACGCACTAACGCATTGAGTGACACATTTCAGAGCATAAATTTGAGTCATACAATCACTGTGCAGCAGAGAGTGTTTCAGGCCTCACCCAACTGAAAAGACCAGCTGAGACTATTTTGCTGGTTTAAGCTAGTTACTGCAGGTTTGGAGTTGGTCTAGCTAGTGGATCATAATAACCATGGAAGTCTTGCTAGCAGGATTGGGCAAACTACCATTCAAACCCATTTACACTACCATTCAAAAGTTTGGGGCTGGTAAGATTTAAAACAATGAGAAGTCTCTTCTCACCAAGGCTGCATTTATTTGATAGAAATACAGTAAAAATAGTAATATTTTAAAATCGTATTGTAATTTTAAACTGGTGAACTGTTTTCTGTTATTTTAAAATGTAATTTATTCCTGTGTTGACAAAGCTGAATGTTCAGCATCATTACTCCAGTCTTTAGTGTCACATGACCCTTTAGAAATCATTCTAATATACTGACTTGGTGTTAAATAAACAATTCTTAGTATTATCACAATGGTTGTGCTGCTTAATATTTTGAAAACTATAATACTTTGATGAATAGAAAGTTCAAAAGAACTGTATTTATTTGACATATAAAGCTTTTGTAAGTAGCCTATTTACTGTCATTTTTGATCATTTTACTCAAACCTAAGTATTCATATCTTTCAAGATATCATACTGACCCCAAACTTTTAAATAGTAAAAGTTGACCAGACCCCAAAAAAATGGAACGATAGAAAGAGAATTTACAACATTTCCACAACTTTAAAAAAAATTGTAAAACAAATCTCAAGTTCTATTCGTTTTTATCCAACTTCCTTAAATTCAAACTGCTATTCTGTACCCTGTTTGCTACATCACTTCAAACTGGAATAAGACGTTTTCAAATCAACTTTGATTGCTGCACAAGTCACCTTGCTATTTAAGCAGTCTGGTGTGAACACCAGCACACCACAACATATGCTGGTTACCAGAAAGCATGCACATCTGTATAGTCTATAAACCAAGAGCAATAGACTGAATAAAATGGCTTTGACCCAAAGTTATTCAAAGCCTCTTTCATATTCAGTAGTGACTAGTGCTGAGCTATGAGAGAAAGTCTTTCAGAGGGAGGAATCTCTCTGTTCTGGGAAAAAAGAGACAATAAACATAAAAGGACGTCAGGAAGAATAATAAGCAATGATATTGTATTTCATGAGCTAGTTTAGCTAGCGTCTAAAGCAGGAGGAAATTAGATGGCACCCTGGGAGATGGAACAGGATATTGTGTTGGCGGTCAGGGGAAAGAGGTGCTTACCTACGAGCAGGTTGAGCATGATGTAAGCAATGATGACATAGAAGGAGCAAAAGTAAATGAGGGCACCAGCATAGTTTCCGCAGTCCGTCTCCCAGTAGCGATGTTTGTCCGGGGTGCAGAACGGCGCCTGAACCTGGGTAACAAGGCAGACAAACAAACATAATCAGCACATGGGGCTCGCAGCTGATGTATTTTGATTTAAATAAATCATTCAGAAGTGTGTCGAATGAAACCAGATGCTGTAGTTATATTTGCAATTCTATTTTATACATTTAACTGATTTGTTTAATGCTTTTTAATGATTTACACAGCAAGCACGCTTGCTTGCGGGCAAAACGGGGCTGCCATCCAATCTCTTACCATGCAGTCATGCATGATCTTATTCCAGTCTTCACCTGTGACTATTCGAAACAGTACAGTGATGGCTTTCCCCGCGGTGGAGAAGTTTGCGTGCCTGTTGGCGAGAGAGGAAAAGGTAACAGCTCATGCAGAGTCACTTCCTCTCATGCTGTCAGCTTCACCTGAAAATTGATTCTTCCAAATGCAAGTAGGGCATTCGAGCAAAACATTTAGACAACACCAATTATATCAGAGCTGTGTGTAGTAGTACATGTGTTACAAATCTCGCCTCTGGTACGCTGACACAGTTAAATCATTGCTTCCATGTGTCATAAGACGGCTCACCTGTTGATGTTCTCGCCATATTTGACAGTGCCGAAAAGGACGACGCCAGCGAAAGCGTAGCACAGCAACAGCAAGAACATGCCCACGATAATAAAGAAACTCTTGTACATGCTGACGACCACAGTTAGCAAAAGCATCTTTAACGTCACCTGTAAATACAAGACAGCTCAGTGGTGGAGGAAATGCACTGTAGTGGACAAGGGAAAATAATTGTCATGTTATGTTGCATATTTTTACAAGCATAATCAATTATGCACACTCACATGCTTCCCACATATGGTGAAAAACCTGAATACAATCACACATGTGCCCATCATGTATGTGTAAGCATTCTAAAGAAAGAGAAATTCAAGTCATTTATTTGTAATATAACACACATTTAAAGTCAACACAGGTTGAGTCAAAGTGCTATACTGTACATCACAAAACAAAAATCATGATTATTTATTCAAATAATTGTAATCATATTTAAATCATAATAATTGTATAACAGGTTTTCTACTGTTCAAACAACAGTGCCTTTTTGGTCTGACACTAAAATTCCAATTAATTTGGTATCGGAGTTTACTAGAAATTATTTAACCTTTTGCATAACAATTGAATACGTACACACAATAATTTTTATTTGAGCAAATTTTATATTCATAAATGTACACTCACCTAAAGGATTATTAGGAACACCTGTTCAATTTCTCATTAATGCAATTATCTAATCAACCAATCACATGGCAGTTGCTTCAATGCATTTAGGGGTGTGGTCCTGGTCAAGACAATCTCCTGAACTCCAAACTGAATGTCAGAATGGGAAAGAAAGGTGATTTAAGCAATTTTGAGCGTGGCATGGTTGTTGGTGCCAGACGGGCCGGTCTGAGTATTTCACAATCTGCTCAGTTACTGGGATTTCCACGCACAACCATTTCTAGGGTTTACAAAGAATGGTGTGAAAAGGGAAAAACATTCAGTATGCAGCAGTCCTGTGGGCGAAAATGCCTTGTTGATGCTAGAGGTCAGAGGATAATGCGCCGACTGATTCAAGCTGATAGAAGAGCAACTTTGACTGAAATAACCACTCGTTACATCTGAGGTATGCAGCAAAGCATTTGTGAAGCCACAACACGCACAACCTTGAGGCGGATGGGCTACAACAGCAGAAGACCCCACCGGGTACCACTCATCTCCACTACAAATAGGAAAAAGAGGCTACAATTTGCACGAGCTCACCAAAATTGGACAGTTGAAGACTGGGAAAATGTTGCCTGGTCTGATGAGTCTCGATTTCTGTTGAGACATTCAGATGGTAGAGACAGAATTTGGCGTAAATAGAATGAGAACATGGATCCATCATGCCTTGTTACCACTGTTCAGGCTGGTGCTGGTGGTGGTGGTGTAATGGTGTGGGGGATGTTTTCTTGGCACACTTTAGGCCCCTTAGTGCCAATTGGGCATCGATTAAATGCCACGTCCTACCTGAGCATTGTTTCTGACCATGTCCATCCCTTTATGACCACCATGTACCCATCCTCTGATGGCTACTTCCAGCAGGATAATGCACCATGTCACAAAGCTCGAATCATTTCAAATTGGTTTCTTGAACATGACAATGAGTTCAGTCACCAGATCTCAACCCAATAGAGCATCTTTGGGATGTGGTGGAACGGGAGCTTCGTGCCCTGGATGTGCATCCCACAAATCTCCATCAACTGCAAGATGCTATCCTATCAATATGGGCCAACATTTCTAAAGAATGCTTTCAGCACCTTGTTGAATCAATGCCACATAGAATTAAGGCAGTTAAGGCGAAAGGGGGTCAAACACAGTATTAGTATGATGTTCCTTATAATCCTTTAGGTGAGTGTAAGTGCCTTAAAAAAAGCAATTGTTTTCTTTTTTTCATTACAATTAAGTTTTAATATGAGTTTTATAAAAATGAAAAGAAGAGGAATATTGTTTCCCTTAAAGGGGAACTATTATGTCCCTTTTTAATAGATCTCTGATGTCTCTGGTGTGTATGTGGTTTTAGCTCAAAAAATTACCCCACAGATAATTTTTTATAGCATGTTAAAATTGCCACTTTTTGGAGGTGAGCAAAAATCAGCAGGGCCTGGCGCCGTTTTTGTGTGTCCCTTTAAACGCAAGTGAGCTGGTGCTCTCGGCCCCCTTTCAAGAAGAGGGCGGAGCTTCAATAGCTCATGCTCTGGCAACAACAAAACAGGACACTCTCACGCACTGAAAATGTCAGAAACTGTCAGTAGCGGTGTTTAGCCTTATATGTTCGAACTGGAGTTGGACAATGATGGAGAGACTCAAGAAGAAGTGACAACAGGACGTTTATGAATGGTTAATTGATGAATTTATGTAGCTGATGTGGAGTTTACTATCTTCAAAGTCACTGATTAGCATGTTCCATCATGATAATCTATAAATCGCTGTACATGTGTGCTCATGTGACAACTGTTGTAAGATGCCTACAGAGCCAAAAAAAATGTGCTGCATGGAGATCAGGTTTAGTTTAGTTTAATTACGGTTATAATTTATCTTGTTATCTTGCTTTTATAACATGTTATTGCATTTGTGTTATGTACTGTATTGTAACAAAGGTGAAAAGACGGATGTGACAGCTTGAGCAGAGTCCCAAATGTATGATTAACCATCCAGGACTGGAGACTGTTTGTTTAAATGTGCATTCTCTTCAGAATGCATGTAACATTTGGCGCAGACAATGTACAACTCCAGCTGCTACAGCGAGGACACAGAAATGGAGGACTTTGTGCTTTTCACTCAAGGCTGTCTATGCTAATTGGGGAGATCTTCACCGGCTCTGGGTGTGGGCAATGACGTTGTTGTAAGGGGGAATCTGAATCAGCTCGTTTGAAGAGACTGCTTTTGATCTATGGGAATTATAAAAAAAATGAGTGAGTGGATTTTTACCATTATAGGCTGGTTGTTCTCACACACTGCGGACATATATCAGTGTTCAAACATCTTATAAAAGTGAATTTTGCATAATAGGTCCCCTTTAGGACATATAATTGATCAGAAGACCCCACTATATATGCTCTTGTGCAAGATATGTAAAAAAAAGAAAAGAAACTTAAATAAAAGGTAAAAGGTGCCAATAAAATCCCTTTTCTGAAAATGCATGATATTTTAGCGTGTACCAGTAAAGCAAAGTGCAAAATGATCCATATGACTCCCAGGGATGTGACCAGTAGGTCATATCTGTTTCTCCTGCTCTGCCAGTATCCAGCTGGTGACATAGCTATCAGCTTCATAGTCACCTGCAGCAGAGGAAATGTAGTTATGTCATGACCGTACAATACTTCCAAAAGACCTCATGAACTGCAAAGCCTCTGGTGAATTTTAAAACTTTTTTTTTTTTTGTGGCTGCCAAAAAATCTTGCTTGGGCTGACTCATGAAAGAATAGGAAATAGACTTTAAAATGTACTGTAACATCTTTACCTCCAGGACGAAAATGAAAGTGAAAACCACAGACATTGTGGCCAAGGGAAAAGTAACCGGGTCGAGTTCATCCCACTGTAACACATACACAAAAATGAATTTATGTTCGTGCTAAGATACAACAAAAGTGTGTTTTTGTTCCTGTAACCCTCCTCACCTTAACAGACAGAAGGACAGACTGTGCTAACACCAGCACTGCGATACCTCGCTTGAAAAAAGGATGCTGGGTGATGTCGTACATTTTTGCACGGAATCCACCGTTTTCTGCAAATGCAAGAGAAGAAATGTCAGTTTTGAAAGAACAGAAAATGAGGGCTTTTCGGAATGATTCGATACTGTGGTTATAAAACAAAGACCTGGTCAAAATTCCCTGACCTTCAGAATAATTTCTGTGCTCTCTTTCATCATCAGTTAAAGGACTCACTGAGAGAAAATTGTCTCAAATGTTCATTCAATGGCCTTGCTTTTACAGATCTGCCACATCATCGTTTTGCTGTCTTTTAGCTAAAGGTCACAAGGTCTGAGTGTCGTTCATCATGCACTGTAATCACAAGTTCATTTCAACAGCCAAAGAACGCAGACAGATTATTTGAAGCTGGTTTCAATAGAGTTGGAATTGATGTGGACTGCCGAGTGCTGACTAAGGTATTGATTTTTCTGTTATTACAGTGTGCAGACTACCTGGCAGGAAGCACAAAAGAAGCTCCGGCTACTGCCATCCACAGCATGCACTGAACATTATTGCAGCAGTATTATTTTACTATTATTTATATACTATTATAGCATTTATCACGATTTATGGTCTCTGACGCCCATACACTTTTAGGGCAGAAAAATAAAGAAGAAGAACCTTTGATGCTTGGACCCCTAAATATTATTATTTTATTATTATTATTATTATTATTATTATTATTAGTAGTAGTAGTAGTAGTGGTAGTAGTGGTAGTAGTAAGGATGTTTGCTTTTTGAGACTGCTAAAGACCACCTGAATATGTGGATGTTAATTATGCTTGATAGTGATAGAACAAGAAAAAAAGAAAGGAAGTAAACCATTATTCACATTTGAACACAGTTTGAGGGAGATTTAATTGTAGTAGGAAGGTTGTGTAACTTGCAGTGTGGCTTACAAAATGCATTTTGTTTGAACAAAATTAGATTTCAGTTATCAGTATTGAGGAAGCGCACGCTGCCTCCATGCTGATAGTGAAAAGCCATTGGTTCAGCCCATTGTTTACAAAGGCGGCATAGATGAACAATTCTATTGCAATTTACAAAGAACTGCCGCATGATTTTTCATTGGCTAAAATTATAATTGAACAAGTCAGACGTACTTAATGACTAGAAAAGAAAAGAAAAGTACTGAAAATCTGTCCATTGCAGCCTTTGGAGTTTGGTTCAAAACATATCAATCAAATATGTCAGTAGATTGTAGCATTTTTGTGTCTAATTGCCACATAAAATATGCCTGGATAATTGCCTACTATGATAATTGTGTTTATTCTTTCCTGCTGTTATGAAACATGTCTTTGAAGTGTCTGTTTCCAGGCGAGCCAACGGCAGTCAAACATAAAAACATAACGAGCTACCGCCGTCACCGCAGAGCCTACGACTGCCAAATCAATCAGTCAGTCAATCTACGGGAGACACAGGGAGAATCGCTCTTCTCTCTTTGGCTCTAAGGTGCCCACAGAGCCCAAAGTCATTCATGCTACAGGCAGCTATAACTTCTGACTCAGAAGTGGAGTGGTTATTATCAAGTGTGTGATTGCCTTGGGGGTGTACCCACCGCTGAAAGCTTAAATTTAGTTTGTTCTCTACTACGGCAGAAGAGAGCTGATTAAATGCTTCATGAAACACATGCAAAGCAGGGATGGCTCATTAGCCAGGAGAGGAAGAAAGGAAAATGGAGGGAGGGAAAAAAGAGAAAGAAAGAGATGAGAGATGGAGAGGCTGCTGCTGAATAATGCACTCGCTACTCTGGTGACGTTTATCTGCGCACCACTGAAATGTCGCTTTGTGGCTGTCTGACCATTTTGGAGGATTCAATGATACCTCAGTTACCTGCAGAACTCCCTTTGAAAGACGCTTTAGTTATCTTCAGATGTTTTTGATGGACAAAATATCGAACAGTCTGATGTAGTTTACACTTTAATGTAATTAAAATATGTGACCCGTGCTGGCAAAATGAGTTGTAATGCACACAGGATATTTTCGAGCTACAGACAAAACAAATGAAAAATGTTGATTTTGGTCGATTGTTAGGTTTTCACAAAAATTAGTTCATTAAGCCCTCGTCTAGCGATCCCAATGCTCCAAATAGCAATTAAACATCTAAAAGTATATTTATTTGTACGTTTTTGTAAATGAAAACGGTCTTACTCGCACTGACTGACAGATCCAACGTGTTTGCACAAAGATGCCTCAGACAGTGCTATATTCCGATACAGAATTACAGTATTTTAAAATATCTGTCTTGGCGAGTATTGACGCAAAATTATCTGTAATGTCTTATGTGAACATTTGGTTAACTGTTTGGGAAAAACATCTGTGTCACATTATTTTAGATCCGTGCGGTACAGTAGGTCTTAATATATTGGCTGTTTGTTTCATTAATGTTAATCAAACAATTATGGTATCATGGGGAAAAAAGTTGAAAATATATTTTTCCTACAGATATTTGGTGTTGACTTGGTGTGTCTAATTTGGTGTTATTACCAGGGATTTTAAGGTATGGTTGCTAGGTGATTTTGTTATGGAACCTTCAGACAACTTTAACTCGATTTTTAAGAGCAACTTTATGGTTGTGAACAAATAGACATTTTAATCGTGGAGACCTCCAGTGAGCACTTACCTGGACGTGGGGGGAGGTGGAGGGGCTGAGCAATCTTCAGACGACTTTTCAAATCTTCCCATCTCCTCTGATCCACAGTCAAAAGAGCAGTGCCCTAATCAAACACATTCAACACATCTGATCAGAGATCATCCAACAAACATAGCAACTAATCAGCTAACAGTAAGAAAACTGCCCTACCTTATTTTCATTAAAGTTGGCTATGACAACACCAACAAAAAGGGTGAGCCCAATCATACAGCCCAGGAACACAAAGACATGGATGTAGATGCCATGAATCTGAGACATTCGAAGGTCCTGATCAGTACAGTCCAGATCAATCAGTTTAGTAATATAGAGGTCACTGTCAAAAAAGGAACATACCGGTCCCACTCTGTGTATGATGACGTCTCTCACCTCCACCCAACCCTTCAGTGATAGCACCTCAAATAGAGCCAGCATGGCATTGCCCACATTATCGAAATTGAAGTTTCGAGGGTTTGCCCTAAAACAGCAGCACAAAAATGTATTGGGGTGAAAGATGAAACAGACATTTATTTGTTATATTCTGCCTAAAGCAATAACATTAAACCAAGCAATGCATTCAAAGGGCATTTTTGAAATGTGACTCTTACAAACAATATATTTTTGTCAACTGTTCTTCTGAGTTGGTTAAGGTCAAGAAACACAGATCAACACATTACAAAACAACAATTTCCCTTCTTGTAATCTTAGGTATTAAATGTACCAAAATGTGATGGTGTTTGTCTGTCTGTCTGCCTGCCTGCCTGTCTGCCTGTGTGTGTGTGTGTGTGTGTGTGTGTGTGTGTGTGTGTGTGTGTGTGTGTGTGTGTGTGTGTGTGTGTGTGTGTGTGTGAGAGAGAGAGAGAGAGAGAGAGAGAGAGAGAGAGAGAGAGAGAGAGGACTAAAGACATGTTGCTCTACAGGCTGAACACAAACACAATACCACAATACTTAGAGGATCAAATGCCTTGTTCTTTTCCTGTTACCATGCAAAGTGCTCAAAGATACAAGAGTCTCTCTCTCTCTCTCTCTCTCTCTCTCTCTCTCTCTCTCTCTCTCTCTCTCTCTCTCTCTCTCTCTCTCTCTCTCTCTCTCTCTCTCTCTCTCTCTCTTATTTAGCCTTAGCAGAAACCTTGCCTTGACCGTTCTAGAAGTGCTATGGGCCCATGGGTGGTGGTCTTTATTATTTAATATCTTACAAATAATTTGCCATTGTGTTGCCAAGAATCTCTAGAGCAATAATAGACTCATTGATGTGTGGGTGTATGATTGTGTGTTGTTTGTGTTTATGCCTTAGGGAAAGATATATCAGCCCCCTGTTTTGTGCCCACGAAAAACCGTACAACTGTACTGCAACACTGACTATTGCTTATGGGGAAAATACAAATGAAAGATTTAATGATGAAAATGTGGGGATGTTTATGCGATGAGAGCATTCATCATACTGGTTAGTGCTGTCAAAGATTACATGTTACAACAGGGATTTTTCAAAAAGACCTCAACACTGAAGGTGTGACAGGTTCGTTTTTGTTGAAGTATTCAGTGCTTTTAAAAGAAAATTAATTGAGTTTGTTGTGAAAAGCAAAAGTTGATATCAAAAAGTACATTTTATTTTGTGTTAATTGGATGCTAAATGTGAAAAATTTCTAAATAAAATCTGAACGGGCCCCTGCAAAAGTCACTGGCGGTTTCCAGGGCATTGCTGTGTGGTTGTTACGGTAGTTGCCACGACATTGCTATGCTATGATATGTTATTGTGTTCTGATTGGTAGCCAGGGCATTCCTATGAGGTTATTTTGTTCTGAGGAGTTGCTAAAGTGTCCTTGGGGTGAGGTATGGGGGAGGTGGGTGGTTGCCAGGGCTATTGCCATGCATTTGCTTAAGTGTTTTAAGTTGTTAAAAAAAACATATATATATACTGTATAAACATTCTTGTTCCGTTTCATACCAGACTCTAGGCACCCAGAATCCTGGTTTCTTCTCCCCTGGCCTGAGCTTTAAATTCAGATTTTTTGAAATGCTAACATTGATTCTAAAGATGCCGTGGCAGTCTTCTGAAAAAGTCCACAAAGTACAACATTTTAATGAAGTAAAGAAGAGCCTCCACTCTGAACACAGTTTGAAAAGTTGCAAGAATTTCCTCGTACCTTTCTGGAGATATGGGGATCATTACATTTGCAAGTTTTCCAGCGAAGAGTTGCACCCCAAAGGTTGCAAACACCAGCATTAGTGTCAGTAGAAGAATAGAGACCTGTTTGAGAAATCAATAATCCATTCTACAGCAAAATGGCTTTTCCACAAAATCTGGTCAGTCCATTACTCTCATATACAGTAACACTATAATAAGCTCACAGAAAAGTACCCAAGGGGAGCAAAGCTTTAATAAAGAAGGTCCATAAAGAAATCTCCAGGACAAATAATTCTGAGTTAATGCATTACATGCTACTACTGCAAAGAAGAGAGCAACTTGCCTTGCAATTAAAGGGGGCATACCACCACAAAATTAAAATAAAACACTTTGATGTTCTATGTAAACATACTCGAAGATTCAGAAACCAAAATATCATCTACTGAAACAAAGCTACAATAAAAGACATGGAAAACTTATGTAAAACTATAATGCTAAAACATAAATGTTAAAAGAACATAGTATGGCCATAATAAGCTAAAATTTTATCACAACCAATACATACAGTGGGGCAAAAAAGTATTTAGTCAGCCACCGTGCAAGTTCTCCCACTTAAAAATATGAGAGAGGCCTGTAATTCATAGGTACAATCATAGGTACACTTCAACTATGAGAGACAAAATGAGAAAATCACATTGTCTGATTTTAAAGAATTTATTTGCAAATTATGGTGGAAAATAAGTATTTGGTTACCTACAAAAAAGCAAGATTTCTGGCTCTCAGACCTGTAACATCTTCTTTAAGAGCTCCCCCTGTCCTCCACTCGTTACCTGTATTAAGGGCACCTGTTTGAACTTGTTATCAGTATAAAAGACACCTGTCCACAACCTCAAACAGTCAGACTCCAAACTCCACTATGGCCAAGACCAAAGAGCTGTCAAAGGACACCAGAAACAAAATTGTAGACCTGCACCAGGCTGGGAAGACTGAATCTGCAATAGGTAAGCAGCTTGGTGTGAAGAATCAACTTGTGGGAGCAATTATTAGAAAATGGAAGACATACAAGGCCATTGTACTTTTGAATTTTGATAATCTCCCTCGATCTGGGGCTCCGCGCAAGATCTCACCCCGTGGGGTCAAAATAACCACAAGAACGGTGAGCAAAAATCCCAGAACCACACAGGGGACCTAGTGAATGACCTGCAGAGAGCTGGGACCAAAGTAACAAAGGCTACCATCAGTAACACACTACGCAGCCAGGGACTCAAATGCTGCAGTGCCAGACGTGTCCCCCTGCTTAAGCCAGTACATGACTGAAGTTTGCTAGAGAGCATTTGGATGATCCAGAAGAGGATTGGGAGAATCTCATATGGTCAGATGAAACCAAAATATAAATTTTTGGTAAAAACTCAACATGTGTGTTTGGAGGAGAAAGAATGCTGAGTTGAATCCAAAGAACACAATACCTACTGTGAAGCATGGGGGTGGAAACATCATGCTTTGGGATTGTTTTTTCTGCAAAGGGACCAGACGACTGATCCGTGTAAAGGAAAGAATGAATGGGGCCATGTATCATGAGATTTTGAGTAAAAACCTCCTTCCATCAGCAAGGGCATTGAAGATGAAACGTGGCTGGGTCTTTCAGCATGACAATGATCCCAAACACACCGCCCGGGCAACGAAGGAGTGGCTTTGTAAGAAGCATTTCAAGGTCCTGGAGTGGCCTAGCCAGTCTCCAGATCTCAACCCCATAGAAATCTTTGGAGGGAGTTGAAAATCCATGTTGCCCAGCGACATCCCAAAACATCACTGCTCTAGAGGAAATCTGCATGGAGGAAATGGGCCAAACTACCAGCAACAATGTGTAAAACCTTGTTGAGACTTACAGAAAACGTTTGACCTCTGTCATTGCCAACAAAGGGTATATAACAAAGCACTGAGATGAACTTTTGTTATTAACCAAATACTTATTTTCCACCATAATTTGCAAATAAATTCTTTAAAAATCAGACAATGTGATTTTCTGGATTTTTTTTCTCATTCTGTCTCTCATAGTTGAAGTGTACCTATGATGAAAATTACAGGCCTCTCTCATCTTTTTAAGTGGGAGAACTTGCACAATTGGTGGCTGACAAAATACTTTTTTGCCCCACTGTATCTTAGTAGAATAAATAATCAAATAACCAGTCATCTCTGCTCTCTTTTTACTGAGCGACTATGGGCAGGAAGTGGACCTGTTTGCTCACTCACCAGGAAGATCTCTTTGAAACCCTTGAGGACTTCTCGAACCACTTTCCTCATTTGCGGCACCAGCTTAAAGATACGCAGTGGGCGTAGGCAGCGTAGCATCATGAGGAGCTGGGCACCAGACTCAGGAGGCACATTGTTTGGTAGCCAGCATAAAAAAATCAGACTGACCTACAGAGTGGGCAGAAAGATCAACTTAAAGGGCACATCTCTTCACTGATTCCTGATCTTGATTCTGCAGATGATTTTGCTATGGCACATTTATATTGCTTTATTAATATAAATGCAATGGAACAGTCAGAGGTGTAGGCTGTTATATTAAATGCAAACAATGTTTGTGTGAAACTGGCAGAATTCTTTTAAAATGAGTAAACAGGATGAAATTGAAGTGACTGGGGTCATTTAAATGAAGCACTGTTTAGGGTCATTAAAAAGTGATCTTCAGAGCCTCATTAGAGAAGTGAGTAATCCGATCAAAGGCTGCCATTCGCATGCATCGGAAAGTGGGATTTTCACAGGAGAGCAGCTGAGAATGGAGTTTTACTAAGTAGATGAAGATGTCCATGACGCCACCGAAGTCTCGGATGACTGCAGTGGGAGTGAAGAACAGACCATCTGCCATGATCTTCAGGTTCAGCTCAATGCTCATGAAGATGACGAAGACATATTCTCCGATCTGTAGGGAAAGGTGTGGTTTAGTATACAATACCATACAATGAAAATTAGTGGTGTTTCATGCGTTTCAGTGATTTTACCACAGGTATATGAGGTGTTCTTAGGCACAACGCAAGGTAAAATGCCTAAAGCCTGTGGTAAATTTCGACAACATAGAGCTTTGAGTGGCTTATTAATTTGTATTAGTTACATTTTATTGTCAATTATCAACAATTCTTCTGCAAAGTAATATAGTTTATCAGTCTAACAGTGCACTTTTTATGGTTGCTAAGCAATGTAGCAGCGTTAATAAAGAGCATATGGTTACAGGTGTGTGTTTTTCTGTATTTTATAGACATTGTGTTGGCAGTCACATTTTTATCTGTATTTTATCAAGGCAATGAAAAGAAATCATCTAATCAGACTTTCAATTCTGAGCAATCCATTTTGTAATACATTTTAACTGCAAAACAGTAACTATTAAAGTGAGCTTCTATGCGAAGGTGTAAATGTAACATAACCCTGTTGAAAAAAAACATCATATGCTGGTTAGGTGTGTTTTGAAGCATGGCAGCTGGTTTGAGTTGGTTTATGCTGGTCCTAAATTGGACATGAGCTGGTTTAAGCTGGTCCAGAGATGATTATAAGCTGGTCCTGAGCTGGAGCTAGTTTCTTAGGACCAGCACTTGACCACCTTAAACCAGCTCATGACCAGCTAAGGACCAGCTTAAACCAGCTGTCATACTTCAAAACATACCTAACCAGCATATGCTGTTTTTTTGTTTGTTTTTTCAAAAGGGACTACAACTATTGACAAGATTTTGGGGAACATAAACAAGCTCTACATTCAATTTGTAGCCAGCAGTCACAAATATTTCATCATAAAAATACTGTAACTATATGTCATAACATTTCCTTGTTTGTTGGCAACCTTGTTTGTTGGCAGTTTTTAACAATGGGAGTGTCGGGGCACAGAACTGAGGCCAGGATAAATATCTTTCAATTAAATATCTTTATCAGGTAAAGATTAGGTCATGATAGACAGTTGTCTAGTGGAATGTCAATCTACACAAAAGAGGTGTAGACAGAGAGACAGAAGACTTTCAAGAGAAGTAGGTAATTCAGTTAAATCTGAAAAAGTGTCATAAATGACAGCACAAAATCTTTGAAACAGAGGCACCATATAAACATTCACTTTCAAAGTCAACATAAGTAAATTCCAAAGTAACCTAAATCATGATCAAATGTCCTCAAAATTGTAAAATTAGTCGGAGTGGCAATCAAAAGTGCTGGACTGCAACAAAAACGAGACATGATGACCAGCCTTCAGGAAAGAGATGAGGAATATTTACAGGGTAAAAAAGTTAGTCGGATGTTTTGTGTGGGATAGAATGGTGACTGGTTGGGTTTAGAATACCTGCAGGGTAGGGACATGCATGACCCTAGTAAAAGGGGACTCAAACATCATGGAAATACAAGAGCAGATGGTGACCACGATCATCACCCAGTCCAGATAGGTTACCAAGCCCAGCAAATCACTGGAGAACACACACACATGCAAGGTTTAGTGCAGGTTGAATGCGCCAAAACATGGTTTTTCTACTCTGCATTTCTCCTACTCTTTTCATACATTCTGAGCTTATGTAACTGTATTAATTTTGCAGATCTTTGGAACTGGTGAAATCCTTCTTGGACAATGCAGCCGAAAAGTTTTCATCTAAATCCCACATTAACTCACCCTGGCATGTCTTACAGATCAAAACTTTACAAAGCTCATTGTCATATTGTATTTCTAGAATCAAAACAGACATATAAATTAAGGAATCTCCAGGAAACCCCAAAAATTTGAGGGGAAAAAATAAGAAATACAACCATTTAGACAATTAAGAACATTTCTTCTCCAAATTCTCATTACTGTAAAGCTTTCATATGTTTTTTGTACTTTTTTGTATTTTTCACTATTTCTAGATAAATTCTACCAGAATGTATTCACATTTGACAATTTAAATAATGTATAATTTCATATGCATTAAATTTAAGTAATGCAAGTGTATGTAAGTGTAAATGTAAATGTATGCTGCTATCATTTTTTATTCTGAACTTAACTACCTTTTCCTGTAAATATGAAAAAAAAACTTTGTGTATATTATCCAGCTATCATAGCGCAAAGGCCCTAAACATTTACAGACTTACTATAATTGATGGTATTTTGTGCTGTTCACTGCGCCTGTATTGGGATCCGTTTTAGACCTATTCATAAAAAGCCCATTAACACAGTGTCAGCAAAGAAATGGAAAACACATAAACACACAACAGTTTGTGAAACGACATGGCATTTTGTTTCTGTGATTATGGTACAAAGGGATTAGTCATCTCATTGATGTGTATGAAAATGCTACTGTAACTAAAAATATAATGCAATGGATTTGTATTAGCTTTGGTCTTACACATTGAAGCGGGCCCGCACAATCATTCTGCAAAAGTTTCGGAAGCGGTGCTCCCTACCAACGATGAAGAGTGGCTTGTCAAAGTATGGATGGTTTTCCCGAAGTTCTTCCTCTTGGACTTTTCTGTAAATGAACAACAACAAAAAAAAGGCATCAGAGACATAAATCCTTTTAAAATCTCATCTGCTGCAAACATTGCTTTTATCAAAAATAAAGTATGAACATAGAAAGATCTTGGGTGCACAGAAGGGACCTTATTAGTTCTTAAAGCATACTGTATCTGTAAATCAGATAAAAATCATTTCACTTTTATAGTCCCACTGTTCATGGCAAATATATACAGCCAACCAGAAACAAAAGCTTTGCTTCTATGCAATATGTCTTCTTGTCATGTACCGATGGCACTATGCCACCATCAGCATACAGTACAAGAGAAAGATAAGGTGTAATAACTCCCACATGGCATGTTTTGTTAGGGGAGAGGGGTTGGGGGGGAGGAGATAAGATCTGTTCAACTGACCACATGCCAGGGCAAGTGAATGGAGTAGCAGAAATACCGTTTCATTTCAGCTTGCTCCTTTTTCTCTTGTATCATCTTGATTTCACTGTCCTCACGCTGAGCATTACGGTAACGGACCGTGCTGGAGTGCTGAAGAGTTCACACGCATGTTAGAGATCACAGATAGACACAGATAGCACTGTCAGCTATTACTCAGTGATATCCAAGTGTGTGTGTGTGTGTGTACTCACATCCTGAGTGAGTGTTTCCAGGGATTTCCCTCTGCTGATTCTCTGGCTGGTAGAGCCATGTCTGAGGGACCTGTGCCAAAAATAGTGGGTTAATGCAGTGCACATTAGCATATTGTAGTGCACTTTATTAATATGCATCCATCCAGTGCTCCTTTAATAAATTAAATAGATGAGAATGTGAAAGCATGTTAATGTGCTTTCCTGACCGGCGTTCTTGGCGGATGTGATGCTGGACACTGAGTATGGATCTCTCTTTAGTTGGCTGACCCTCAAAGGAACCACTCAGCATACGTTGTCTGGTGCAGGCTCTAAAAAAAATACAAACAGACACATCATTACTTGGTCAAGAGCAAATTAATAAATTATGAATAAAAAAATGCAACCATGAGACTTGTTTTGCTGTCCATCCAATATTTATTTATTTAAGAACTTTAAATGAAAACTGACTTCTAATTTAAAACTTAAGTCTTACTGCATATATTCAAACTGCAAAAGTGATTTATGATGATTAGAGCTGGTATTGTATAGCCGGTGGACCGGTATAGTCTGGCTGTTCTCAAGAAAATCTGCGATGGGGTAGCTTGGCCACCAGCTCTCCAGCTTCCCATGCTGAGACCAGCAAACCAGCATCCCATGCTGGTCCCAGCATGCAAAACATACATTATGCTGAACAGCAAATCAGCAATACCTGATGACTAGCAATGCTGGATTGTTCAGTAGAGTAATGCATTACTCAAAAGAGTTTTACATACTGTAAATGTATAAGATTATGTGATGATCATCAGTGAACTCCCCGTAAGTCATGTTTTCTTTGTACGTCCGACACAGCAGATGGGTCTTATTAGCTTACACTGTGTTGTGCAGGTGGAAACAGTTCTAAGGAATGGGATGCCCATGGAGAGGAAACTAATTAATCCTTTTTTCAGAGTGGTAAAATGTGACCTGTGGTGCACTAACAATTCAGGCTAATAGTGAAGTGAAGATGAAGCAGTAGGAGGGAATTAATCGCCAAGGAAAAATCTGGCACACTTAATATAGGTTTATGAGGTTCTCTATCAGTCATGTTTGATGTTACGGGATATCACTTGGACATACGGGTATATAAGCTTGCCGGCAAATCGCTCATTCAGCTTTTTGCTTCGGAGTATTGTATTCACAGCGCTCTGCTGATCTGCCTTCATTGAGTCTGGGAGTGTTCGTTGTTGGATACACGGCACATTCAACAGTGTGTTCGCCAAAGAGCAAAACGTGCACAGATAAGTGCAGTGATCGCATCCCTGGGCGCTTCAACAGGTAAAAGAGCAGTTTCCCTAAAAGAGCAAGCACGGTCGAAACCCTCTAAGCGGTCAGCAAAGCAACACCCTTGAGATGGGTGACCTGGAGATGGAGGAAGCTGCTCTTATCTAGGACACCAGAGGAGAACCGAGTGGAGAATAGCGTTTGCACTGTTAGTGAAGATGAAAGCATTCGTTAGTGTACAGGAACCGAGTTGCAATTGCTGCTTTCATGCACTCAACATGTCTGTGATCGGCTACAATGCTCATCACTGCAACCTTTCATGCCAAGATCTTAATATAATGCCATAGATCTAAATATAATGCCATAGATCTAAATGTGACGCAACACTTTCACGATTGGTTAAGTGGGAGTTTACACTGAAGTCTCACAGCAGACACGCCCCTTAAAACGGAGTGTTCAAAATAAAATCAGGGTAGGAAAAATGCCATTTATTTATAAATTATGACAAATTGATGTAAAAAGCATTCTAACATTATAAGTGCACCCCAGGAAACATCATAAAACAATAAAACAACGCAGTTCATGACCCCTTTAAGACTACGTTAACCAGCTTTCCCTTCCAAGCTGTTAATCTGCACTAAAATCCTGGCAAAATTACCATATACATAAGATAAAGACAATGGCTGTGCTGTGATTTCGGCTATGCTCAGGTTAGAAGCAATAGAATATCTATTTTAACTGAATGCGCTGCTCCTCTCAGGCTCAGCCACTCACTGAACAGAGAAGACGCAGACAGAGGTGTGTGTGAAGTGGGAAAGCAAGACCTTGTGCTTGCGTGGCAGTACTGTTGAGTCTTGGAAACTAGATCAGGTTTGTCCAAGAAGTCGTTAGATTTGTCGCTAGGTGCTTTTTTGGAAAAAAATTGCTAAAGGGGTCTGAAAAGTCGCTAAATCAACTCTGTTTGGCAACACTGGTTTCATTGAATTAAAAAAAAAAAACGAACTTAAATTTAGCTTTTATTTAAATTAAAATACTACACTTTTAATATGTAGTTGACAATTTTTATATTTATATATATATATATTTATTCATTTTCTGAAATTTTTTTAATATTTTAAAAAACACTGTTTTTACTTTGTGATGTGGTACATTTAAATATATATTTTAAGTTATGAACTTTGGATTTGAGATGTAAAAGTATGATTTCTGGAAAGTAGGAATAGTAATTTTCTCACAAAGACTGCACCTTTTTTTTTTGAAGAAACAGGTAACAAAACATATAATAAGAATAACATATAATATAATAACATAAGAATAAGTCTTTGAATAAAACAAAAGAAAAAAAAAACCCTGCAGTACTGCAGTACATTGTGGTGTGCTCTGATGGTTTATTAAAAGAAAATCTTTCAAAGCTATGTTGAGATGAAATGTAACTGGTGAGGCTATTGTTATAATTGGTATTGGGAGATTGTTCCGCCGCTGAGATCCCATTGGCAGTTTATGCTCTGAATCAGTGCTGATCTATGTATGCTTTGAAAAGCCTGCTGCTCACCGCCGCCTCTCTATTGTCCATTAATTGCAGAGTCATGTACCAGAACACAGCTAATGACAATTTCAGCTTCAAGAGAACATGTCGCCCTTATTTATGGCCACTCAGAGTGATGAGTGCCTGGCTGATGAAGAGTGTGTGCGTGCGCATGTGTGTATGCAGATAGACCGAATGCCCCAGACGGCACAGACGACGTGGGATGGCTACTGATGTGCCGTCTGTCTGCTTAGCAGGAGGAGGAGGGGTGGACAAGGTGAGGTGTATGAGTGTGTGTAACACAAGGGAGGTGGGGGACGGCATCGACGTGACCTGAAACTTAACGACAGAGACGAGAGCGGTTCAAGCAAAATGTGGGAATATCTGGCTGCATCGCTGGCAGATTTTAAAATATTAATTTGTACATTCACGCTCACAGGTGACCCACTAACAGTTATATTGTTAAGGAGACGCCATTATTGGCTCTGACTGCTGGGCTGGCTGGATGACAAACATGGAGTCAAAATCATGAAAATGGAGGGTTGAAATGAAAACACATTTATCCTGCATAGGAATTAATTGTTGTTGCCTATGACAGCCAGAAAGAAAGCAATGCTGTTCATTTCAAAACACAGAGAATTACATATCTATAATATGAATAAATATCTTAATCAAAACACATTTTGAATATTTCTGCTTGATGGAAAAGCCAGTGGGTCTCATTCACTAACTGTCTGTATGCAAATATCCACATAAAAACGAAAAAAATCATGATTTATACTTTAAATAAATGTGATCAATTCGTTTTGACTTTTTTAATTTTGTTGCCTTGCCAGGATAACACTAAGCATAATATCATAATATAATTGAAATAGTAAAATAAAATATAAAATAAAATAAAGCTGATAAACAACAAGTTGCTGAAAATCAGAAAGCTTACCGCAG
This sequence comes from Gobio gobio, assembly GCF_949357685.1. Taxonomy (NCBI): domain Eukaryota; kingdom Metazoa; phylum Chordata; class Actinopteri; order Cypriniformes; family Gobionidae; genus Gobio; species Gobio gobio. The sequence continues at coordinate 38,214,049 of NC_137103.1, forward strand.
AATTTTATTGACAGTGGTTTCCTTTTCTATGAGGTTACGGGCTCGGATGCTAAATACTGACTTTCGGAGCTAGGAAGAAAAAGAGGTTTTCACAGTAAGATGCACACAGATCAATAATGCACGGTATAATTCAGGCATATACATTTACAAACAACTACCGTATTATTATGTGAGTAAAACCGAATTTGATATCAGCAAACAAAAACATCCCAATATAATCATCAAAATATTGTTATATAACTGCTGGTTATTTAGGTCTTGTTGCGTGGGAAATAGATCAGTTCCTTTCAGAACATTCATAAGCTTATTGTTTAGTCCCTGTGTGTACTGAGGGGGCAGACTGTGGGAGTGATGGAGTGTGGTACCTTCTGATCTATGTATTTATTATCCTCAATGGCAGACCTCTTGGAATGGTCGCAGGATGAGGACGACGCTGAGGGAAGGCGACGGAACAGACAGCTGGGGTCCTGCTGCTGTCGGTCGATGAACTGCTTCATGAAGCTCTCCCTGTGGCACACGCCCACGGGCACACGCATAACGAAACGGTCACACGCAAACACACAAGGGACTTCATGTTTTCAGAGGATTCTTGAGGACGAAGTAGAAGGCATTCAGTGTAAAGGAATAAGTATCTTTGCCAGTATGCTTGTTGCTTTTAGGAGAATGAATCTTTCATGTGTTAGAATCAAATGTAAATCCCAAATGTGAAGATTTTTTATTTTTTGACAAAGATCTGATTGATGCTTCCCATGCAAAACTGGCTGCCACAATGCTAAGGTGTTGTGGGTGGTTGCCATGGCGTTGCTAGGCGAAGAGCCCAATGATACCCAAAATCCTATAAATATATATATTATTTTTTTGCATGTTTTATCATCCATCAAATGAAAAAGTACAAGTCAAATCTAAAGGTATCATTCAGTTCACACAGTACCTGATTCTGGGCACAGTGAAGTCTGAAGGCAGCTTAGAGATTTTCACCATCTGTGGTCGATTGGGAAACTTCTCAAAGATCCGTAATCGCAGTGGAAGTTTCTCTTTCGTATCAGCATTGGCTTCGCTCTGTTTCAGCTGTGGAGAGAAGCCAAGAGACTCACTTGAAACAAATGTCTCATTCTGTGACTCAACCGAGAGACACTGATAGGGCCACATTGTGTTTTCCCACATAGCCCTCAAAACATTTTGTAGACAGTCCGAAAATGACATAAGTTATCCATCTCTACTTCTGATTGCCCCTTTTGGAAACTCGGCTGGTCTTCAAGTAGAATGCAAAGATGGTGTATTTTAAATTCAGTTCCTCACTTCTGCTGGTGAGAGAGGAAAGGGTTAGCCTGTATGGTGCACTGCTCTGAATTAATGTGCCCCTCTGAGGCTTAACTGACTTTATGTGCCATAACCTTTTATCTTTCCCCATGTCTATCAAGCAACATAAAGGCCTCAGATGATTAGGCCGGAGCACGCTAGAGGATCACTTCTCATTCTCCTGTCAGAAGAGATGCATAAATTAAAGTGAATAAGATGTAACTAAGATGGCAGATTGCTTCATATTTTCTAAACACACCTATGAATGCACATGAAAAAATATCAACTGAACGCATTACTGATTTAAAAAACAAACAAACAAAAAACATGTAACTACAATTTAATTCACTAAAACAACAACAACTCTAATGCTAACAAAACCCTAACAATGACGACATTGGTTACTTAATATTTCTTTTAGAGAACAAGATGTTCGTTTGCCAGGATTTAAAAGCAAAACGTTATGTTAATAGGGTGCTGTTCTGCTAGGCTGTCCAAAGATGGCAGCAGCGCACAGCCTCAATGCAGTTTTCCATCCATTACAACACTGGCTGTCAACTAGTTTTGCTTCAGGACCCAGATTTTACATTGACATCAAGTGGAAACCCAATACAACACCGACACTGTTTAACATGCAAAAAATAAATCGAACAAATATGTCATTATAAACTAATGTTTAAATGTTTTCATTTAAAAAATTTTAAGCCAATAAGGCACAAAACAGTGATTGGCACAAACCATGTTTATCCTCCTTGCAAGTTAACCAATACTATATTTTTACAGTATATTGTGTAGTTTTGTTTATGGTTTTGAGGATGCAACCTGTCTATGTTGGAATCTTTTTAATTTTATCTAGCTTATACCTTGCAGCAAGATTCAAGATTCAAGATTCAAGAGTTTTATTTGTCACATACACAGTTATATACACAATATACAACTGGCAGTGAAATGTAAACAGGTCCGCTCCATGGACAGTGCAAATAATAGTTACAAGAAATTAAAATAGAAATAGAATAAAATTAGAATAAAAAGTATTAACATAAGTAGAATTATAAATAAATCAAGTAAAGATAAAAATAGGAAATAAGATAAAATAAAAATATAAAAAATATGTGGATATGATAAGTGAGATAAACTGTAGACTTAAAAATAAGTGGTTAACATAAAATATATATATATATGTATATATAAATAAGTATAATGTGCAAGGTTTATTACAGGTTGTTACGCAGTAACAATAGGAAAGTAAAGTGCAGTGCAATGGCAGTATGTGGATGTTAATTTTTAAACTGGATGTTTATGCGTGTGCGGGGTGAAGTGAAGTCACGTGACTGAGTTCAGGAGTCTGATGGCCTGGGGGAAGAAACTCCTCCTGAGTCTTTCAGTCTTTGCCATCAGGCTACGGAAGCGCTTACCAGATGGCAGTAGGGTGAAGTGAGAGTTTGCAGGGTGATTAATGTCTCTGATGATTTTAGTAGCTCTACCTCTGCAGCGTTTGGTGTAGATGTCCTGCAGAGACGGGAGAGCTGAGCCTGAGATGCGCTCGGATAAGCGCACCACTCTTTGCAGGGCTTTGCAGTCGTGACTGGTGCTGTTCCCGTACCACGCTGTGATGCACTGAGTCAGGACACTTTCTATCGCCCCTCGATAGAAAGTTTTCAGGATGGCTGGTGAAACCCTGAATTTCCTCAGCTGGCGCAGGTGGTACAGTCTTTGCCTGGCTTTTTTCACCTGTGTCTGGATGTGTGTAGTCCAGGTCAGATCCTCGGAGATGTTCACACCCAGGTATTTGAAGCTGCTCACTCTCTCTACCGGTGTCCCGCTGATCATGAGAGGGGAGTATGACCGATGCTGTCTCTTCCTGAAGTCCACAATCAGTTCTTTGGTCTTGTTAACATTCAGAGAGAGACAGTTGTCCTGGCACCATGATGTCAGTTGCTCCACTTCGTCCAAGTATGCCGTCTCATTGTTGTTGGAGATGAGACCCAGGACAACAGTATCATCAGCAAACTTGATGATCGAGGTGGAGCTGTGTGTGGACAAACAGTCATGGGTGTAGAGAGAGTAGAGCAGGGGACTCAGTACACAGCCCTGTGGAGCTCCAACACTCAGGGTGATGGAGGTGGAGGTGAACTGGCCTACTCTCACCGCCTGGGGTCTGCCAGTGAGGAAATCTTCAATCCAGAGGCAGAGAGAAGAATTCAGGCCTAGATCCAGGAGTTTGTGTGTTAGCTTAATGGGAACTATGGTGTTAAAGGCTGAGCTATAGTCAATAAATAGCAGCCCGACATAGTTCCCACTTTTGCTGTCGATGTGAGTGAGGCAGGAGTGAAGGACGTGAGAAATGGCATCTTCAGTCGATCTATTGGGACGATAGGCAAACTGAAGAGGGTCCAAAGTGTCAGGAATGGAGGAGCAAATATTGTTTTTAATGAGTCTCTCAAAGACCTTCATGACTAAAGATGTGAGAGCCACTGGACGATAGTCATTTAGGCAAGAGGGTTTACTGATCTTAGGTACAGGGATGATGGAGGATCGTTTGAAGGAGGTGGGGACAACAGATGTAGCAAGAGACTCGTTGAATATGGATGTAAAGAGCCCTGCATAAATTTGTACCAAAATTTGAAAAAAGAAGTGATGTGAAGTGACGTGTGGCCAAGTATGGTGACCCATACTTGGAATTTGTGCTCTGCATTTAACCCATCCAAGTGCACATACACCGTGAACACACACCCAGAGCATTGGGCAGCCATATTGCTGCCGCGCCCGGGGAGCAGTTGGTGGTTTGGTGCCTTTATGCATGGATATATGGTTATTTTATTTTCTCACTAGGACCCTCAAAATAAACCCACAAACCATTTTTGGTTCACTATCTACCAACATAATGCCTATTAGGGAAGCAAAACAAAAACAAAATAAGGACACATTCACACAAGCAGGCTAAAACTGGTCAAACAAACAGAAATGTCACGAATAACAGAGGGCAATTAGTTTTATTTAATTACATATGAAAGGAAACATAGTGAAATTCTTTGGCTGGAAGCGTCTGAGTGCCTGTAGATAAATATGATGCATTTCTGATTAGGAGTGAGAAACACCAAAATTAGGTTCTCTCATGACTGCTTATCTTTAGAAATTAGCAGCTGACCTGGAGCCTTCAGAAAATGAAAAGCATTTGGCAAGAGGAACCAAGAGGAACCGACAAAAAGAAAGAAATCGAATAACGTCTGTGCTGCATTATATTATGACTTGTGATTTTTTTCATTCATCGCTTGAATTGTCCATACATTCAGACATTAGTAGTGCACCACACATGCTGTTCTTTCATTGAGTTACATATAGCAGGTCATGTACTAGGCTGGAAGTGAAGCACTACTGTGGAGAGGTTGTGCTGATGTTGCTGAGAGCCTGCATTGAGGACGATGCCGTTGGATGCTTGAGCCAAGAGGAAATGTGCTCAACACGGATCTTGATGTTTTCATTATATCGGGGGGAGAGTAACCGCCTACTCAAACCGAATGTGACATGTCAGGAAAAATAGCTTTAGAAATCACCAACATGCTAGACTGTGCAATGTAACTAAAAGCGCATGAAATCAGTCTGGACGAATGTTTGTGGCCATTGTGAAATGGACCCATTGTTCAGTACAACAAACATTCACAACAAATATTTAGTCTTGGTATGAATAGTACTTAAGAGAGAAGGAAAGCATTGAGAAACCGACTGCTTGCTGTGCTTTCATAGTCTTGACAGCTTGGTGGAAAACATAAAAACTGGTTTAGTCTGCACAGGAGCAAAGTTGGATTTCCCCATCTCCTATCCAAAACAAAGTCTACATATGTTTCAGGGCAACTTTATTGTAAAAGAGTGTGTGTTTGAAATCTCACAAGTCCCCAAGGCTCCAATCAATAGCTCTGCACTCTGCAGGGTGGCTTCAACTCTGCGCTTTACTCGGCAACAGCCTCTGATTAGCTCGCACACAGACACAGAGCACTGCGGAGAGAACAGGCGCTTTAAGTAATACCAACACAATTTACATCCCTGTAGTATAAATAGTTAAAGTGAAGCATACTCCCTGCTTTGCAACGCCACACACACCGCCCTGTTTACTCCAATCTGGTAGCTAAACCAAAATTATTTCATCTTATATTGACCCTCATGCTGTTCCAAACCTGTATTCACCAATTATGCTTGGTGTCATTTTAAAAAGAATACGTTTTTGAATTCAAAGATTTTCTGCGAGTAGTAACTTAATTTCAGCCTGTAAATCTTACACTGTAGTGTTGTACAGACTACATTTTTTTGGGGAGCTTGACAGCCCTGGTCCAGTTTTGTTGTTGTCAACTAAAACTAAAACTTTAATAGAAATAATGCTGAAATAAAATAAAATATAAACTGATGAAAAACTTAAAATGTCTTGTTGCCTTGGCAACTAACTGTCCAATGGGCTGCAATGATTGCACGACGAAGGAAAATAACTGAAAATATTATTTACAATATAACTCAGCAGTCACATCAACTTAAATGTCAATGAACAACACCAAACACTGAACAAAATAAACTAAGGGCTTAAATACATGCAGGGACTAATCAACATAACATGAAACAGGTGCGGAATTCAAACCAGGAAAAGCAAGGAAAGCAAGGGATGATAACACAGGTGAACAGGAACAGGGAAAACGAAAGCAAAACACAGAGCAATAGACCTTTATCACAGCAGAACTGAATACCGGTGCGCGTCGAACCACCTTCTGATTATGTATATTTTCAATGTGCTGTTAACACCTAGTTGAACAAACGCCTCTTTAAAAAAGCATCTGGAGGATGATTTCAAAATCTGGATTTTTTTATTTAGAGAAAGGAGTTAGAAGAGATACAGTATTCTGATAATTACGGTGTACAGGATTTTCCAAACTCAAAGGAACTTATAGTTTTTTTAATCCAACATATGCCGAGGCTCGTAAACATACGTGATTATTTCACAGCACAGTGTCAGTGCTCATCTAGTGACCACGACACTGCAGTGTGTGTGAGACCTGACGAATAAGATCAGAATTAACATATTTATTCATCTGTATTAAATATTTGAGTCATTATTCTGTGTCATTTTTCATTGACAATCATTTCCTGTGATATCATATCACCCTGTAGCCCAAGAAGCTAAAAGCCACTGAAGCCAAGCAGGGCTTATTCTGGTCAGTACCTGGATGGGACACCAAATGGGAAAACTAGGTAGCTGCTGGTAGAGGTGTTAGTGAGGCCAGCAGGGGGTGCTCACCCTGTGGTCTGTGTGGGTCCTAACACCCCAGTATAGTGAAGGGGACACTATACTGTAAAAAAGCACCGTCCTTCGGATGAGACGTTAAACCGAGGTCCTGACTCTCTGTGGTCATTAAAAATCCCCGGCATCCTGGCCAAATTTGCCCATTGGCCTCTGTCGATCATGGCCTCCTAATCATCCCCATATATATATATATATATATATATATATATATATATATATATATATATATATATATATATATATATATATATATATATATATATATATATATATATATATATATATATATATATATATTAGAGATGCAACAATACAGTTAGTCCACGGTTCAATACATACCTCGGTTTTTAACCACGGTTTTCGGTTCGGTTCGGTTCTGATGGCTTGTCACATACATTTTTTGTTAATCTATTTTTAGGCGACAGGAACAGCTAGAGGTTAAGGAGAAAAAAGAATTTTTTTTATTGCAATACTCTTTTTTATTTTACTTAAAATAATTGAAAAACCTACCTTAAACTTAGATCTTTACTTTAAAAAAAACCTTGTAATCCTAGTGTATTGAATAATATAAAATAAATATATATATATAAAGATTTACGCCCGTTTCACGCATACTCCGTCTGCAGTGCGTATGCGGTGCGTGTTGCGGTGCGTATGCGGTGCAGGAGCAGCACGCGCTGTTGTGCTTTCATATATGCCGCGTTTGTAGCGCGCAACTGATCCGCGGTTGTATACCACATTGTATAACACAGCATTTATTCATTTTTTTTTTTTTATTTCAAATCCAAAAGTTGTTACTGAACATGGCTTGTCAGAATTGCAATTCTCAATTCTTTACACTTTCATAGATGTCATGTCACTTTTTAACGTAGTACATTTAAACAACGTTTTAGTAACTTTATATTTATATAGCCTATAGCCTACTTTAGATTTAGCTCACACAAGTGGCAAAACATTTAAAAGTTATAGCCTATAAACATTTTAAATTAGAAACTTACAATAGGCTATACAAAAACAGCCAATTCCGGTCTTTTCTTTCGTTTTTAAACCCTTTTAAAAGCAGGTCATAAAGACCTTTGTATTTCTACCTCCAAGAACGTACGAGTGCTATCCATTATTTCACATGTTTTACCTACATGCGAGGTAAGGTGTCGTTTCTTTGCTTTACCCGAGAAAAAAAGCAACGTATTGACTTTGAAACAGAGTATATTTTAAATGATATGCATCTGTGGTAAAATAGGGCTTGGGTGCCGCGTTGCATTCTGGGACGTGGCAGCCATGTTGATGGCCTCGCGAATGAAAACATACAGCAAATCGAACGAGGAGAAGCAGAGTTGGGAGCAAGAAAAACTATGTTAAAATCCCGAAAAGGATGTGGAATTTACCGGGATACGTTAAATAGGGAAGCCAGGGACTGGTATATGGACAAAATCGGAACTATTAACGGTTTGGATCCATATGAAATATGCAGTTCACAAATGGATGGGTTCAGGAGCTGCAGATCATGAAGCCTATTTAACGTTAACCTTTTACCTTGGTCTCCGTGGTTGCGCCTCCAAGCAGGAAAGCGGTGGAAAGTTAATCCATTTTCTACGAAATTAATCAAATTAAGACACACGACTGAGAGGTAGTACATCTATAAACAGTGCGTAGTAGTCCGAGTAGCAGTAAAGGAGGTCATCAACATGGCCGCCACGCCAAGTAATGACGTCACGACGCCCAAGCCCTATTACTAGATTTTCGCGTCAGTACATGTTTATTTTAATGTGAACAATGTGCTGTCACTTTAATTCAGCAGTGCAGCACAGCAAAAAATAGACTCGGTACGGAAACGATCGCCGCACTGCTGCAGCCGCACCGCACCTGGAAGGGATTGACAGGCAGCATCCGCGTGCAGTGAAAGCTGTAATCCGTTAACATGGGTACGGAAAAAATATGCACCGCATACGCACTGCAAACGGAGTATGTGTGAAACGGGCGTTACACTGGCAGCTCAGAGCAGTACAGCAGCATTAAAGTATGAAATTGAATGAATGAATGAATGTAAAAATAAAACAGTACATAGACTTCACTATAACATTTAAATTGATTCTTAGCTCCTGTATTAGTTTTTCAGTCAAGAGCATTGAGTGATTTTCTCTTTGTCTTTTGTTGTTGTATTAACATCAAAGGGATAGTTCATTCAAAAATGAAAATTCTGCATTGAGAAATGAATACAGGTTTGAAACAATATTAGAGTGAGTAAATAATGACAATTTTAGAGGTGAACTGTCCCTTTAAGGATCGCGTGTTCACTAGGCTGCGCTGTTGTCAATTTAAGTCCTGCGTGCATCTAATATACAGACACACGCCGATTTTACTTTCACTTTAGACATACGACTGTGTTTATGTTAACCTTGTGTGTATTTGACAGTATTAGCGCAGTAAAACGACTATTTAGTCCTGTAATCACATGTTTGACAGGAGTTTAGTGCGCGCGCTCCGAAAAGCGCATGTTAAAACCGTGCACGCGAATGAAACCGGCAAGGCTTTAAAACGCATGCAAATAATGAACTTTCGTGATTGTGAATAACTATAGTGTTCCGTGAGTATAACTCTACCACTCACCTGTGATGTGAATGTATGTCGCGTTGTTCAGTATATTGGGATGGAGGCAAATTATAGAATTTGTAGAAAAATAATTAAATGCAAAACCGAAAAAAAAAACGCAATTCACAAGCGTGTATTGAACCGTGAATGCCGTACCGAACGGTTCAATATTATATTGAGAATTGTGGCATCCCTAATATATATATATGATTGGCTTCATAACTCTGTCTCCTCTCCACCAATCAGCTGGGGTGTGGTGGGCGTTCTGGCACAATATGGCTGCCATCGCATCATCCAGGTGGATGCTACATATTGGTGGTGGTTGAGGAGATTCACCCCATCTATGTAAAGCGCTTTGAGTGCCTAGATAAGCGCTATACAAATGTAACACATTATTATTTCACTGTATGTAATTCACACATTTATGCCAACATTTAACAAAGCAGTCTCGCTGTCAACACGTTACTGTTTAAAATGAATTAAATGTTTAACATCGTTAGATTTCTTTACCGCGCATTCATTCGCAATCTATTTTAATACTGTTCTCACGAAAATTAACCATGGTTTTACTACAAAAAAAAACATGGTTATTGTACAACCATGGATATTTTGCTAACCATAGTTTAACCATGGTATTTATAGTAAAACTGTGGTAATACAAATGGTAATCAATCCAATGAAAAAAACATGGTTACTACATTTTTACTACATTAAAACCATGGTTAATTTTCATAAGGGTGTTTATCAGTCAATTTCATTTAAAAATGTAAATTCAACAGGATCAGTAAGAGGAAAAACACTGTTAATGAGAAGACGAGCACTGGACTGAGGAAGGTTAGTTGGGAAATACATTTATTTATTATTCAGAATGCACATTTGGAAGGGAACATTTCAGCAGGGTTGAAGATATGATATATAACAGATCCTCTGTTTCTAAATGCATTGGTCTACTACACACAAACATACTCCTGCCATATCAGTCTCACCCATGCTTTCCTCAATTGTAGTTGTGGCGGGAAATTGTGAAAACCGAGGTAAGGGTGTTGTTGTTTAGAATTAGAGCAGCCAGATGACTGCAGTAACACCGACAAGAGGATTTAGCCATTCATTTTGATTGTGTTGCGATAGTACTGGAAGTAACAAAACACTGCTTCACTTACAAATAGGAAGTGTGATAAAGCTCTATTATACTCCTGACGCTAAATAGAATAAAGTAAGTTTAAGTACTAAAAGTACTAAAAATGAAATAAAATTTAAAAATATATATACAAAAATATTAATAATAATAATAGACTATAAATGATACCATATGCTACTCAATGGACAATTCAGTGGGAAAATTCTTCAAAAATATCCAATTTGTGTTACACAGAAAAAAGAAAGCTATTCCAGTTTGGATTGACATGAGGGCGAGTAAATAATGACAGAATTTTCATTTTCAAGATGTGGTAAGGACATGTGATAGAGTTCTGAAGAGGAAGGGAAAGCAAAATCCAATCAGCACAGCTAGAAAGCGAAATCCACACTGATCAATAAACAGATCAATATGAAATAGATTAAATGATATGGGTACCCATACAATGAAACAGATCCTGCTGATGTACATCTTTACATGACTGCCTGTAGCTTGCTTTCTTTTATTTTCCCCCCTGGTGGCTTGTGGAAGGTCTGCGTGTAATGCATATTATTGTAAGAATGGCGTATGGCCACAGCTCTTCATAATGATGAATCATATGTAGCATTTTCCATAAATCATAGCAGTGGGAGCCATGAATCTGAAATAAATGTGCTGGCCTTGGGACACATTAGGGTGATCCATTCACTCCTATTCACACATTCTTTCCAATTTCAGGCTCAGGTGAACCATACTAGGCTATTCTCCAAGTCCCCCCGCCTTTCTAGAAGACAAGGGTCCCGGTCATTGACCAATTGCTGCTTGGTCTGTGGCACATTCACAAAGGAGCCCGTAATAGTGCGTTGTGCTCCCAGCGTCATGAGTGATTGGTCAGTCTACAAATCTGTATGTCACTGTCCCACAAATTTACTCTACAGGCCATTAGATACATTTACGCTCCAGTTAGGTCACCATAAAACAGTGGAGAGCTAATGTAAACACAGATAATAATGTCTAATGGTGTGTGTGTGTGTGTGTGTGTGTGTGTGTGTGTGTGTGTGTGTGTGTGTGTGTGTGTGTGTGTGTGTGTGTGTGTGTGTGTGTGTGTGTGTGTGTGTGTGTGTGTGTGTGTGTGTGTGTGTGACCTTCAGAGACTGTCGGCACACATAATCGCATATCGGGTTATAAAAGAACCAGGATATTTGACATATCAGGCTCAATAGTCTACGGTCTGAAATTGACAAGAATATACAGAAGCAGCAATAAAAGTGATAGTTCACACAAAAATGAAAACTGTAATTTACTCACTCTCATGTCATTTTAAACTTGTACAACTTTCTTTCTGTGGAACACAAAAGAAGATATTTTGAAGAATTAAACTATTCAAAGTCACCATAGGCTGCCATTCAAATTCAACTGTTGATATCAGGAATTTAATTCTTGATATCAACAATTCAAATCTTGATATCAACAATTGAATTGCTACAAGTAAAAATGTTAATTTTTGATATCAACAATTCCATTACCACTAGTGACAATGTTAATTTCTGATATCATGAATGTGATTGTTACTAGTAAGAAAGCCATTTTAGATATCTGAAATTATATTGATATCAGGAATTGAATTCTTGATATCAACAAATAAATTATTGATATCAACAACTAAATTCTTGATATCAGAAATGCTAATTGTTGATATCAAGAACTGAATTGTTGATATCAAGAATTCAATTCCTGATATCAATAATTGAATTTGAATGGCAGCCTATGGTGACATTTAATTAGTGAAAACATAATTACGGATATCAAGAATTAGAGTTTTTACTAGTTGAAATTGAATTGTTGATATCAAGAATTAGCTTTTTAACTAGTGAAAATGTAATTGTTGATATCAAGAATTCATATCCTGTGAATTAATAAAAGACGGCTTGCCATAAGTCATGTGCAATTTAGTTCTGCTTGTTTTACATGCTGTGTTAAAGTTAAGAAAGGCAAGAAGGTAAAGATTTAAAAATGGTCCAGACCAGTAGAACACATCCTGTGTAAATGACCCCTGAGTAGAACATTTCAAATCGGTCACTTTTCAGGTTCCATTTCAGTTAGGCTGCTGATTTAGTTCTAGCATGCCTGATAAACATACATTACGCATGCCGCTCTACTCTGCTCCAGACTTGGTGAGCTTCCATAAGCAGCTCAGGGGTAGAGGGGTCATTCTCTCCTTCTCATTTAGTATCTAATGAAGCATGGTGCTGCATAGGCTATAAACTCCCAGACCTCTTAGAGGCACACCTTTGCCACCTGAGAGACTGCCTGGCTGAATACTTAGCATGGCGAGAGTGGTGCAGCACAGCAAGGCAAACCGTCTGATGTTCCTCAAAAAACAATGTACGGTGACATTGAGGCAGTTCTCATGACCAGCCCTCTAGAGTTTCATTCATGAACACAGCTGGATCTGATCTTTGCTCCCTCCAGTGTAACTAATTGTGGCCGCACTTTGCATTCAAGGACTAACAAAAATGTCTGCAATTAAATTTTACATAAAGTCACGGTCCTTTAAAGAAAACATGTTAAGGCATTTGCATCACAATTTTTTTTTTTTCAAATCTATCACTTTTATGCTAGTATTGCCATAACCATTAACCATCAGTAAAATCACAAAACTCACTTTTTAGAAAGGCTGTAATACTTAATATGCTTAGACAGGTATTTGGCTGTAGATGTTTACCATGCATATCCTTTTCAACTGCTGAACTATTCCTAAATACAGGGTAATCAGCATAAAAACAAAACTCTTAAAAACAAATCCTGCTATTCTTTGTTGTATTGTAGTACTGTATGAGTTGGCGAATTCATATGAAAATGTACGATTTGTAGGTAAAACGTCTAACACTCAGTGAGGTGTAAGCAGATCAAAATACCTGGAAAGTGTCAAAGTAAATAAGGTCAATTTTGATTTCATGTTGAAACCCTATCAGAAAAAAGTGGGCTGCTGAAAGGATGAAAATGGGTCTAGGGGAAAGATGGAACACACACACGTAGTGTCTTGGGCAGCAGACATCTAGATCAGGTGCAGCAGTGAGGGTGAGGGTGTGTGGGCGTGACTGTTAGATCAGAGGATGGCGCATTTGAGGCACATTTGATAGACATGCCTGTTACTGAGGGTCCTTTCTGTCTATCGCAGCCAGAGGGGACCAGCATGTGTGTTTGTGTGCATGTGTGACAAATTATTGACTACACACTTTTTAATCTGGGTGTGATGATATATAAATGCGTGTTTGTACATCTGAGCCACATTGCTATTTTTTTTTCCAGGAATTTCTGAGCAGGACCAGATGTGCTTTGTGCAGATTAGTACAAGAGATGGGAAATTAACGGAAAACAAAAAAATACTACCGATGATATTGTCTCATGTGAAAAGAACATACTGTGTGCTTCAGCTGCTGGAAGCAATTTAATACCCTCAGAAAAAAACATGAATTTCTAATTTCCTGAAGTTAATCTTTGTTTCATCCACAAGCGCAGCAATAATTTCATACTCGATGTAATGTCTAGTGTTTTGGTTTGGATTCACGTTCGTGTTTCATGTCTAATTTGAAGTTCTGTTCCAGGTTCTTGTCATGTGGTTTTTCCCTTGCCATCATGTCTTGTGCTTCCCATGTCTCATGTGTTATGTTGTCATTGGTTAATTGTCTTGATTATGTTCACAGGTGTCTTGTTTAGTCATTAGTAGTCTGTTGTTGTGTCCCAATTCGCCTACTTATACTACGAGCTAAAAGTATGTACTCTTTTTGTGAAGAAAAAGGACATACTTTTGAGTGTATAGCAGAAGAGTATGCAAGCTTTGGGACATACTACTTCGTCATCTATAACGTACTCTGTTGCTTAGTTACGTGCATCCCGTCACCGTTTAAACTGCCCTGTCAATCATGCCCCCGTCACAGTTCAAATCCTCCACATTCAATTTAATTTCCTACCGTATCGGAGAGAAGAGTAGACGCACGTTGATCTGCCATTCGTGGGTCTTTAATGCAGAGACTCCTCTCATGTGTTTGCAGTTTAAATATAATGTTGCATTTAAAAGTAAATGGCCAAACGTATCATTACAAAAGTTCAAAATGCTGCTGCAGGTGAAATATAATGTGGATAATATTGAATAAATATCTTTTCGTCAGGTACAATAATGATAATTGCTCACTCAAGCCCCTTAATCTAAACCTCTCTACTTAACCGTCGGACTCGCACACCCGTCATGTTTGTAGTTTTTTAACACTTTTTATCCGCGTTTGTAGTTCTAATCGAATCCTCGTCCATCTCGTATTGGGTTGTGGGCAATGTCAACCGTTAGAGTGTGTATGGATCTGCACTTCGACCAGAAATAGTAGACCATCCGGGAATCTTTGGAATACTCTTTTCAACATACTACGATTTGGGACATACTAATTATTTTTTCGAATACTATTTAGTACGGATAGTATGCGAATTGGGACGCTGCGTGTGTATTTAATCCCTCTTGTTTGCCATGTGTCTTTGTAACCCGCTGTTGGTGAGTGTTTTATAGTCAAGTCAAGTCAAGTTAAGCTTAGTTCACGGTTGTATTATTAAACTGCACTTGGGTTCTGCAAGCTCGCCTCCAGTGGATCCTTATGTTGCACTCGACTTCTTTGTCTGTCACTAGACCTGGTTGTACACCACCAAACTGAGTTTGGCCCATTCTGGAGTTTCTAACACACTAAAACTGACTCCAAGCAGCCAGGTGTCAAGTTAAAATATATCAGTCACATAGGCACAGATTTCTGCTAGAGGGGTAAAGAAACCCGTTAAGAATATATTTAGGTCATATTAAATCTATTTTTAGGACCATTAAGATTTGTTACATTATTTTCATGGCAATTAAATATACCCACACAATCCAATTCTCATTTCTTAAAAAAATATGATATACTATTTAAATATTTTAAATATATTATAAAAAAAGTACTATACATCATTCCATTATTTTCTGAACTGTATTTATTGGAAAGAAATAAACAATTAAATAACAAATACAGGGCACAATGGGAATTAAAAAAACGTCCCCAATACAAATAAATCTTAATATTAAAAAATATATAATTTCTAAACGTTGGCAAGAAATGTGATCTGATTCATATGATTCTATGTGAGATTTACCCAGAGAATGTATTCCATATGGAGTGGGAGCTATAGGCACTAGATGGCAGTGTGGTTAGACCTAAAAGAACATTTGACACCAAGCATGTATACAGTAGTTGACACTGTGACCTTTTCTTAAGTTCAGTCTTTAGATGATTCTTTCATGTGTCATAGAAAACATTCTATCCAACCAGCTACAGAA
The DNA here is from genome assembly GCF_949357685.1 of Gobio gobio. Classification (NCBI taxonomy): domain Eukaryota; kingdom Metazoa; phylum Chordata; class Actinopteri; order Cypriniformes; family Gobionidae; genus Gobio; species Gobio gobio. The sequence goes on from NC_137103.1 coordinate 38,229,688, forward strand.
TAGTTTCTTCCTATAGGAAATAAGACAACCTTATCACTACCTCCTGGTAACAGCACCAATGCTATGTAGAAAAAGTAGTCAGTAATCTACTCCACAATATGACTCGCAGTGAGTTTATCTAACTAGTGTTTCTTGTTAAAGTATAGTATTGCTCATACTTAGGGTTGGGGGTTTTGGAAAAATTGTGGTGGTTTTGAAGTGGCAAGCACTACTCACATTGTCTTAAGGCAGTGTAAACTACTGGGCTTTTATTGTCAACAAGTACTGCTGTATACTATATTGTTGTACATTTGACAATAACATTTTGACACTCTAGAAGGTTTTGATTTGAAGCGTGAAGTATGGTGTTCTTGAAAGAGTACAGGGACCTGAGTTAACCAACCAACCATGGTCCCACCACCAGACCCTCCCTCTCCTTCCCTTAGGGAAAGTCCTCCATTTGATTTCTGTCAATAAAAAGATAAACATTTCCCCTATCAGCTCTAGACACTTCTCATTGCCATTTAACCGGAGGAAAGTAATGATTTCTTGAGGCGCTAACAACCATCAATCTCTGCCATCAGAGAGGGAAACGGCTTGTGACCGGCCAAATGAACAAACTGCATCCATCAGGAGACGTGGCACAAAAGGTGATGTGTAACGAATGGTGGTCAGGTGTCACGAGGGAGACTGGCTTATTAAGGTCATGATTTGTACTACTAGACTGTTCTTTCAACATGTGAAATTCCACTTCCAATTCCACCAAATTTTGCACCTTTGACTCAAATATACACAGTATAAAATAGGCTTAAAAATGTATTTACAGACATTAATAAAAAAAAAAAAAAAGTATAAATCCTCATACTTTGCAATGTTTCGGTCAATCGACTTAGATATTAATGAAATATGTTTTTTGCATTTGCATTCACCAAATTTACTATTATTATTTTTTGTCTACTGAACACAAAGGAAGATTTGTGGAAGAATGTTTGTAACCAAGCAGATCTTGGCAGCCATTGACTACCATATTGGGAAAAAAATAGTTAGGGATAAAATAGTTTGTTTTAGTTTGGTGATGAATGGCTGAAATGTCAAGTTAACAACGTTAGAACTGATACGTTGTGTGTGAGCGCAAGGCACCCTGCGATCAGTTGGATTTAATAAAATAAAGATATAAAGAAAGCAAATGCAAGTGTCACAAAAACGAGCCTAGCCTATACTACTTGTCACACAAGAAGTGTATTTTATTAATCTGTTAATTATTTAAGAGAAATATATTTTGTGTAGTCCTAATGTAAAAATGTGTGAGTCCTCATGTTGTTGTTTACGCAGCTGTTTGTGCATATAAAGTTAAAGCTAAAAAAAAACAATTGTGGTATTTTTAATGGGTCAGTGTCGTCAATGTTAAGTGGTTGAGTTTCTCCTGCTTGTTTCGTGCATTTTTGGATTAAAGACTATTTCCTATTGAGTTATTCTTGTTGTGCGCTTTTATATACAACCGTCTCGTGACACTATGTAAAAATACCAACAATTTGCTTGATAATATAAAAGCTAATTATTTAATTGAGAAAACCAAATGTTGCTTATTTTTTTCACACATTATAAATGGGTTTTCATTCAAAAATGTAAAAGTGTTATGTAAAAATGTATAGTTACTATTTGTTAAAATATACACTACCCTTTAGTAGCCTGCACTGCATGAAAAGTGGGATTTTCGTCAGTATGTGGCACTGTAGATTGCCGTGGAACTTCAGGTTTACGACTGTGCACGGCAATTTGCAGGCAACACCGAAAACTGCCGGAAATTGTCGGAAATTGACGTGGGCCTTGCTTGGCAGTTGTCCCCCCATGACCCCCCTCCCCTTAATTCTAGGGGAGGCTTTATCATGTAAATGAACATGCTGTGAGCTACACAAATGCAAATCAGAGTAGCAGCAGGGGGAGTTTTATCTAGGTTCTGAATTTTTTTTAACTAAAACAAGTTTAAAGTTTAAGTTAAAATGTTAACTTAAATTTAAGTTAAATGTACTCGTTTTAGTTCACATTACTAAATTTTTAGGGCAACCAGTTTGCTCCAATTTTTTAAGTAGATTCAACTTGTCCGGGCTCACAGTGTAGATTAATTACTCTGTATGTCGTTAGCAATAACCAATGTTATGTAAAAAAAAAAAAATACAGGACAGAAGTTCATGTCTTCAACCTTTAGAGAGGTTATGTGATGCAACAAGACAATGAACCAAAGCACACAAATAAATCAAGTAAAGCATACAGTTTACATACCAAAATTAATTTTTCCACCCTGCACTGTGAATGATTTCTAAATGGCTATTAATCATAAATGTGAAAAGTACAAGTTTGTGTGTTAATAGTTAAGTCAGATTGTGTTTTTCTGTAATTGTCATTTAAATTGAGCTCACACCACATTTTATGAATTATCAATGCAGATTTTCAAGAGGTGGTTTCCTGAACAGGGTTTAAATTATGCCAAGAGTAGGCCTAATCTAGTTAATCGTGAGTTAAAAAATTGTTGCCTGGAACAAAGATTAAGCACAGATTACTAACACCTGGACTATGAGTCCTGAACTAAAATAAACTGGATTCATTTACAGTTTTATCTAATTGCTTACACACAATTTCTGAAAATATGGCTCCATTTCTTGTAACTCTACACACAAAACACACAACATGCAAAACATCAGACATCGCTTGCAAAAGCAACACTTTGTGCAAAACTATTTTAACTCTTCCAAAAATGTTGTTTTTGCATATATCTAACTACACACAAATATGCACAACTGAGGAATTTTACAGTTGAACTGAAATCAACTGAACTGAATCAACACTGAAGTCACTTGAGCTGAATATTGACACTATATTGGCTTGTTAGAGCCGGTTTACAGCAGAATTTGTTTTGAACTTGTTACTGAAGCTGCTATGAAACAATATATTTTGTTGTATGCATATTCTTTCTTTCTCAAACCTTAGTTTTGATTTCTAAGTGATCAATTTATGTATAAGTGTTTTCACACATGATCATTGGCTGTATGGGTCCTCAGTAAGTTAATGTGGCATTTAAATGGCAAAAGTTATTCTTGTCTCTATAACTTATGGCTTCCTAAAGACACATTTATGGGTAAATAAAATATTAATAATATAAATAAAATGAATATCAAAACATATTTTAAATATAATGAAGTCATTTTATTATAGCACTCATCAGATGTTCCTGGAAACAAAACAGAGACAGAACAGTATAAACAAACTATACAACAAACTAAACACCAAGTTACAAAAACATTATTATGTGAAAGTGAATAAAGTTGTTTGTGTGTGTGTTTTCAGTTATAAATATGTGCTGTGTAAATTAGCCTATATATACTTTTAGAAATTATATATAGCCTAACTTTAAAAAACAAACAATAACCCATATAGATAAATTATAATAATTGTATAATATTAAGCATTTACTTAATATACATTGTAACATTAGGCTACTTTACTCTAGCACAGTAGTCAGTTAAGCAATTACTTAATATCTTATATTAATATGTATGTAGCCTAGGCTACATCTAAAGGTAAGTCTGCTTTAAAAAAAATATATATTACACTTCGACATGTACAGAATGTGCGCGTTAAGAAACACGTTCAAATGTGTCTTCTTAACATGTTAAAACTGTGCATCAACTGTGCGTGTATGCCTGTTACACGACCAGAATGTGCGTGTCTACACATACAAAAGAAACACGTAAAAAATTGCTGCGTTGACACGGAAAACAGGGCGTGTTGACACGGTCATAAGTCACGCGTTTTGTATAAAGAGATTTGGCGTCGGGCGCGTTCCATAGTAGAGCCCTAGTCCAATGACGTGCAAGGTCGAGGTCATGGCCATGACGCATAGAAGACGAGCTTTAAACGTATTATTATTTTTTTTTTTTTTACATTTCCTATGTTTTTTGCTGCTTTCCTTTTTCGTGATCAACAATGACAGGACGCCGTCTTCAACTCAATCTCTGCATGGACGCGACCAACTTTTTGGACTCATTTTCAGTAGGCTGTCTTCGTCCTCACAACTCTGAGGCAAACTGCAGGCGCTATGAACCACAGCATGGGTAATGTAACGTTACGATTTAAAGAATATGCTTTTATTCAGCTGTATAAGGAAATGGATGCGTTAATAGATCCGAGCTTAAAACTGCACATTTTGTTTACACAGACTATCCCCGCCTCATAACGAAGCCGTGAGCTCTTATCTGCTTGGAGCGATTTCCGCGAGTCCAGATTTAACCGCTGATCACGACGACATTGTGTGTAAGTATAACTTCTGTTTTTCTCATTCCTTGTTTAATTTTACCGTGATTGTTTTTATTAATACCAGTCTCATGTAATTGTTTTCCAGCTGCCTGTAAGACGTATTATGAATCGACACGCCGGAGCTTCAGATACAACTAACCTGAACTTACATAGCAGGCGGAAACTTAGCTCGAAGTCGATCAAGAAGAAAAAGCGTAAGATTTATTATATTAGATCCGTTTTTTTGTCAATGTGAGTATTTTTCAGGTTGCTTATTGTCTTTATGGATTGTATTACAGTTGCTGGAAGCGAGAGTGTGCTGGGTGAGGATGAGATGGACTGGAAGTGCGCGACCATTGAACTCATATCTGATGAGGAAGACGGCATTGTTGACGGGGTGTCTGGATGGATTGTGCGGCCACCGCCATACGCCTGTGTTTCCCGAATGTTTTGGGCGCTTCTTTTTGACGTTTTTGGAGGACAACATAAGAGACATTACTGCTGCACTGTACATATTTGTGTGTTTGACAATAAAGCTCTTTATTGCTCAATAAAGCTGTGTGTTTATAAGCTCTTTCTTTGAATAAACGGCACGGTCCGGGCAAATTTTCCCATATATTCCTTGATGGTATGAATAGTGTAGTTCATAGCACAATAACATTACAATAAAACATAAATTATATATTTATTATTATTATTGGGGTTTACATTTATAATGAGCCAGGGTGACCAATAATGATTGGTTTGCAGTGATCTGCCAACCAATCACGAGGGATTTTTCTTGTTTAAATGTAGTGGCTTCAGCCAATACTGAGTGAGTAAATTCAAGTCTGGCCGTTGACTCTCTGGTTTCGCTGCTATTCATATGCAAATTAGAGGCGTCGCACCTCCGCGGGCTCTCTCAGCAGGGGGCTCTCCACCTACGTCATGATTCGTTTACGACAATTTGTGGCACAGACGAACGCGACGTTCGCTGCCTCTAAATTGTCGAAAACTGCTGAAAATTAGGGAGATTTCCGGGAGTCTACAGGCGTTTACGGGGTCGAAAATCCCACTTTTCATGCAGTGCTGTAAGATAGTTTTTAAAGAAATAATTTTATTTAGCCTGGCTCCGCCCTCCTTCATTTTCCTTCAGTACTCCATCTGGGATTGTGGTATATTCTCTGGTTTTCTCTGGTCAATTTTTTTTTTATGCATTTGGCAGACGCTTTTATTCAAAGCGACTTACAGTGCCCTTCAATTTTAAACGTTCCAATCAGCGAACAGAGGGAGTGACTGAGAACGATGACGTTGATGTCGTGCGCTAGTTTGAGATGACATACGTCACGACCAAATGTTAGCGATTGGTTATGGCAGGTCCAGAGTGGCTGGGCAGATCCAATAGTTTTAAACTTCAACAGAGTTACCCGCCTTCAAGGAAGTTAACACTTGTCAATGGAGAGTGGCCAGACTCTCTGTACAAATGAAATGTACGAGAGTCTGGTAGGACCAGGCTAACTTTTATTTAGCAAGGTTGCATTAGATTGATCAAAAATTACAGTAAAGAGTTTTACAAAATTAATTTTTTAAATAAATGTTATTTCTATTCGGCAAAGAATCTGTACCACCATGGTTTCTGCCAAAATATTAAGCAACACAACAGTTTTCAACTGATAATAATATGAAATGTTTCTTGAGCACCAAATCAGCATATTAGAATGATTTTTCAAGGATCATGTGACACTGGAGTAAAGCTTAGTATAAATTCAGCTTTGTCATCACAGGAATAAATTACATTTTGAAATATATTAAAATATAAAATAGTTATTAGAAAGAAGTTTTTTTTTTTTAACTACCTCAAGCTAGTGTATAAAGTCATATTTAGTGGTCCTTGGCATCAAAAATTTGCATCATGAAAACCCTTGATAGAAAACAACTCTCTGGGTATCACCTTCTCAATCATCACAAGTCACCTCATATGCAAAGCTGTCTATACAATTCATTATAAATTATAAACGTGATTTCATGGAATAAATGCATGATTTCAATCTGCGCTAATGGGAGCAGAGAGCAGCCTGAGCAGGTACAGACAAGTTCTAACAGAGGGAAGCTCATTAAACACTTCCTCTTATCACTGGCTGATCTGTAACGTGTGGAACGCACTGGATATTCATTAGCTCTCCCTCCTCTTATCCTGTCGTGTTTAATTGCTAATGATCCATTCTGTGTGCGTATGCAGGTGCCTGCCGCGATGCCTGACAAATTGAATCTACGCTTACAAAAAGGAGACTTCTGTACAGGGGTGTGAACAATTTCCGAGGTCTTTCCTTCGCCCCGGTGGCGGCTGCTTATAGTATCTCCTTCCTGATCCTGAACCCGTTTGTTGCAAAGCACAGATGAGGATAAGATGCGGAGCTTTGGCAAAAACAGTCTGTGACCTGTGCTGTTGCTGAGGGAACCCGTGTCTGACGTTGTGCTGGAGTGAGTCGAGACTTGTGGAAAGAGTCAAGACGGCCCTCATGGGGCCATAAAGCGAGAACTCTAACCCGTGTCTATCCATTAATGCCTGCTAATCCACAAATGCCCAAGCTATTTGTGTCCATGGCTTTGAAATGTACTTCAAAGACAAATCATCTGCCAGTATTGAGAGATGCAAGCCATTTTCATGAATCATCCCATGTATTGCAATCAGCAAATGATGACGAATGTCACCATGGGAACATCGTATTGATTACTTTTTCTGTTGGACTGTTCTTTTTAAACACCTGTGATGGCACAGAGGTCAAACCTTGTTGTAATCATTCTGAGCAAATCTAAAAATAATCTTGTATGAGTCATGCTTAATGCACATGTGAAAATAAATTAGATGAAAATGGCTTTGTTTTCTGTTTAGAGAATTTTTGTGAGGTGAAAGCAGGTCAATTTTAGCTAAAAACCTAAAAATAAAATAAAAGAATGGTTAAGATGGTTTACTATTTTATGAAATTAAATAAGATAAAAATAACAGCAAATAAATTTCCATCAGCAAGAGCATGTTTAAATTAGTCATATAGTTATGGCAGCTATTTGAACCTAATGTTCTATAGCCTACTAATGCATTTCTAAACAGCATATTCACTTTAAATGACTGCTTTTAGCGGCCAGTCTTGTCCTTTGAAGGATACACAGAAGCAGGAATACTGACTACCCTCATCTGGAGTGCTACCAAAAGGAATCTATGCTATTTTCCAACAAGTTATGAGTCATCATCTCAGTCCTCCGTCTCCACAGAGCAAGTTCTCTAATAATAGATGCTCAAACTTTAGGTTTGAACATTTGCATTCTTAGCTGACAGCTACTGAATGCCAAAACTATCAGTTATGGAAGTCAATATCAATTAATACAGATATGGCCCATTCAAAGCTCTGAATGAATGATTCCAACAAGCCACACTACAAGCATATCCTGAGTCTTGAATCACTCTCTCACAGCCTTAAGGAACCACAGTAACAAATAACATCATGGATTGCCACGCTAGGTCCTTCTGACTGAAGACGTTTCACTGTGAAACTCTATTCTCTGAGGGAATGAAAGAGGGATAGAGTAACATGCTGTTCAGTTTGCTTATGGAAAATGAATAAGCCACCATGGCTTGTTGTATGGGATCTTGTGAAACGTTTAAAGCACAACTGGACAATCACACTACATTGATTATCTATTTTAAGATTTTTTATGATGTGGCTACTACTATTAATATAAATGTTTTCTGTCGTGTTCTGTGCGGAGTAGCTGTGAAATCAATAACAACAACAAAACCCTACATATATTATACAACAAATATGTTCTGATTGGCTGTGATTGTGTTGTTGTACAGCCAATTTCCTCACAGGAACATCTCTCATGTTTTGATAGGACATGGTGTAACAGTCCTTCTTCTCGACTTGAGTTCCAAGTTTGTTATTTTGCTAAACACAATCGTAAACTAAAATAAATTGGAAAAATAAAAAGGTAAACGAACTTGACAAATATTTGTTCAGTTATTTATGTTCATATTTTTATTTATGCAAAAATATCAGTGTGGGAGGACAGACCAGGGTCAGATTCATTTCAACACTTGTTGTGAAATGGAACCACCAGGTCTATTTGTGGAATCTAAATAAACCATTCAAAAAATTTAATAAAATAAAAAATAAAAATAACACTTAAAACCACTCAGCTGATACATTCTCTAGATAAGAATTCTCTAGATTTGTCCAGAGCTTTACCATCAATCAAAGTGAGATACTGTTACTGTCCCTAGAGATATCATGTCTGACATTTATAGCATGAAACTAGATGTAATATCTTGATGAAACAAGAGGAAACAAATCAAAAAACATCCTGACAACAAACTAGCTAAACATTGAGCTATACATACTATACATGTAGCCCTCAAGCAAACATATTATAAAACATAAAACATATTATTACATATTAAAACATATTATTAATTTTAAAATAACTCTTTTTTTATTTTCATATATTATAAAATATAATTTATTCCTGTGATGGCAAAGCTGAATATTTAGCATCATTTCTCCAGTCTTCAGTGTCTCATGGTCGTTCAGAAATCATTCTAATATGCTGATTTGCTGCTAAAGAAACATTTCTTATTATTAATTTAGAAAACGGTTGTCCTGATTAATATTTTGTGTAAATCTGTAATCTATTTTTTCCTGGATTCTTTGATGAACAAAATAACTTTTTTCAAAAATAGAAATCGTTTGTAGTAATGTCAAAGGCTTTACTGTATCTTTTCATTTAAAGCATGCTTACTGAATAAACATTGCGTTTTAATATATATATATATATATATATATATATATATATATATATATATATATATATATATATATATATATATATATATATATATTAATTACAGAATAATCGTGATTAAAACTATTGGAGTTTTTAATATTTTTCAATTGTAATAATTTCCCAGTTTTCAAATTAATGTAGAAACAACTTAAATACAGTATATTTAAAATATTTGTTGTAATGGCATCTTTTTATGAATGAAGGCCAGTATCATCAGTAGTAGGTTCATTCGTCCTACTGATGTCTCTATGAAATGTATTTTTTAAAACATTAATTGTAGACATTCAACATTAAAGTATAATTGAAAGCTATCATTTTCAACATTTATTAGGCTTTTAAAAAGTAACTTTTAATTTAAGTGAATTTAAAACAATCTTCACATTTGACCCATTATAATAAATGTCATATTTATCTGAGCCTTCCTACCTGTCTAACAGGTAGGAAATATACAGAAATTGAATAGTTATCAAACACTTTACTTAACTGCATAAATTGTAAATTAAATATAGATTGATTATTATTAAAACTACAAATACAAGAGTGTGATCATAATGTAATGCTAGCCAAATTATGACGGAAAAAACAGACGCTGCATTAATTGCGTTAAATATGATTAATTTGCGCATGTTAACCCGCAAATGTTGACAGCACTAATATATATATATATATATATATATATATATATATATATATATATATATATATATATATATATATATATATATATAGTGGTGGGCATAGATTCATTTTTTTAATCTAGATTAATCTCACTGTAATCTTGGAATTAATCTAGATTAATCTAGATTAAAATGGCTCATTTTAATTCTGCCGAAGGCATTCAGAATATGTGTGCCTTGTAAGTGATTGTTTGTCTTTTTGTAGTTTGAATAATAAATAACTTCTTTCCCTTTAAGACCTGACGCACGCATGGATCCCAAACACTGTTCCTGTGAGCTGGTTTACGACTGTGTTTACGTTAAAACTCACCAAAATGGGCATTGAGACATTTTTGAGTGTATTTGACCATTAATAAGCTGGAAAAAGGAGCTCATTTCTGCACTTGTATGTCAGAGGCGGCTTTATTACGGTATGTGTGTGCGCTTCAGATGCGAGCGCGAAATCTGCGGGAATTAGTAGAATTAACGTTATGTGCAACCCTGCGCGAAATTCAGACAGGTCACACCAAAACTAACACGCTGTCATGAGAAAAAATACAACAGAACACCCGTTCGCCATGTTCAGAGGGTTAACTGGACTGAATGAGAGGAGGCGGGTGCGTGTGAACTCGCTGTCGGTCGGAGAGGAGAGGAGAGCGCAGCTAATATCGATACTGTAGAACATGAGTATCGTATCGTTTCAGATATTTCAGTATCGATACATATCGAAATATCTATATTTTTGACAACACTAGTAGGCATACACACAGGTTCAAAGACTCGTTCTCTCGCCCCCTACAGTGCAATTCGGCTAGGTATAGGCCTACATGCGCGCTAAAATATCAAGGTGAACACATATATATATATATATATATATATATATATATATATACACATACATATATATATATATATATATATATATATATACATACACACACACACACACACACACACACACACACACACACACACACACATATATATATATATATATATATATATATATATATATATATATATATATATATATATATATATATATAAATAAACAAACATTTAAATATATAAATTATACATATGTAAAAAAAAAAATAAGTTTTATATACATATATAATATATACTGCATTATTGAAACAATGGCTTCTGAAAGTGTTGTGCAACAGTCACTGTTTTCCTTTAGTTAACACTGAATCTTTTTGAATAGATTCAGACACATTCAGTATGGCACAATAAAAAGATAAATCAAATTAATTGCTTGCGTAAATTTTGGACTCTGCCTTGAGCTATTAAAAGGGATAAGGCTTTAAAGAGAATAATGCATTATAACACATCATGACACATCATAACCCTGGGTTAATTGTTTGAAGGAATTGTTTATTGGCCGTGGTAGAGTGAAAATGAGTGGCGAATGAATGTGTCTATTTTCAGTATGGACGTGCAAAAATTACAAAGCTAAGCCTAATCAAACAGACAAACAATTTCCTGCCAAGCTTTACAATAATAAAATGTCTGTGAGGCTGTAAGAGATTGAAGGTTAAATATAGTGTCTTGATTCATTGTTCCATTTTCAGTAATCCTTCAATCTAGCAGGTGGCTAAACTTTTTAGGAGACAGTTACTGATGACTTTATTACAAGGTGACAGTGGTTCTGAGGCATCAACGGAAAATCCTACGAAAAAAAAAAAAAAACCTAGGACAGCTGTCATAAAGCCACTGAGAGGAAAAGGACAAAACCCCGTCCGGTTGTTATTTGTTCCACATCAGCTAGAACTGGTTTTGCTTCAATTAAGGTCAGCTGTTGAATTGTGCTTTATAAAAGCCACCTGTATTCTTGGAGAGCAATCACAATCTAGTGCTCTATTTTTGGAATGCCCCCATCTGTGCTTGAAGCACCTATAAAATAGGCAATTTTACAGGTGGATCCGTGGATCAGTCAGCTGTGTCTGAGGGATAACCGATCTGGGCATGTGAAGATGCCTGGAGCTTGACAGCCTGGTGGATTGAAGGACCACACAGCTCATGTAATTTACTCGGAATGAGAAAAGAACTGAGAAAAAGAGAAATCACAGGAAACCAGTGGCTTTCCCTTTCAATTTACACTATTACTTTTACAATTTGTCCTAGCATATATTGTAACACTACAGATTGTTATGACAAATTGCAAAAGTAATCATGAAATTGTGATGAGCCGTTGTTGGGTTATTTTTTGGCTTCTCTCTCTCTCTCTCTTTTCATTTTCAACAATTGCTAAACTATGTTGCTGAGGTACTCAAGGAGAGAGGTGACATGCTGTTATCCACAGAGACATCCGACCTCTAATTGCTTTCAAAAGCCATTTCCTATGATACTTGGCCACAGCAGAAGTTCATTTGCATCCTATGAAGAAGGTGCCTTATTTTTTCTAAGTGCGCTTGCCCAACGGGTCACGCTTTCTCGCGCTAATTATCCTATGAGTCATCATTACCTGCGCATCACAGCCCCATAAAAGAGTAAAAATAGACACAGAACAAGATGGAGAACTGTACTAATTAACACAGCTAACCTTGTTTGCTGATTTTCCTCAAATGCAGGAAAGACACATCAAACTTTTTTAAGGCTATAATTGTGTTTGTTGAGGAATGTTTTTGGACGTATTTTGATTTCTATGGTTCAGCAACTCAAACTAGATCTTATTATTTAGGGTAGGTCTGACAGTGAATGGATGGATTTAACAAGTTTTTTTTTACTTCAGCTTTGCTAATTGTTCTTCCCCCAGAAAACAGGTTTAAATGTTTAAAATGTTACCAACCAACAGCTTCAAAATATAATAAAAATACAAGCATTCAGAAGGGTCAGTAATATATATATATATATATATATATATATATATATATATATATATATATATATATATATATATATATATATATATATATATATATATATATATATATATATATATATATATATATATATGTATATATATATATATGTATATATATATATATATATATGTATGTATATATATATATATATGTATGTATATATATATATATATGTATGTATATATATATATATATGTATGTATATATATATATATATGTATATATATATATATATATATATATATATATATATATATATATATATATATATATATATATATATATATATATATATATATATATATATATATATATAATTAATACTTGTATTCAGCATGGATACATTAAATTGATCAAAAGGGCCAGTAAAGACTTTTACATTGTTACAAAATATTTATATTTCAAAATAAATGCTATTCCTTTGAAATTTCTATTCATCAAAGAGTCCTTAAAATATTATGCAGCACATAATAAGAAATATTAAACATTAATAGAAATGTAACATTCTTATTAGTAATTGTTACCAGATCAGCCTATTAGAATAATTTATGAAGGATTATGTAACACTGAAAACTGGAGTAATATTTCACAATATTATTTTATAACGTTTTACTGTATTTTTGATCAAATAAATGCAGCCTTCTTTCAAAGACTTCTTTCAAAGACATCTTAAATCTTACAGACCCTAAACTTATGAATGGTAGTGTTATAATATAAGCAAACTAAATAGAACAATGCCTTACCTGTTTTAACTTTTTCAGGTCTTCATCCAACTCAAGATTGTCCAAAATAACAGCCACAAAAAGGCTCAGAAGGATCTAAAACACAAGAGCATATTGAATGTATCTTTCATTACAGTTTGCCAATACCCACTTGTATGCATTTAGATTGCAGGCTAAACAAATCAAATAAACCATTTGAAGAAATTTAAGACAATTCTTTAATTAGACACACATCTTAAATTAATGTTTGAAGGTCCCAGCAGTTTAAGACATAAACATGGTGATGTGACCTCAATATTCTCTGTCATACATTGTCTGTAGGTGTATTGTGCTGACGGGGTGTTGACAGATAATCTGTCATGCAGATGAAAGTTCTGTCCAAGATGTCGTTCTGATTAAACAATAAAATCAATGTTTTATAAAAGAATATGTTGTATTGGCCAATTCTTGTCAGAGAAAAAAAGGTACCATAGACACAGCAAAGGGCAAACTGTACGAGGTAGATGTACAGTATGCTCAGGACAACAAAACAATGATTTACAGTAGTAGATCAATAATGGATTCGCAGCGTAATGTGTATTAGATGTCAACAGTCCTTTGATATTAAATGACAAACTAAGGCTGTCTCAAATGCATTAGGCATTGCGTCTTTTCTCTTCATCATATTTTCTTTTTTTTCCCATGACAGGAAATGAATAAATGATTCAGCCGTGTCTTGATTATATGCTCGATCTGTTCTGTCATTAGTGTGCGCTCTCATTCAAATGTCAAATTTAAATGGCTGCTCCTCACTCAAACTTGTCAAAAGCCCAGAGTACATTTTGTTCTTCACAGAGGATATCTCCAAGAAATGGTTAATATGGACCTATAGTACTTCATGTGCAAATATTTATTTTTCTTCACAGCATACATGTACATTGCATTGTGGAGCATGTCAATTAACAGTTTGGTTCCAAAAACAAAGAAACTCAACAACAAGACACCAATGGTTAAATGTTGGCTTGTAATATCTGTAATGGGGAGTGACAGGGGCCGTGATGTGGCTGTGAAATGCCCCAAAGACATGTTTTTTAAAGATAAAAATATAGGTGAAGGGAGTGTGGGATGTCAGGTGTGACAACTGATACATGTGTGTGATAGAATGTTTCCAGAGGCACTTTACTGCCATATTTCCTAAGCAAGTATTGTTACTCTTCTTTTTGTTGATGGTTGGGAAGCAGCACATGAATTTATTCATTTGCACTTTACACTACTTGAATCACAGTGAGTTTTTCAGGCTACAAGCAGTCTAATAGTCACAAAACAAACCAGGATTTCCCTAATAATTTCTGTCTAACACAGTAGGCAGTTCTCGATTTCTGTTCTACAGAAAGTCCTACACACAGACTGATCACCTTTATTCACACTCACTAAGTACCTGAGTACTTCAGATATCAGCTAGAGTGCCGCATCTCTTCAAACCCCACCAAACTGGCCATTAGAGGTTGGAAAACTACTCTCACTAACATCCAACCTGCTGCGGGATCTCTGAATATGTTCTCTTGATGGCTAGGTAAGCCAGAAGATCAAGAGAAGGAAAGGAGGATGAAGGATGATTCATTTTCTAATAGTCTGGTTGGCTCCCAGCGACACAAACTCAAGCTGTCTTCATTTTAGATGCATTTGCTTTGCTGCTGTGTCCCTGAAAACATAGAGGATGTCCGACACATGGAACTTGGGGCCTTTATAGGAAGCCATAATGAAAAATAAATGGCAAAAGTGATGAGGTAGAACAGGCTTCAGACCTGTCCCGTCACACACTGCCACCTATCTTGTAAGTGTAAACCACTGATCTAGATAAATGATTGGACTGGCGAATTGCGTTCTAAACTGCCATCAGGCGGTGAAGCCACCGGACGTATTAGAGCGGACATCTTACTATTCCCTATACCGACAGAGGGCATCATTGACTTACAGCTAAAACATGGACCTAAAATCACCCGATTTGCAGCCATCATTTAAACCATCATTTAAATAATTAACTGTTTCGAAAAGCATGCTGTTAACGAACTCATTATTGAAGCATTTGCAGTTAGCCTACTGTATGAATAAAAACAATTCTACAACACAACATAAATACATAAACAGCCGTACAAGGCGATTTCAGGTTACACAGCATAAATCTTTATTCCGATTTTAGAATGCGCACTTTGACATTTGTAATATATATGCTCAAGTGTCTCGTCTATCAGCTAATCTGATGTTCACTACTGTAATGAATATGAACTTTTTAATAAGTAGGAGAAATTCATGACTTTAAACAAATAAACATTTACATGCTCAGGACGTTTGTGCCGGGAGACTTCCGGGAGACTTCAGATATAAAAACGTTGTCTCCTTAGGCTCTCAGGAAAATCATATAATTCCTATTAATTCAGTAGAACGTGCGAGTTTACTAATGAATACCAATATGGTGGCATGGTGGCTTCACTTTTTATGACGTCATGAGCAATCCAGTTCTCTATATAGATCAGTGGTGTTAACCCTGTGTAAATCCTATGACCACATGCTCACATAGTTGTACCTTACTATGTTACCTGTCATTTTTTTATTTGATTTTTAGTTTAGATTAGTTTCCAGAATTACATTTTAAAACCCAGATTTTCAATGTGTCACCACTGTACACCACTGTATATATCATCATTATATTATACAGTATGTCTACCACCATTATACAGTATGTGTCTGTATAGTTGCTCTAAAGTAGATAAAAAATTCAAATAAAATTATATTTTGATAACAGTGCAAAAGAGAACTGTATGTTCCAGAACCAGGGATGACATATTTATGTAGGCCAAAACCCAGAATCAAGTTAGAATTTTACCATTTCCAGTCCTGATGCCAATTGGTTTTTGGTTAAATGCCTAAAATAAGGTCTATTTTATAGATATTTTCACATTTTATATTTTTACTATTTTATCTTGCTTTTAATATATATATATATATATATATAATTTTTTTTTTTTTTTTTTTTTTTTTTTTGCTTAACTACAATTTAAAAATATTTATTTAACACTGAAAATTGTTTGCATTCCAGCAGACATTCTACAAACAAAGCACAATATAACTTAAAAAAAAAAAAAAATTATTTGGCCAATTATGCCTACAGGTATCATAATCAAATCATAACCAAATTGTGTTTGTTTGTTCATGAGAGTCTGAGTAACTTAAAACATATTGGCCATTGCGTATAAGAGATCAACAACTACAGTATGTCACGTTGTAAATGGATACATTTGACATTCTACAGAAACAAATATGCACTGCAGCATTTGCCAATATATTATTACAGTATCAACTGAGGGAGCTCTTGCTTGCATTTGAGGGTGCTTAGAAAATTCAGCAGAACAGTGTCTGCAAACTGCCATTTCTGCGTCTTTCTCGGACACTTTAAAGCCTTCTTTAAAGGGATAGTTCACCCAAAAAATGTAATTCTGTCATCATTTACTCAACCTCAAGTTGTTCCAAACCTGTATGAGTTTCTTTGTTCTGCTGAACACAAAAGAAGATATTTTGAAGAATGTTAGTAACAAAGCAGATAGAGCAACCATTGACTACCATAGTATTTTTTTCCCTAGTCAATGGTTGCTCTATCTGCTTGGTTTGGAACAACTTGAGGGTGAGTAAATGATGACAGAATTAAAATTTTTGGGTGAACTATCCCTTTAAGCCTTGTTTATACTCGACCCGTCCGCACGAGCGCTGTGCGGTAAAAATGACGTCATCGCAGAGTGCCAAGCGAACGAAACGCGCGTGCAGTCAGTGGAGGTTTCGCGCAGCGGAGCCAGGCGAAAGTATAAACAAGGCTTAATGCTTCCACACTTCCGACATGTGCTGCATTGCTGCATTTAGAAGTGTGCACGCCTCTCTCACACGCGCTGGTTGCTATATTTGATCGCGTCATCAAAAACCTCATTGGTCTGTAAAGTTTATTCGCTCTTTTCACTTATTCAGCCGTACACCGAAAGTGCAATTTTTGCTACTTTCAGCCGAATAATTTCGGTTGCCGAACAATCAGTGCATCCCTACTTGCAAACTATTGTAACTCAGGAAAAAAAAAAAAAAAGAAAGGGGAAAAGAGTGACGACTGAAAGAGTTGCTGGAAGCTTAATGGTGGAGATGTTGAAGTCATGTCACCGTAGTGCAGTTTGTTTATAGTCGTTTATAGATAAGTTTATCTTTTTATCTCTGGCAATTGTATTTAGGCTTAAAAATTCATAAAAGTTTTGTTCATTTGTGAAGATTATTATGATGAACAAAATGTGTAAGTATCCTAAACTTTGTCAATAATCCAAAAGCCAATGGGAAAATCTATGGGCCTACAAAAATATGCCATCACTGAAGCACTCTATAGAAGCCCTTTTGTTTTATCTTACAGAAAAATCACAACAAATCATATTTACCAGTGTGGCAAAGAGATGGTAGAGAATGAAGTATATGGCCACCACTGGAGCCCACATCTGTCCCACTGCCACCAGTGTTTGGTCCATGACATCCACCCAACCCTCCTGAGTAAGAATCTGGAACATGGACATAAATGCCTATAGGATAGAAACAGATAAATGATCAACCTGTATTCTTTTATTTTTTCTCTCTTATCAGAAAACAACGTCCTTAAGTCAAATTACTCAGTTAAATTTAAATATGCTATCAGTACGGCTTCATACGAATCATATGGACAACTTATGGCAGTCTGGATATTCTGAAAGTCATATGCAAATGGTACAACATGATGGTGAAGAAAAAAACATTATTTCTGGTTGATCTAGCCTTTTAACAGTTAATAAGCATAACTGATGACATTCATGGATTTGACAGATGATGCTAATAGTCCTGACTCTGATTTGACCTCTCCAGTCACCCAAACAAAACTGAAATTTGAAAACTAACAAAGCAGAGTAACAATTTTGCATTTGTTGCTTTTCCTAAGTATATTCTCATGTATATACAAGGATTTTCGACTAAATGCTGCAACAAAAATAAGACAAGGCAGAGCACAACATTCACTAAAATGGATGCAAAACAAAAAAACTGAATCCTACGGAGATATGAGACCACATTTTCATGGCCGTTTTTCCATGGAAGTCAAATGAAGGTCTAAACCCAGCTGGTCCCAAGCCTGGTTACAGTCACACTGTCTCTGAGTGACTGCAGATAATTTTGCAACAGGTCTATTGACAAGGGAGCTGGGTAAACATCATTATCTTCAATGGTTATCATGCCACCCGCCTTGGAAATGAGCGGCATCTGTTTATGTGAGCCCCTCCAAATCCCAGTACGCATTGGGATCAGTAGAGTCCCACTAATAACGGAGGATAAAAAGACACCACTAATGAGAACCCCTCTCATGAGCACATAGTATCAAAAAACTTGGAAAAGAGTCTTATATCTACTGACAAATTAGGTATTATAATAGATTTAGAGATATTTTGGTCCACACTGGTTTCTGAAATCTCTAGATTTAACCTGTGTTTTTCGGACGTGATAATTGTAAGTATTTTAACATCTCGGCTATTTAAATCATAAAAAGATTGTTAGGTTACCAAAATCTCCAATCAAAATGGATTTAATTCGGTCTTCCAAGACCAAGTTATTTTATAATTTCATCTTTTGATCCACAACTACTTTCAGTGTCTGCAGAAAGAGGGAGCTTTACCCGTGGAAATGTGGTGAAACGATCCAAGTCCTCCACAAAGCAGAACATCTGCAAACTGATGGCAGACATCACTATGAGCAGACTGGCAGTGAACACCACTAGACTGCCAAGTTTCTTCCCTGGACCAAAGATTTTATACACAAAATCCTCCAGTGCCGGTGAAATCTTTATAAGACGGACCACTCGCAAAACCTGCAAGAAAGAAGGAAAAACATTTTAATTTTATTAAATGAACAAAAATAATATTTGCTTAAGAAACATCATAGAATGATAAATCAATTTATCAAAGAACTAACCAACTAATATACATTTATATAAATATATAAGGCATCTCATTACATAATTTTATTTAAATATTATCATGAAAACTATCACAAGGAGAAGGGCTACGGAGTGGTGTTTGTTTTATTGATTTTTAATGAGCAAATGCTGATATTGGCTTCCCAGAGTAACTTGGTAACAAATTGCATTGTTGCTCAAGTTGCTCAACTAAATTACTCTAGATGACAACAAATTCGAGCAATGATGCATCTTTGAGGTTGAGTTGATCAACCACAGAGAATGGATATCGATCCATTTGCTTCTAGCTGAATGTGACCTGAGAGTCCTCATGCTGTTGTTACTTTTAAACCTAGAAAAAGTATCCAATATTCCTCAGGAGAAGGTCTTTCTGAACAACAAACATATTAACAAATGTGCTTTTTTTGGGGTTTTATTTCTTGAGAGACTTAAAACCACAGTGCTTATATGGCGTTTTTTTCCCCCGGAACCATTTCAAATCAGAATTTATGAAGCTCAACTTTTAAAGTATGGTGCTAGTAAGACCACAATCATGGGTTTAATTCCATCAGAATATACTGATAAATATGTGTAAATATGATGTATATCTCAAATACACTAAGTTGCTTTAGTTAAAAGCATCTGCCAAATGCATAAATGCAGATAAAATTCTCCCAAGGAAGGCGATGAACTCTATTCAGAGACACTTTGTGTACTATACAAGAGATTTCTTACTGTGTAGTTTAAGAACCAATGGAAATCAAGTTCTAATTAGGCTCTCTAGAAACATAAATGTAAGTCTTATTGTATATGGCAAACCAGAACTCAAAGGTTTAGTTTGACCTTCACACTAAAGGAATGACTAGATGACTGGTCTTTCTAGTAAGGAGCTTGAACAGCCTTTAAAACTGCTTATTAAATTATTAACATTTTGTATAGTCCGCAAGGTGTTTGTAAACCTATGACCTCAACTTGTTACACACACAATGCAATTACCTGCCACTAATACAATGTGTACAAAAAATGTATTCAAGAAAGGAATGTGTACAATATACATACAGTAAATGTAAATATAAGCTGTCAAAACTGATTACAGAATATTCAATAATACAAAGTAGTAATTATGTTCAAAAAGTTTTAGAATATGAGTCTGAAGACAGACATTTCTATTTGCGACAATGGCTCATTTCACTAATGATGGAAAAATATAGAATGCTATTTACAAATCAAATTTAACATGGTGACTGCTCATGGTGAATCATGTGTCTATTTCATGGCAGCTTCATAATGAGCCCAGATATGAATATTCACGGTTGGAGCTCCGCCCCTCCAGCCGAGAGAAAACTGGAGGGAGAACGCAGGTTGTGTCCTTAATGAGGCTTGTCAACGTGAGCGGGTTTCATCCATTCCCATTCCCTGCAGCTGCCTGGAGATGTATGAAAACAGCTCCGCCGTGGCCACCAGTATGCGTTATTATTACCCTGCATTAGTGCATGATTAGCATCTCAGAATCTAGCAGGTGCTGCACTCACGCAGGGAGCCTTTTACAAATGCTGTGGCTGCACATGTCATGGTCTCACTAAAATAAAAAATAAACGTTATGTGTATGACTTGTCAGAACGCTGCTATCAGAGTCAATAACATCTGAAAACTAATCTGAGCAGTTTGAACGATGATAGAGAGCTTATTGATTTACAAACACTGCCATTTTGTCTTAATTCAGCATGGTGACATGTTGGTAGATTACAGTACCAATGACAAATTGAATCAAATCAAGTCAACAGGAGTTTCTATTATCAAAAGTTACTAAAACGAACCATGTTTTTATTGGTCTCGCAGTATAAGCTTCCAACGCTACACCATAGATTAAATTAGGCAGTATTCAGGAACAAGTACGAAGGTTTGTTTGAATACTTGCATGATATATTTCAGTAATGATCTTTGGATCAGTAACTGTCTCTAACCTGGAAGTAGGTGAACTGCGAGTGGTAGAGATCAGGATAGATGTGCAGGGTAGTGCCCACTACTAGCAGTGACTCGAACTTGTGTAGAGAGGAACTGATGTAGCCAGTGAATCCCAAACACCAGATTTTCAGCAGAGCCTCCAAATCAAACAGCACAGTGAAGGCGACCTGGAAACAGCAGAAAGAGGCAGGAAGTATGATAATGGAAAGCTGTTCCTTGTTTGCCAATTTCTTAGTAATTGTGTCCCTGGAGTTCTTGGTTTTTGCAAAGGTTTTTTGTGAATACATGCACATTCAAACAAAGAAGGCTGAAGAACCCTTTCCATTCACAATAACGTTGCTTTTCATTTATAAGACACAGTATATACTATAGAAGGGAGTAATGGGGAAAAAGTGCAATCCAGTGAGAAGCATTAAGGCACAGGAATGTCAACAGAAGACCGAAAACAAAACTAGTGTTTCCCCAGTTTTTCCCCATTTGGTCTGATCCAAATAAAGAGCAGCATGGATTAATGATGAGATGGATCAGCCTGTGAATATGTGAGGTGCCTTTTCCTCCTTATCTCTGTCTTTCAGCTTGGAGTGGGCGGGTGGCCACACTCCTCTATCTGTCTTTGTTCCCACTGTGCCACCTGCATACTGATTGCAGAGGCAGTGCGTGGCAAACAGGACACATATACACACACATATACATATCCACCCAGCACTCGCTAAAATGGAGTGTTGCCCACAAGCTGTTTGCGCCCACGTTGTCACTCAGTTGATTTAATCTCAGGGTTTTTAAGGCGACAGAAAGTGATGAGGATATGTATATATGAGCTTTCAGCAAAAATCTGATATGCTGATGCATTTGAGTGCAATAAGAATATGTTTTTTTTTTTGCCCATCTCATAACAGATAACAAATTGTCTTTTAAAGCTAATACACATTGCCAAGACAAAGAAAGAGCAGAAAGCCCACCCTAGAATATGACAAGAAATATATCATTTTTAAAAGTTCATTATCAAGTAGCATCTTGACACTCCAATGAATATCTGTAAAAGATGTGAAGACTTTCACAGATGGATTCCAATTATGCAGCAATCGTAGCACCTATCATGAAAAGTGATCAGGGTGTGATTAGTAACATCTGGGGCATCCCTTTTAGGCATCAGCTATATACGGTGTCCCAGATACATTTTTAATAAAAAATTATAATAAATTACAGAATAATTTTATTTTGTTTGTATATCGTTTTTAGCCCTATATTTCTAGCCCTGTAAAAATTACCCACAAAATCTGGAATACAATAAAATAAACTATACAGTTCATTTTAATAGCCAATATTCTTATCATCCCAAATAAATCAGTAATATATTTAATAATCATTAACAATCATTACTATTTCAGTGTAATCTCATTGCTGTATACATACAAAAAAAAAATTATAGAAGAAGAAAATATGGTCCAGAGCCATTTCTAAGTATCGATTTTGACAGGTCTTACCTCAGCCAGGTAGAACTCGTCATTAGTGAGTTTATGGTCCTCGCCCTTGTGGTAATTGCTGGCAGCTACAATCACATCAACGGCCACCATACTGAGGATGAACATGTGGAAAACTGAAGATCGCATCAGTTTCTGCAGAGATGAGAGAAAAGATCAGAGATGCATTTGGTGAGACAGAGAAAACAGTGTTGTTGTTAGCTTAGCAACATGCTGACAAAGTCCCTATTAGAATTTCAGTCAGTGCAGTCAACCTTTTTTTGTCAGCTGTGCGTATATATTCCAATATATACAACTTCAATTCCTAGAGCCGCCATATATAGCATTACAATTTCTGCCATTCATTTTTATATGTGTGGTCTATTGCCTCTCCCTTTTAATGTCTCTGGATGTATATCCTCCATTATAAACAAGCAGGCTGACTGCTTCCTTATATTGAGTGTAGTTGCTGGAAGAACATTATTTTCCACTTGATTCTCCACTTTGGTATGATGGAAGCTTTTAATCACAGTAAGGGCTGAGCCAACTAAATGGACCCTCACTGCCTGAGCCCTCAGTAGGCCAAATGAACCCATCTAAGGCCCATTACAGACCAATGGAAGATGAGACAGGATAGAGAACTTAATTTAAACCCAGACTGAGACACCTGTCTGCTGCCCTTGAAATCTGTCTCTACTTGAGTCTGTGGTAGGTATCTTTTCTTATAAAAGTTGCAACGCTGTATGAATTATAATGTAGGTATTTTATATGACTTACAACCTTATTAAATCCAAATTGCATTAGAAAGAAGTTTTGGTTGCACTTTATTTTACAATACGTGCACTTACTTAAGAAAGTACTGGTTAATATAAGGTAACTACATGGGTTAAGGTTAGGTTAAGGGGTAGGTTCAGGGTTAGTGCCTAGTAATAACCCAGTTATTGTAATTACTATAATAAGTACTGTTGGAAACTCTTTTCCTCCTTGAAGCAGAGACCAGGAGACTTATCGCCAGCAGGATTCTTCATTGAGAACTTGCATGTACACTGGGAACAGGACTGTAAAATAAAGTACTACCGAAGTGTTCCTAACAGAAAGCACAATATATGGAATATTGTAATTAAAAAATGTTCTATTATTTTAAGAAATTTCTGATAGTTAGCACTGAAAGGTTCCAAAAGCCTGTGTCCTCTCGATCGGACACAGCCAAGTTTCTTCCAGTGCAACACTGACTAATACAACATAATCTTTAGGGGTCATGGGTCTGGAAGCCAGAATTCTAGATAAACAGCTGTCGGTGGAGCTGATATCATTGGTCTCGGAGTACAAAATACAACATATTAAAGCCATAGCAGTAACAAATAAGCAAGCAAAAAGAATATGAAAATAACTCACTGACAAAGTGAGAATGTGTTTGTTAATATATATTTATACTGTGCTTGCCTAGCATGATTTTATTAGAAACAGCTTTGCTAAAATGCATTTCACTGTGATATTTTCTCAAATCACCCTATCACTAAAAGCGAATGAAAGTATAAAAGCAAAATGAAATTTGTATAATAACCTGCATTTTGTATTAAGGTGAGTTAAAAATGTTTACTGCCTATTGAGTTGTACGCAGACTAGCGGGTAATATTTGTATTATCAGATGGGTCCACACCTGTTTTATACACATGTTTTTGTTCTATCATTTCAAATGAAAAGAAAACCCAATCAATTACTCTATGCAGAAAATGATGGTAAGTTCAAGCTCTGAGGTTGCGTGATGAAATACGCTTCAGGTCAACTAAATGAATCAGCAAGTCAACTAAATAAATAAATACATATTATTGTGGAATCCCTGGTAAATCTACCCAAACCACAATCCTGAAGGAGATCTACAGTACCAACCAGAGAAGTAACTGTTACCATGGAAACAGGAATCATGGGAATAGAGCTCAACAGTGACCACCCACTCCCATGAAGCATTGCGAATGATGTATAATCTCCTTACACTCTGAAACAACTTATATTTATATACATTTGAAAAGTTTGCAATTAACATAACATACATCGTAATATATGGGACTTCTGACCCATTTACATAATTTTCTGCAAATGCTTCAAGAGTAATGAGAGTAATGGCAAACATGGGGCAGGATGGAGTGTTTAGGGGAACCTGTTCGGAAGCAATCATTATTTTTTCAATTCTGTTTAATGCAACTAATGGCACAAAAAGTACACGCTGCACCTTTAAAGGTCCCATGGCATGAAATTTTCATTTTATGAGGTATTTCAACATTAATATGAGTTCCCCTAGCCTGAATATTGTCCCCAAGTGGATAGAAATGTTGATGGGTGTAAACCCGAGTTCTGGCTGTCTTTCTCTGCCTTTGAGAAAATGACAGGCCAGACGAGCCAATCCTGAAGTCTCCTGGTTTGACGTCCAAGCAGGAACGGTTTCCTCCCTTTCCTCCGCCCAGAGAATCTGCCACGCCCATGCAAACACTCGAGATCATTAACGTTACTTGTGAACGAGTGAACACTGGCAGTTTCTCAGTGTTTGGATGTACAAATGAAAACAGAAGTCTTTCTTCAGTTCCTTCTGATCTGTGATCATTGATTTCTTATGTGTAGCTTTTTTTTTTGTACGTCCTTGTTGCGTCTATCTGTTCTAAAATGTGCATAGAGTCTTTTCTGTTTAACATCAGCAGTCACATCTTTAGAGATAAACTTCACGCACGCCGAAGCTCGGCCTCCAACATCCCCGACCCCCAGTACTGCATCTGGCCCACAGCGGAGGCACCAAACGCGGCGTGAGATTAAGCAGAAGGAGGGTAAGCGTGAGGGTATCCGGCTAGGCTAGCCAGCTTTCCCCACAATAAACTGGATTACATTCGATTACAGCTGTTGTGTCTTTGTTTGCGCTGTGTAACGTTACTCAATGCGCGTCAATGACGCTATTCATATGATTGGAACATATCTAGAAATAATGCTATACTCAACACTTACTAACTCGTTCATCTCGCTGTAATGGTACATTGCATGTGTTACAAAGTTGGTAGAATAATGATGAAGAGGACTCGGTGTGACTGGGACTCGTGTTTATTCAGAACTCTCAGATACAAACACAATAAACTCGCGCTGACTGACAGCGCTCTCATAACTCAGTAGTTAGTTACTATAAATAACTTTGTTAGCAATCGCTCCGTCTCCGTGATGTCCGGTTCGCGAACGAATCATTCTTTTGAATCGGTTCTTTTTACTGAACCGAACCAGTTCACCAAATCGGACTGAATCGTTCTAAACGGTTCGCGTCTCGAGTCAACGCTGATCCATAATTTACTAAAGTTACTAACTTTCTGACATGAGTGACAGTCCCTCCGACTAGAAATAAACTAATAACCTGAAGTATATGCTAGTAACTACAACAGTTCACCCTGAACTGAGACATGCTGAGAGAACTGATGAGAAAGTGAACACAGGTCCATCCGTCTCTCTGGCAGACTCGTGCCTGCTCGTGCCTCGTTAAACCACACCCCCTCCGCTCATTTAAAATGCAAAGATGTCAGCCAATCACAACAGTGGGCGTTTTTACTGAAGTCTCACAGCAGACACGCCTCTTGAAGCAGGGCATTCAGCCACAGGGCAAACAGCAGTATAGAAAAAATGCCTTTTATTTCTAAATTATGACATTTTATGATGTAAAAATCATACTAATAATATAAGTACACCTCAGAAAACACTATAAAATAATAGAAAAATGCCATGCCATGGGACCTTTAAATCAAATTCATTAGCAATGCACACACAGAGGAAATACCCAACATGACCAATGACAGAGGGACTATTTCACTTTGATTGCAGTGTCATGACACGGTGGATGGCACAGTCTAACTTGTATAAACACTCACAGCTTGGGTGCATTTATGTGTTATAAAACAATGAGGAGACACACCAAAGAGATATAGATAAAATGCAACATGTACACTCGACAGTCCTGCATGAACACAGCTTGTGGGTGGGTGGAAAATCTCAAACGAGCTGGAGAGAGAGGAAATGAAAACGAGGGAAAAAAACTGAGGAAGAGGAGAGAGAAAATGAGAACAGAGGAAGGACCTTTTGGAAGATCAACAGAAAGAATCCCACATCTTTTGGAGAAGCCAAAATAGTCAATAACAATTATGTAAAAGCGATTAAACTCCTCTTTATTAAAGAGAGAGAGAGGGAGGAAAACCTGTCTACAACAGTATTAAACTGATATATCTGATACATTTATCTAATAACAGTAAAATAGAGTAGTATTTTATTACTTTATATACAGCTAAAGCATTTAGGGTAAGCCAAGAATATCCCCCTGTTACAAAATCAGTTTTTGCCTTCCTTACAGACCACTTTTTTCACCCTAGTCAACTAGCCAAATCGCTGAAAGCAAAAGAGAGCAAGAAGAAAGTAAATAGGAAATGGTCTATTAAGTAGAGAGGTGAAAGACTGCAAGATTCTGTGGCAGGGTTCGTGGGCAGAGACATAAAAAAGAGACATTCTCCCTCCGGGTTTGACAGCCAGACGGCCACATGTGGAACAATGTGGCCCCGCGCCACATACAATCTCCAAAATAAAGCTTGCCTTTGGAAAGACAATGGCAAAAAGGGCATACAAGAAGAGATTATCTGAGAACAGATTTTCTCTTTCTCTGTGTGTCCAGAGGCTGTCCATCTGCCCAGAGAGATATATATCGACTGCGATTCCTTAGACTTGTGTATGTTGTAAACAGAAGGTTACGTTTTTTGTAATCGCCAATTAAACCGTCCATAACCCTGCTAGGATTGCAGTTATGTAATCTAAAAAAGGTTGGGGGTTGTTTTTTATTGTTTTTTAAATAAGTCTCTAATGCTTACCATGGCTGCAATTATTGGATCAAAAATACAGTTATAATACTAATATTGTAAAATTCATTTCACATTTATTTGTATAGCGCTTTTCACAATACATATCGTTTCAAAGCAGCTTTACAGAAAATGCATGTGTCTACATTACAATTATAATTTTGAGTGATCTGTAATCAGAGGTGACTGTCCAAATGATGTATTTCAGAAATGTATGCAGTTAGCTAACAAAGTATTGATTTAAACAACGTATAAATTAAGGCAGAAACAATGAGCTCATTGAAGTAATGAATACATGTTAACAATGATTAGGATATATAGCAGAATTTAGCATTGGATCATGTTGATTCAGAGTCCTCGCAGGAGTTGGAGTTGTCTCTTCACAGGTGTTGAGGCATCTGAAGTCTTCATATTAAAATATTATTATTATAATATAAGATAACATTTTCAAGTTTTAAATTTGAATATATTTTAAAATGTAATTTATTCCTGTGATGTCAAAGCTGAATTTTCAGCATCATTACTCCAGTCTTCAGTGTCGCAACATGATAATTCAGAAATCATTCTAATATGCTGATTTGGTGCTCAATAAATATTTCTTCTTATGATCAATGATTCTTTCTTCTTACCAAACCCAAACTTTTAAATAGTATAGTAGGTGTTACTTTTAATGCATTTCCCATCACTGAGTAAAAATGGTAAACAACAGCATGTTTTCAAAAATAACCCCGAATATTCCTTTTACAGATTCAAACTACACACCTTCAAGATGCTAATGAATTTACAATTTTCTGTCAAATCTGTAAATGGAAAGTCTGTAGTCATACATGACTTGTAGAGCTCCAGGAAATGTCCCTATAGTCTCCTACAGTATATCTCAAGGGAGAAAGATGAGAGAAGGACAGTGGCAGTCTGGTTTGTTTGCTGCTCTGGTCTGGGATCACAGCTCAGAACTCACTGTGCAGCCTCTATGACTAATATGAGACATGACAAAGCAGTTTGACATTTTCAGCTTCTCGATGTTAGTTTTCCCTCGGGTGTTTCGGCTGAAGGGGGACTAACAGGTGAATCCATTTCCTCAGGGCCCTTGACTTCACCCAAAAGATGTTCCTGGCTTTCTGAAATGCAGGGTTTGTCTACTTCAAGATTCGACTGTGATGTGACGCCTATTTCTCTTGTGTGGAGAACATAAAAACAGCACTGTCAATGCACTGAAGGTGTGGTGGCCTACTTTTTCTGATGTTGCTGGTGCCACATGAATACCTAGCAGAGCTGTCGCAATCAATTAAATAGCAACCTTTGTGAGGGCGGGATGCACCTCTCTCGCTCTCTCTATCTTATTGCATTTGATGCAGCCCAATTTGTATGCTCCAAATCTTCCTGCAAACAGACATTCAGAGCATCTTGTTACTGCTCCTCCTTGTATGTTTGAAACTTCAGGCTGACACGCAATTAGTGTTCTTTACAGTAAGGTGCCTGTCATGCTCCATCAGTTCTGTGCCAGAATCAAAGACAGCAACAACTCAAAGGGAAGAACATTTCTTTATCATTCAGTGCACGTCAGCGCCATTTGACCAAACATTTACTGATTCTTAAAGGAATAGCTCCACCCAAAATTGTCATTTTTACTCACCGACGTCATTCCAAATTCATATGGATTTCTTTTTTCTGTGAAATACATAAGAAGAAAGTCTGAATACTATGCTGGTCACTGTTTTACATGCCATTACAATAAATGGAGACTACTGACACTATTAAGTTTCAAAAGGATGCCAAATCATTGCCTTCTGAAGTCACAATATATTTGCATGAGAAATTTAAGTTGTTATTCACTGAAAACTTGACATCCACCTCAGCTGTCCTTGCGAACAAATAAATTTATGCAAAAAAGATCATTTATAGCAAACAAATAAATTTATGAACATTTTTTTTCCCTTTACAGAGAATTTGTCAATTCTGTTCACAAAACCAGTCTGAATAACTGTTAATGAACTGGACTGACTTATTTTCAAAAATTTTTTTACAAACTTTTATTTTTTTGAAGTCTGAACGCTTTAGTTCCCATGCATGGAAAAGAAACTTGTGCTTGTCTTCAGAATTTCAATATAGCACACAAGTCATTTGCACCACTTTCAGGTTGCTCTTTTACATACATTTTCAAGGAATGAAAACGTCTTGGTTACTGATGTAAGACTTGTTCCTTTATGGAGAGAACGGAGACATTATGTCAAAGACAAATAGATGGGGTCTCACTTGGGAGCCCCAATCACCTCTGATTTGTAGAAAAACAGCCAATGGAATTGGTGAGTGGAATTTGCATGCCAAGCCATTCCCCATACATACAGGTATATAAGATGGCAGCATGCATCCACTCATTCAGGTTTATGCTGAGGAACCGAGACAGGAGGTGTTTCTCAATGTCAAGGATCCTTCCTCTGCAGGACTGGTCCTTCCAAGTCACTTCCTTCAGAGGCTAGACGAGGCTCCTCTTTAGCATTCGGAGAACACGTAAATGGAACAGGCTAGCAAGTGCACGTCAGCCTCATTACGTCAGTGAAAAGGTCCGTTAGCCATCAATAACGTAATTTGTATAATATCAATACGATTGTAATTTGTACTGGCATTTAAAAGTTAAGCTTTACTTATATTTACTACGGTTATAACAAATGTTTGGTAACGTAAATACTTACACTTGAAAGCATATTGCCCCGTTAACGCTCGGACTCCGCCAACGTCCGATATTTTGTATTTTTTTAACAAGATAGCAAAGCTGCGCGCATAGGATTGTGGGTGATTTGAGAACGCTAAGAGCGCGAAGGCTACTCGTATGCATCCTTTCCTGTATATGGCATATTTTTCGAACGAAGGACTCAGACCTTGGTTGAAATTCCGAGGATCCTCGACATTGGAACAGCCCTTCGACGGACGTCGATGACGTAGCATCCTCGGAATTCTGGCTTCCGAGGATCCTTCCTTGACATTGAGAAACGCCTAAAGATCCCAGCCATTTAGCGGGGTGGTTCAGGGACGTGGCAGGAAGGGCATAACGTCTCTGTTTCCTCCATCAGTGTACAAGGGTTACATTAGTAACCAAGATGTTCCCTATCTGTCAGTCACGTTCAACATTATATCAAAGACTGACAAATGGGGTCCCTATGGAAAGCGCCACAGCCACTGAACTGTGTTACGAGTGTTGGAGACACAGATGCTGGCAAGCTATAGCGTGCCCTTTAAGCAACAGCCCTCATACAGTCATGACCTACCAAGCCCCCCACATAAGCCCCAAAAATAATAGTACTTCATGCCAACGGGATGGAAGGGATAAGGCTTACTATGGAGATGGTCGTAGCTGCTGTTCCTTTTGTATGTTACTTTACGGAAAGAGTGCTTTGGTCCTCTATTCCCATTTCTTTTATTTCTTTTTTTCCAGCCAAGACCAGTGTTGTTAACACTGGGGAAGCGAACATAGTCCATAGGAGAGGAACCCTAGGGAGGCCACATCATACCCGTAGGGAGGAGAATGTGGAAACACACATATGGACTGACCCGTGGGACAGTGCTACATATGGACGATCTCTGTGGTAGGTCCTGCCTAGACAGGGATGAAACTACTACAGACGCAAGGATGGGGCAGAGCAGAATCTGTTGAGGGAAAGACACAGGTTTACTGACAGGGAAACCGTACCGTGGAAGAATACACTTGCCAAAAGGGAATCACAACATATGGGCCATCTAGCAAAGTACAAGGGCTGACCAACGCGCATGCAACTCATGCTGGGCCTGGCGTCGGACACCTCTGCCATGTCTGACTGCCGAACTCAAGTGGAACTGCCAAGTGGGGAACTCATCTGAAGATCAAAGTTTTGGGTCTCTTTGCAGATGTCTGCCAAAGAGGTGCTGTGCGACAAGACTCAGGAGAAGCCAACACTCAGAGTGAGTGGAGTGAGCCCTCACTCTGAGGGGGCCCGGCATGCCTTGGGGCTAGTATCCACTGTGGGCCAACCTCTGTTTGGAGACAGCCTTTCGCTTTTGCTGACCTCCAAAGCCGACAAAGAGCAGGCAGTCCACGTAAACACGCAGGGAGTGAACTGCAAAGTGTGCTTCAGGCTGGCCTGAACTCAAGGCACAATGCACAGACCAAAATGCCTGCAGGTCCCCAACCCACTTGATGGAAGTTAGGAAGGTCAGGAGCACTGTCTTTAGAGACAGGATTTTAAGCTTGACTGATTCCAGCATCTCAAAGGGAGCTCTTTGCAGACCAGAAAGGATGAAAGAGAGATCCCAGGAGGGAATGAGGTGTTGCATGGGAGGATTTAGCAATATATATTTTCAAGGTGAAGGGGGACAGCCTCCACTCTAACCTCTCTTGCAGGAAGTATAGCACAGAGCTGATCGGGCATTTCCGGGGGTCTTCCACTCAGAACACCACTCAGCTAATAGATTCCACTTCAAAGCATAAGCTTGCCTAGTAGAGGGAGCTCTGGCTTGAGTGATAATGTCTACCAGCAGCCATATCACCCTGCAGCCCAAGACTGGTTTCCCACTGAAGCTAAGCAAGGCTGAGCCTGGTTAGTACCTGGATGGGAGACCAACTGGGAAAACCAGGTAGCTGCTGGTAGAGGTGTTAGTGAGGCCAGCAGGGGGTGCTCACCCTGTGGTCTGTGTGGGTCCTAACACCCCAGTATAGTGATTGGGACACTATACTGTAACAAGCACCGTCTTTCGGATGAGACGTTAAACCGAGGTCCTGACTCTCTGTGGTCATTAAAAATCCCAGGATGTCCTTCGATAAAGAGTAGGGGTGTAACCCCGGCATCCTGGCCAAATTTGCCCATTGGCCCCTCTCCATCATGGCCTCCTAATCATCCCCATATATACAGATTGGCTTCATCACTCTGTCTCCTCTCCACCAATCAGCTGGTGTGTGGTGGGCGTTCTGGCGCAATATGGCTGCCGTCGCATCATCCAGGTGGATGCTGCACATTGGTGGTGGTTGAGGAGATTCCCCCTTCTATATATGTAAAGCGCTTTGAGTGCCTAGAAAAGCGCTATATAAATGTAACAAATTATTATTATTATTATTATCACTGCCAGTGGTAGGCCACTTAAGTCCTCCACGTCCCATCCAAACCCTGTCCCTGAGAAAGAAGGTCCTTGCTCAGGGAACTCCACCAGGGAGGGGCTGTCGCAAGGAGCATCAGATCCGAAAACCATGTCCGGGTGGGCCAGTAAGGCGCAACCATCAAGACTTGCTCCTAATCCTCCCTGACCCTGCATAGTCTGTGCAAGCAGGCTCACTGGGTGAAATGCATATTTGCGTAGGTCCCAGGGCCAGCTGTGTACCAACGCATTCGTGCCGAGGAGTGCCTTGGTAGTAAAAGAGCAGGCAACAGAAGGACTCCTGGGTGGTTAAACA
This sequence comes from Gobio gobio, assembly GCF_949357685.1. NCBI lineage: Eukaryota > Metazoa > Chordata > Actinopteri > Cypriniformes > Gobionidae > Gobio > Gobio gobio. The sequence goes on from NC_137103.1 coordinate 38,262,700, forward strand.
GGTCTACCTGTGCATCCCCAAATTGACTCCAGATAAGCTGGACCACCTGTGGATGGAGTTTCCATTCTCCTGGCAGCGTCAGCTGCACAATTGAGCTTGCCCAGAATGTGAATGGAACAACCTGAGCTGCTGCTGACACCCGAGGAGATGGCGGGCGAGTTGTGACATGCAACGTGAGCGCACACTGCCCTGGCGGATTATGTACGCAACCATCGCAATGTTGTCCGTGTGGGGCAAGCACGTGTTGTCCGCACAGACAACACTGTGATGGTTGCGTACATCAACCACCAGGTCAGGGTACGCTCACATCGAAACTGGCACAGGGCGGGTAGCACTGCCAGCAGCACTGCAACTCCAGGCAATTGGTATGCCACTGCAGTCAAGGTCCCATCCAGGAGCCCGAAGCGGCATGCCCATTGCATACAGCGCCCCAGCCCATTCTGGAGGCATCTGTTGTAACAACAATGTGCTTGGACACTTATTCTAGGGGCATTTCATCCCTTTCAGAAAGGAAAGATCTGACCAAGGGCTGAAAGTTCAGTGACAGATCGGTCTGATGGTCGCATGGAGTGTGCTGCAAACCAAACTTGAGGGTGAACGCATGTGAGGATGTTTCTACATTTTGAACGGGAGCTTGTGAAGGGCCCGGTTCAAGACTCGCAGATACAAGATTGGCCATAACCCTACGCCTTTCTTGGGTACAATGAAGTATGGGCTGTAAAAACGTGAGGAAGCAGTGCATCCTTGAAATGCTGACTGGCGAAAAAAGGGGGGGTGGGAGTGAGGAAGCAACACTTCACTCACTGTTAACCCACACCCGATATGGCCCAGAGACTGAGGAAACCAATCTTTTATTGAAAAAGAATCCACCCGGCCCTCCTCCAGAAGAAAGAGTTAAAGTGACATGTGAAGGCAGCAAACAATGCAAACTACGGACACACACCCGCAGCAGTGGGCAGAGAGTGATTGGGGGTTAGGAGCCTTGCTTAAGGGCAAATTCCTGCCTGTATAAAGAATTGAACCCACAACCTCCGTGTTACCAGTCAGCAGACCTGCACAATGCGCTGAATGTGCTTCCTCTTGTTATCCTCTCGTTAAAGATATCCTCTCGTTTGCAAGCTCTTTTAGGTAATTGAAATGCTCTCTGTGAGGCAACTGGAAAAGAGTGATTGCTGTACACAACCACTCGGCTCCATGCAAAAATCTGAATTAATGGATGTGGGCCGATATCTTATATATCCCATATGTACGAAGGAGTGGCCTGGCATACAAATTCAACTGGCTGTTTTTCTACAGCTCAGAGGTTATTGGGGCTCCAAAGTGAGACCCCATTTGTCAGTATTCGACATAACGTAGAACGTGACTGACAGACAGGGAACAAGCAGCATTAAAGGTGCTCTAAGCGATGTCACAAAAACAAGCTGCTGCAGGCTGCACCACAAAGCACAACAAACAGTGCTCCAGCCAATAGCTGACAAATTTCCACCCCTAAATCATTCTTGTCGGCTATTGGCTGGAGCACTGTTTGTTGTGCTTCGTGGTGCAGCCTGCACCTGCTTGTTTTTGTTGCAGTTTGTGGAGCTTAGGCGGACTACAGAGACCGCGTTTTTTTGCAGTATGTTCAGGGGACAGGCAGCTAGTGGATAGCGAGGAGATGTTTGTTGTATGTGACAAAAAAATGTTTGGCCTAAAAAAACGTGTGACATCGCTTAGAGCACCTTTAACATTATGTTAAACATCTTGTATGTTTCACAGAGGGGAAAAACATGCAGGTTTTGAACTATGCAAAATTGAGTAAATTTATTAATTAATTTTTTTGGGCGAACTATCCCTTTAAGCGAAAATGAATTTACAACTTTTATGTATTCCAGTTAAATGGAGGAGAACAACGAACAGAGATGAAGTAGATGCAGGTTATTCTTTAAAAAAAATATATATATATATATATATATAAACAACAAAACAAACTGCACATCTTCAAGACAACTAACACTGATTGTTTGAGAGTTCTTCTGTCTGTCAACAAGCATCAGCAAAGACCAATGAAGCATCTTATAGTACTGTACATCTAAAACACCAAATTTAAGTCATCAGCCAACTGAGTGCTACAAAAGCACTTTTTGTGAACTCCATAGGCATACACCGACATTTACGCTCCATTGTTTAATTAGAAAACAGGAACAAAAATAGCTGCTGGGAGACCTGCAGTGTTCAAATCCCACTGCTTATCGAAGTGAGGTGATTCATTCTCTGTCTGGGACCTGCTGGTTAATTAAAGCTGACTGTCCTCTAGAATTCTCCAGCCACCATTCAAGACCAGGTTAGGGATACAGACCGGCTAGGTCTTGAGCGTCATGGTTGCGGTTGTTGATTAGGCACACTGAAGGCTGGGAGAAATAGGTCTCATGGGAGAAATAAGTGTTTTGAGGTCAAAGCTGGGGTAATGGAGGGTTTCCTTTATATACATAACCTTGGTGTGGGAGTAGGGCCAAGGTGTTCCCTCTATGGGTGGCACCTTCAGTGTAACAGGGTTATCAATCATGATGTCCAGGGTTTACAACACAGTGAGGCCAAGTGGGGAAAATACTGAACGATCAGGGAACTGCTCTTCATTCAACTGTATTGTAAATCAAAATGACTAAACTGTGTTAAAGGGTTAGTTCACCCAAAAATGAAAATTCTGTCATTAATTACTTACCCTCCTGTCGTTCGACACCCGTAAGACCTCCGTTCATCTTCGGAACAGAAATGAAGATATTTTAGTTGAAATCTGATGGCTCCTAAAGGCTTCCATTGGCACAATGGCACGGTTCACTCTCAAGACCCTTAAAAGGTACTAAAGACGTCGTTACAAAGTCCATCTCACTACAGTGGTTCTAAAATAACTTTATGAATCGGCGATAATAGTTTTTGTGCGCAAAAAAACCCTAAATAACGATGATGATTTCAAAACAAGGCATCATGAAGCGTCGAAGCGTTATGAATCAGTGAGCCGAATCAGTGGTTTGAATCGCCAAATTTCAGCAGTTTGGCGGTTTGACACGCGATCCGAATCATCATTCGGCTCACTGATTCATAACGCTTCGAAGCTTCATGATGCATTATTTTGAAATCGTCATCACTATGTAAGTCGTTATTTAGGGGTTTTTTTGCGCACAAAAACTGTTGTCGCCGATTCATAAAGTTATTTTAGAACCACTGTAGTGAGATGGACTTTGTAACGACGTCTTTAGTACCTTTTAAGGGTCTTGAGAGTGAACCGTGCCATTGTGCCAATGGAGGCCTTTCAGAGCCATCAGATTTCAACTAAAATATCTTCATTTCTGTTCCGAAGATGAACGGAGGTCTTACGAGTGTCGAACGACATGAGGGTAAGTAATTAATGACAGAATTTTCATTTTTGGGTGAACTAACCCTTTAAGCTTAATCTAAATTTAGTCCAAGATGTTAATGTGGCCAAGTACAACTACATTTTGCTGTCACATTAAAAGGACAATTCACCCCAAAAAAAAGAAATTCATAGAACGTGTAACAAGAAATTGTTACACGTTATATGTAGTTACTAAAGTAATAACTATAAATAGTGCATAATTACATGCAACTAACCCTAAAACAAAACATAATCCTAACCCTATAGTAAGTGCAGTTAATTAATATTACTCAGTACTTAAATGTATGATTACACTAAAGCAAGGACTTTAAAAATATAGCTGCAAGCAGGAATTTTTTGGGGCCAAGCACAACAGAAGCAAACAAGGAAGCTAGCAGCAGACCAAATGCAAAAATGAGAAAATACATTTGGAGACAATTTTAAGCAAAAAGGTTGAAAACTCATAAATATATATTGTAGAGCCAATTTCATGTTTGGTTTAATTAAAGTGCCACCAAGTGGCGCAGCCCTACCACTTTTTGTGTGTCCTCAGAGTGCCCCCATACAAAAGAGTGTCAAATATGGTGAAAATATCTTATTTTCTTTTAGGAGTTATAGACATTTGTATTTATGACCATATAAAAAATAACCGGCCGATGACCCATAAGAAGTTTCATAACAATACGCTAATACGTTCATGAAATACAGCATTTTACTACAAAATTCTAAATGGCCGATAAGGAAAAATTGGATATCATTCCACTCAGCATGCCACCCCGAATCTAACGAGATTACTTTTAGGGTAAACTATTCAGGAGTTATAAGCAAAAAAGACCATTGTTCATATATTTTGACCAGTAGGTGGCGCTGTGCCAGAATGCTACATGTAGCCTCAGGTCATGCTTGGGATGACATCATTTTTGTCCGAATATTTTTGGTCTGAATATGCCAAACCTTTGCGGAGATATAACCTTATGTCCAATTTGGCGTACTTTTCATCAAATTTGTGCGTAATTTGACAACGGTTGGGTTTATCAAAAAGCTTTTGATACATTTTTGCCAGCATAGACTGAAGATGATCTGATTCCATTTTCATGAAAATCGGACTAACCATCTAGGAGGAGTTCGAAAAAGTATTTTGGAGGAAAATTTGGCGGGAAAATTGGTACTACCGAAAATGATGTCATAGGGTTCAATCGAATCGTCTTGAGCCAAAAAAATCTGAGTTTTTTTTGTAGCCCTTACGGCTCAAAAGTTTTTAGCAAAAACACAAGTGCAACTTTGGACAGTTGGTGGCGCTAGAGGGATTGAGTTAGAGACTCCAAATTACCTATGGTGACATTTCAGACTGTCCTCTATCTGTGTGCCAAATTTCATAACTTTCCCGCAAGCGGTTCTATGGGCTGCCAATGCCATAGACTCCCATGGTGGAATAATAATAAGAAGAAGAACGCCTTCGGTGCTTGGCACCTAATAAAGTGTAGCCAAATTCTGTTATTATTTACTTCCCATCATATCATTCTAAAACTGAGTTTCTTTCTTCTGTGGAACACTAAGATATTTTTTTAAGAATCTTTCAATTGTTTTTGTTCATATAATAGAAGTCAACTGGGTCCAAAGTTTTTTTTCTTAAGTCTAACTCTTTTCTAACGTCTAACATTTTAATCATTAACAAATAGCAACTATATAGTGTAAAAAATGCAAATTTACACTGTTTTGAACAGGCACGACATGATACTGTGTCAACAGATACATTCTTTCTGTGTTAATCTGCATTTTTGTCTTAACCAGAAATTAACATCACAAGCAAAAACACATTATCTTATTAGCATGTTCACAATACATTTACTATGTTCTGATCTCAAAATACAACAGAAAATTATACTACCAAGCAATCACAGCCTGGAAATAATATATAAAATCTGTAAAGAAATATGTATATGCAGTAATTGGTATGCTATTAAAGTAAAATTGCAAATCCTCTATAGTAAAGGTCAGGATTTAAACTACAATGAAACATTTATTATTTTTGAGAGATTCATATCTAGAGTCTGAATTTAAACTAATAACAAAAGTTTGCAGTAAGACAGTAAGTGCAAAACTTCAGACAAGAAATCTTTTACTTGCAAAACTTGCTTAAAGAATCCATTAGAATAGATGTAGTTCAATTATAACATAAGGGAATGCAAAGGCCTAATTAACATCAAGGTGGCCTTTGGAGAAGAGCTCAAGCAGACCCCATTAACCTTAACCATATAATGAAACACAACCAAATACAGAATAGCCACTGCTTCCAGTTTAAACATGTATTAGAAAGAAGTAGTTAGTATCTACCCACAACAGAAACATACAGATGTTAGTCATTTTAGATGCTGGCAATGCATAATTAATGTTTTTGCATTACAGAAATGATAATTATTATTTTATATAATATTTAGAATAGGGATATCCCCTTTATATAATTATATTACAATTAGAAGGGGACATACTTCTCATGAAAATAAAAAATATTAATGTAATCGTCCAAAAATTTTGCTTCATTTTATTTATGAAAAATATAATTTTCTTTCTCTCTTTTTTTGTCTGATTTTGGAGTGAAAAATGACATAGAAATTTCTTTTTGAGAGCCACGTAATCTGTTCAAAACTGAAGTGCTCTTTAAGGCAAACAATGTAACTATTCCATATATTTTTGTAGCTGTATAAACACTGACCTACCTTTTTTTTATTACAACACAATTTCATAAGTAGTAAGGGGGAAAAAATGAGTTTCCTTTCATTTCTGTCCAGGTTAGTGTTCATTTGTCTGCCATTTGTGGCACGACTCTTCAATAATAGTTCACATTATTTTTCTGAAAGCCATTGTGATTGAAGTCTATGATGAACTACACCTCCACCCACTTGCTGAGTTCTCTCTCTCGTTCACCCTATCCCACCCCCTGTAACCTTTGCCCCTCTCTGAGGAAATACAAAAGCCTTTCTTTACCTGATGGGATCACCTCATGGAAACCTGGCCCCAGAAATGTCATTAAATGCCAGTCTTTGGTCTTTATTTTTCCTCTTTTTTTGCACTGAATATTTTTCAAATGCTGTCTACCATGGGCACAATTGAAAAGCCATGTGAGAACAAAATGCAAGCTTTTCACCAGGATTACACTGTCGAATCTTAACCCAAATAGTGTGATGCATTAAAATGTATTTTTGGATATTAAATTCTATGTGACTCTGCTGAAGGCCTATTTTCACTGATGATCTCTCTCCCTCTGTGTAGGAAGATCTAAAAGTCAGGACTGTGTTTTAAAGGTAAGTGCCATTAGACTCTCTCCAGATACTGTCTTTTCTGTTATTATGGTATTATTAGCCATCAACAGTCCACTCTATTCTATGACTATTCAAACCCAATTCATAATTTCTCTGCAGCAATAAAATTATTAGCCATTTAATGTTTTCTTCATTAAAGTAAACCTAAAATGGTATTTGCAATCTCTTTTTTCTTTTGAATATCATGTACTGATACATCATGCAAAATAAATCCCCCGATTATTATCAAGCGAAATCGTAAAACAAACTGATGTGATCAAAATCAGGCCGAAACTAAGTTTGTTTTGGAGTTCCAAACAATTGAAGCTTGTTTTTGCCAATTTGCAATTCTGACTTTTTTTTCTCAGAATTGCGAGATATAAAGTCGCAACTGAGAGGTATAATGTCAGAATGGCGAGATATAAACTCACAATTCTGACTTTTTTTCTCACAATTCTGACTTTATAACTAACAATTGCGAGTTTATATTTCGCAATTCTGGCTTTATAACTCTCAATTGCGAATGCGATGTTTGATAACAGTTTGATATTGCTGCTCACGTATTTCGAACTTCGCTTTACCCCAAAACAAAGAACGCAAAAGAACTTCACCATGAGTATATCGGGGCCTTAAGACAAGCAACATGGCAAATAGAAAGGGTCAGTATTGATTTTTTGTTGACTTCAAAACTAATACTCACTGATTTAAAGTAAAATAAGAAGAACGTGTAAAAAAAACCCAGAAACCCTTGTGCTTATGCAAAGATATTAAGTGTATTATCGGAGTGTGTGGATATGTGAGTTATTTAGAAAGCATACTGATGTATATTGTGCATGTGCTAAATTGGGCTCACAAAATGGGGGAAGGCAAACTTTGCTATGTTCATTCCATTCAGTCTATTCATTCTCTGTTAAATTCATACCAGCTAGTCTGAGTGAAATCTAAATGTGGCTATTGCGTTCGGGTCGCCTGCAGCACATTTCTTGCACTCCCACAGAGCAGTGTGGCATTAGATGTGGCAGTCAGGCAATACTGAGGGTGTGCTGACGGTCGGGGGCGTTAGTGCCATTAAATCGCATGTCTGGTACCTGGAGGCAAGCAGGCGCTTGGCCATGTGGTTTATTCACGTCCACCGCCACGAGCTGCCATCCTCCAGACGCGTCCTCATGAAACATCTGCCACCAGGAGGAGAGATGGAGAGAGAGGGAAAGAATGAAGGAGAAAGGGAGGGACAATTGTTAACAAGTGTGAATGGACTGGCGGTTTGTCAGTTAACATGCAAAGTTAAGGTAAACAATCATTCTTAATGCCATCAAAATGCATATTTGATAACACAAATATAGCAAATAAATTAGGGGGAAAATAAGCAAAAGAGTTGGCTTCAAAGACAATTGACAATCTCAAAAACAAATGCCAATTATATTATAATTCTTCATCAACTTCATAACCATTTTATAAACACGGGCAAGGTCACAAGAAATTGACTTCATGATCCAGAGAGCATCTATTCACATTTCAGAATCTAAATGCACCATGACTTCACCATGACAGATACGAGGAGACAGCGGCGGAGACAGCTGGGACTAGAGGAGGGAGGTGATGCTATAGCAGGCACCTTGAATCTGGCAAACAACAGAGGCTACTCATATCCATATGTACACAGCCCAGAACTATCAGAAAGCTCTGTACTTGAAGCCTTTTTATCATCTGCCATTTGAAAATCAAATAAAACTGATTGTTTAGAAAACTAATAGCCCGCTCTCTTCAACAAACCACATAATTTGATATATTATTAATATCCATAGCACAAAAGGTGTGGGATGAGATGCACGTCTCGTCGATGTGCCGCATTAAAGGTTGCCTTACATTTTACAAATATCTATTGAGCTTCAGACATTTTGTGGCCCCCTCCCATTGTTCGCATCCCCACCCCCCAGGCACAAAAGTGAAAATCTGCCTATGGCTGTTCCACTTATGTCTGTCTTTTATCAGTTCAGAAGAATAGATAACCAATTAAACCCAAGAGAAATGACAGTCATTAAGCTCACAATGCCCCTTCAGCTCTGACAGATTAAAAAGGTTACCTACATAAATAGATATTTTAAAAGTTTCCCCTCATAGTCTTGTAATTATAACTTTGCCATTCATGTGGTAATCTTCTAAAGGGGTCTTATTGAATTATATTATTTTTTAAGAGAGTCACAAAAGGGATGGTGCAAATCTTGCCAAAGAGTATCATCAGGCCCCGGGAGAACCTTATTCTTTTTTATCTCTTTCAAATTAAAGGCATCATTCCAAGTCGTATTGTCTAACACTCAATAAAACCAAGGTTTACCCTAAGAGATTTTTCTTCAATAAGACATTTCAGCGTAATTAAAATTAAGACAAACAAAGGCTATTTGCTTTCAAGGTTACAACAATTTAATTTGTTAACTTAGGGTCATTTTTTTAAGTTTGGGTAGTCAGGGTTAGCGATTTCACACTGTACATTTATAAACCCTGGGTTCCCTTTCGAAAGGGAACTCTCGCTGCGTCTAGCTGACGCTATGGGGAACGCCCTCGGCGTGACTGGTGTCTGAAGCTACTATCGAATCACGGCAAAGTCTTTGACCGACGTCAGCCCATGACGTCATCAACGTGCGACCCGGAAGTATAAAAGGGCGCCGTGCCAACACATACACATCGTTCTCGTCTTCAGGGACTGTCTGTTTGAACTGCTATACGAGTTAAGGTAAAACAAATTCAATTATTAAATACACACAAGTGTGTATTTACTGCCTGGGATCAAGAGAATGCACAGTCAAGTTCATTTGAAGTTGTTTGTGTGTGAGTGTGAGCGGTTTTCAATCTGAGATCGCTCCACTCTAGTCTGGTTTTTTTTCCTGAGGGAAGAGAGCTTGGCATCTGGGACTGGATGATGCTGTCCCGCTCAAGCTGAGGCTGAGCGTTGGCATACATCATGGGTTCTCAGATGCAGCTCGCCGATCGTCGCGACGATCTGGCGGCTAACAAGACTAAACAGCAAGTGCTCTTAGGGATGGCTGGTGAGAGTGGTATGAATCCTCTCAGCCACCTTGACCGTGTGTGCTGAGCTGATGAATGTTATGGAACGTACTGCAGGCAGGCTGCGGCTGCCATGTTGGCGCGTTAGAGGAGAGATCGCTCGTGATAGATTGCACAATCGATTTCTCCTTGGCCATAAACCATCAGCTCAGATGAGCCTTCCATTCCTTCTTGATCTTCTTACAGAGATCGAGGGGGCATGGAAGAATCCATATTCGACCCAATGTTCATCAGCATCAGCGTTTCAACTTCGCTGATGTCGAGGGGATAGGGGAATATGGATATGTGTTGAGGCTACCGACTGGCGAGGAAAGTTTGCAAACTTTTCTCGCGTTTCGTGGGCATCAACACTGAAGAGCTCAAACTCTGCCTCTCTAAATCACGTTGTGCTTTAATGGCAGGGGCATACACTGCAGCAGGTCAGGCTGGTGCTGCTTTTCACACCATGGCGGTGTTTCAGGCGTACCAGGCGGACCTGCTGGAGGATCTCGACCAGGGGGCCGGGCTGTCCCCTGAGGCGGTTGCTGAGCTGCGCCGCACCACAGATCTTTTTCTCCGGGCCACCAAGCAGACTGCTGCTGCTATCGGCCGCTCTAGGGCGGCTATGGTGGTCACGGAGAGGCATCTGTGGCTGAGCCTGGCTGATATCGGGGAGAAAGAGTAGGGAAACTTTCTCCTCGATTCGCCGGTTTCGCCTACTGAACTTTTCGGCACCTCCGTTGAGGCGGTGGTTGGAAAGTTCAGGGAGGCGAAGGCGCGCTCAGCGGCATTTAAGAGCATGCATACCGCTGAGATGCGCGCCCCCACCCAGGCAGGCGGGACCTGGTCCTTCACGGTCTGAGGACCGTAGGCAGGACCAGAGGGCAGCGTTTTTGTGCGTTTTACTAAAAATATGTATTTCTTACAGACCCCGGGTTCCTGTATAGAGTTGGGTATTCATCATTCCCCTGCTTAGTTAGGCTTTAACACAGCACCATTATCTGGGCTGTGTATGTGAGCGTATGTTGGCTTTCCCTGGTTGGTCAAGATGGCGCCATATAGGCCACCGCTTATGGTTATCAGAAGATGGGCCTCCTCTCATTTTGAGAGTAGTGTTTAGGCCGCCGCTCTTTCTTTGAAATGTTTGCGGATTACTAGGCGGTAGCACACTTTTCTGATAGAATGTAGTGTTTGTCTACCGCTTAGGGTTACTATGTGTCTTCGGTTCCCTAAGCCACTGCAGGTTGGATTAGTTTGTCTCTGTTACGACTGATCGCTACGGCGTCAGTTGGTATGTGGATGAAGGAGGCGCGTTGCTGAGGCACCGTCACCTTTTGTTGTACACCACTTAGATCGGAGGCCTCCTCTCATTGAGAGTCGTTGGTTTTAATAGCAGTCAGTTTGTTTGTCTGGCAGTTATTTCTCGTTTTTGCGAAACTCGTACAGCTTGTAGGCTTTTACAAGCCTCCCTGGAACGGGTCCCCATAGTAATGGGTAGCTATCATGTGTTAGGCCTCAGCAGGCCTCCATGAAAACGAGCCGTAGGGTCTAATATTACTACAACCCACATTTTGCAAATATGTCTGTCCCAGTTAGCAGGAAGGATTGCACCGTTTTCAAGAGTAAACGGTGACAGTGGTAGGCCTTATCAGGCCTCTAGTAAGGCAGGTGACAATGCTTATGCATCAAGGTACTACTAGCCTAGCTGGCTATCAGGTTAAAAAGGGGTAAATACGCTCTCCTGAAGGTCGGCTGTCAATTGTAGGCCTCAATAGGCCTCTTGAACAAGGCGCATTATCAGTTGGAAGGCCTCAACCAGGCCTCACTGGAGGTATGTACCGATGTGCGCATCAGGACAGCTAGCCTGGAGGCTATCAGGTTGTAGGCCTCATCAGGCCTCCCCGAAGGCCCGCTGGTAGTTGTAAGGCCTTACTAGGCCTCCCTGAGGGTGAGCTATCAGGTTGTGATCACTACCAGAGGCAGGTTGTAGGCCTCATCAGGCCTCCCTGAAGGCCTGCTGTCAACCCTAAGACCTTACTAGGCTTTCCTGAGGGTGAGTTCCCAGATTGTGGTCACTCTCAGAGGCAGGTTGTAGGCCTCATCAGGCCTCCCTGAAAGCCTGCTGTTAATTCTAGGCCTTAATAGGCCTCCCTGACTCGAACAAGGTAGTAGGCCCATCAGGCCTCCCTAAGGTGTTCCTGGGATCCAGTCATCTGAAACAGTTAGCACGCATTGCAAACAGGTAGCAGGCCTCTCCAGGCCTCCCTAAAGGCTGGTTATCAGGTAGTAGGCCTTAATAGGCCTCCCTTGAGGGCGAGTTCCTTAAACAGGATGCTCGAAAAGCCTGCGTAGCTTGACTGTCGAGTCCCAGATTGTGGTCACTCGAACGAGGTAGTAGGCCCCATCAGGCCTCCCTAAGATGTTCCTGGGACCCAGTCATCTGAAACAGTTAAAACGCATTGCAAACAGGTAGCAGGCCTCTCCAGGCCTCCCTAAAGGCTGGTTATCAGGTAGTAGGCCTTAATAGGCCTCCCTTGAGGGCGAGTTCCTTAATCAGGATGCTCGAAAAGCCTGCGTAGCTTGACTGTCGAGTCCCAGATTGTGGTCAATCGAACGAGGTAGTAGGCCCCATCAGGCCTCCCTAAGGTGTTCCTGGGACCCAGTCATTTGAAACAGTTAGCACGTATTGCAAACAGGTAGTAGGCCTCTCCAGGCCTCCCTAAAGGCTGGTTATCAGGTAGTAGGCCTTAATAGGCCTCCCTTGAGGACGGGTTCCTTAAACAGGATGCCCGACTAGCCTGCGTAGCTTGACTGTCAAGTAGTAGGCCTCCATTAGGCCTCCTTGAGAAAACAAGGGTAACCTCAGCAGGCGGTATTGCTGTCAGGTAGTAGGCCTCACTAGGCCTCCCTGAGGACAGAGTCCCGAGCCAGGACGCTTGGGTTTCCAGCATGGCTTGCGGTTAGGTAGTAGGCCTCTATAGGCCTCCCTGGAATACCCGCTATCAAGTAGTAGGCCCACAGGGCCTCCTTGAAGGTGAAGTTCCTGAGCTAGGCACTTTGATTACCAGTTCTTTGTGAGAACTTGTGGTAGTTGGGCCTACAGCTGGAGGTTACTCGCCAGGCAGGCTCAGCTGCTCCCCTCAATGAGGGTCGTCTATGAGTGCTCAGCCACCTGAGCCTGGTCAGACGGTCGTATGCCTCTCATGAGGCCTCCCTGTTAGATCAGTCATTAGGCCCTTTCGGCCTCCCTACTGCTTTGAAACATAAGCACCTGGTAGATCCTTGATCCTTGAGTAGTGCTGCTTGATCTTACAGCCGCTTACGATACCGTTTGGCACCGCGGACTCCACCTAAAGCTACTAAAGATCATTCCCGACCGGCACATGGTGAAGTTCATCATTGAGATGGTGACGAACCGCAGCTTCACCTTAAAGACAAGTGACGGTCAATGCAGCAGGCTCAGAAGGCTGAGGAATGGTGTTCCGCAGGGATCTGTCCTTGCACCGATGTTATTCAATATCTACATCCATGACCTACCGGAAACAACATCCCGGAAATATGATTACGCTGACGACCTGGCCATTATGATGAGACAACAAACATGGGAGCAGATACAGGCCAGCCTAAACCAGGACATGGACACCTTGGCAGCCTACCTGCGTGAGTGGCGTTTACAACTTAGCATCGGCAAGACAGTTGTAGCAGCCTACCACCTGAACAACAGTGAGGCCAGACGGGAACTGGACATATTCGTTAATAACAAGCGTCTTGAGTTCCAGCAAGCCCCACGGTACCTTGGCGTACGCCTGGATAGATCTCTAACATTCAAACAACACCTTGAAGAAGTGACGGCCAAAGTGTCATCAAGGGTGGCAATAATTCGACGTCTCGCTGGTACTAGCTGGGGTGCAACTGCCAAGGTGCTTCGAATATCAACAGTAGCCCTCGTCTTCTCCACAGCTGAATACTGTGCCCCAGCCTGGTCCAGAAGCCCACACGCCAGGAAAGTCGACACTGCCATAAACACCGCCCTTCGGACTATAACTGGCTGCCTGAATTCTACCCCTGTCTACCATCTGCCAACACTAGCAGGAATTGCCCCGGCCGGCCTCCGACGAGAGGCTGCTACCCTTGCTCTTGCAAGGAAAGCCCAAAGATGCAACTGGCATATCCTGCACAATACCACCACAACAGCACTACCTCCTCATAGACTGAAGTCCCGCCACCCGTACAACAAGGCGGCACAAGACCTGCTCAGGTCCATCCCTGAGGACCTGTCTACAGAGGCATGGCTCGCGGCAGCTTGGAAGCAGGAGTGGGAGTCAGCAGGACCCTCACGAATCCACCGTTACATCTTTGATCCTGGAGGCGGTCTTGAAGGAGAGGATCTGCCACGTCGGCAATGGACTCTGCTAAACCGCCTGCGAACTGGGGTGGGACGTTACAAAGCATCAATGAGGAAGTGGGGCCTGGAGGACAGAGCAGTGTGTGAGTGTGGGGAGCCAGAACAGACCGCTGAGCACATAATCACCACCTGTCCACTGTATAAACCACCTTCGGAGGCCGGCCTCTTCGACGTGGGACCTGAGATGAGAACGTGGCTGAGTTCTACTGAGCTGGACATTTGATGACGACACACGAAAGAAGAAGAAGAAGATCCTTGATTTGAGCAGGCAGACTCCCCTCGATAGCAAGGATTGAAAAGCACTACGCTGAGTATTGCTCTCTTGGATAACCCGTCTCTGAGTTCCGGGCTAAGTAGGACTGCCAGTGTTGCAGTCCCTTAGCTTGGACGCCCCTTGGGCACCATCCAGAGGCTCTGTTTTGAACAGACAGGGTTGGCTAAACCGAAGTGTCCATAACACTTAGGGCACCAGGTCAGGCCTCCCTGGTGGCACTCGGGATAACTTTTTTCCCGAGTAGTGACTGGCTGGGGTTCCTTCGGGTCCCCTAGCCACATTCCCTTAAAGGGACCCCTTCGGTGGAAGTAGTGGTCCCGGGCCTTCGAGCAGTCTGGATGGAACCCCACGCAGTGCGTTAGGGCTCCGTTTAGTTTTATAGCTTGGGCTATGACCGTAGGGAGTGCTGTCACTGTCAGCCCAGGGACCTGAGGGGGAATCGCTCAGGTTTTTCTATGAATTACTTGTGTTGACAGTTGTCACTGCCAATGGGCAGACACTCCCCTCGGCATGGCGGCGTTGGTATATCCTTCCCCATAGCGTCAGCTAGACGCAGCGAGAGTTCCCTTTCGAAAGGGAACGTCTAAGGTTACGTATGTAACCTCTGTTCCCTGAGAACAGGGAACGAGCGCTGCGTCGCGTTGCCATGCTTCAGGGCCTATCTGCCATACAGTCCCTTCAGACGAGAAGATGTGTATGTGTTGGCACGGCGCCCTTTTATACTTCCGGGTCGCACGTTGATGACGTCATGGGCTGACGTCGGTCAAAGACCTTGCCGTGATTCGATAGTAGCTTCAGACACCAGTCACGCCGAGGGCGTTCCCCATAGCGTCAGCTAGACGCAGCGCTCGTTCCCTGTTCTCAGGGAACAGAGGTTACATACGTAACCTTAGACGTTATCTTCATTCTTTGCATATTTATGCGGTCACAATAACATTGTGACCTGCTTTAGTAAACATGTGTCCAAAATTGTATACAAATGTTACTATGACAGTACCAATGTAAACTTGTTTGAATAAACCTGCTTTTTGTATTACAAATGGATAAAAAAAGATATTGTGAATTAACTTTCAAAATAGTAACAGACTCTGTAAATTTAACCTGATGTTTCCAATATTTCATAACAGGAAAGACACATTCCTAAGATATTTCCCCCAGTGAAGTTTTAGCCCCCCAAATAAGCCTAAACTAGACCAAGAGCAGCATTATACCGTTTTCGCTGCAGACATTATAGATAAGGAATCAACTCAAAGTTTTGTAAATGGAAATGGGCTTGGAAAAATATGTTTTACTGAAAACAATTCAAATTTGTGTCCCTCAGAATGACATTTGCCTTATTGCTTTTAAAAAGTTTTACTGTAGATTTGCAGAAGAACCGTATTCCATCCTAAAACCTGTGGCCATCCTTTTCTCATTTCCTAATAATTAATTTTATAGTAGTATGGTATTCTTTGGTATAGTGGAGTCTTGTGAAACCTGTCAAGAACATGTAAAGTTCACTACCATTTAAAAGTTTAGGTTCAGTAAGATTTTTTTTAATCCTTTTTTTAATTTTTTTATTCAGCATGGATGCATTAAATTGATTGAAAGTGACAGTAAAGACTTACATTGTAACAAGTGCTGTTTTTTTAAAACTTTATATTCATCAAATAATCCTAAAATAAAAGTTTATTATGGTTTCCACAAAAATATTAAGCAACAAAACATTTTCAACACTGATGATAACAATTTTACAATATTATTGTTTTTACTTTAGAGACTTAAAAAACATTAAAAAAAAATCTTGCAGATCCCAACTTTTGAACAGTAGTGCATGTAAAGCTTCTATTTTTAACAAATATATATTATTATTAAAATTAAGTATTTATACTTCATAGCATTATTTATATTCTGAAAAATATAAGATGATTTTCATTGATTTATTCCCGTAACAAAAATAAGATTTATTTTGGATTATAGTAATGATAATTTCAAGGGTCCCTGGTTTTCTTCATGATTTGTTATTTTCTTAGTTTCATTTTGAGGTGACATATGCATCAGATATTTCTTCATGAGATTTACCCCACTAAAGCAGTGCTGGAATAAATGTTGTGTGCTATAACCACTCTTTTTCCAGAGAGCACTTCTACAACCATAAGACTTGAATAACGGTGGTCAGGTCACTCCTGTGCTGCCAAAAAAGCTGCCAGGTCCACTCATGCCAACCTCCAAGGCTCTGCTCCAGGACTGGCTCTGGCACTGTGACTGGCACAGTCAGGGAGACACTATGCCTCAGTTCACACAATTACACACACAACTTTTCACACCACGCCCCCGCTCCAGATTTTCTGTGCATTTGCACCATTAGCTTGGTTAGTGTGAATTTCTCACCAAACATTAGGTAGGCGATGGTTGTATAAAATCAACAAGACAGGTTTCCCCACAGGAGAGCTTTGCAGGCAGGAAAGCAAGAGCATTTAGGGTTAATTGATTCTTTCTATCCTTTCAGTTGATCAGTCACATCAAATCCAAGCTGAATGACACATTCTCTGTCTTTTCCTCTCTTTCAGCCTGCTGCGCATTCAGCCACGTTCCCCTATGACTCACCCTAGAGTCTGCCAGCCGCCCAATCAGATCTCTCTGTGCCGTTCGGGGCCCCCACCTGACAAGCAGCCAAATTTATTAAAAAAAACAGCTTGCTGTTGGTGTATCCTGCCTGCTGAAGGCCAGGGAAGCCAGACTCACAGCCTCCAGGGAATTATGGGAAGAATTCCTTCAGATGTCTGTGTTGGTGTGTATCGGTCTGTGCTTAATAATCATAAATGCTGATTTTGATATTTTTGCTTTGTTTGGTTTAATTACATCTGCCCATATATATTTTGAAAAGAGGGATGATCAAAGAGATTAACAAATGTTGAAAATTAATCATATACTAAAGCTGGCTTTTGTGCAGATGTGCGTAAGTGTGTTTGCATTTACTGTACCTGTGTAGTAGCTGTTGACGTGGTGCTGCTCCGGGACCCCCACATTTGCTGGAACTGCACTCTGATCTCAGCAAAAGTTTCAATAATCACAGCGATGAACACATTCTGGGAACACAAGCAAATGAAATGAATGAATGCCCATAAATTATAATTTTATTAAATACTTGTGGTTGTAGACTGGCATGTACGTGAAAAGTCTGAATACAGATCTGTGTTGATGATAAAATGCATACAATATATCATATATAACATATCAGAACTGTTGCCTTTGAATTCAAACCTCAAGTATTTCCTTATTTGGTAATTGATAGCCACAGATTCTTTTAGCAGAGCTTCCATTCTATTCATCAAAGATTCCTGAAAAAAGAATCATGGTTTCCACACAAAAAATACGCAGAACGTCTCGGTTATGTATGTAACCCTCGTTCCCTGAGGAGGGAACGGAGACGTAACGTTAGTGACTAACGAATGGGGGTTTCGCTTAGAAGCCAATTACCTTCGAGGAGTCTAATGGCCATGCCATGGACATGCGGAATTTGCATGCGTAACTCCGCCCCACAGCATGGGTATATAAGGAAGTATGCTGGCAACATCACATTATGTTATCTGCCGCGGAGCCAAGACTGAACTCGCGGCCGTTCCAGCAGTACAGCGGATGTGGCAAAGGGACGTTACGAGGGTTACATACGTAACCGAGACGTTCCCTTTCGTTCAGTCACTACGACGTAACGTTAGTGACTAACGAATGGGGGTCCCAATACAGTGACGCCACTCGGCTGTCTTCCAGTGCCCTGCGTAAGTGTGAGTACCCTGTCGTAAGACTAGTACGGACGAAGGACTCCCACTTATCACAGGAATACCAAGCTACACTGGGAAGTATATTCCAGTGGAGATATGCCAAAATGCCTACCCGTAGGGAGGACTTAGAGAGTACACATATGACCCACTGAGGGCTGCATATGGAGAACTCTGGGGTACCAGCAGAAGGTGGATTTTTAACCCCAGTGGTGGCAGGGACTTACTGGTGTCGGCATCGACAGTGCTGGAGGAACTCAGGGCTTTCGGGAAGCTCACCTGAGGAGAATATTGCACGTATCCAATCCGTGGAGTGGAATGGCGAGCAAGCGAAGACACCTGAGCATAGTCCATTACCGGCCACTAGTGGAGGCGAGTACATAGTCAGACACAGACTCCACTCGGAGATTGTAGAATCTGGCGAGTGTGTCAGGTGTCGCCCAGCCTGCAGCTCTGCAGATGTCTGTTAGCGAGGCGCCATGCGCTAGAGCCCAAGAGGAGGCCACACTCTGGGTGGAGTGGGCCCTAACCCCAAGGGGACATGGTCGACCCTGCTGCTGGTAAGCCAAAACAATGGTGTCCACTATCCAGTGAGACAGCCTTTGCTTTGAGAGAGCTCTTCCCTTCCGCTCTCCACCATAACAGAAAAAGAGCTGGTCTGAGGTCCTTAAACACTGCGTTCTGTCTACGTAAGTGCGGAGAGCGCGTACTGGACAGAGCAATGCCAAGGCTGGGTCTGCCCCCTCCAAGGACAGCGCTTGCAGGTTCATCACCTGGTCTCTGAACGGAGTGGTGGGAACCTTGGGCACATATCCGGGCCGGGGTCTCAGGATCACGTGAGAGTTAGCCGGCCCGAACTCCAGGCACGCTTCGTCAACTGAAAATGCCTGCAGGTCCCCTACCCTCTTGATGGAGGCCAATGCGATCAGGAGCGCGGTCTTCATAGACAAGAACTAAAGATCGACTGACCGCAAAGGCTCAAAGGGAGGCCTCTGCAGAGCATCTAAGACTACTGAGAGGTCCCAAGAGAGTACGAGGGGAGAGTGAGGAGGATTTAGTCTCCTGGCTCCCCTCAGTAACCTGATGACCAGGTTGTGTTGACTTACCTTTTTGTTTTCCAAGAGGTCGTGGAGGGCAGATATTGCGGCCACATAAACTTTAAAGGTGGAGGGAGACAGCCTTCGCTCCAACCCTTCTTGGAGGAATGAGAGCATGGACCCGATCGGGCATTTCCAGGGGTCTTCTTGGCGGGAAGAACACCAGGTGACGAAGAGGTTTCACTTCAACGCATAGGCATGCCGAGTGGACTCTGCCCTAGCGGAAGTGATGGTAACCACCACCGGAGGTGGTAGGGTACTCAAACCTGCCACGTCCCGCCCAGGAGCCACACGTGGAGGTTCCAGGGCTTGGGACGCGGGTGCCAGAGGGTGCCCCATCTCTGAGTGAGGAGGTCCTTCCTCAGAGGGATAGGCCAGGGAGGGGCTGTCGCAAGGAGTAAGAGTTCCGAGAACCAGGTCTTGCCGTGGCGGCATCTGTTGACACAACAACATGCCTGGAAACTCGTTCTAAGGGCGCACCAGCCCGTAGAAAACTGAGGTTCGACCACGGGGTGAGTGCCCTGAAGGCAGGCCCGAGTTACTAGGACCCAGAGCGTGCCAGACCGCCATGCCCATCTCGGGACTCGATCGCGAAGCCAGTGCTGAAGCGGTCTCAAATGAAGCAATCCGAGCGGCATCACCGCGGCTGCAGATGCCATATGCCCCAGGAGCCTCTGAAACAGTTTCAGTGGAACCGCACTCTTGCTCTCGATTTGACGGAGGCAAAGCTGGTAAGCTGCGCACATGGCGACCGAGTCGATATCCATACCGAGGAAAGAGATCCTCTGCACGGGGCAAAGTTTGCTCTTCTCCCAGTTGACCCGAAGGCCCAGACGGGCTAAGTGCAGGAGCACTAGGTCTCTGTGTTCGCACACCTGCTCTCGAGAGTGATTCATTTTGAGCCAGTCGTCGAGGTAGTTCAGTATGCGAACCCCATGCTGCCTGAGTGGCGCAAGGGCTGCCTCGACAATCTTCGTGAAGACGCGGGTGGAGGCAGCAGCTGGCCGCCGGGGCAGTATATGTTTTATAGCCTCAGTCTGCTTCTGGGCGGTTGAAAACTGTTGGCCGAAGTTTTCAACCGCGCCGCCGAAGAGGCCAGCCTGGGATATGGGGGCATCGAGGAAACGTGTCCGCTCGCTTGGGGGGTTGGGGGGAGCCGGGCCGGCGCTCTCTGCCTGGACACTCATGGGTTGCGGTGCGCTAGAGGGGGGTGTGGCCCGAGGCATGAGCTTCTGGGCTTTTTTCCACACCGTCACCCTCAGGTCACCCTGGCCACCAGCCAAAGTACCGCCTCTCGTGGAGACGGTAGATTGGGGTGTGGCAGAGGGGACTCTCACTTCTTAACGAAGATCCTCGAGTCTTTTGTCACGTGCAAGCTCTTTTGTGAAATGAAGCTTCGCAGTGACGCCGAAGCGCCCAGGGAAACACACACCAGCTGTCTAGCAGACCACTGCGCAGGAAGTATGTGATCGCTGGAACGCGCCATAGACACCAACGCCACTGGAAAGCTGCTCGTCTCGAAGGCTGACAAAGACTCAGTTAGCAGGCTTGAAGGAGTGAAGAGATGCTCTTGGCTCCAAAGCAGAAACATAATGCGATGTTGCCAGCGTACTTCCTTATATACCCATGCTGTGGGGCGGAGTTACGAATGCAAATTCCACATGCCCATGGCATTGGCACTGCCATTGGGCGTTGTTAGACTCCTCGAAGGTAATTGGCTTCTAAGCGAAACCCCCATTCATTAGTCACTAACGTTATGTCGTAGTGACTGAATGAAAGGGAAAAACTGTTTTCAACACTGATAATAATAAGAAATGTTTCAAATAAGCATATTAGAATGATTTCTGAAGGATCATGTGACACTGGAGACTGGAGTAATGGCTGCTGAAAATTCAGCCATGTCATCACAGAAATAAAATACATTTTAAAATATAGCAAAGAAGAAAACAGTTATTATAATATTTATTAAATATTTATTATTATGTTGTTAGAGTTTTACTCTATTTCTGATCAAATTAATGCATAAGCAGAGGCGGACAGTAGTGAATTATTTTTACTCTACTACAATTTTCAAGTGTCTGTACTTTATCATAGTGTTTTTCTTTGGAAAACTTTTACTTCACAACATTCTAAAGCATGATGTTGTACTTTTTACTGCACTACATTTCATTTTAAAATACATTTAATACTTAATTTAGTTAGAAATCTAGTACTTTCTTACTTTTATTCAAGTAAAAGTAATTCAAAGTTTTACTTGAGTACAAGTAAGAAAGTACTACATTTTTAATATACTTGACTTTTATATGACTAGAAATGATGAATAATCCTTGTGCAGATTATGACTATGCTTTTTGCAGATCGCTGGTGTGAGAAGAAACGTTTTTTTTGCACCTTGACCAGCCATGCGAGGAAGAAGATGAGCGTGATGAAGTAGAAATATGAGCGCCAGCGTGGGAAGCTGTCGATGGCTCGATACATGATGAAGACCCATCCCTCCTGAGACGCGGCCTCATATACGGTGAATATACTGGTTCCTGCAAGAGGAGATGACAAGAAGGGTCATGACGGGGACATGAGAGAACAGAGGAGGGGGAGAAGCTCATGTTTGAGAGGTCCCAGAGTGGTCTGACTGGGCACTGAGACACAAAAATTCAGACATAAACACAGTCTTGGCATTAGAGAACCTTGTCAGGTGCTTCCTATTACCCAGCTATGTGTTTCTGTCTCCAAACAGCTGAATGGTTATCCGCACTTCAAAAGTACTCTTTGGTTCCATGTTGTGCAGGAGTGTAACAGTATATCAAAGGAACTCGGCTATGAAGAACTACACACTCAAGGACAGATTGGATTCATGGCTTTGCTGTATTTTGTCTTTTTGATCATACCAGTGTGATTTCATAAAAGATGAGAGGAAAGAGGGAAAATCCTCAAGGAACTTATTTGAATAGTCTGCAGTTATTTACAGTATTAATTCTGTTATTTAGCCACCATCACACTGTTCCAAACCCTGTTTTACACAAAAGGAGATGTCTAGCAGAGTATTTCATAGTCTTTTCTATATAATAAAAATGTCTATGGATGAACGTCATTATGGCACCATCATGGCACAAAGCATTTTTTCTTGGAATGCCAACGTGGACAGCGCTCTCCAGGAATTACCTCCTTTTTCTAAAGTACTGTATAGTAAATGTAATGTAGAAAATGTATAGTAAAAATAAAATGTGATGGTGTTATAAATAGTTGCTCTTTAAATGTGTAATAATTGAAATAAAGACGAAAATAAAATAGATATATTAGATGAAAAACAAACTTAATAGATCTTAAACAAAAATGTAAAATGTTGCCTTGACAACTAATAAAAATAACAGAAGCACATAACAAAATTACTAAAACAAACTATTGCTGCGTCCCAATTCACGTACTATCCGTCTTAAATGAATGTAATTAAATCGTAGTACGTTGAAATGAGTATTCCAAAAATACCCGGATGGTCTACTATTTCCAGTAAGAATTCAAAGTGCAGATCCGTGCACACTCTAACGGCTAATATTGCTCACAATCCATTGCGCGGCTAAAAAGTGTTAAAAAAAACATTGGGATGATATATTAATAATCAGTATCTAAACCGACGAAAACATATTTATTTAATGTTATCCACATTATATAATCTGCAACAGCACTGTGAACTTTTATAAAGATAAGTTTGGTCATTAATTTTTAAATGCATCATGCAAATTGCAAACACACGAGGTGAGTTCTCTGCATGAAAGACCCACGACTGGCAGATCAATGTGCTACATTTCTCTCCGATACAGTTAGAAAGTAAATGAAATTGAATGTGGAGGATTTTAACTGTGACAAGATGATTGACAGGGCAGCTAAATGGTGACAGGATGCACGTAACTAAGCGGCAAAGCGGTCTGTTAAAGAAACAATTATGACAAAGTAGTATGTCCCAAAGCTTGCCTACTCTTCTGCTACACACTCAAAAAGTATGTACTTTTTCTTCACAAAAAGAGTACATACTTTTAGGACATAGTATAAATAGGCCAATTGGGATGCAGCATGAAATTAAAATGAAAAAAGGAAATATACAAAAAAGTATTCTAAATATAAATAAATACTGCAATAAGTAATAATAAAATAACACTGTTTCCACAGCTAGGAAATGACATCATAAACAGACTTATTTTATATGCATAGTGTATGATGTGCTCTCTAGTTCCAAGCCCTCAATGATGTTATCTTTGCACTCACGGTGACCCATGATGCCGTGCTGTGATATGGCTGCCAAAGGCCAGCAGGAAGCATGCCACTCAGTTCTGCTTCCTGCCATTTCCCACCAGGTCCGAGGGCAAAATGGGCCAAGGACAATGGCAGGGCCCTATAAAGGTTAGCGTCACCAACCATACACATATCCTTTCCAGGGACCCATATTGATTAAATACAATATTTCACTTGGCTTTTTCACAAAACTGTGTTAAATCAATATGTAATTCACATTAGATAAAGTACATGCTTTAGTATAAACAGTAACAGAGTCTTTCCCTGGATGAATTAGAAGGAATTGTACTTGGCAAACTAAGGACTCCCATTAAAAATCACTTAGGGATAAATCATTGTGTCCAGAGATGCCTAGCAAAGGAAACCCTATTCCCATATCTTACTGGATGGTCTAAGAAAGGATATCAAGACTCAATGAAAAAAAAGACAATATTCCAAAAGTCTTGACTGTGTTCCTACAACTCTGTTATTACAGTTTTAAATTAAAGATATTGAGATTTAATTGAAATAAAATAAATACATGTGTGAAAATTTTGGCAGTCCAGGTGGATCTGCAAAAAAAGATATTAACCCTGATATGGGACTTTTTCCAATCATACTTTATGTTTCTGGCTCCGTGAAACTTGAAAGCCAAAATAAGCCGTTGTTGTTGAGGCTGCAAACCACGCTGTGTACACGGATGAATGGATGACAGATCACTGATGCAGGAGCGGTTCTGGTTGACTTATACATGACTTATCTTTGTACTGAACTCTATAAAGAGGACGAAGAAGGGCCCTTTTGCAGATCTCAATGTTCTGTAAGTCAACGGTTCAAAGCCACAACTGTTTTTCTAGGGAAAAGCCTCACTTCATGGCTATTTGGAGATTAGTGGCACTGCTCGATGCACCTTTCTAGTGGATTTATCTCAAATGGAAGCGATAAAAATATGGCATGCTGCTTCGTACAGATCAAGGTGCTTAAATAAACTGGTCTATTTGTGAAGCTGCCTTCACAATGCTTTGAAATATAAGCTTTGCTGAAAATATTACATTTACGAAATTCAGAGAGAGAGGGCATTTATCTTGCACAATGCATAGATCAACTCAGACCGATTCAGCCAACAATGCTATAATTAATCACACTTTGTCAAAAAAGACATAATTGCTCGTAATCACTGTAAATAAATACAAAGGGCAGAGATGGTATAATTTTCCAGAGACAACTAAAACTAGGCCAATCAGGCTTATAGTTCCTCATAATATAATATTTTTAGCAACAGCAGGACAAACTGGCCAAGTTGGGAGACATAAAAAAGTGGATTATAAAGCAGATAGTTTCTTTATCTAAATTGGGTAAGCCGTATTCAGAACCATTTTACATTAATGCACATTCTATGCACATTCACCCCTCCAAATCATTGAATTCAGGTGTTCCAATCACTTCCAAGGTCAAAGGTTTATAAAATCAAGCACCTAGGCATGCAGACTGCTTCTACAAACATTTGTGAAAGAATGGGTCGCTCTCAGGAGCTCAGTGAATTCAAGCGTGGTACCGTGATAGGTTGCCACCTGTGCAATGGAAGTCCATTTGTGAAATTTCCCCACTATTAAGTACTCCACGGTCAACTGTTAGTGGTATTATAACAAAGTGGAAGCAATTGGGAACAACAGAAACTCAGCCACGAAGTGGTAGGTCACGTAAAATCACACATTGCGCAGAATTTGCCAACTTTCTGCAGAGTCAATAGCAACAAACCTCCAAACTTTGTGTGGCCTTCAGATTAGCTCAAGAACAGTGCGTAGAGAGCTTCATGGAATGGGTTTCTGTGACAAGCAACTGCATCCAAGCCTTACATCACCAAGTGCAATGCAAAGCGTTGGATGCAATGGTATAAA
The DNA here is from genome assembly GCF_949357685.1 of Gobio gobio. NCBI lineage: Eukaryota > Metazoa > Chordata > Actinopteri > Cypriniformes > Gobionidae > Gobio > Gobio gobio. The sequence continues at coordinate 38,288,106 of NC_137103.1, forward strand.
GCACACCACCACTAGACTCTAGAGCAGTGGAGAGGAGACGTGTGCTCTGGAGTGACGAATCATGCTTCTCTGTCTGGCAATCAGATGGACTAGTCTGGGTTTGGCGGTTGCCAGGAGAACAGTACTTACCTGACTGCATTGTGCCACGTGTAACGTTTGTTGGATGTGGGATTATGGTGTGGGGTTGATTTTCAGGGGTTGGGCTTGGCCCCTTAGTTCAAGTGAAAGGAACTCTTAATGTTTCAGCATACCAAGACATTTTGGACAATTTCATGCACCCAACTTTGTGGGAACAGTTTGGGGATGGCCCCTTCCTGTTCCAACATGACTGCGCACCAGTGCACAAAGCAAGGTCCATAAAGACATGGATGAATAAGTTTGGTGTGGAGGAACTTGACTGGCCTGCACAGAGTCCTGACCTCAACCTGATAGAACACCTTTGAAATGAATTAGCGGAGACTGTGAGCCAGGCCTTCTCATCCAACATCAGTGCCTGATCTCACAAATGCGCTTATAGAAGAATGGACAAAAATTCCCATAAACACACTCTTGTGGAAAGCCTTCCCAGAAGAGTTGAAACTGTTATAGCTGCAAAGGGTAATGCAATTTTAATAAAGTTAATATGCATGTAAAGGTAGGCGTCCCCAAAACTTTTAGCAATATAGTGTATTATTATATGCATGGTAACTAATATCAACTGATATCAATTATTACCACAGTATTGCTAATATGATTTTACATTTGAATGAAGCTGTAATTTTGCACAGGCAAGAAAACAGAGTGGACGAAAAATTTACATAGAGAAGAAACAAAATGACAAACATCATTTAATCATGTAAATGCCGCAATGACTCACCAAGCTCATTGAAGCCACTATATCCGAGTTCCTGTCTGCTAAGTCCCAAGTCTTCAAGATCCATACACTTAAACCCTGCCGGACACTGATAACCCTCCCCGTTTGGAGAGCAGTGTGTATCAGGGATCGCAAGGCTGTTCCATGTCACATTACTGGAAAAAGACCAGAGTGAGTTTTCAAAGAATCATCATCAAATGTTATATCTGATCAAATTAACCATTATATTGTAACAGGCCATCTGGTGTTTTCTCACAGACTAGCAGTGTTATCCTGGTGCTCTTTGGCAACTCACACAGTCAGCATTTGGGACTGACAACCGTATTTACTAACAGGTGTGACTCTAACTGCCCTGTACATGAGACAGTAGTTTTACAGGAGAATACATATATTCATATATCCGTCCTCATACATGCATATATCCGTCCTCATACATGCATATATCCGTCCTCATATATAAGAGAAAAAGCTCTTCAGCACAATGGTAACACAGTGTACTTGAAATGGTTCTAAATACCAACATAATTAAACATTAAACACTATAAAGTCTCACCCTTTTCTCATCTTGCTCAATAACATATAAAATAAGAACGGTTTTACTTTGCACATTACAGTAAGTCCTATGAAAAGAATGCTAGGAATCGAGTTTCAGTAATGTCAACAGCAAAAATAATTTTTGAGTACTTGTTTGGTTCACATTCGACCTATATAATTTAATCTATTAGATTGAAAATTTTAGAGAAATACATTAATCAAAAGCAACACAAGGGAAACTCAATTTTGTTGTGTAAATCAGACAATCTGTTTCTCCTGTGTTTCTTCTTTACAAACACACACCTGCTACTTTCATTCTCTTTCATTTTCATTTTTAGATGTTGCTTAGCTTATAGACTGTATCTGCTCTATTTCATAACTGAACTGTCTATAAACAGAACGGGACTTAGCACTCCTGAAAGATTATAAATGGTATATCTATTCTAACACACATACACATGCATACAGCTTTAGTTTGGTCCACAGGTGTTACTTCAGGAGGCACTTGATGTCTCTAATGAAAATTAATGCTTTCAAATTGGCTCGCCAGACATACGTTCAAATTGTTTATTAAAGACTTTGAAACGAGTAGAGATCATTGATTGCAGTATCACAAAGGACAATCAGAGGCACAGCGGTGAATCAAAATAGCTTCAATTATACAGTGATAAATAATCCGGCAAATAGATCAGCCCTGAAAAAAACTGATTACAAACACAAGCAAAAAGATACTGATAACATCATAAAATTATCCATTTTATTTCAAAATGGACATGCCTTTTGATTAATACTTATTTTACCACTTAGATAAAAAAAATAGTGGTGTTATTACTAAGTACTGTACACTTAAATGGATTTAAAATGCTTAGAAATAGAGACTGAAACAGAGATTGTATCATATTGATCATCAGTCATAACATGATGTCTGTAATTGAGAGAAATGTGTGGGACATTTTCTGAACAAGGTGACAGTTTATGATTGGCAAGGTCACAAAGCCTGTGCTCATCCATATTTTAAGCACCTAAAAAATAAAACGTTGTGACATCAAATCTAAAAATGTATCCCCAACAGACACAAGTCTGGCAAACTCCCTAGCACATTTATCCCATTGAATCCCTGTGTAATTCAGATAGCGACATTGTGCCAAGGACAAGTATTGTAGTGCTACACAATAATCAACACTGAGTTTTTCCGAAATACACTTCCACTTCCACTTGCATGATGCATGAAAATCCTGCCCGTCTACATATATTATATGGCAAAGGCAAACAATATTTTTTTTAACCTGCGCCTAACACCTTTTGAATGATAATACTTTGAATATCAGTCAGTGAGATATCTCGCAATGTAAGAGCTCTTTTCTCTCATGCACATATAGACGGATTGAGGCCAGGCTGCTGAAAAGAGGCGAGCATGTGCATGATGCCCAGGCAACACAGGAAACGTTAATTATTGTGATTAGAGCTCGGCACACTCCTCTGTTGCTGATGGTTTAGGCTCTTTGTTTTAGAGCCGGCTCTGACACGCCACTCATCTACAAGGGAATATTAAATAGGCCTGGGTTTCAACCACCTCCACAGCTCCATACACACACTGCATTAAGACTGCGCTCAACCCTGCTTTCGTCACGCTCTCAAGTTGGAATGTGTGCGAGTGTTCCAGCAAGATGTACTGTTCATTTTTAGACAGGAATTGCGCCAGGATGATATATGAATGAGAAATTCTGAAAAACACATCATATAATGTGGCTGTTCTTACTGGAGTATTTGTGAGGCCGTGACATCACATGATGAAAATGATGATCTGTTATTAATACAGTTTACAGCTGCTGATGGGATTTGTATTCCAAAGAACAGATGTGTGTGGGAGGTGTACAGCAACAAGACTCATACTTCTTATCTCGCGCTGATGCCAGGAAAAACTGCAGCATAATGTTAAATCCCCTGATTCATCCCAGGGATAATAAAACACAAGGAGTGTGATAAAACTCACCACACAAAGAGAACTTCTTGATTTCTTGGGCTATTAGGTTAAATTATTTTATTGGATTTAAAGAGAATAATGATGATAAAACTTGCTTACCCTTTCTGCGTATCATTGGTGACACAGTGATGATTGAAGGTGCCAAACATCTGAACCCCCAGGATTCCATACAGGAGCAGGAAGAACAGTAAAAATATGGACACACTCCAGATCTGCTCCCCCGACCGCCTGAAAGGAAGTGAATTTTAAGTGGATGATATGGAAACAAGACGACATTTCTCAGATTCTTGCGGGGCTCTTACTTGAGAATGTTGGTTATCCGGGTGCGCGGCAGTTCAAATCGAAAGTAGATTCGGAAGGCTCGGATCATAATGAGGGCCCTCGGTATGCGTAACATTCCCCAGGGTGACATTTGGTCCACAAGCTCTGCTATTTCAAACACCTTGTGACCATTCAGATGAACAAGTGGATGAGAGGAGTTATCTATGAAGATCACTCCTTTTTAATTTGAAAGAAACAATTCAATTTGGAAATAACACAAGTTCCATACCTGAAGCACAAGAGAGACCCAGAGGAAGACCACCATGAAGCCATCAAACATGCACCAGCGGTCTTTAACATAGGAGTTCTCTCCCTGGAAACAGAGGCAGGTGATAAGACACAGGCTGTAAATGAAAGTCCACAGGTGAGTGGCAGCTGGTCTACCGGTCTAATGAAAGATTGAGGCAGCTGTTAACAACAGAGCAAGCCATATTCTGCAATGTGAGCATTTCAGAGTATTTATCCTGCCAGACATTGGCTAACAAGTGTGCATCCTAAGCATCTAAAAAAAAGGAAACATGACAAAAAATATAGGTAATGAGAACAATCAAACTATTTCTCTAGTGGAAGAGTAAATATTCAGGTGGAAGCATACCATTCCCATGAAACAATAACTAGGGGTGAATTCAGGGTGATCGAGACACTTTTTTCAAGTGATCTCAATGGCAAAAATATTAAGCAGAACATCGATATTAATATCGATAGTGATGTGAAATGTTTCTTGAGAAGTAAGTCATCACATTAGAATGATTTCTGAAGGATCATGTGACACTGAAGACTGGAGTAATGATGCTGAAAATGTAGCTGTCGTCATCACAAGAATCATTTTTTTTAAATATTTTAAAATATAGCAAAATAGAAACTAAGTATTTTAAATTGCAATAATATTTCACAGTATGACTGTTTTTACTGTATTTTTGATCAAATAAATGCAGCAGGGGTGAGATATATTTTTTGAAACAGAGTATATTCCATATAGTTTAAAAAAAAATGAGGACAAAGGGTTTGTTTTAAAAATAGGGCAGCATGTCACACAGCATGTGACACCACATGGTTTGTCATGTCAACTACCAATTCACACATGCAGCTGGTGCACAGGAAATGACATCAGAGGTGTGACATGCTCAGGTTTGTTTGCTTGAGTGCAGACTGTCATCACGCTCCAGTGGGTTTTCTTTGATAGAGAGACAGATACTTCAGTGGATGAAACACTTGTTCTCCCAAGACAATCCTCTGGGATTTCAGAGCCTCTGATCAGCTCCAGTGCTCAGATCTCACACTGTTATTAGTAGGCCACAAACATGATTTATTAAACGGGTAGCTTAACAATTGTGTGAATGTCTGACTGACTTTATTATTGGTAAGTAAGAGAGACTGAATTTGAAATAGATAATGCTGATGAATGAGTTACTTAAAGGGTTAGGTCATTAATTACCCACCCACATGTCGTTTCAAACCCGTAAGACTTACAGCCTAAATTTTATGAAGAGACAAGAATAGTTTTTGTGCGCAAAAAACTAAAATAATAACTTTATTCAACCATTTCTGTGTCAGTCTCCTACACAGTTTACGTTGGCCAGGTCCTGCGTCAGCATCACACACATGCGTCGCGGTGCTCACGTGACCAGCATTAGCCATTGGTAAGCTGGCGTTCTGGTGTAGCACTGATGTTACTCGGAAGCGCTGCACTGTATCACTGTGACTATGTCAACAGCATATGAGACTGACACAGACGTGAATTGTTGAATAAAGTTGTTATTTTTGTTTTTCTATGGGGTCAGAGAGCTCTCGGATTTCATCAAAAATATCTTAATTTGTGTTCCAAATATGAACGAAGGTCAAGGTTTTGGAACGACATGAGGGTGAGTAATTAATGACAGAACTTTCATTTTTGGGAGAACTAACCCTTTAATAAAACGAAAAGAGATGGCCTAATTCACAACAGATTACATTAAATCAATGCTTAGACTACTGCATTAGTAACTGTTCATAATGCTGTGTCCGAGTCCAGAATGAACAAAAATATGCGTGCTGACAGTGATAAAGAAAAACACAAGTCTGATTTTCACAGATCATAAGCACTCCAAAGATGGAAATGCAAAACAAATAGACTGGCCTAATTAACTGAGTTGAGGTCACTGTATAATAATGATGTGAGTTACTCTCCTTCAATAAAATTAAAATGCATGTGTTAACTTAGCATATAATTGCCGCAAGGTTAATCACCCTGTCCTCGTACAATCTCAGGGATAAAAAACAAAACAAATTAATTACTCTATCTTCTACATAAGCCTTACTGCTTTCCAAGCCAGAAGAAATCCTGCATGCATCTTGTGGCTGGTTCAGAAGGCAAATTATTTACTATTCAATATCTTGCTATGGGGTTGTTATTCCTGATTCACCAATTAAACTGCCCACAAGTTATTTAGCCAATTTTTTTCACTTTCCAAAGGACACAGCCTCCCCCTCTTCTATTTCCACTATAAATCAAGACAATACTGATTGAGTGTGTTACCTTGATAATACCCCTGATATGCATTTTGGCAATCATCTCTGCAGTGTAGAGGAACATCAGCAGTGTGTCCAGGGTGAAGGTGACATACTGCAGGGGCGGGTAGTGCTCAAAGGTCTTAGGTGTATTCATACAGACCGAAATAACACTGATTATAGCACAGGCCCGCAGGAGAGAATGAACCCACTGAGGACAAAGAACACAATCTGTTTAAGAATGTGGCACATACTCTGGGTTTTAGGTTTTGCACCTTGTCTTGACTGATCGGATACTGTCAAAAATGGGTCGTGGGTTGTGTCTGTCCACTATAAACTACGCAAAGGGGATTGGTTTTTAAGTTTACCCGAAAAGCAAAATTCACTATTAACCATCCAAAAGTGACTAAAAAGCTCCTTAAAAGAATACAATATGATTTGCACACTATACTCCAAGTTTTCTTATGCCAAACAATTATTCACTGACAATTTTGGTCTCTGCTGTACAGTATTGTCAAGCAATTTCAAGCTGTAATTTCAGTAATTTCAAGCTGCTACTCACAAAAAGCTGTTGTATGGTTTCAGAAGATTTGGAATATAGCACACAAGATGGGCTAAATGTATGGTCTTTATTTGTCCGAATCTCCTTTTGTGTTCAGCTGCTTACAGCTATCTTAGCTGTACAAAAAAGCATGTTATGCTGCTTGATATTGCAAACCGGTATTTGTTTTCATATTATTTTAATGTATTCTTCATTTATCATAAACACTTTGTTTTGTGGTGCAGTCAAACCAGAAATTATTCAGACACCAGATATAATTTTTTACTAGTGGGTGCAGGACACTATAGGACATTTATATAAGTGAGGATAGCAAAATAAAGTAAACTGTGACATATTATACCCAAAAAATCTTCATACAGTGGACTACCAGTAAAATTGATAAAAATTTGGGACCAAAATGATTCAGACACTTTGGCCTGACAATTTTTTGCATTAACAATTAAAGAAAAAAACACTTTTTACACCACAGACTGCACAAAATTAAGCATTGCTTGGTAATTGGTTGACCTAAATTGGTATTATCTAATTGTGTACTTGGTTGATTGTAATCCATTACATACCTTTCTATCAAAGTTATCTGATGAATTAATTACACAGGTTAACTTTGAGTTCTTGTCATATTTAATTACCATTTTCTAAATTATAGCGATTAAACTGTGATAATGTGAGAAAATGTTAAAGGTGTCTGAATACATTTTGGTTTGACTGTAGGTATACCATTTACTGCACTTTTTTTCTTCTAGTTATCTATCTATAGCAGCTAATGAATCGTAAGTCTCGCATATTCACAGGAAATAGCTTTACTTCTGCATTGAAAAATAAAGTGGATACGGTTTTGACAAAAAAAATAAATGTAATAAATGTGCCCTGTCGTATGACATTGCACTTAGTTGGGACAAAGTTTTAGCTCATCAGGTATCTCTTTTTGGGGGTATGTGGGTCAAAAATTCCAGAGACTTGTTCACATACTGGTTTGTTGATCCAAAGAATGTCAGCACTGTCTGTCAGTGTTTCATCTGGCCCAAAGTCGGTCATGGGCTGGGCCTCGACCCGCGAGCTCTGCTTCCTCTTCAGCATGCTTGGGCTCGCTGTGCTATAGAGAGAGTGGATCTGAAAGACAAAAGCACATCGACCAAAAATGTTAACTTAAACGAGAAATCAGGCAAAGCTCAAATTCCGTTTGTAGCCATGAGATTGATTCTTTATTGGATGCTAACTCAATTGTATATGTGCTCTTAGCAATTATATTAGAAAATGAAATATTAGAAAATGAAAACAAATTTAGTTTCGCAAAATTTCGTTTTACAAACAGATTTTGCAATTTAGCAACAGGATTAATGCTCGTTACAATAATTATGTGGTATAAAAAGTACCTGAGAGGAAGTGTCATATCAAAAGTCCTAAGCAAAGAAACGTCTAGTAACTACAGTGGCATGCAAACAGATTTGAGCTATGTGTTCATTGTGGCTGTACAGTGGGACATGAGGACACAGCTCAGTATGGTATCGAAGTGTTGCACAGTCACCGTTAAACACAATCAAGCACATGATGTACATAAAACACAGACTGTTGACTTCACACAGAAAAACTGACTTACCTTCTGCAAAGATCACACTGGATCTTCAGTGTAACACAGACGACAGGCAACCGATAATGATAATACTGGCGCTAGAGCCATTCTCACCGAGGACAATAATAAAACATGGATATCACACACTCACTGAAACAAAGCGCACATACCAACGGGAAAAGTAAAGCTGAAATTGCTCCAGCACTGCACATAACATGCGATCAGGCATACCCTGTAAATAACACACAACAGTTAGTCAACATGGCATATGGTGTACCAAACGGGTACAATAATATAGACAAATAATGTCCACCACATCAGACATGGAATATATGCAACACTGAGTGGCGGAGTCATGGACGGATGGGATTGTGGGACCAGGTTACTCACGGTCAGGCTCCTCATTGGTGCATTCATCCCCGGCATAGAGAGGAATGGAATTTAGTACGAAAGACAGCTGATCGGTGTAGTTGAGGCCTATCCTGCAAGAACATCATTAGCCTTTTATTCTTATTTATAAAGGAGTCCAGTCAATGGATGCTGCATCACATAACAGCTGAAAGCTTGACCTTTACACGTGATATCAACACAAAAGCAACAAATCAATTCCAACAAACTGTCATGACCAGTAAGGTCAGGCAGGTTTTGTGCGTCAAACATCGTATAACATGATGAAGAGCTTTTCTAGGTTTGGTAAACATTTCAAAGTCAGATGTAACACAAAATACACAGTCAAAGTCATTCGAAGGTCAATTTGGAACAATGGCAAGAAGCATAAGTGTGCATCTGATAAAAATGTGAAGTCTACAAAGAAAGTTAAATCTTTAAATGTCAATAACATAGTGGCCTGCTTAGAACAGCTTCTATGTAGTCACAGGCAATTTGTGAAGTAATTGCTACAGTTAGCATATGTTGATAGATAGAGGTTTGAAGACAAGTGAAAACTAAATTACAGGGTGTAAGTGCAGTAATGTAGGAGTAAGTTGCAGAAGACTACAATTACTTTCACTTTTTCAGAAAGAACCATTTGCCTAAAGGCAGGATGCAATCACTAAACACTTTAATGGTGGCTGGCGCTGTTTTTTTAGGCTCACTTGTTACATAAATGTTTTGTGTTTTAGATTAGATTGTATAGACTATGAGAAGGATAATTATTCCCCTGAAGGCTTTTTTGTTTCTAAAATTTGCTACAGAATATAGAGCAGTATATACAGTTGTCCATATGACTAGATTTATTATCCAATTCCCACTTCATTGTATTATGCTTGATCCAAGTTATGCATAGGAACTACAGAAAAACAATGAACTCCAAATGAATTAATAATATTTAACACATTTCTCTCAGCAGCTATCGCCATTAAAATGATGCAAAACAGCTATCACTGTAAAAAACAACAAAACGCATCAAATGTATATCCATTTAATTCATGTGTACAGCACCAATAACAAAAATAATATTAGTGTCTGTATTTGCTACAGCTGTGACTATTGCTGAATGTGAAGCTAATATGATTTTTTTCATGGAGGGAAAGAAAATTCATAAAATAAGCTCTGAAAACACTGATCATGAAATTAAACACTCCCAACAAACTCTGCAACAGCAATTACATCAAATAATACTGTGACAGTTCAGAGTAGAATCAGATGTAGAGACTGTGACATTTATTTAAAATGTATTCTAGCAAACCATCTGTTGTGTTGAGATATCTTATTGTTTACAGCTACTTTTGTAATAAAAAAAAATTCCCAGGGGGCAAATGTTGTCTATGGCACTGGTTGCTACATATTTCCTGCTGGGGACTCCCGAAAATAAAATTAAATCAATAAAATATTTCTCTCTTTCTGTCTCTCTTCATGTTTAGTCTCTCAGACCTGTGTTTTTACAAACAACCACCTGGACATTTTTTAAATCAGTATCATTAAAGGAGTAGTTTTTAATGTCTTCTTTCTGATGAACACAATCTGGCTTATAGCAATTCCAAGCTTTATAATGGCAGTGACGGGGTCCATTGAGTTTGAAGCTCAAAAAAGTGCATCCATCCTTCATAAACATACTCCACACGGCTCCGGGGGTTAATAAAGCCTTCTAAAGCGAAGCAATGCATATTTGTAAGAAAAATATCCATATTTAAAACTTTATAAAGTAAAATATCTAGCTTCCAGACCGTCTTCCGTATTCAACTCTCGCCAAAAAAAGTGCAACTGGTGCGACGTATGATGTCGGCTGTATAGCGTAAACGTTTTTGTGAAAGCTAGATATTTTACTTTATAAAGTTTTATTAAATATGGACATTTTTCTTACAAAACCCCTCGCTTCGCTTCAGAAGGGCTTTATTAACCCCCCCAGAGCCACGTGCCGTGGAGTATGTTTATGATGGATGGATGCACTTTTTTGAGCTTCAAACTCAAACTCCTTCACTGCCATTAGCTTGGAAGCATCAGGATATTTATTAATATAACTCTGATTGTGTTCATCAGAAAGAAAAAAGTCATATACACAGGATGGCTTGAGGGTGAGTAAATTATGTTTTGTTTTGTTTTTCATTTAAAGAATTTTCATTTTAAAGTGAAGTACTCCTTTAAACTTAGGTTGATCCAAATAACACTGCATCATTATGCAATTCACCCAGCATCTGTTTGACCTATTTAACTCATTTTTACAGGCCAGTGCCAAAAGCCACCTGTCTTCAAAGATTTATCACATGTAAAAGCAAAACATGCAAAGCAGACTGACTCGGATCATGTCAGTATAGACCTAATTCACCGCACCGCCATCTTTGATTTTTAACAAGAATGAAAGAGAGGCTGTGATGGATAGACAGACATACAGCACATCTCTTCAGTGGGTTGTACTGTTATTTAATGTGTTTTGGATTGTCCTGCTGACGAAACACTGTAAAAATATCTTTACAAGAAGTTTCAGTAGACAAAAAAATTCAGACATGAGCTGTGGAAAAATATAAGTGAACTAGTCCACCCCTCACAGCCTCGCTTTCATACCTGTCATAGCCCTGCTCTTAAGGCTAGATGGCACACCGGAACAGTGACATCAGCCATTATGCAGGGAGATTCCTCCTGCTGCCACAGGGTTACCATGGCAACAGATGAGAGCAGGGCTGCTGCCGCTGCCGCTATAGCTCTAGCTAAATAGCCTCTTAAGCAAAAACACACGAATTACACAACATATAAAAGCATGTCGATTTAGACATTGCTTGAATTATTGTCTAAATTTGTCATAAACGTATCCAACGAGGTGTTTAATCTTTGACAGTGCTGTTCTTTTTAACAAAGGCCTTTTGGCTGCGCAGTCGGTGCATACACTTCCTGGTAGACATGCAAACAAGCCGAATAAAACAAAATACATCTCCCATGCGACACTCTAGTCGAACTCACACGTCGAAACGACAGAAAAACGCTCTTAGACTTACTGGTTATTGAAGTATCGCCGTTAATGCGGTGTATAGTCCATGACTCGTTGTACTGAGCTCGAGCTTCAGTTACAGCAGCCGCGCGACAGATGCGCACCAGACGCGCGTGACCCGCTACAGCACAGCGCGCAGGATGAGATCCCGCAGGCCTTGACATGTACAATATCAGTATTGATATAAACAAGTTTGCCATTTTTTATTTATAATGAATGCAGATGAAATGCCGGTGAATTGGGAAAAAATATATCATTTGAAATAGTATTTTATTCACTGTTAAACGATCTTGAATACAGCAGTTTCGAATAGGCAATAACAAGAACAACTAGGCTAATATTGATTAAATGAAAATTATCCTGAAATCGTCATCGGGAATAATAAATAATAATAATTACGAATTTAACACCGGGGCTATTGTAACAAGGGTTATAGGCCTATAGGTTTTGATAATAGCTGATAGCAAAACAACAATTAATATTATTAACAAATAATATTAATTCTCATTCCTCATCGTCTGAAAGCAGAAGTCAAGGCAGAAGTCAAGGGTTGAACTGGTAGACTTTGACTTAAGATTATTTTTCATAAATGTAAGGGGCATAATTTGACACTTTTATCTTGGCACGTTTTCACGTGTATTAATTAATTATTAAATGCTAGACGATTCAAATTCATTTTGATTTATAATAAAAAATACTGCAAAAACAAGTGTTTGATATTTCTGTATGATACGTTTAACAACTAGTTAATGCATCTCAATTTTTATAGTTTAAATATTATTTAAAAGCCACGTTAATTGCGCATTCAACATAAATAAAGCGTTGAATATAGTTAGTTACCCATTCTGAAATTATGCCCGCACAGCACAGCATTTTCTAACCTCATTTAAATAGGTTAGCTAAATAAATCCACAAAACGATCCTCGTTTCCGCGTGAGAGTGGTAGTCTACGGAAGCGTGTGAGTCCTGAAATGGCGATGACTGACAACGTGGTAACCAAAGTTTTGCCTTCTCACAGCTGTAAACGATTATCTCGATTTAACCGTGCCAAAGCAGTTTTTTGTCGATGTAACATCGGGCTGTTGTATCGTCTGAACTGCCATACAGGCGGGGCGTTTGTTTTGTTTATGCTCATTAAATTGTTGCTGTCAAGCAAAGAAAACGTTGCTCGGTCTCTCGAGTGTAATGTATGGATTCCCCCAAGATCACAGAGCTAAATCAACACGATGTACATTTGTGAACACATGAAAACACGTAGCCTACGTCTTTGTGATTATTTTTTTTATTCTTGAAGACAATGTATGTTATACAGAGTGGGCATATTGTCTTGGTAGCTACTGTATATTTGTATTTTGTTTCATATTTACAAATATTTAATGTAATTATTAATGTATGGAAAGTGGCTTGCAGACATGGAACTACAGTAGATGGATCAAACAACAGGTTTGTATAGTTATGTTATATATTATATATATATATATATATATATATATATATATATATATATATATATATATATATATATATATATATATATATATAATATATATATATATTAAATAGATATAATATTTGAAATCATTAGCTATAGAGAAAGAGATCCCAGCTCAAAAAAGTCATCAAATTCTTTATTTTCTTTCTTTATTCATTATTCTTTATTTAATAACCATCTGTATCCATTTCATATCCTGTTCTGCATATAATTGAGGTTATAGCAGCTTTTACAATACATACAAGCAACTAAAGATAACTTTTCAATTGTGAGATATAGGATAAAAGGACAGCAGTGCATGGATATGGAAAGTAAAATTCTCAATTATCTGTATGAACAACTGTTTTGAATTATGGTGACCAATTTTTCTTTTTTGGCAATTTATCTCTTACTCCTGCCTTTGTACAGAGAGTCACAACTAATCAAAGGCATTCATATGGAGAGCGCTGTTGGCCTCTGAACCGTTCATGCAGGATTTGGCCAGCCCGTTCTCCCTCTGTTTTGGAAAGTGGAAATTCCTGAAGGCACTTCACTTCAGGTTTCTGGTGGGGATCTAAACATGCATGCAGAGACTTTGGTGAACTCCGTCTTAGTTTCTTTGCTTCTAATTTTGCTCTCTGCCGTTCAAGGAAGTTTACAGCAGTCGCTAAGGTGAGTTTAGCAGTGTTGTTTTTCAATCAGTTTGACTTTTCCACTATGCAACCATGTTTTTCTGACAGCCTGGATTTTTACAGACAGGAAAGTTTCTGTTTTGCAGTCACAGCTACAGAACTGGTCCAAGGCTTGTAGCCATCTTAAGCTATTTACTTTTCTTTTTTGATTCTCAGCTATGGGAAGGTGCCAGCAATGATTTATTTGTTTTACTTGGTGCTCCTTCAAGACAGCTTTTACCTAATAGAGCATGAAGTATTTCCTTAAAATCAGCAACATATGCACATTTGATCTCTTCCTATGGTTTTGGCAAAAGTCCACAATTGTGTGATGGTAATTTTGCAATTTACTTAAGTGGTTTATACATAGCAGGTGCACATTCACCATAATACTATCACTTCTGTACCACAATGAATGTTTACTGTATGCTCTGAATGCATTGCTCATAATCAAAGACAGATTCTGGAATCAGAGAGTGAATATGCTGTTTGTGGCTTGTTCCATGTAAGTGCAACCATATTGTACCAAGCCCCTGAATAGTGTTTGCTTAAAATAAAAAAAATAAAAAAGTATTTTTATTACCCTGTAATGTGAGAAAGGCCAACTGCAGAGACGAGAAGCAAGAGAGGTATGTAAGAACACTAACAAATTAAAAAAATTTTCACAGGGGAACTTGGGTAGGAAAATAATAAACAGTGGAATACAGTCTGCCGTTTGTTTTCAGTAGGTTTTTTTAATAGAAATTCTTAAGAACAATTTCTGTTTTAGTGTATGCTGGCATACACTGCTATGGACTTATTGTATTATATTATATTAATGTCCTCAATTGTACGGAAACATGAACCACCTTTTTATTTTTTATAATTGACCAAATTCAGACCATCTAGCAGAAACATTTACATTCACAGTGTCTAGACATGAGTTTGTTGTTCTCTGTGAGACTGAATCTTCTAGCAGAATGATATCTTAAATGACTCATGGCTCCACTAGCACTAGTCATTTCCACATGACCTTAGTTATTGTATTATTTATCACCTAGGGCTATTTGTTATCTTTAAATATTAGCTTGCAAGCTTACAAGAAGATACAGAGATGAAATCTGCCAAAATTTGATACATTGCACAGCCTATCCTCAGAAAGATTTTTCCTACAGAAAGCAAAAGGAAGTCTGGTTGTCATTACTGGTGAAAAGTAGGATTGTAAACCACCACCCACCCATCCAACATCTGGCATATGTCCACCTGCATGGGAAGAACAGAGGTTTGATGTAGAAGGCAAAGGTCACAGGGGTGACTGAACGCTCTTGTGTCTTGCAGGCAGGTGGGTGGAGAGTGCAAGATCTCCCCTGAATCATCACTGAGGCGCTGTCGGACCTCCGACGGGTTGATCTGTAGCGGAAGAGGCGAGTGCGATTGCGGGATTTGCATATGCCAGGTCACGGAGCCTGGAACGTTCTATGGACCGCGATGTGAATGCCATGACTGGGTCTGTCCGACATATGATGGGAAGACCTGTGGAGGTAAGAGCTGTCTCAGACTCCTTCAACACACCATTCCCACTTAGTGCTTCAGTTACCAGTTACTTGTGAACGGGTTTCAATATCTGGTGTCTTGTAAAAAAAAAAAAAAAAAAAAAAAAAAAAAAAAAAGAAGAAGAAAAAAGGCTTTGTAGATGTGTGCAAGACACACATCCAGCTTGTGAAGGCCTTTGATGTTCCATCCAATATTGTGTCATTAGCTAGAAGCTCTCATTTGAATTTCACAGTGCCTCTATTCAGACAAACACGGGCAGTTTCAAAGGAGCCTGTTTAGGTGCCATGTTGTTCTGTAGCAACCTCTTTAAAAAAAAAAAAAAAAAGATTTTGTAGACACTACTTCAAAGGATAATTTTCACAGATTCTTCCTTTATGGTGTCAAATGTCATTTCAGTAGTTTCCACTGGATGGTGAGTGTGTGCAAAATTTGTTGTGAGCCCACAGAAATCCATTAGCAAAGACTCTTGAATAACCTGACATCCAAACCCTCGACTGACAGCTCCATGACCTGCTGATGGCTTTGAAACATCTTATACATCTTATTATAAGGACACAATGGTGGTGTTAGTGAAAGATACTTACACTCCATTGAGTGACTGTCCACTTTTCAAACTGCCTTGGTGCTGAAAGCATTATTCTCTTTAATTTACTCCATTGACTTCAATATTGTTTTTCCAATAAAGAGGTCAAAGCTGTGAACTAAAGCCATGAACTGAACCTGCAGAGATAAAATGAATACTATAGGGGCTGGGTAGAG
The DNA here is from genome assembly GCF_949357685.1 of Gobio gobio. NCBI lineage: Eukaryota > Metazoa > Chordata > Actinopteri > Cypriniformes > Gobionidae > Gobio > Gobio gobio. The sequence goes on from NC_137103.1 coordinate 38,304,272, forward strand.
CAACATCTAGGGTAACATCTAAACCATAAAATGACTGTAAAAATGATGATTTAAATAACTTAACAGTTTAAATAAAACAGGTTTTGACAGAAACAAACCGTTTTATAAAATAAAAAACCTTACATTTCAGCTTTAAACCATTTTTTAACAAAATTGATGTCAAAAGTATAAATAATTTATATATATATATATATATATATATATATATATATATATATATATATATATATATATATATATATATATATATATATATATACTATTGACTCATTTGATTATCCTTATTGTTTAGATTTTTAGACTGCACGTTAGCTTTTCGATCCAGTGGCTAAATGAAAATGAAACATGCAGCGTTAACAATTAAATCATAGCTTTTTTAAGTTTAAAGGTACAGTGTGTAGTATTTATGAGGATCTATTGACAGAAATGCAATATATACCGTTATGTTTTTATTACCTTAGAATGAGCCATTTCAGTTTGTTGCTTTTTGTAGGATTTTTGTTCAGGATTATGGGTAGTGTAGTTTTTCTGAGTAATTTGAATATTATTATTTTCGGAGAGGCTAGCAAAAGCGAGCTAGCTTTGAAAGCATAAGATCTCACCCTCCCTTCGGAACACTACAAAGCCACGCCTCCTCCAAAACATATGAACGCAGCAGGGAGCAAACAAAGTGTCTCAAAGCACACATTACAACAATAATGAACATAAACAACTTAAAGAGCACTGACCTATACCACCTGACTGCTGCAGATTCATTTCTCGTTGATAGTGCTGCCATTAAAACGCATAAATTTGAGTCGCAAACCACTCCGAGTATAACGTTCACAGGTTTCCATCTCTTCCAAATAACGGTAGTTATGGCATAAACGCAGCATGAGCTCATTGTTTTGGTTCAGGAGGAACTGTTAAAAGTGGCTGCTGTTTCGGTTGCGGTCCTCGTGACAGACATCTGTCTAACTCTGTATAGTATGAAACTTGCTGATGACGTGTGATATCTGCAAGAGCAGAGGTATGCAAATATATACGCTGACAGGCAGGTAGGACATCATACCATTGCATTCAGACAGAATTCAATTATTGGACGAACATTTTATTGTCCTACGCCTTCCACAGACAAGATATATACATATAAATATATTTAAAAATCTAATTTCCCATGAAAAAATCAATGGACTTTTTATTTACTTTCCTGCGGTTGCTCTCTATAGCTGTAGTGTGTTGATTTCTCTACTAATTTTTATACTCTTGAAAACAGCTAACCACCTGACAGATTTTAAACAAAAACACTCATCTATTTCTGTTCCACATTCAGTTTTGATCTGTAGACATGAGATGTTGAGGACCACTAATGGAGATATGTGAAGCTGGAAAGAAAGAAAATGTATTTCTGGGGGCATGTTGCGAGCCATTGAAGAGCTCATTAGCTTTGGACCGTAGCTGATAATAGGGTTTCTCTCAAGGTTACGTATTCTGAAAATGGAGGATTTTTTTTTTGCTTACATCAAGGCTATTTACTGCACATATCTGTCAAAATACCCCACATCTCCTTTAACCATAAGCTGGTTTTCAGAGCTGGCTCATGGCAGTTTGGGATATTCTAGACCTGTAAAAGGATTCTGATGTTGTGCCATCTTTCATATCCCAACACTTAATTGTAAAAATCAGGTGGAATTTAAACCACAAATATAGTGAGAAAGGCTGTGCTTTCCTTTGTCTTCTGTTAAGTCATTTTTGACCATTACACAAAGATGGCAAGATGTCAAGCTGAGCAGGATTGTTTGCATATTGTTTTGAAACAGTGTGTTGTAATTTCAATCAGCATACAGGGCGTTTAAGGTCTTGTTTACGTGCTCCGGTTTTATAACCATAACCAGCTATTTAAAAAAAAAAAACGTATTCCCTGACAATAAGCTGAATTTATTATTGTCAGCCATCCTTTTATCTTTCTTTCCTTTTTAATAATTAAATTTCTCATTACAAGATCTGCAAGATAGGTGGAGCATTTAATGAGAACATTTCGGTGACTTAAGAAGAAAAGCCTGTCTTGGTCTCTGGAGGTTTGTATTTGTTTAGGAAGACTCCACAAATCATTTTACCTTGAAACACCTGTTTTCGTTCACTGACAAGCAGATACACATGACAACATGGCTTGACCAGTGAATGCAAACCAGGACTTGGCAAAAAAATATTGGGGTGCTTATAGCTATAAAATGTTTTACCTGACAGCTGGTCACCATCTGTGTCTGATTTCATTTTTTTTGTTTGCTCGCGAGCAGTGTTTCAACAGGCTACATGTTTAACATATGTGAATATTTCCTTTTCATTTGTTGTTAATGAATATTACGAAAATCCATATGTACAAGCATTTGCATGAGATTTTAATTGTTTATACAGACTGGGAAAAATGGAACCCAATTACACTGTTTTCTTCCCTTTTTATGTGACCTGATTTAGCTTTTTTTCTTCTAGTTTATGGGGACAGAGCTCAACGTGGCAGTTCCTTTCCACTTTTCTCACTCATTTTTCCCTTTTCCAAAACGAGTTAATTGGGTTTTCAAGGAGCCACGTGAAAGATTTGGCACAGTGCTGGCTCAACTTTTCCCTCTGTAGCTTTTTTCCATCCGTAGAAATAATAGTTTTCTCAGCTACAGTCAGGGTTATGATTCTGTTTAGTTTAGTTTCAGTGTTTTGGTTCAGTACTTCTCAGTTCTTCTTAGTTCAGTTTCTGTTTGCCTATGTTCGCTGTCATTTGTCCTCTAGTTAATCTCCTATGAAGTTAAATGTCCACTGTGTAATATTTAGGAGGATCTATTGACATAAATGCAATTTAATATACTATACCTAACTATGTTTACAGTGGTGTATAAAGACCTTACATAATGAACTGTTATGTTTTTATTACCCCTTACAGTCCCCTTACAGTGAAGTCGCCATTTTGCACTGCCATATTTCTACAGTAGCCCTAAATGGACAAATGGCTCTACAGAGTGCTAGCTACTCTCTGCTGTCTCAGACAACGACATCTTTGTCCTGTGTCGGCCACCGTAGCTTCTCTATATGCTTTGAAAGGGACCAAGGGTAAAGACTAGAAGGGATACAGCTAACGCACATCAATATTACATCATTTAATTACTGTATTTTCATTATTGTAAGGTTAGATTTAGGGTTGGGGACTTGGGGTATAGGTTTAGACGTTAATAAAACACAATCTGATAAGTAGCGAATTTATTTATTGTTATTTTATCGTGAGATTTTGCCTCACTTCCGGCCGTTGCTGTATCCCTTCTTGCCATAACCAGGGATGGGTAAGGGGACTAGATTCTGCTAAAATCTTGCTTCTACGTTATTTATCTATCTATGCATATAATTAATTATTTAATTAATTAACTAAAAGGTTAATTCTGTTCTTTGTTCCGCAATGTCTTTAGTTGGTTGAATTTTCTCCTGAGCTTGCCTGAGTTGGAATATTATATTAAAAACTGCTTTCTTCTGAGTAATTCTTCTGAGTAAATCTTCTGAGTAATTATTTGTCGTGCGATTTATTACCACAGCCAAACTGTGACAGGACGTGGATCTGATACAAGAGAAAATGGACTTACCGGCAATCCAGCTGCTTTGCGCCGAGCAGCAAAGTCTCAAGGACCACACTTCGGTCCTTGCGATGACTTTGCCGCATTTGTAGAGTGGCTACTGGTGAACAACCAGTCGGTGTTCACCATCAGCCATGCGGAGGACGACAACAGCCCCACTCAGAGCCCAGTCAGCCTTCACCTCACCAGACAGAACAGATGCCTCTGGAATGGAGCCCGGCTCACTCTCCCGTCCCTAAGGGTGAGCTGCCGCTGGTCTCAATTGACCATACACTGGATTTTGTAGAGATTACTCCCATGAATCTCCCTTCCTCGCTGGTTACACCCAGTCAAGGTGTTTTCTGTATCTTCGCTGGTTCCACCCAGCTCAGAGTCCACTGGATCCCCACTGGTTCCGCCTAGCTCAGGGTTTCCTGAATCCTCGCTGGTTCCGCCCAGCTTGAAATCTACGGAGATCACTCCCAGCCTCCTTCTCCCACCTCCTCTACTTAAGCCAGCCAGTTCCCCCAGCCCTGACACCACTGGTTCCTGTCAGTCCTGTCACTGCTGAGGATTCATCTCAGTTCTTTCAGTCCCCAGCTCCGCCTAGGCATGAGGATCCCCCATCTTCGCCTCCAACCACCGAGCCCCGGACTCCACCTCGTTCCACCAACCCATCGGCTTCGCCTTAGCTCCAAGCTTCCTCATCTCTACCGTGGCCCATCATCCTACCAGTTTCGTTCCCTCGGCTCCCTCGTTCCCCTGTCTTCACCTTGGTCAGGTGTCATTCTGGTTCCTTGCTTCTGGTTACACCTCTGCCCTCAATCCCTTTGGGGGATCCCATCTCCTCTATCACACCGACTCCACAGCGGTATTCCGGATCCCCCACCTATGCCTCGTCGCATGAGCCGTCAGCTACACCTTGGCCCACCTGACCTGCGGTGTCACCCTGTTTCTGGGTCTCCTCGGCTCTGTCTGGGTCTCCACAGCCGGCTTTGTCGCAGGAGATCACATCCCGAGTCCAGCCTCCCTGGTCTCCACCATGGCTCGTCCCTCATGTGACTCACTCTACCATGGAACATCTCCCTGCCTGGCTCCCTCTGCTCCTGGCTCTCCTTCCACTCCCCCATGGACTGTTTTGCCTGCCACTGTTCGATCACCAGGCGCTCAGTGCTTGTTAACCCCGCCAAAAGAGCAGACTTTCCTTGGCTAGTCCTTCTGGCGTTTGCCGCTGACTAATGTCTCTGTAGTGGTTAAACATGAGATATGATTCGTCTTGTGTAACTCTAACGGGCGATCTTTGGTCTCATCAATCTATAATTTGTTCCCTGGCAAATTGTTTTGGCTGAGGGCAAAAAAAAAGTTAAGTTTCATAACTTAATATTTTTATGCTATTTAACTTAACCTTTGTAGCCTACTAGTGCTGACATTGTATGTTTAACTGAAGTTTGCTTTATTTCTTGTATAGCTTCTTATACCTTTTACTTAGACTATTATAATTGCTATATTGATCACACATAAACTGACATTTAACAAAAAGAGACTAGGTTGTGTTTTATGTCATATTTAATTGTATTACTGTGATTTTACAGACACACTTATTGTCTGAACCACATATTAATGTTTAATATTTTTTAAACAGAAATGAAAAGAGGCAGGGTTGTGTTTTATATTTCGTTTTGTTATAAATATACATGCATTGAAGATAATCAAGGTTGTGTTGCCTGAACCACATTTGTGTGGCTAATAATATGTTTAAGATTTTTTTTTAATGAAAATGAAAAGAGGCAGAGTGGTTTTTTATGACATATTTCGTTTTATTGTAGCCTAAAATATCCATACAGAGATAACCGGAGTAGCCAGAGCGAGCTAAGTGACGCTATCAAGAATGCTGCTGTTCCATTTGCAGAATTTCCGGACTTGTGTCCTCCCGTCCTCGTTTGCATTCTTGGTATTGAGAAATGGCCCTAGTTTCCTAGTGTGTGCTAGTTGTTCTTGTTATTAATGATTCTGTTCACCTGTTGTTCAATGAATTATCTCATTTAGTCTGTGTATATATACTCGCTTTGTTCAGTTGAGTTCTTTGTCTGGTCTTGTCTTTGTGAAGTGGGATCACAAAGATTCTCCTGCCTGTTTTGTGTGTGTGTGTGTGTGTGTGTGTGTGTGTGTGTGTGTGTGTGTGTGTGTGTGTGTGTGTGTGTGTGTGTGTGTGTGTGTGTGTGTGTGTGTGTGTGTGTGTGTGTGTGTACATGTTTTTCTAGCCTGGTGGGGACTTCAACCTGACTGTAGACAGACTCATGGGGACTCGTGTCACCGTGGGGACCTAAATTGAGGTCCTCACGGGCACAAAAGCTTATAAATCATTCAGAATGAGTTTTTATGAAAATGTAAAAATGCAGAATGTCTCCTGTGAGGGTTAGGTTTAGGGGCAGGGGCAGTGTAAGGGGATAGAAAATACGGTTTGTACGGTATAAAAACCATTACGCCTATGGTGAGTCCCCAGAAGGATAGCGCACCAGACATGTGTGTGTGTGTGTGTGTGTGTGTGTGCATAATTATATATATATATATATATATATATATATATATATATATATATATATATATATATATATATATATATATATATATATATATATATATATATATATATATATATATATATATATATATATATATATATATATATATATATATATTATATATATATATATATATATATATATATGTATATATAGTATATATGTATATATAGTATATATGTATATATAGTATATGTGTATATACTGTATGTATGAGTGTGTATGTATGTATGTATGTATATGTACATACATACATACATCAGTTGACATCAGTTGAGATGCCTGTGATTTATGATACCCTTGAGTTTCTTTTTTTTGATGTGCTTGAGTGAGCGTGTCAGAAGAGTGATATTCCATGTTTTCTGTTCCCAGTGGATCTCTGTCCAAAAGCTTTTTCGAAAATCTTTTTGTTGTTTGACTTCTGTTCTTCCTTAGAACACTCTGATGGGGAAATGAGTGTTCTAGGGAAGGAATATCATATAACCTGGATGCTAATTCTGGTCTGAAGCGTTTGATTTGGAAAGATATTTTAAAATTAAGATTGCTGATGAAATATCAGTTTTAGATTTCTATTTTTTTTTACAAATATAGTAACAATCCAGTGAGATTGACAAGGAGTTTGAATACAACAGGTGAACTAACATATGCATTCTAGCAAGCTTCTGTCAGCATATGGTGTGGCTTCTATCTCAGGCAGCAGGTCTGATCCATACTTCAAATTACAGAAAAAGGTCACATGCCTTCCAGGTCAATACACTTGGGGATACAATGGAAGAGGAAATTGTGTCCACTGTGTCATTTCACTGCAAATATGAATGATGATGCCAAAATGACACTTTAATTTCCTCTATGGTCTTTCATCCAATTAGTAACACCCAATCAAATGTCAGGTGAGAGGAAATAGGCAAAAGATGAACATGACATAGGCCGGACATGAACACACATCTCCCAAATGAACACTACAATTCGAAATGCTAGACCGCAGCTCTGACAAGTGCCATAAATCATAGATTGTCTATAAACTTATTACACTCTGTGACCCTCATTCTTTAGATGATTTGGCCTGTCTTCATCGCTGCAGGTCTGCTGTAGGTATGCAATATTATTAGCCAGGACAGATGTCTCCCTCACACCCAGCCTAGCCTAGCACATAATAATTTCACGGTCTACAACGCAAAGCAGGAGAACAACTAGGGGAAATAATTACCTCACTGTCTTGTTTTATACAAAGCCGCTGTTTAACAGGCTAAGTGGGAAAAAATGTCTTCAAGATCAAGCTACCACATAGAGGCCCTGGTTTACTAAAGGGTTGTGTGGATAAAAAAACATGTGCAAACTTAATAGCGCGCTGATTAACAAAGAGTCTCCTGGGGATTGCGTCTTTTGTAATGCATAAAAAATCTTGTCAGTTTTTGTAGATCCTTAATTAATTTTTGGTAACAGTTTACAATAAGGTTTTATTATGTTAACATTTGTTAACTACATTAGTTACATTTGTTAACAATACTTCTACCACATTTATTAATTGTATCTAATGTTAATCTCAGCATTTACTAAATCAAAAGTTGCATCTGTTAGTTAATTTGAAACGACATGAACATTTGTATTAACTAAAACAAATACTGTAAAAGCTGCAAAAATATACTGTTTATTGTTATTTCATGTTATGCATTAACTAATTTTAACGAATGAGACCTTATTGAAAAAGTGTTACAGAATTGTCTTGTGGCATTTCCATGTCTTTGCACTGTTTATCCCATTCCAGTGTTGAAGGTGGGGTAAGCGCTTTCTGGTAACCGGTGTTGATTTCAAATCACCAAAACAAACACGCCCCTATTTTGATTGCTCCACCCCACACATAAGTACCGGTAACCCAGGCAACGACCATGGCAAAACCTTTTTTTTTTTTTTTTTTAGATTTAAATTTACAAACATTGTCATCACAGTCTGTGAACAAAGATTATACATCAAATAATTACAAATAACATAATATGAAAAGCAGACTATGGGGGAATCTGCTGTGCCAGCCGGCCGAAGGTATGATGTCATCAATAATGGTATGATGTCATCAATAAGTGAAAGCAATGTGTTACTATGGTAATCCAGGTCGAATGTTCAGTGAAAAAGCCCATCCCAAAAACACAAACACAGTTCTCATGAACACAACAGTCCAACTAACGAACATATTACAATTATGACAAGATTAGAGGGTTATATCGATCACGAAAAAAGGAACCAAAGGAAACAAACATACATTAGGAGTAACTTATATTATCTTACTTTTTGGACACACTCTGGGAGCTGACGCTTGAAACAAACAGCGAGGAGGTTTAGACGCTCCAGGCTTATACCGTGTGGAAATGAATGGGTATTTATCATAGCTGAAGTGAACGACAATACGATCGCAAATGGACGAGCAAGCGAACATGACACATGAGCATAATCAAGCAAAAAATAGCATATATTAGTTCTGTGAAACAAAACTAAATCAATGTTACTCGCCTATCGAGAAGAAATAAAGCAACCTCGGCCTTCGCTCCTTGAGTTCTCTCCAGCACTGGAAAGCTGATCTGATATTTACACGGGTCCTATTTATTGCTTGATCGTAAGCCTTCTATTGTTCCACAGATACATCTTCCACATTTGTTTTTTATCTGCCATCTCTCTCTTTCTGTCGTCGCTCGGCTAATGTCCGTCCTGTGTCGTGTCTTTTGAATAATGACGTGCACGGAAGGCTCTCTTCTCCCCGTCATTAGTAGACACGCCCCTTTCTGCTGATTGGCTATAAGTTTGTTTTGGTACTCGGCCCGGGACACTTTTATAAAGCAGTTTTAAAATACCACTTGCAATACCACGTCCAAATGGTGCAGATTTTATTATGTTTAAAAGAGCCGCATTTAGGTTCAAAAGTTTCTCATGAGCCATCCGTTTGTTACAGTTTCCTTATTTCCTTTTTTTTAATGTATAGAATATAATGCTTTCCTTTCTGTTCTCTTGGATGATTTAGTGTTATTTCATTTTTGTGTACCCTGTTAATCTGAACAAGCTATTATACTCACAGTCCAATCATAGTACAATCAATAGCTGTCTCTAAAGGCACTATCAGGCAGGCACTGATTTCAATTTGCATAGGTTAGTTAAGATCATATCTAAGCTGAATTTTTGCAATGATCAAGATTGAAAAAAAGCAAAAAGACCGCAGCTTCAAGGAAATAAAAGAATGCTAAATGTAATTATATTTACTGAATAAAAATATGTATCCCAAAAATGATCTAGATGCTCAAAGACAACATTGTCTGCAATTCTGTGAAAATTTGTTTTTTGTTTAACAAGACACTTTATTTTGTATAAATGAATATTATAATGAATTGTTAGCAGTTATTAAGCAAACAGTCTAATAATACTCTAATCTAATGAATGGTAGTTGACATGTTACATAGTTTGTAGATTGTCTAAATTGGACTATTTAAATAAAGTGATACCTTCATTTGCATCCTAATGCATGTCATGCATTAGGATTCTCATTCTCATGTTAGCATCTCACCATATTCCGTTTGTCAGTATTTAATATGGACTGCACTGTCTGAAATGGGAACAATCATTAGCATCTGATGACTCATTAATCTGCTCACCATCTTCAATTTATCTGATGAGGACAAACCATCTATTAATACTGTTCACAGCTGTTTAGAGTGAGTCATACAGGGTGGCTATTCGGCCGCCTTGGCCCATCAGCAGGGAGGGGGTAAATTATGCCCCTGGTGGCACAGAAGCAGGGACAAAGTGGACAGCAAGGACCAAGCTCTTCCTCCCACATATGGGTGGGTGGTAATTAATGTCAAAGTATTTGTGTCTGCATATAGGATCGAACTCTGGCATACATATGTTGACAGGCAGGGCATCCTGTTAATGCATTCTAACCGAATGCAATGATTGGACGAACATTTTTTGGTCCTGAGAGTATCAGCAGTATGTGGAACGCTTTCAGAAATTGTCTGAAGTTAAGTGAACTAATGGTCTTTCTTATGCTATATCACTATGCATTTTGTGTGGTCTGCTTTTTCAATCCCTTATGAAGTAACCATACACAAGGTTAAAAATCATGTGTCATGTTAGCAGTGCTTAGAGTGAATTACTAAGCATATTAGCAGCTAGTGAACATGCAATATTGCGTTTATGCAGCAGCAGCAAGCAGACAATTTACTTGCCGTGAGAATACAGAGACAAAGCATTGCTGGCATGTGAACTGGTTAAAGTGAAATAGGCTTTCGCTTTCATTAAGCATTTCAAAACGGAGCTATAGAGTAGGCCTACTTTTGTACAGCAGCAGCATATTTAACAAATTCAGATTGCAATGTTAGCGAATATTTTCAACAGCAACGACACCATCATTTTTTCCAAGGGTGATGTTTTCATTTTTATGTGCGTGCATTCGGGCTTATTAGTCATAGCTGCATGAGTCATATTCTGTTATTTATCTATTGTTCCAAATTACTTCCAAATATGAAAATAGAGGGTTTGACATGGCAATATCAAATTATACTAAATCATCATATTATTTGCTCAGGTGGTTGTGTTTTTTTCTCCCTCATCTCTATTAGCCAGTCTTTATGTAATGTGTTTATGCCGCAGCAAGCGGTATATTGTACGTAATTGCTGTGAGGATATGCCGTCTAAGCTATGGATATGAGAGAAGGCTGAAGTGAAATAAATAAGCATTTGTGCTTTCAACGTGTTTGCTATATTTAGCTGTATAACTCTAATGACGCGTTTATTTATTTCCAATGGCAATGTTTTCATTAGCTATACTAATGTGTACAGCTGATTTCAGCTGCATGTGTAACGGAGGCCAGCTAGTAGTTGCTGTGCGAGTTAACCTCACTCCTCTGTTGTTAGAGAGTCTGACTCTCATGCCCGGGTTCGAGTCCCACTTGGTGCGGGTGGTGCGAACAGGAGGGGTTACATATGCAGTGACAGAGTCATGCTCCTGTCATTCATTATCGCTCTCAACAGGTTTTCGCTGATCAAATAGAGTTATGGGTTGTGTCAATGATATTATCAAATGACTTACTGTAAATTATGATACTTTTTCAGGTGGTTGCTGGGGTTTCTTATCTCTATCAGCTTGCAATGTAATATCTATTGTTGATGAGAATACACAGTGCACGTTTCTAGAGCTAAGCCATTCGGCGTGGTAGCCCAGGCACACATAGTCATAGGCCACTAGAGTTAAGCTATTCGGCAAAGCAGGCCCAGGCACACAGATATTAAAACATGTCGTCTCATGGCACTTCGGGAACAGCAGCAGTACATACTGTATGTCTTGGGTGTGTTTTGTCCTATCCCGTCCTGTCTTTGTTTATCATTGTGCAGATGTATGTATGTCTGCCGATGTAGCAACATGTTTTCGTCACTCAGCAGCATACACATATTGCCTTGTATTGTCTATTTTCGTGTCCCCTTCTTTGTTGGAGGGTTATTCCATGTATGTTATATGTGCAGCAGCAATAATCAACAGCAGCAGCAGCAGCGTAGCAGATCTATCCCGCCAAGACCAAATACATTAACATTGCCAAATCCATTACCATGCCAATCTCTCAGAGAACTTCTGTTATTGATGCTATCATGAGTTTCAACCAGTAAAAGAAAAAGTGTTTATGAAAAACATTACCTACCCTACCTTTAAAAGAAGTTATTGTAAGGGTAGGTTTATCATTGAAAAATATGTCGTACTGTGTCTACTCTTTAAACAGTGTTATGGTATAAACACTATGGCAACAGCTTTCATACCTGCGTTTTTTTCTTTCTGGGGGATGTACAGAACTGAGAAAATGGCAGCTGCTTTCAGTTTTTCCCCTCTGTAGTCAACATTCAAACTGAATGACTACGGACACAGTTTTTTCTGATTGCAATGTGCTGGATCTTTCACTGGAAACCGAGAGTAACTCCCTCCCGCTAAATGTTTACTCTGTGAATTCTTGCACTTGGGAACAAACGAACAAGTCGACACCATTAAAAGACCATAACTAAAAGTTTGCTAGTAAGTATTTTTCTACTAAAGCAAGGTGGTATTTGACTTTGGGAAGCGTATTCAGAATGGGAGTGGCCTTGGATGGCAACATGCCCATTGCATTATGGGTGTTGAAGATACTTTTTGGGAAAAAATTTTAGACAACAGCCTTTTTTCTCTGATTTAAAATAAAAAAAATCGCCTTTATACTCTATAAGCAGTCATGTTTTATTGAAAGCCAATTTTGCCAGCAGTGAAGTACCCCTTTAAGAACATATTAAATGGAAGGAAAGGAGAAATTTGTACTTTTGCTTTGTTCCTGTTTTTAGTGTCATCTATACTGGTTTACAACAAGCTGGTTTAGGTGATTGATCATATGACCTGTCTAGGTAGCTTCGGCTATCTAGGTAAGCCGTAGCTGTTAGCCGGCTTGAGGTGGTTAATAATGTTATTTTATTTTTCATTCAGTAGCTCGGTAAACATATGGTGGAAAAACATAAAGTAACCTCATAAAAGGGCACCATCTCCATATAATTTCCCTTTTATTTATTTATTTTCAAAATCTACACATTTTTGTCCCTTACTTAATGTAATTCATTGGTGTTCTCGATGTTAATTTGAAAGTACATTAAAGGTCACAGCTGGTTCCTCTGAAAAAGTTCAGAGGAAGAAGACGCTGTTTAAGTGTGAACATGTTATTCTGTAAGAATATGTAATGTCTGATCTGTAATGTCTGAAACTGTGCCAGTCACACTGAACAAGAAGTTGCTAACAACCTGCCTGATTCAGTAATGAGGAATGCCTTTTTAAAAGATCACATTGTACTCAAAGGCTATATATAACATTTTTTTAATAAACATTGCTCGGCTCATAGCTTAACATTTCCAATAGCAATTTGCTTTTAAACTATAGGGCACAAGATAGATGTATCCTCCATTTGGTATTAGCATAAATCTTGCCTTTCCCTCCAGATTGGCTATAAAACACTGAATGTTTGTGACAAGCAGCCAAGACTCTCTGATAATGAGTACAGGAGCAGAACAAGGCTATTGTTAAGGACTGATGGATAGCCCTTGAAGACGACATCAAATTTACATGATGGATTAGTGCAGGGAGTGATTGAGGATGACACTTCAGAATGTGGCTAAAGGAGCTGAATTTACAATAACAGGATGTATTTGCAGCATATTTTATCTGCCTTTTTTGTGCACAAATACATTTTCATCCATCGAGTCAAGAATAATGATAGGCAATCATAATGGTCTGATATCGAATTTTTTTTCTTGTCTCACTATGGGACGTTTGCATGCAGATTGAAGAGGAAGATTGAAAGAAGAGGAGGTGCCAGAAGAGAAAGAGAGAGAGAGAGTGGTGGAAAATGAATGAAAAAATATTATTTCAGTATTTGTAATAAGAGTAAACTTTATCATTATTCAGTAGGCTACACACAAAGTGCACAATCCGCTATAGAAATAAGTGGTCAGAGCTTTGAGACTGCAAGACAGAATATGATTACATGGTATGAAATCCATTTCTGTCTGTCCAACAAGAATTCCATGGTGTAAGAAGCATTAAAGTAAAGTATACTGACCCTGATATTGTGGTTGCACAGACCTGCAGAACTTCATGACTAACCTAAGCCAGGTCTATTCAATTCTGTTCCTGGAGGGCCATAACCCAGATAGTTTTGTTCCAACCCCAGAAAATGTAAAATTTTTGGCCTTTCATTTTGTATTTTCAGATATTTTTCATTGTTTCAAGGGGATGGCAAGCGATGAATTGTCGGCATTTGAACATGTTGGCATGTCTCATTTGGCTAGCTTTTATCATATCATCACATGAATTTGCGCCAATATACAATAGAATTTGAAAACGTGCAAAAAAAATTCTCCTCCCTTTTAAAAGTTCATAAGCTTATGAATTTTGCTTTGTTAACAATGAGCAATTATATAGCTACTGCATCATTTAGCAAATAGTATTACAAAGTATATAGCAGAGGTCTTCAAAGGCATTAAAGGTATAGTTCTCCCAAAATTAAAATTATGATTTACTCACCCTCCTCAAGTCATCCTATGTGTATATGACATTCTTCTTTCAGACGAATACAATCGGAGTTATATTAAAATGTCCTGGCTTGTCCTGGCTCTTCCAAGCATTATAATGGCAGTGAGTGGCAGCCCAAAATATGAAGAACAAAAAAGTGCATCCATCCCTTATAAAAGCACTCGGATGGATTAAATATTTAGCTTCTGGCAGACCACCTTCCATATTCAACTTCTGAAAAAAACATAGTGATGACGTCGGACGTAGAGTTAAAAAACGTAACTGGCGAGACGATGAGTCGGACGTAGCGTAAAAAAGCGTAACTGGCGCGGACGATGACACCGGATGTTGCATAAGCATTTTGAACTGCGAGAGGCGCTACACTTTCCACGTAAGTTGAATATGGAAGGCGGTCCGCCGGAAGCTAGATATTTGACTTTATAACATGTTAAACATGAATACTTTTCTTCAAATCATTGCTTCGCTTCAGAAGGCCTTTATTAACTCCCCGGAGCCGTGTGGACTACTTTTATAATGGATAGATGCATTTTTTTGGTCTTCAAATTTTGGGCTGCCATTCACTGCCATTATAAAGCTTGGAAGAGCCAGGACATTTTTTAATATAACTGATTGTATTCGTCTGAAAGAAGAATGTCATATACACCTAGGATGGCTTGAGGGTGAGTAAATTATGGAAAAAATTTTATTTTTGGGTGAACTATCCCTTTATAGCCTGAACCTGACCTGTTCGAGCAAGACCCTGACCTGAGCATTTTTTTCATTTTAATGAGTTGTAAAAATGAAATTCTTTTACATTCTTTTACATTAAATTCTTTTCTGTTCAGGTAGCAGACCTCTAGTTTATAGGGTTGTGCAATTGTGCGGAAGTAGACCATAAGAAATCTTCAACACCTTTTAGCTGTGAAAAACACACATATGTGAAACACACACATCTCCTATCCTCTCTCTCAGGGTTTCCTAAGCATGCATGCATGGAGAGTGTTAATGTCTTCCACATCACCCTGCCCTTCACCTCTCCAAACACCTTACAAATGTGTTACTAATCACAAAATCAATCTCATATGGAGCTCTTTGGCTCCTCCGACATAATATCATTTGTTATCAACCCATTTACTTTTACGGTGTGGTTCTGTATAACGACTGCATGTTACTCAAAACAATCAATAATTGTAATCTGTATGTGTCCACTACAGATCATGGGATATGCAACTGTGGGAAGTGTTTCTGTGATGATAACTGGTTTGGGGAATCCTGTCAGTACCAGGAGCAATGTTCCCTCTCTAGCAAAACCAGTAAAGACCTCTGCCGCAATGCCCAGGGTGTAGTTTGCTCCAATGCAGGTAAGATGTTTGACATTTTGTATTGCATGAGGGCCTAAAGATAATAGAACTAAAGGTCAAAATTCATAGTGTGCAGTTGTCCAAACATTCTTTCTGGGTGGCCTAGCCTGCTTGTATTTCACACCTTGCCCCAAACCCTGTACTTAACCCTTACACTGACCTGAACATTAACTTTAGGTGATGTGTCTGTGTGTTGTTAGCTGGGGACCCAGCTGGTTTGCAGATATGCCTGGTATGTGTCACCATGCCATTAGGGCGCGCGTGTACATGAAAGTGCTGTGCATCAGGATTGATTTTCAAAATATAATATGTGTATTTATTCCGAGATATGTAGGGAAAAAAATGTCTCAACTGATTAGACAACATTAGTTCATTTATTGTGTGATGATATACGTGTATAAATAAATGTACATATGAATTAATTTTAAATTAATACACATGTCTGTGGGTGAATTTTTCAACATTTCTTTTTATACCATCTAATAATTCTGGGGAGGGGGTATGTTGTGTTTAGGATAGCATGTTTACTGAAATATATAATTAAAAATCCACTTACAGAATTCTAAGCTCATTCTCAGTTTAATTCTGAATGCCATGCAATTCTTTAGTGTATATAGCCTTAGGTCGGGTGTTGTTGTGTGAGTCTGTGAGTGTCTTCATATATAGAAGTGTGGTTGATGCGTGACAGCATGAAATCTGTGGATTTTGACATTGATGTATCTGGCCGACAGGCACCTGTCACTGCGGCAGCTGCATGTGCCATAATCCCGATGGGAAGGGCCTGATCAGCGGACGCTACTGCGAGTGTGATGACAGCGAGTGTTTGGATGAAGACTCTGGAGAAGTGTGTGGAGGTATGACCACAGTGTGGCCAGTGCTTAATCTAGATTCATCTACTGTGGTCCTAAAAAGTATTTGGACACATGTGTATTAATTTTATTGAATTAGATAACTCCACATTAAATCAAGTGGCACCTGCTTTGTTTTCCTTACTCATTTTTACTGAAATGGTGGCTGTAGCAATAAAGTTACATCCTTTTTAGAGGCAATTAGGAACATGCACATAAGACAGCTAGCCTGTAAAATATAGCATTTATAAAAATCGGATATATTTTAGCATGATCAGAGCTAAAGGACTGAATTATATACTACCACTGTCGTCAGATTTTGAGTTAAATTATTAAAAATATTAAAATATTAGTTTGATTTCTCTGAAAGCAAGACTTGTGTCATTTTCCTGTATAAGAAGTAAAAATATGTAAGATTAAAAAAATAATAATTCTGTTCAATTTTAGACTATCAATAGCATGGTTTTAATTAAACGACACCCTAATTCACATGCCATTGCTATACCTGCTTTTTCTCTACGAAGATAATGAGCTATTTTTTTTTTTTATCTAAAAACTCTCAAACGGAATTTCTCTCTTCCCTCTCCCGGTTCGTGGTTTCAGGCCATGGAAAGTGTTACTGTGGAAACTGTTACTGCTCGGCTGGTTGGCATGGAGATAAATGTGAATTCCAGTGTGACATCAGCCCATGGGAGAGTAAGCGGAGATGCACATCTCCAGATGGCAAGATCTGCAGCAACAGAGGTCTGTCTTTGTGCAAGCATTTACCCTACTCTGACATGACCAATATTTTACATCGCCCTTTAACTTTAACTAATAATTAATTAACTGAGGTTATCCTTAATGCTACTGCTGGGGCATCTAAATTAGAATTTTATTTGAGGGTTTTCCACACAGAATCTGTTACGAAATATGCCTAATTGTCCCATATCTGCTGTATACAGCATAAGTAATTTCACCTGACAAGCACAAATGAGAGTGGGACAGTGCATTCTCCATTAAGATACATCAGGCTGCCAAAAAAGCTTTGGCTCTCATATTGCCGGTGAACCTCCAGGGAGCTTCTCTGAAATTGATTACAGCAAAAGGGTGAAGTGGTACACAGTATAAACTCAACCTCACATCTGAACCACTGTCTGTGGTTAAGTAATCTGCCCACAAACCGTATCCACTCATCAGAAGCAACCACGCTGGGTAAGAGGTGGGCATACAGCATTTGTTTCTAAAAACAACATTATTTTAGGAGCAGTTATACTTTCCAATAGAAAATACAATTCCTCATGGTCTTCCTTAGGCATACTTATCCATATATTTGACCACATATGTATTTTTATCAGCAGTATTGTGTTCTGTTTGAGGGAGACTTTGAATTAGGATACCGTAGCTCCAAAAATGTGCACTTGTTTGTTCCAGTGCACCTGGTGAAAGATATCCATTATTTTGGGCACTTTAAAGCTATCCATCCTCATTTTCCCTATTTTATATTCTGTTTATACCCTTCAATTATACGTTCTGCCCTGTGAATGGCAGGTCTCGGTGGATCGCTGCTATTGTGTGAGATGACAGCTTCTTTTAGTCAGTCAAACTCTCAATGCATTAAATAGCTTGCCCTTCACTTTAAAATACACCCATGCAAAGTTATAGGCTACATTTAATAACCTTTTTTAGTTACAAACATATAAATGAAGCAGAATGCTTTGGTGTAAAAACAACTATACTTTCATTAGGAGCTATATTTTCAACCAGACTCATGAATTAGGACAACATGTCCAAAAATCTTATTGGCAGAGCCACTTAAATGTTATTCTGGCAAGTATGGGATACCAAAAAGAGGCCTAAAAAAGGTTTCTACTGTTAACCACAGTTCAGCCAGGGGTCAAATGGCAGATGCAGGCAGACCAGCATGTAAAGAGTTGTTATATTAACGAAATTCTAGAGAGAAAGGTGGGACAAAGGCCTGATATACACAACCGTTCTAAAGTGTGGGATCGGTAAGATTTTTTAAAATGAGAAATCTCTTCTCACAAGGCTGCATTAATTTGATCGACAATATAGTAAAAATAGTAATATTGTGAAATATTATTACAATTTAAAATAGCTGTTTTCTATTTTAATTTAATTTAAAATGTAATTTATTCCTGTGATGGCGAAGCAAAATTTTCGGCAGCCATTACTCCAGTCTTCAGTGTCACATGATCCTTCAGAAATCATTCCTATATGCTGATTTGTACAGATTTACAGATGTGCTGCTTAATATTTTTGTGGAAATGCATGTTTTCAGGATTCTTTGATTAGACAGTTCAAAAGAAAATAATTTATTTAAAACAGAAATCTGTTGTGACATTATAAATGTCTTTACTGTTACTTTTGATACATTTTTATGTGGACTTGCTGTATTAATTTCTTTCATTAAATAAAAACTTACTGACCCACAACAGTAGTGCATATCCAATATTGACTGATATGGTAAATTATGGATTTAAAACAATCTAATATTGGTTGATATCCGATATTGTAATAATATATTGTGCATCCCTGATTTTTAATAGTTTCAGCCTTCCCTTAAAGGGGTCCTGAACTGAGAAATCAAATTTCCCTTGAGCTTTTAAGAGGTCATCCTACTATAAGAATATCCTGTAAATTTCAGAACTGAAAACTTGCTTGTTAGTCCAATAAAAGCTTTTATTGACACCAGGCCCAGCAAACGATTTTTAAAGTGGGGATCTATGACGTCAAAGGGAGCCGTGCACTGCCTCTGCAGAAAAAGATCAACGCCTACTTCATCACTGCCTGTTTAGCCCCGCCCACCGATTCGCGCATGACATGTAATAGAATAGGTAGCCTAAGTAACAGATCGAGCTAAACCAGATCGAGCGACCAAGCAATAAACATGCCGTTGAGGATTACAAAATACTGCGCAGTGCCTGGGCTCGACAGTAATGCAACATGTAAGTTACTGTGTTAATGCCTGATCTGAAATGTAATGATTCATGTAGTCAGATGTTCTTTGTCTGTGTGTCAGTAAATCAAATCAGTGACTAAACGTCAACTTGCGTTGTTTCTCTTTGTAGGATGAAAATAATCTGTTATTTAACGGTGATTAAATTCTATAAAGAAAGCGATCAAAGAAAGCTCCCTTTGCAATCATTGGAGCAGCGCGCTGAAGCTGTCAATCAAACAGGAGAGTTTATCAGTGACTCCCATTTTATTCAACGAATCTCTTAACTATATCACGTTTGCACTGTTAGTGAAGATGAACTCATTCGTTAGTGTACAGAAACTGAGTTGCGCTCAACATGTCTTTGATCGGCTACAATGTTAATCTCTGCAACCTTTCATGCCACGATCTTAATATAATGCCATAGATCTAAATGTAATACAACACTTTTCAAGATTAGTTAACCATGAGAGCTGTAATAGTAAAAATGCGCTAAAAGAGAGAGTAAAACGTAGCTATTTCAAATGGAAAGACGTTAGCCAATCACAGCAGTGGGCTATTACTCCGAAGTCTCACAGCGGACACGCCCCTTTAAACAGAGCGTTCAAACCAGAGGGCTAAAATCAGGGTAGGAAAAATGCCTTTTATTTATAAATTATAAAAAAAAGCATTTTAACATTATAAGTGCCCCCCAGGAAACATAAAACAATAAAACAACGCAGTTCATGACCTCTTTAATGGACTCCCACTGAGTCTTAGCCAAGTGTAAACAAGCCTAAGCAAGTCAGTGATAAGGTTATGGAAGAGTGGGCTACTATTATTGTATTTGCTTTTCTGTGACTAAGGGTCTTACAGTAAGCAACAATCTACGTTTACATGCATGACTGTAATAATAAAGCTCATGCCATTCACTTAAGCATTCAGAGAAGGTTGCGTAATGCAAACCAAGCGCTGTGTGAGTAAGGTCTATATTCATGAGAGGACAGGTCTTTGACAGAACTGCGAATGATGGCAGCGGCAGTGGTCTAGCCTCCTGCTCGCAGGACGCCAGTTGGCTCGGTTCCCAGTGTGCTTTCTCTGCACAGATAAGAGAAAACAGGATTTCCAGTTGTGCTGCAACTGGTCTGGCTAAGATTCATCAGAGTGGAGGTGTTTCCCGCAGCTCTGTTGCCATGACTGTCGCCCCAGCAATAGATTAGCTGGAACTTGGAGTAAGCATCCTCATCAATCCTTTCCATGCATGGCCCCTTTATTGTCAGCTGGGCTCTGGAGGATTTGGTCCCCAGGAGAAATTTGGCTTTCCTTTTCAGCATCACTTCAATTATAGCGCTGTGCAGCTAACTGTTTCACTGAGCTCTAATCCTCCTAACACAGACAAAACCGTTTGAACCCATATTCCAGCGATCGTAAAATGCCCTTACCTGGCACTGACCTCTTACAGCACCCTTTGGTTTTAAAACGTAGTACATCTTAAATGTAATTCATTAATCTAAGCATTTGTTTTAATACTAGTTAATTTATAGAAGCTACACTGTGGCTCAGTTGCCTTTCAACGGTTACTTTTGAGAATGTTCAGAACTAAATTAAGAGTGGCTGGTTTCTGAATTTGAATTGATGTAAAATTATTTAAAAATCAAAGAAATAGTTTAAAAGTTTGGGATCAGTAATTGATTTTAATTCTTTGAAGACAAGTAATACTATTAATGCCAGCCTTGGTTGCGGATAAAACAAAATAAAGAGCTGGATCTAATTGCATGCAGTGAAACTTTTGGTAAAAAGCAAACTCAAAACAACACTGAAATTTTTTTTTACTGCATGTTCAAATTGCTTAATTATAATAAGCTAAAACAACAAAAATGCTATACATTTTGTCCTAACTTAATTTGATTGTGTTCAATCCACTTAAATATAAGTCAAATTAAAGTTTATTAAACCGTTTGTGTTGAGATTACATGAATGATTTGTGTTGCATTAACTGAAACTGTGTGGGGCTTGTTAGTTCCCAGCATATGGTCAAATCAAGATAGAGTAAATGTTGTTATTTTATATGGAAAAAGTGATATTTTATGTATTTTTGAGCAAGATGAGCAGGCTTGATTGTGTTTAATAGTGTTTAATATTCAATTATGTTGGAATTATTAGAACAATTTAAATGACTTTAAATAGCTTTTAATGCTTAGCATTTAAGATGCTGATGTGTGCTATTGTTAGCTCAACGTTAGTCAACTAGCTAGTGCAGTATTATAATTCAATTGTGTAACATTAAACTATATGAAATTGAAGTGGATGAATTAATATATGAAATCTCACTCTATTTTTCCCCTCTTTTTGAAAGTTGTGAAATCGCTATTGTGGAGTTTTTCTTTTGCTATATTTGAGCAAATGGGGACACAAAAAATGTATTCTCTCATTCACCGCTATAATAGTTAACCCAACTATGATGACTTCTGCTTCTGAGAAACCCGGAAATGTGAAAAGGGTCTATAGGCTATTGGAACACAGGAATTGCAGAGAACACGAATGACATCACGCAACGAACAGAAGAAACACAAGGCAGATAAACCAATCAAAGAAACGAGAACATAATCAAACAATGAGTAACCAAGGAAACTAACTGAAACACAGGAAGAAGACGGAAAAACCCACCCAAACACAAACCCAGAAAACCCGTTACAATTAATGACCAAGTCCACATTAAATTGATCAAAAGTGAAAGCAAATGTTTTTTTTAAATAAATGCTGTTCTTTTGAACTTTCTATTCATCAAAGAATCCTGAAAAATATTAAACGGCACAACCATTTTGAACATTGATTATAAGATAGTTCATAATGTTTCTTGAGCACCAAATCAGCATATAGGAATGATTTCTGAAGGATTATGTGACACTGAAAACTGGAGTAATGATTCTGAAAATTCAGCTTTGCCATCACAGGAATAAATTACTTTGACCATGCGAATACAGCTTAGTTTAACCTTCAGGAGGTTTACCATACTTTACTATAATTCCACCCTGTCTTTGTAGGCACATGTGTCTGTGGCGAATGCACCTGCTATGATGTGGATCCTTCAGGAGACTGGGGAGACATCCATGGAGAGACCTGCGAGTGTGACGAGAGAAGTTGCCATGCCATGTACGACAGATACTCGGATGATTTCTGTTCAGGTGAAGCACTAGTCGAAACATTTCTGTCAAACTTCTCATTCTTATTATCACATTTGTGCTGTTAAACTTGTATCCCACATGTCACTCTGGCAGTGTGTTTCTCAGGAAAAGAGGTTGAAATGGTCGGTTTTGGCTTCATCAAACCCCCTCAAAAGGAAATGGTTCACATTCCAAAATCCAGCAGTGAAAACACTGACGTTGCTGAAAAAGAGGACAGGGTGGAACTGTTCGATATCCGTTCACTCCGCCTATATGTGATCTTGCATAAACACAGGCCATGTGGATTATACTGAGCTGAAGAACAACAGATGCAGTTCAGAAACATTTCAACATCTGTTTCTAATGCTGAGGATTGAGGAATAACGGCCATATGCGAGGCTCGCTTCAATCTTATGTTTTCCTCAGAGGACCGTGTTTATCCTTCATTTTTTACACTCATGGTCTGCCAGACCTGTGAGCTGTGCCCTTTAACTTCAAATCTATAAACCGACACATACACCACCAATGTAAAATCTTTGCCTGTATCTAGGGCAGCTTCAGGCAGAGCTTCAGTCGATCGGTCATCCATTAGAGGACTCTAAATCCTGCTATGTGTCTGTTTGAAGGTCATGGCCAGTGTAACTGTGGCAGGTGCGACTGCAAGGAAGGTTGGGCTGGAAAGAAATGTGATCATCCTCTCTCCTGTTCGCTGTCTGTGGAATCCAGTCAGAAGAAGTGTCGGGGAACCTCCAGCCTGCCCTGCTTTGGCAGAGGTAATTAAGTCTAGTGTCTATTCATCTGTGCCAAAGTGGGTTCCGCCAGCAACGTTTCACAGATCCGAGGTGTTACATTTGTTGGTCGCACGGTAGGCCAGAGGACTCTTAAAGGTGAAGTGTGCAATTTTCGACTCTCCAGATTAGTCGCTTCGGCATGGTGTGATACAAAGCTTGAGCGGAAAGATCAATGCTGAAATTAGCAGTACCGCCATTTAGCATGCCAGTCGTAATAGATAGTTTTGAATGAAACATGTTGTTACATAAATAATGTTGTGGCTGTAGGCGTCATTCTTTGAGCCTGCAGTTTAATTCGAAACTGTTTCAGCAATGATTATAAGAGACCAAACATGTCTGGGGTAGTTTACTGCTAAACCCAGAAACAACACAAACAGTCAAAACAGATGCAGGATGATGTCTGAATACACGAGACAAAGAACGGATTTTGATAGTGCCGTGTGAGTCATTGATTTGTACTTCTTTGGATGAATTGTTTGTTAGATTTATTCAGATTATTACATTTCAAAACATTTGCTTTGGTAAACCACACTTTAAAAAGAAACTATTTGTGACCCTGGACCACAAACCCAGTTATAAGAAATTGAGATTTGAAATCGAGATTTATACAGCACATGAAAGCTGAATAAATAAGCGTTCCATTGATGTATGGTTTTGGCCGAGATACAACTATTTGAAAATCTTGAATCTGAGAGTGCAACAAAAAAAATCTAAATATTGAGAAAATCTCCTTTAAAGTTGTCCAAATTAAGTCCATAGCAAGGCATATTACTAATATTAATAAATTGTGTATATATTTACAGTAGGGAATTCACAAAATATCTTCATGGAGCATGATCTTTACTTAATATCCTAATGATTTTGGGCATAAAAGAAAAATGGATCATTTTGACCCATACAATGTATCGTTGGCTATTGCCACAAATATACCCGTGCGACTTACAGTATGACTGGTTTTGTGGTCCAGGGTCACATTTGTATTTGACCTGTACTTGATAAAAATGACTTTTGTTAATGTAGCCTAATGTACTGTAGTCAGGTTCATTTTTAACTAATTTAGATGATGAAATGCATTGTTAGGTTACCTGACAAAACAATAAAACAATAAAATTACAATAAAATTTGTAATTTGGCATTAGCCAGTGGCTATAGTTTATAGCCACCACTTAAATTAAACAAAACATAAAAACAAAACGATAAAAAGATTCTGGCACTGTTGGAGATCCCATATTAATTTGATATGGTTTTATAGTTGTACCATGATTTGTAGTAACAGTGGCATATGCCAGGCAGGCACCTTACAATTCTAACACAATTAATATGTTTTTAAAGCCAATTTCCATAATCATCTGGATTACAGTCTCATATGAATATGTGGTTACAATGGTACTTTTTGTAATGGGTATTATGAACTTATAGTTTGCTTCAGGTACTGGTCTGTACATACTGTCTCTGCATGAGTTTTTTGAAAGAAAAAATAAGTCGAAGAATCAGAACTAATGTGACTGTTCAGAAACAATGCTATTTCCATAGTTCCCCGCTGCATAAGAAGGTGAAGAGCGATAATAATAGTCCTGTTTCTCTGAGTGAGGTGATAATTTAACTTTAATGGAGCCTCTGTTCTGTACACTTGTTTTTTAAAGGACTTCCACCCCCGTGCTCTTTTATACTCTAGCGACATAGAGCAGATAATATAACTCTCATTTTAAAAGGCAAAAATGTAATGACTTTTGCTGTATAGGCTGGGTTGAAAAGAGTTGCCTACACATAACTGGGAGTGTTCACAAGCTGTTTGTTTTATAGTGCTACAGTACGGTAAATACTGAATGCTAGTCTTGTGTTAGACAATGTCAATGATGATTACATGCAGCGTACCTAAGAAATACAAATGTGGAAATGCAGTCTAGAAAAATCTGATACATAGTAGCTTTTGTGTTTCATCCCTCAAGGCTTTAGCTCGGCATGTTCCCTCTGTAGCACCTGAAATAACACTGAATCTGGCAGCAGGTCTTGCGGTGAAACTTAGAAACAAATCTTTTAGTGAACCAGATGCATTGTATTAGTTTTTTTTTCTCCCCCCACCCCACCTACCCACCCCCTCAGTACCATGTGTATAAAAAGCTACAGAAAGTCCACATGGGGTTTCTTGGATCTTGGCACTGTGAAAACAGTTTGTTCTGGTCTTTAGAGGAACATAGAGAGTAGGATCTGAGTTCTGTCTCTCTAATAAAAAAAATAATTTATCAAATTGTAACACAGTCACTAAAATTAATTAGCTTTAATTCTTTCAGCTGTACCTTTAAAACATCTAAAATCTGCTTCGACCAAATGGTGGGTTAAATTGTGCCCAAGCACAATAATTAATTGGCAGAAAAATAAAAAAAAATAAAAATGAAAGATTTCCTGTAAGGAAGCCAGTTTATTTAATTTCTTGCAGCTTTTATTGAAGTCAAATTTATGATAAGATATACCACTATGTATTCTGATTAACCTTATAAAGCCTGCTATATTATATTTGATACCCACATTTCTACATTTCTAAAAGGCTTCTAAATTATCAATATGAACAACAACAACAAAAACCTGTTGCTTTTGTAGTAAGTAAAATACCTTTTAGTGTAATTCCAAAAACGTCCCCCTTCAGGTTGTGGCACACGTCTTTTTACTGTAAAAATAACTTTTATATTGTTTTGTAAAACTAGATAAACACTTACTAGGTTGAAGCAACTTGAGTGTACTTGATAATGCTTACATCACATTTCAAATATGATAAATCAGGCGTTTATGTGTACATCTCTCAATAATAATTGTATTGCATTACAGTATATGTTTTGCCCCACACAATTTAAACTACACAGCTTTGATCATAAAACTAAACATTCAAATATCATCTTACTAAGATGTATTATTGGGAGTTATAGAGTGACAACTGATATTCATATTTTAATAAGTAGTCGGTTATAATTTTATAAAGATCTTATTGATCTTATTACAAGCGATCAGAATTCCAGCTTACTTTGTGGCCATATAAATATCATCAACTGAACCAAATTGCATGCATATATATATATATATATATATATATATATATATATATATATATATATATATATATAGGCTTTACATGATAATATAATTGTTTATTTATTATACAAATAATTAATCTTATTTTAATGATTAATAATCAAGTATTTTTATGATGTTATACATATTATACACAATATTTCATTATACTATAGACCTGTGCCTGATACTTTTTTTAAAGGGCTTTTTTATGAAATGGATTTATTTAAATTGATTGATTTATTTAAAAGTATGATTTTGATTTTATTTTTTCACAGCCCAAGATAGTTGCTAGTAAAGATTGGAACTGTGCCACGAGCCAATCAACACTGTCATGACATCATTTTCCTCCAGCCCCAGGGTATTTTATTTACATGACATTTACAGCTCAGGTGTTTGGCTTAAAAAGTTAAAACTCTTTAAGTACTTCCGGACAGGAGTGGGGCTCATTTTCAGCAAGGCTGGTTCTGCTCCAACCGAGCGACTGACATTGAGATAAATGTGAGTGCTAACAAATAGCTTTCTTCACGTATTATAGATCTCCTTGTGTGAATCCACTGGATCTTAAAGATTTTCCTGAATACAGTTCAAATGGGAACCTGAGGCTTTACAGTTAAGCATCAATAATCCATAGATTCACTGTCCCTCCGTACTGTGAGCATGTGCTATGAGACGTTGCCCGCAAATGATGATTTATATATCTGTTTACTAGAATTTCACCCATGACTGGAGCTATAGGTCTGCTTGCTGCATCCATTATCCTGACAGCAGGTAATTATCCAGGTTTCCTCCGTTCTGAATTTCACTCCCACAATTAAGAAGGACTGTCATCCTGGCTGAATCAATCCAACATTTACACAGTGCCATGGAGAAGCCCCATATGAGGGATTCCCATGCCACATGGCAGTTTGCTTGGGATTCATGAAGCCTCCGACTGAAAATGGATATCTTGATGTTTTAAATCAGGCTTGCCTCATTCTTTTTACTTATGTGCCATTTTTTTTTCTAGTTAAGAATGATGGTCATCACTGCCAGCGACTGACAAATGGACAAAGATAAAGCAGGATTTAGTAGAAGAGCTTGTAAATGGTTCTCTGAAAAGAGAAAATCTGGAAGATTTCACGTTCTCCTAAGCCTGGAATATCCTCCAGGAAACACCTGTTCTGAAAGTGTTCCTGCTGAGGCTGGAAAACCAAGTTGATTCTTTTGTGAATTTGTCAGCAGCTCCATTGTATATGATCTTTTGGTCTAACATTTGGCATTTAAATGATATCTGAAAGATATTTACTGTATGTTGTATATCACGGCATTTGAGAAGCAACAAATGAGTGATAGCACTTTTTTTGGATAGCACGGAAGTTACTAAGTGTCAGTTTTTTTACACTATTCATTAGTTCACTAATGCACTCTATAGATTACAGTGCAGAGCCCGTATACAAAGAATGTATCTTGATTAAACATGCACAGCAGCAATCATTCAACACTCCCAGCCGTCTTACATGAGGGGGAAAAGAGGCCTAATTTGCCACGCAGATGTTGACTGATATCCAGTGTGTTGTAGGAACTGCTTGGCGTGATGAGCGATCTTTTAAAGCAAATCAGCAGAATTAGGGCTGATTGCAATCACTTCCTCTGAGTTTAATAATGGTGGCCTTCTCTGGTGCACAAGGACCAAGTGGTGTTCTGCATTGAGAGGGAATGTACTTTCTGAATGTGTGCAATTAGTATGGATATGCTTATGTATAGTTATATCTATATGTAGTATGCTGTTGAATTCTGGGTTGAACTTTCAAGTCAAGTAAAAAATAAATTAATATAAATATATGCAAATGTACAAATATACCTTATGCTATAGAAATTACATTTTCAAAACAAATATGCTATATAAGTGAATTGTAGTTGTCGGTTTAAGAATGTGTTGCATGCAGAGTGCTGTGTCATTGTGGCGGCCCTTTTGGCTGCTAGTGGGCAGCATCTGAGATGCCTTTAAATGTCACATCTTAACACAACTCATACTGTCCTCCCTGACCTTTCATTTCCTGTGCTGATTGAAAGGCTTCCAAATGCTATGTTTCAAAATTGTCTGACAATATTGCAAAGGAAAAAGTGGGAAAGCTAGTCTTTCTCCCCAGATTGCTCTATATTCAGTATCAGCAAATGATGAGAAGTGGTGCATTAGGAACACATCAAATATTAATGCTTCTTAAAATGTGGAAAGCTGTATGTAGTTACTAACTTGGATCGCAGAGTATATACGGTCATAAACGAAAATAGTTCCAAAAGACAGTCACTTGTTTTGTTCCTGAACGAATCCATGTTTACAGTTAAGGACTTTTTCTATTTATATTTTATATTAATTTATACAAACCTACATGTATTTGCATTGCACTGTGAAAGGGTCCAACTCTGGTTCTGTGTGGCTCTTGACATTTCTTAATTGCATTTTAAAAGGCAGACAGTAAGAAACCTTCTCACCCCCTTTAGCACCCCAGAAGTCTCATTTGCATGAACCTCAGTATTTGGCAGGTTCATGCTTCGCAGGACACATCAGGATACACTCAGCACGGCTCCAGCACGCTTGTCATTTAATGTCAGAGCTGGCAGTGGTCTGTGCAGCTAAACACTGGTGTCTTTACAAGCCTGATTGTCCTTGTCAAGTTTGTGGCACAAGAGTGATACAGTCCTGACATACATCAACAGTCTTTCCAGATATGCCAAAGACTAACTTCAAAAAGGCTGTGTCCCAATTCGCATTTGTCCTAAATAGTATAGGAGATTAGAATTAGTGTGTCCTACATTGAAAATAAGCATTTCAAAGGTGGATTTCATAGTACACATTATAAAAATAATCTTTATACTTTTTTGTGGCATCTATGGTTCCATGAAGAAACTTAAACATCCATGGAAACTTTTCGTTGCACAAAAGGTTCTAAACAATCTGAGGAACTATTTTCCCTGTTCTTCAGATTATTTAAAAGTTCTTCACACTAAGAAAAAATTGTTCCCAAAACTAGTTCCCTTTCGACGTAACGTCAAACATGACCGTCTCCGTTCCCTCCTTCAGGGAACGAGGGTTACATACGTAACCGAGACATTATTATAATAGTTAGACTTCTTTCATGAAAGCTTCTTTGGGGAACCCAACATGTAAGGAATAATTGACGATCACAATTCGCATCGTGGCCGCATTACCACCTTGGGTGTGCATTATTTTTCTAATAATTCAATGTCAATAAGTCAATTATTCCACTTATACTACGGTTACCACACTTCAAGACATTTGTCAGGTTTTTGTCCTTTAAAATGCTCTTGAGTGTAGGATACATTTCTTACGCATTTAAACCCAAGCCTCCGTTGATAATTCCAAAACGTAATTTTAGAGCTAGTAACAGAAGCTTGAGTCATTGATAGGATAGCAGACTAATGCAGAGAGAGAGAGAGAGAGAGAGAGAGAGTTATCAAGCTAGGGTTAGTTCACCCAAAAATGAAAATTCTGTCATTAATTACTTACCCTCATGTCGTTCGACACCCGTAAGACCTCCGTTCATCTTCGAAACACAAATAAAGATATTTTAGTTAAAATCCAATGGCTCAGAAAGGCCTCCATTGGCACAATGCAATGTACACTTGCAAGACCCATAAAAGGTATTAAAGACGTCATTACAAAGTCCATCTCACTACTGTGATTCTACAATAACTTTATAAAGCGACGAGAATAACCTAAATAACGACTTATATAGTGATGAACGATTTCAAAACAATGCATCATGAAGCTTTGAAGCGTTATGAATCAGCGAGTCGATTCAGCGGTTTGGATCGCCAAAGTCATGTGATTTCAGCAGTTTGGCGGTTTGACACGCGATCCGAATCATGAATCGACTCACTGATTCATAACGGTTCGAAGCTTCATGATGCAGTGTTTTGAAATCGGTCATCACTATATAAGTCGTTATTTAGGGTTTTTTGCGCACAAAAACTATTCTCGTCGCTTTACAAAGTTATTATAGAACCACTGTAGTGAGATGGACTTTGTAACGACGTCTTTAGAACCTTTTATGGGTCTTGAGAGTATAAAAAGTGCATTGTGCCAATGGAGGCCTTTCTGAGCCATCGGATTTCAACTATAATATCTTCATTTGTGTTCCGAAGATGAACGGAGGTCTTACGGGTGTCGAATGACATGAGGGTAAGTAATTAATGAAAAGAATTTTCATTTTTGGGTGAACTAACCCTTTAAGTTTATCTGCTCCAAGAACAGAGCTGCTATTACATCGCTAGTGAGAAAAGTGTTGTAGATTTTAAGTTGTTAAACATTTTTTTCTGATAAAATCGTCAGAGCAGCGCTGACAACACGTTTCTTTGAGAGTGTGTGCACATTTGAATGGGAGAGTCCGTACACAATAAAATGTAATTTTGTGGCAAAAAACATGGAAATAATTGGTCTTTTTTATCCTATTGTTTACTATATCTATTTGCTTGGCCGGTGTCATTGTGGGTTTTGGTTCTTTTGCTGTTGTAGTCTGAAATAACTGAAATCATTTGGCGAGGTGATAACTGTAATGCGTTCAAGACCTGCCTGGAACTACTTTAGCCGTGCATTTCCCTGACAATAATTGCACACCTTACGTTCGTCAAATAATCAGATTCAAGCATTCAACAGTCTGGTATCGCTATGAAAAGAAGAAGAAGAAAACTTTTGGCACTTTTATTTTTAAGTGTATGCATATTTTTGGGCTATAACGTCAACCACGAAGCCTTGAGCCCTTGGTGTCAACACACACTTGTCAGTTGTTCCAATGCAGCATTGCATTGTTTAGTTTAAGTCTGTAAATTGTGACATAGCCAACATCTACAGAAAACTGCTTAACAGAGATGATAATATGATAGAAATCCCAGTCTAATACAGAACAGCTGGTGCTGCTCCCTGTACAGCGTTTACTCTAAATGCCCATCTCAGGATTTAAGCACCATGGTCATAAATTTATAATAATGTAACTCTTAGAGATGAATTAGGGGTCGTATTATCGGAAATTGATGATGCTGAGCCATTATGATGTTTAACAATTTAGAGGAATTGGGCTTTTGTCTTGGCACCTGCACAGGCACGGCTCCCTAGAGAATTGAACTTGCCGGATGGCTGTCTCTCAAATATTGTGAAGGAATTAATTGTTTCGATTCGGACCAAAGCGCAGTACATGATCAGCGAGGGAGCCATTAATCACACTGAAGCTGCCAGCGGTGCTTTCTCCATTTACGCCACCAGCCACTGTGAAAGCATATGGAAAAGATACACTTTCTCTGTCTAGTGCATCATGTGTTTTATTCTGTCTGTATAAAGGTATTAAGAATCAATTTATGCTTAGTTAAGTTTTTCAGTACGAAAATTTTAACTCAGTGAGCTCCACTTGTTGCTGACATTTCTGTATAATTTGGTACTAGTGATGGATAACGCTATTAGAGAAGTGAAAATGAAAGAAATAAAGACAGGTGGCTAGTCATTAAATGCTTTTTTCATGCTTTTTTGAACACTCTTGCAGCTTTACATGCAAGCTTAAGGGATGGGCTACATGACGTCACTCAAGCTAATCGATAAAGGAAAAGTGTTTTGACATCACCAGTTACCGTGGCAACGGCAGCACGCAGCTTTTATCTGCTCGGCAGGCTGAGAGGTTGTCAGACAGGGCGTTGCTTTGTTGTTCTCCTCGCCTGCACGGAGCTGGAGTTGTAACGGCTTTCAATGTCAAACAACGACAGTGTCACTTTAGCAGACTAATATGCTCTATGATAAGCGTAGACCAAGGCACTCAGTGCTTTTCAGTGCTGTGAGCTTTTCAGTTGACCTTGCTAAGCCAAATTCAAGGTGAAACTTGGATTTGAACTACCTTCACACAAGATCTTGATAATAAAACAGCAAAAATAGCCACATGTTGGATTGCATTGAGTTTCATTCTCATGTTGTTGCTTTCTTTCCAGTCACAGAGTCTTTGTGTGTTTCAGGGCAGTGTTTGTGTGGCCAGTGCACATGCCACCCACCCGGAGATAAACGCGTACACGGCAAGAACTGTGAGTGTGACGACAGGCAGTGTGAGGACCTGAACGGAGAGATCTGTGGAGGTAACACACACAAATACACACAGCAGGACAGATAAGCATAACGGTGCCATTGTTTGATATCCCTATGGTGCTGGTCTATGAAAATCGAATAAAAAACTGAATGGGAATTGACCATATTAATGCTCACCAAGGCTGCATTTATATGATCACAAATACAGTAACAACACATTTTCTATTTTAGTATATTTTAAAGTGTAATTTATTCAAGTGTTGGCAAAGCTGAATTTTAGGCAGCCATTACTATACAGTTTTTAGTGTAACAAGATCTTCAAGAAATCATTTTAATATTCTGTTTTTGAATATATTTCTTATTATCAGCAATGTTGGAAACAGTTGTGCTGCTTAATATTTTTGTGTTAACTGGAAAAAAAAATTCAGGATTGTTTGATGAAAAAGTGCAAAAGAACAACATTTATTAAAAAAGACATTTTTGTGTATCTATATTTTCCCAATTTAATAAAAATGAAGATGGGATAGCCTACTTTAGAGCTTATGTAATTTTCCAATCAAAAGTAATTCTGGAAGAAAAAAACATATATTATTATACATTTTTGTACATACTCTCGGTCGACGTTGGGTCAGGTCCATTGCTTATAACTTAATAAATCTTGCAAACTGCAGAGATATAATAAACATCAAGAAGTTTTTCACAGCAAGAAATGCTATAGCTTTCTTTATTGCCGCTAGTAGCTCTTTTTATTTAATTACTTTTGGTGGATCCAAGCTGTTTATTTTTACACAATCATAGGGGCTTCCAGAGAAACTCTTGCCTCTTGTTTCAGCGTAATATACGAGTTTTTCCATTTTCTATGATCACGTACAAGCTTGTGGGTTTAAACATTAAACTATAAAGACTCCATCTGACTGAACAACACATCATTAAATCCACCAAGGGCATTGACATATTAGGTCTATATTTTTATGAATTATGATGGAATGTTACATGTTACGTCTGACTTTAGGGATATTGATAATAAACACTTGAGAACTAATCATGTTATTCATACAGTTCTGCCAAGGGCAAGTAGGTAATTAATAGAGAATCAGCATCTACCCTGTCTCATTTCCTGGCCGCTCTCAGAACATACACATTATGGATTGGTTCAATACAGGAACAGAGGTGCACCTTTTATTTAAAGGTAGGGTAGGTCATTTTCAGAGAGGCTAGCAATAGCAAGCTAGCTTTGAAAGCATAAGATCCCACGCTACCTTCACAGAGTTGAGAGCTCTTCGAAAAAAACTCAAATCACGAGTTTTAAGTTGACTATATTTGATTTTGGATGTGAGGGCGAGTTGTTAACCATCCTCAAACTTTCAGTTTTACCCATTTAGGCCAATTTTGAAACTAGGTGCATACATGACAGGCGAACAGTGTAATCAGCAAATCGTAGTGCTCACATGACTTGTCACATGTATTTTGCCACACTTTAGGACCTCTATGAGAATGTAATGAGCTAAAGGAAATAAATCAACAATCCTCTGAAACTTTATGAACTGGCGTTGCTTTTGGACATTGTTACTTTGAGAAAGAGTTTCGTATTACATGCTATTCCATCTCATATTTCAGAATATTTGTTTTGCTTTATATCGTTACTGTTAATTATTTTCTCATATAAATGAAGATGCACTCCTTGGAGAAAATAGCCCTTCCACAAAGCTGCCAAAATGATTAATTAACACCTTAAATTCAATCCTACTTCTCTGAGAAGTTTGCACTCTTGTTTCAAGCATCTAGGCACAGACTGCAAAGTTTTTGCAGAGGCCAAACGCTCACCGCTTTAGTCATTTAATTTTTAATTGCCATTTTCTAAGGCTATTTGCTTTTGAATAGCAGATTGAGTCATGTAGATCACATGTACTGTTCTTTAAGAAGAAGAAACCACAGGAATTTTGCCACTGGAAATAATTGACTGAAGAATTTGCTGACATAGAAACAGATTTGACAAATTCTAGTAGTTTTTCTAGTGGCTAGAAAGCAATACTAAACCAGATGATTTTCATGCCTTCCTTCTAGGGTTTGTTTCTGTGCATGTATAGAGTCTGTTTCTGTGCATGTATATGACTGCTTCATGAGTGCTTGTCCAGACAACATTATCCCTGAGGCCACATAGCTGAGATCTGTTGCCACGACTTTCACTTTAGGATTAAAAAATACTAATCGCTTTCAATTTCTTCTCTATACTTCCACTACTGCTATTATGATTTCAGTCATATACAGTGCTAACACCTGACACAAAATAATTACTCACCCTCATGTCATTCCAAACCCGTAAGACCTTTGTTCATCTTCAGAACACAAATTAAAATATTTTTGATGAAATCCGAGAGCTCTCTGATCCCTTCATACAGCAACGGAATTGCAACTTTCAAGGCCCAGAAAGGTGGTAAAGACATTGTTAAAATAGTCCATGTGAATACGCAACCCATTCTCACTCTCAAGGCGTCAAAATCCGAAGCATGTTAAAGTGCCTTCCGCGTCACATCGAAGACGCTAAAGTCACCCCTAGGCGTCCTTATATTGACGCGCTGGGTGCTCCATTCATTTCAGTTGTTTACCCAATGCGTCAGATCAAGACGCATGTTATTCTTTGCATTTGTAAAAGCAGACATGATTTTATTCATATTTTATTCATATTTAAAGGTTACTTTTATATTTTGGAGCAGCTAACCCAACTCCTACCCTAAACCTACCCACTCCTAAACAATATAAAACACATAACAGGCAAATACAAGTACAGTCAAATCTATTTTTTGCAAAAACAGCCCAAAAACAGTATAAAAGTATTAACTCATGTTGCATTCCAAGTCTTCTGAAGTCACACGATGTCTCTATGTAAAGAACAGAGTTGATCTTAATGTTTTAATCGTTGAGATGATGATCCCGCCGCTCCGTGAACACACTCATTCATATCTCATTCAAATAATACACACGCCTCTTTAGCATGACGCATTCGGTCACAAGACACACGAGAAGCAATGACATTTTACAATCAAAGCTGATGTAATGACGCAATTGTTCACGAGACATACGAGAGCCAATGCAATTTCACTATGAAAACTGACGTAACCAGCGGCAATATTTGAAATGTAATGTGTTCGTGATATTCTGCGGATGGAGGATTGCTTTTGGGGATTTCCTTCACAAAAATCAATCGCTTGGCCTCTGAATATTGGTACTTTTTGAATAAATTGTGCATGCAGTCGACTCTGCCTGTTATATCTGCGTTTTATATAGGCTACCACACAAATGGGTTGGTTTAGGGATGGAATGGGGTTGGGTTACACGTTCAAACGTGTCTATAGCGTAAATAAAATTATGCTGGCTGATTAAATTGAGAATCACAGTCCAACATGTCATAATGGCAAAATCATAACCCAATATATGATCATCATGACGATATCGTTTCCATGCCCAACGCGTCTGTGTGTGATGCCAAAGGTTTCTCATTTCAAATTAATGGAGCACTATATAGTGCTATACTATACTGTCGATATAGTGACGCCTAGGGGTGCCTTTAGTGTCTTTATTGTGATGCGGAAAGCACTTTACCATGCTTCGGACTTTGACACCTTGGGAGTGAGAACGGGTTGCAATACAGGGGTTCAGCCTTAATGTTATGACAAGACGAGAATACTTTTTGTGCGCAAAAATGAACAAAAATAACGACTTTATTCAACAATCTTTTCTCTTTCCTGTCACTCTCTTGCTCTATTCACTTTGTTGGGCTATTCACAAAGTACAGCCCTTCCGAGTTCTACGGCAGAACGGTGGCTCACTATTTGCCGCACATGATCCGAGCACATGCATGCGTTGTGGTCAGGGGCGTAGTTTATGGGGGGGATGGGGGGAGGTAACCCCCCCAATATTCAAATTCATCAGTTACTTCAGTCATTTATTTTGTAACAATAATTTTGTTCCTAATTAAATATGAGTTTGTCATAATAAATCAGACAAGAAATACTCCCCCTCCATTGAACCGATTGGTAACGCCCAACCAATGAGTCGCACTTTCACCAAAACAACGCGAGTGGTGTTTGAATGGGAGAGCACACAGTAAGGTTAGCGCCAAAAACAAGCGCTGCACAGTGGACTATATTTAACTGCTGGTCAGAGAGGGATGCAAAAAAATAATAAAGCATGTACTGAGAATGAGGTATGAGAATATTGTGTAATAGCTAAGTACACACTACATATATATTTAAGCTAGCTAATCCATGCCAATGTATTCAGCTATAACTATCAGTATAACAAGTTACCAAAGCAGCCGTCTGTTTTGCTAGTTCACTTTTTAATAGTGTCTGTAATTATCAATGATTTACAGTTGTTCAAGAGCCAATGTGTTTCCCTTTAAAAAAAAATTTAATGCATTAAAGCAGCACTAGGTAACTTTTCAACCTTTATAATATATTTTCAAGACTCTTGTGATGATACATCGACTTACAATAGGTTGAATGACACGTCTGCCATAGCCTGACGGGGTCTGTATCGTTTTTAATCGTACTTTTAAACTTCGGGTTTCGGGTAGTAACCCGAGAACAAAAAGAACTACAAAATTCGACTGCTTTACGGCATAGGTCACTTCCACCACCACCCCCACTTCCTTAAATTTGGACG
The DNA here is from genome assembly GCF_949357685.1 of Gobio gobio. Classification (NCBI taxonomy): domain Eukaryota; kingdom Metazoa; phylum Chordata; class Actinopteri; order Cypriniformes; family Gobionidae; genus Gobio; species Gobio gobio. Next base: position 38,341,349 of record NC_137103.1, read on the forward strand.
TGCGAGCCCAACTATCATTTGTTTGCCGAATGTTATAGTCATGGCCGAAGCAGCACAGAAAAATAAGAAAGCAAAGGTTTTGTCGGAGGAAAGCAAAAAGAGGAAACGAGAAAGTGATCGGATTAAAGGCAGGACGAGGATCAACATTGGGCCAGCGTTTGCTCGCTGGCGTGAGCTGAAGGAGGAGGGGCTACATTCTTGCAAGTAAATACATAAGACGTACAAAATCATATTTTAGGATACCTAACATGTCTGTGATATTGGTTTATTTGTCTTGCCTCAAGCTATAATGCAAATCGATTTTTCAAATTTTCAGATTCATCTATGGTAGCTTGATATTATAATATTGACGATATATGGTTATTACCTACCACTCAAACATTGAATTGAAGTATCATATAGATTCTGTAAAACAGGAACCAAAAGACTAGGCTACTATAATGACACTGGCTTGTAAACGTGAGTATCGCGATCATTTGGCGTTTGAAAAAAAATAAAACCCATGAAATGATATTCATAAGACATGCTGAAACGTATGCCACTGTAACGTTACCTGGGATGAAGACATTCCACATGCGACGCAAGCAGAACACCTGCATGTGAACTCCTCTTGCAGTGTTCAGGGCTATTATAGTTGTCATGTCAATAAATGCACGTGCGATGCATCCCCTGATGTAGAATGACAGTTTACGACAGTAGTAGAGGACAATACTGTTTCCCAACTGTAGGGGGACCCCGAGAGCAAAACCTACCTAGTGCTGCTTTAAGGTGGAATGTAAAAATCTTAAAATACATTTCTAAATGTTGTCTCTTTCATATTTGTATATGTTGAATTTGTAATCAGTTAAAGCATGTAGGCCTAGATAGATTGATAGATATGAAGAAATAAATTATCCAATAACAATACACGTAAAAAAAATAAGAGGCAGCATACCAACGTTCAACCCCCCCAATGATCAAACCAAATCTACGCCCTTGGTTGTGGTGCTTACGTGAATCACGTAGGAGACTGGCACGGAAGAGAAGAGATTGTTGAATAAAGTCGTTATTTTTGTTTCGATCCAATCAATTCCCGATGGACAAAATAAAGTAATTTAAAAAAAATAATAATAATTTCTTGTTTGAGAAGCAGTTTAGTCACATTTTGTCGCAACTGGTAAGAAAATACTGTCACAACTTTTGTTTCCACAGAAAAAAATTAATAATACTGGTTTGGAATCACACAATACTTTTTTCTTTTATTTTTGGGTGAACTGTCCATTAACCCTAATCCTAATATGGACACTAACCCGATTCCTTCACACAGGGACTGTTCAAGCTTTGGAAAGGTGCTATATACATTTATTAACAATAATAATATAAAATCATCAAAAATTTAGTTGTCATTTTTCATTTATTCTTGTTGTTGAATATAACAAGCATATTTCACTTAGAAACTAACAAAAGTGTTTGTAAGTGACAACCCTCAGACACGTTAGAGGGTGTTCACACAGGACGTTTTCTTGCATTCTAAAACACCTAAATGTAGATTAAGGTCACTGTAATGGGACAGAAAGCACAGAGACATATTTTGCCAATTCTGAACTTTTAAAGGATTCAAAATGAAAATTTCCTGAAATTTTACTCACCACTATCTCATCCAAGGTCTTCGTATCTTTCTTTCTAGAGTCGAAAAGAAATTACGCTTTTTGAGGAAAACATTTCAGTTTTCAGACTTCAATGGCAACCAAAATGTTGAAGGTCCAAATCAATGCAGTTTCAAATCGCTTCGAAGGGCTTCTGAGGCTCTGTGCCATTCCAGACGAGAAATATAGGGTCTTATCTAGCGAAACGATCAGTCATTTAAAAAAACAAAAAACATGTATGTACTTTTTAACCTAAATTGCTCATCTTGCGCTGCTCGATTGCGTAATCACGTCGGAAAGGTCACCCTAGATGTAGGCGGAAGTACAGCCCCAAGCGAACATGCAAGGACTAATACAAATGGCCCGGGCCTTTACCAAAAAACACTCCATCTTCAACTTCAAAATCAAAATCGTCCAACATCGTTGTTTTACCTTTTTCTGCTAAAAGACGTTTGTATTTAGTATTCGCATGTGCACTTTGTAAACCGGGGGCGGTACTTCTTCCTGCGTCTAGCGTGACCTTTCCGACGTGATTACGTAATCACTGGTGCACGCAGAGCAGCGCAAGATAATCAATTTAGGTTAAAAAGTATATACATTTTTTATTTTTTTTGAAAATGACAGATCGTTTCGCTAGATAAGACCCTATTCCTCGTCTGGTATCGTGCAGAGCCTCTGAAGCCCTTCTAAGCCCTTTGAAACTGCATTGATATGGACCTTGCCATTGAAGTCTATGATGTGGAGAATGTTTTCCTCAAAAAACATAATTTATTTTCGACTTAAGAAAGAAAGACATGAACATCTATGGATGAGATGGGGGTGAGTAAAATATCAGGAAATGTTCATTTTGAAGTCAACTAATCCTTTAACTCAAAAAATATGCTGTTACAAAGGACTGGTTAAAATGATTTATGTAGTTTTAGCTGTTTTAATTTCACTATCAATAAAAACAGCATAATTTTCCCAGTTATCCGTAAATAATATATATTTGCCACCAATATAAATGTTTATCTGTCATACTGTTATCTATTCTATTGCAGTACCATTCGAGAAACCCCTGTGAAAATGCGATGATAGATGAGCACAACAATTTCAACCGTGGTACACGTGGGTATATTAAGAACGACATTCCTCCTCTTTTGGTGGGGATACAAATTTAATGCGGCTGCTTTCAGAATGCTTATTGTGTTGTGTCACTAAGCGACCAGCCGCCACTGCTCGGCCGGCTGCCCTTGTGTGGGCCAGCCCTAGGAGATGTTTAAATATGTATAGGACTCGGGACTGTGTCTGCCCGAGTCACAGTCAGACAGATGAGAGTCTGCTAACAGAGGAGAAGTGTGGAAACACGCCGTCCCGCAGCTCTCAGCTCAGAGAGACAGCCATCACACACGCTGATGAAACGTTCATCTCAGCTAATTGCATAGATGGTCCTGTAGGACTGAATTGGTGTTCAAATGAAGGGCAGCCTTCAGATATGCCTTGCTAAAGATCATGGGATCTTTAGCCCTTGAGAAGCCATTCCAGTTGTGTTAACATGAAAGTGTTTTACTGAAATGCAGGATCATCAATATTTCAGATTTGATTTATATTATTTTACGAGGCACTTGCCTGAGTTTAAGACTAGGCTACATTCTTTGGAAAATATCTTTCTAAAGATAGGTGTGAGAAGCACCGTGAATTCCAACATGCCCACACTCGAATTGCATTTACAGGCGGGATAATGGGGAATCGCAGGTGTGCTTTAATTGAAAGGACTGGGGTGCCACTCACCAAAGCAATTAAATGCTCTCGTAGGCTGACTGATTGAAGCAGTCAAGCATGTAGCTCTACCAAGAGTGCATCAAACTTCAAGCCTGTATACCTACACCCACAAAATAAACCAGTTGAAGAGAGGAAGACAAAGAGCCACACAAAAACATTTTCTTGCAATTATTATAAGGTACAATGGGAATACATTGCCACCCCACCCATTTATTCTAAATGGCTACAACAGCGCCTGTTCTGTTTATTTAATCACTGTGGCATTTTATAACATCCGAAAAAAGTATTTTATAAGAACTCAATGTAAGTACAAGCATATTTCACAAATGAATCTCCGTTGTCATTCGGACCACTTTGCACATCCTCCACAACAAATATATTTCCTCTCAGCTGTAAATAAACTATTAAATTGGGTACTTTCCTTCCTACTTTGATTTGGTGTTCCAAACTGGTTAAAATCACCTTGCACAAAAAACAAACAAAAAAATGCATCTTTATATATATATATATATATATATATATATATATATATATATATATATATATATATATATATATATATATATATATATATATATATATATATATATATATATATAAGAATAGCATTTTTAAAATGTATTAAATACAGCAAAGCTTGTTCATAAAAGTCCTTATCATGACTAATACACTGTCTTCACATCCTATCGGAAATTTCTTAACTCTTCTGAAGTCAGATTATGAGCTTGTTGCATTCAAGTGAGTTTAAATAATTGGAAGTAGGCATATTCTCTAGTTGGTATGTGCTAACTTTTAAGTATGCTTACTGTAATATTATACTAATCATTTTCAGCATGATGCGCCGACTGGGTACAACTGTGTTGATGTTGTTCTATATAGTTCATAGGTTGTATATATTAGACAAAGGAGTTTTGCTTTGATGTGGTAAAATTATACATTCTTATAGTTAAAGAGGGAGATTAGTGTACTTAGTTGAATGTGCATGGTTGACAGGGAGTGACTAATTTGTCGATATCTTGGGCTGAGCTGCTGGCTAGTTGCTCCTCAAATACTGTGGATCAGCCTCCCTCAGATTTTCACTTAACGGATTAGTTGTTGTTTAAATAAACTTTTTCTGATAATTTACTCACCCCCATGTCATCCAAGATGTCCATGTCTTTCTTTCTGCAGTCAAAAAGAAATTAAGGTTTTTGATGAAAACATTCCAGGATTTTTCTCCATATAATGGACTTCAATGGGCTCCAAACGGTTAAAGGTCCAAATGACAGTTTCAGTACAGCTTCAAAGGGCTTTAAACGATACCAAACGATACCAGACGATGAATAAGGGTCTTATCTACCGAAACGATCAGATTCTGCGAGAAACCGGACAGTATTTATGTTATTATTTTACCTCTTATCAGACGAACGTGATCATCTCTGAGCTCCGCCATAACTTCCGCTAAGTGAGGTCAAAATACAAGCGTGGTTATAGATGTATACTTAGATACCTCATTAGCACTTGCACAGATCAATAGAATGAGGAATCTACGATCAATATATCTATGACCACGCTCTTTTGACCTCACTTAGCGGAAGTTATGGCGGAGCTCAGAGATGATCACGTTTGTCTGATAAGAGGTAAAATAATAGCATAAATACTGCTCGGTTTCTCGCAGAAACGGATCGTTTCACTAGATAAGACCCTTATTCATGGTCTGGTATCGTTTGGTATCGTTTAAAGCCCTTTGAAGCTGTACTGAAACTGTCATTTGGACCTTGAACCGTTTGGAGCCCATGGAAGTCCATTATATGGAGAAAAATCCTGGAATGTTTTCATCAAAAACCTTAATTTCTTTTCAACTGCAGAAAGAAAGACATGGACATCTTGGATGACATGGGGGTAAGTAAATTATCAGAAAAAGTTTATTTAAAAGTGAACTAATCCTTTAAGGGGAGGGGGCCATTTCAGTTTCAGGTTCGGTTAATAGTTGAACAGTTCGATGTTCTGAGTGCATGTCTGTAGGGTGGGGTGGGGGGTTGGGGGCCGAGGTGGGGTTGCGTTTACACTTGCATCCCTTTCTTCTTCTTCTTCTTCTTTTTCTTTTTTTTTTTCCTTCTCTCTTCCATTCATATTTAATAACATGCTATGACAATTTATGGAGAAAACAAAACTAACAAACAGTCTGGATATTCAAATTACAAGAATGTCAGTGGAATGAGAAAAATGGCCAAACTGAAACAAGTATTGAACAGGATAAAATATCTCAAATCTAGTCGTTCTACAAGAATCAAACTTGGTTGCATCAGATATACATTAAATAAAAGATGGCCAGGCCAAGTATTTCTTTCAATAGTCATGCAACTTTCAATAGTCATTCAAGGGGTGTAGTTATCCTCATTCATAGATCATTGCCATTTCAGGCTGCAAAAACCATTTAGGACCCTTCTGGAAGATTGATTATTGTTCAGGGGAGTATTTTGACACAAAGGCTAAATCTTATAAATATTTACGGTCCAAACGATGACAGCCCATTCTTTTTTGAGAAATTATTTATAACTGTGTCTGCTTTGGAGGGATTTAATATTATCGGCGGAGATTTTAACTGTACCCTCGACCCCGTATTGGACAGATCCACCCAAATTAATACAACTCATATACAATTTAGAAAAGCAATAATTGATTAAGGATGAAGGATCTAAGATTAATTGAAGTTTGAAGAATGCTAAACCCAAATAGAAGAGAATACTCCTGTAACTCAAGTTCTTATAAAACTCACTCACGCATCGACTATTTTATAACTTATATGGAACTATTGTCTAATATGAAAGAATGCTGGTATAATAGTATAGTAATTAGTGATCATGCAGCAATATCTCCATTTGGGCAGATTTCAGCATCGTCCTAGATGGAGGTTGCAAACTTATTTGTTACAAGACCCAGCATTTACTAAATTTGTGGAGAATTGTATTGATAAATGTTTTGAACTAAATACAAATGAAACTACGACAAGTATTAGATGGGAAGCATTTAAGGCTTAGACAAGAGGAGAAATGATTAGTTATAGAAGTGCCAAACAACATAATCAGGAATTACAAATACTAGAGGATCAAATTTAATTGGGTTGTTTTAACCCAATTAAAACAGAATGTAATGTAAAATAACCCAATTGCTGGGTTAAAACAACCCAATTGCTGGGTTAGTCAATTTTCAACCCAACTTGGGTTAGTTTTAACACAGCATTTTTTAGAGTCTACGCTATTGGCCTGGAGGATAAAGAAAATGCAATCTGAAGAACAATTAATTCTGCTGAAATCTGGTAATTTTACTAGGAGATATTAACAGTGGTAAAGTGCCAGGACCAGATGGGCTTCCAATAGAGTTTTACAAATTATTTAAAAGACAGCTTGTAAGACCATTACTTGACATGTATGAGGAATCATTTATTACTGGAACGCTCCCAGATTCATTAAGACTAGCTATAATAACTTTAATATTAAAACCAAATAAGCCCCCAACTGAATGTTCTTCATATACAGACCAATTAGATTAATGGAATGTGATACAAAAATACTTTGTAAAGCACTTGCTAGAAAATTAGACAAATATCTTCCCTGATTAAGGTTTTGTATAAAAAAGACAAAGATATTATGACATACCGGTATTATCATAATATCAGAAGGGTCTTAAATACACTACACGAGAGACACAATGAAAAAGACACAGCAAAGCTATCAGTAGATGGGTACCAAGCATTCAACAGAATAGAATGAGGCTATCTCTTCGATGTTCTTACAAGATTTGGATTAGGTGAAACTTTTCTTAAGTGTATTCGGCTGTTATACACAGACCCAGCTGTTGAGATATTACCTAATAACACCATCTCAAGATTGTTCAATCTACAGCAATCCACCCGTCAAGAGTACCCTTAGTCCCCGCTGTTGTTCGTGTTGGCAGTTGAACCCCTAGCTATGGCAGTGAGAGCACATACAGGAATATCAAGCATTATAATTATAGATGATATTTTCTCACTAATGTGAAAAGTAGTATTTCCAATTTGATGAGACTAATCGAGAATTTTGGATATAAAATGAACAACTCTAAATCAGTATTATTGTTTCTTAATAAGGAAGAAAGACATGGTCCCATAATAAATACCCCATTTATGACAAGGCTTTAGGTATTTAGGTGTCAAAATAACTCCCGACCTTAGTGAAATAACATCAATAAATTACGATTCCCTGGTGGAAAGAACCACTGAAGCATTGCAAAAATGTTCAAATCTACCAATATCCATGATTGGACAAATTAACATAATTAAAATGTCTATTCTACCCAAATTCTTATACTTTTTTTCAAACACTCCCATTGCCATTACCAAACATGTTTTATGATAAACTTAAACTAATAGCTCAGTTTTTTTGGAATGATAGAAAAGCTAGACTACGCCTTAAGCTAATACACTTGCTCTATGAAAGGGGAGGGCTTCGACTTCCTAATTTTAGATGGTACTATATGGCTGCCCAACTGACTTCAGCATTAAACTATTTCTGTACAACAGCGCCTCCAGCTTGGGTAGACATTGAACAAGAGTCCATCCCAGATATACCATTAAAAATGTATCTATACTCTTCAAGTCATTGAAGAAGAACACAAAAACCCTTTCCTTAAAAATTCAATTTAAAAGTTTCAATCTGGCATGCTGCACATAAGCATATTAGGTGATGTGCCGAGATTATCCCAATTTACTCCTATTTGGGGTAATGAACAATTTGTTCCTGGAAATAAAGATTTAAGCTCAGGAATATAAGAGGCATTCAGAAAATCAGGGAACTATGTGAAGATGGAGTTCTACTTTCTTTTGATCAGCTATGCCAGAAATATTCAATTCCCCCCAACATTTTTTTAAAAAAGTACTTACAATTGAAAAGTTTCATGTCATCAAAAGAAGAACAGGCAATCTGTATACCATCTTAGAAGAAATATCTGTGTACTATAATTTATTGGTCAAACATAGTAACAACATTGGACAAATTAAATGCCTGGAAAATGGATATGCAGGAACATATAGATGAGGCAGACTGGAATGATGCATGTCTTAAAGCACAGACAATAAATACAAGGTTCAAGCTACTTCAATATAAATGGTTAATGAGAACCTATATAGCACCTGTCAAACTTCATAAAATGTCTGCTAATATTCCAGATGTGTGTTCTAAATGCGTGGACGACAAAGGTACACTATATCATTGCCTCTGGGAATGTCCAAAAATACAAAACTTCTGGAAGGAGGTTTTAAAATGTATGTCAGACATGTTTAACATTAAAATTCCTTTGAATGTAAAAATTTGTATTATTGGAATAAATCCAATGGACCTTATACAAACATCAAAACAGATTAAACTCGTAGACTTTGGTCTTCTTCAAGCCAGAAGAGCATTATGCTGGAAGAGTATGGATGCTCCATCCATGTTGGATCCATAAAGTAGATATCGAACTGTATCGGACTTGAAAGGCTAACTTACTGTATATTGCTAAGGGCAAGAGGAAAGACTTTGAAAACACATTTTTGTTTATGACGGTCATTTTGTTTTACTGGCTGACTGACTAACATATGTTTATCTATCTCTTTATTGAGTAATTACTTAAAATTAATATAGATATGATATGATTTCGGAGAGATTTGACACGCCTAATTAAAAAGAACATGACGTTAACCAAAAGAAGCATGTCCCACTAAACTGTACACTTCAGTAGTAAGAAATAAATGTAATGATATCCATAAATAATTATTTATTCCTTTTTAATGTATGTTAATACATTTTGTGTTGAAGTTATTGTTATTTGGTGCTATGTAAAATGTAAAAACTGGGTACTAAATATAGTAGCCTAAATCTTAAATATTAATGGGCAACTTTAATCTTATTTAATCTTTCATATGATGGTTAATGTGCTCAGATAATTTTTTATTAATTAAACAATAAATAAAAACAAGATATGGTTTGTTTAATACTGATTATAGGCGTCATACATATGATTACTGACGTAGAGTGGGGGTAATGATATCGGAGTACAGAGGTTAGGGGACCATTCTGGGAATGTTAGAATAACGTTCTACAAATCAAGAACTGACATTCTATTTCCACTGAGAAAACTTTCCTGTCTAACCAAAAACTAACCTTAAAAAAAAACGTTCTGGGAACCAATGTTCTGGGAATGTTCTGAGAACCAAAAATTGTTAGCTGGAAAAAATCATGGAAGACACTAAGTTTATTCTTGCCTATTTATTGGGAAAATCTTGTTAAAGCCAAAATGATATTTAGCGTCCCATTGATTGATACATTCACTAATTTCGGTCAAATATAGGCTATTTTCGCTGTGTATAAAACATACAATACGATAATGAATATTCATATATGTAAATATGCAATATACTTTAACGACAATGCATGTACCTGTTGTGGAAACTAAAAAATACCAGTCCCATCAGCAATCTTCCCTCCATCATGTATACATTTGATGGCACGCCCAACTTGGAAACGTGAGTATCAATTTTGAAACTCATATTTACTATAATTACGATGCGTTAAGACATTCAGAAAACATACCACATCCTTTTGTTTGGTTTTAATAGCTAGAACACATTTCTGCCTTGCCAGATGTAGTCTAGGGGAATCCCTTTTTTTTTTTTCTTTACCAAGCACTGTTCCAGAAAGTAAGTAAGTCGTTGGGAGGAGAAGTTGTTCTATAGCTCAGTGTATCACAGTGAGTCACCAACTGCTCTTTAAAAATTAAGAGAAAAAACACAGTTCAGCTTCAGTGAACATTTCGTTTTCTTACAGCCTACGTGAAATAACGCCCATGCACAAATCTCCCAAAGTGACGCTCTTGTAAATGCCAAATAACCCAGTCCATAAGTGACGAGGACATTTAAAATGACTTGAATGTCTTTCTTCTGCTAAAGAATATTGGTAACCAAACAGTTGATGGGCCCCTAACTGTTTGGTTACCCATAGTCTTCAAAATATCTTCTTTTTTGTTCACCAGAAGAAAGAAAATCACAGGTTTGGAACAAATTGTGGGTGAGTAAATGATGACAGAATTTTCCTTTTTGTGTGAACTATCCCTTTAAATATTGGACATGAATCCCCTCTCAAGTACTATTTACCACTGGGAAGCTTAGGAATGTGTTATTAGTTAAATAGCTATAAACATGTTGACAATTTACTAACATAAAGTGGTTGGAGTACTAATGCACGCAGGCTTGTTTAGCTATCGTCACCTACTGTATGTATAGGCTACAGTTTTTTGGTGATACAAACACAACTGCAAGTGTGAATGTGTTTTACAGTTCAATAAACTCAAAGTTCATATAGAGTAAATTGCATAGTATTTACAAATTGTCTGTTTTTCTCTGCCAACGAACATCCAAACTAAGTGGGCAACACACGGTAGTGGAGTTCCTAAATGAATTAGTGGTTTTGAACAAATCTTCAGTGAATTAGTCAACGACTCACTCATTTTGTTCCTGGACAATTCTGTGTTAAGAATGAATCGGCTAAATAAATGACTGAATGACTCATTCTAAGACAGTCACTTGTTGCCACCAACAGGCGATGTAACCTGCAGAGAGAATCGTTGTAAATCCCTACCACTAATGCACAGACTGTGTGGAACATGTCAAAAACTGTAAAAAAATTGCACTTTGTTGCACCCAGGGAGGCGAGATGGTGCCCGGGTACTCCCTTGGTAGTTGGTGACCTACGCAGGCTGCCTACTCTTCTATATAATTTCAAAGCCGCTTCACAGAAAATGCATGTTTCTACATCAAAATTAAGAGTAATCTGTTATCACGCAGAAATGTACAGTTCTAAACTATACAGATCGTGCAGTTATAGCTAACGTTATGCATTGAAGCAAAAACAATGAGCCTAATATATGGGGAAATGGCATCCTGAGGTAGAAACAGAAAAGCAAATGGAGAATAATAAGCATAGCTGCTGCTCACAATATTTTAAGCAAAAGATAGTCATGTGCATCTGATCTGATGTGACTAGAGTACAAAGTTATGAGATGCATTATGTGAATGCTTGGCTAAAGAGATGTATCTTTAATCTTTATTTAAACTGGGAGAGTAAGTCTGAGGCCCGAGCATTATCAGGAAGGCTATTCCAGAGTGTAGGAGCTAAATGTGAAAACGCTCTCCCTCTTTTAGTGGACTACCAAAAGTCTTGAGTTTTGTGACCTTATAGAGTGTGTTGGATTGTATAGAGAGTAGAGGGTGGAAGATCAATTATATACACAGGAGCTGAACCAATTAGGGCCTTATAAGTAAGTAGCAATATTTTATAATCAATGCCAGTTTAGAGATGATAAAATTGGGGTTATGTGATCATATTTTCTTGACCTGGAAAGAAATCTAGCAGATACATGTTAGACTAACTGTAGCTTGTTTATTGAGGATGCAGGACAAGTAATGCATTACAGTAATCCAGTCTAGAGGTCATGAATAGCTTTTCTGCATCAGAAAAAAGCATGTTCCTTAGCTTAGCAATGTTTTTGAGGTGGAAGAAGGCTATCTATTTTGTATCTGTTTTGTTGCTGTCTTTAATCACTCAGATCTTTAACTGAAGAGGATGTAACCGTAACAGTACATCCTTTTAGATGCAAATTGTATTTTAAAAGCTTCTGTGTACAGGTTTTAGTATTATCCAAATTTAATAGAAGAACATTTCTGGTCATCCAATATTTTTTATCTTTAACACACTCTGCTAACTTAAATTAGAAGTTTCATGGTCTTCACTGTAAACCCGAATAAGTTGGCAAAACTCAAAAATAAAATTGAGGCAAACAGTTACAACATATTTTTGAGTTCAGAAATTTAAAGTTTAAGTAGCTTAACTTGCAGATTTTTATTTTGTACTCGCACATTTTAATTGCTCTAAACTTTAAGTAAGGGAATTTAAGTAACTTAAATATTTTTAATAGTGGAAACTTGGCAAGCTTTAACTAATTTAATAGCTTTAGCTCATTCAATGCATGCTACCTTGCTAATTGGTAACACAATGCCTTGATAGCATTAGCATAGCACTAGCTGGATGAATAACCAAAAAAAAAAAACTCTCCAAAATCTCCACCTTGACATTAATCTAGCACAAAAAAACATTATATAACACTTACTTTTAGAATTTACATGTTGTCTTGTGTTACATATTAAATTTGTTTAAATTACAAGAAACAAGTTCATAGAACTCAAAACAATGAAACAATTCAGATTACTTAAAATGTGTCAGTTTTGTGAACTCGAAAAAGAAAGTTCTAAATACTCATAAACGATGATTTGATTCAACTAATTTGATTTGGCTCTACTCAAACCAATTAATTATTTTGGGCGTTAGGGTTAATAGTGTAAATTAAATATATAAGTATCTTCAGCTTAACAATGGAAACTAATCCCATGTTTTCTAATATTACTAAGGGGCAGAATGTAGTAAATGAGTGAATAAATATATACAGTACATATACACAGTATAGTACTAATTGAGTTGAAAAAATATAATAAAGTTAATAGAATCAATATTTTTCATATAATATTTTGACATTATGAATATGATAGGGTGTCTATACAAGAAACAATATAGGTGCCTTTTACATTTTAGGATGGGGGGTCCCTTGCACAAGGATGATCATATTTAGGGGTCCATAGCATTTAAAATGTTGAAAACCCCTGCTCTAATCTAAGTCAAGATTAAATCAAGATCTAGGCTATAGATAATAGTATTTTTTTCATGGCAGCTGAAACAAAGGATTTGACTGAGCACAGTTTAGACAGTTAGCTCGTTACAAACGCCGAAACGGCGACTCGTCCAAAATGATCCGAGAGGCTAAAGAATGTTTCATCCCACAGGGTCCACAAGTGATAAGAGCCGTATAGCTACCGCAATACCATTAGCCAGTCTGGAAACGAATTCCTGTCTGTTTGAACCAATTATATTTGCCTGGATCAATCAGACCGTTGCTTTGTTTTGGCAGATACAAATGGTGGTTTTCTTTGGTAAAGGAGAGAAAGTGATTGTGTGTGCACGCGCACGTACGTGTGCACTGTGTGTCTCCCCCAGGCCATGGCTTCTGCTCGTGTGGCCGCTGTATCTGCAGTGATGGATGGTTTGGGAAGCACTGCCAGTTCCCCCGCAGCTGTGACATGACGGACGAGCAGAGCAAGAGCCTGTGCGAGACAGCCGACGGCATCATGTGCTCTGGAAAAGGTAGGAGGGACGATGCCTCGAGCACCACCTTAAATAATATCTTTAAAATGAAAGTGGGTTCCCTCATTTGTTTGTTGGGGAACAAACTGAACTATTAAATCGATTTCCCACGTATGCTTCTCTAATGAGGTGGATAGCAAACACAACTATTTCCACCAATCAATTGTTTTTGGGGAGGGTTTGTGCCACATTTAGTTGATAGAGACAGAAATTATTGGTGAGAGAGAGGGAATGAGATTGCATCTCCATAAGTTACATCAAGTTACAACCTGAACACTTGTTCTCCAAAACCACACGCAACACTGAAAGCAACGCTTTAAGTTGTAGGGGAGAGCGGGAGCCTAGCGCTTTTTGACTTTCTCAGTTTGTGTAAATCCACTTGGGGTTCAGAGTATTTATTGTTTCACACATTAATTGCACACATGTCTAGAACAATTATGTGGTTTTGTTTCATTAATACAGTGTATACTTTTTTCTTGATTTACCCCGAAAGAATGGAAGTGAAATGTGACAACATGCCCCATAGGTGGGGTACATTGTAACATGTGGTGGGGCACAATGTAACATGACCAAATAACAGCTTAAAATGTTACCTGATATAATCAAAAATATATACAAGACTAACTTAAATATTTTGTCAACAATTTACAATTATTAACTTTTATAAATAAAATAATGGCATTTTTTAATCATTAAAAATATAAGCATTTTTGAGTTTGACAAACACATCGCTAAATACAGCTATACAGCATAGTTCAAAACATAATAATAATTAATCATTTCTGAACATTAACTCTCAGTCATTATTCACCCTTTTCTCATGGTTTCTCAAAAGAATTCATAAACGTATAGAATATAATGGCATATTTCTAATAGGGGCACATTGTAACGCAGTGTTACAACGCACCCCATCTGCGCAATTGGGATTTAAATCGCGGCTCGTGTCTTCTTGATTAGATCAGCATTAAAGAACGATCTCAACTGTTAAATAACAGATATAAGATAAAAATAATATCAGATTTGTCTTATTTTAAATAAACACAAAAAAACAGATGAAAACTAAATTTAAGTAAGAAATTTACTTTTGCTATGGTTAAATACATGTTCAGTAATATCTTCCAGAGATTTTTTAATTTTGGCGCTATTTTTTCTCTAAATAACGATGATAGGGCAACTAGTAAATACACTAAGTTTCGTCATTCTGGCATGTGTGGAAAGGGTTAAAACATGCGCATTACAACTAACCCCGCGTTAGGTTGTGCCCTGCTCTCCCCTACACTTTAATAAGAGGCCAATTTCAGTGTCTGTATGTGACCTGCCAGAATCCTGGAAAAAAACTATAAAGCTAAACCAATTTTTTACATGACACGGCGGAGTATTTATCTCCTTTCTCTGAGCATGTGAAGTGACACACTAATACACTTTATATATAGGGTTCGTTGGAGCCGATGATGGAACACTTTATTTGTTTGCTGTTGCTTGCCTGAAAATAAGAAATTCCTCCAAGATCTCAAATTAATGCTTGGCAATCAGCAGGAGTGTTGTTCTGCTTGTCATAACAACATCAGCATAATTAAGAATGAAACATTGGAAGAATTAAATGGGATCCATGGGTATCGGTGGGCTGCTTGTTGTTCCTCCCAGTAGAATAATACTGTGGTATATGACAAGGGATGTACTGTCTGGTGAGCTGTCTACTCTGTGATTGAAAAGACTGATGGTAAACTACATGGGATGGAATGTTCTTTTCCAGCTTTCTAACTTTTACCATATTGTGTTTGTAAGGTACAGAAAGAGGTGTTACAGACAGATCATGTTATGCACTTCCCTGGATCCTATGTGTAATATGAGGATCTCATTTTGTGCAGTCAGGTTGACTAACATCTAGAGACCAGTGTCTCCCCAAAGCATTGTAAGTCTAACAATACTTAGGCTTATGATGCATTGGGGAAACGCAACCCTGGGTGGGCAGTACAAATTAAAGACAGCAAATGCAATACCCACACAAATAACGAAATTCAAATATTTTACAAAATATTCACGCAAAGAGAGAGATAACAGTTGGCCTGTAAATCGACCAAGCAGACAAGGTTATCAACTAGGGATGCATATTTCCACCATTACTGTTATCCAGCATTATCAATTATTTTTTTAATGATTTTAATGATCTGATATTAGATATTTAATAGTTTCCCCCTATAGTGAGATAAAAAAAAATCCTCTAGCACCAATTTAAAGGGACTATGACAGATTATGTACGAGTCACTGTGCACATGTAAAGATATCAGAGTAAATGTCTTTAAATATGATTTTTTTTTATGCACAGCAAAATTCTACATACGCAAATTTCATACATTTTCACAAATCAAATTTATAATATACAGGTTTCGTACACAATTTTACCAATAAACTTCCATGACTTGTCAATGACTTTTGAGGCAAAAAAAACCTATACCAAAATGTATTTAAAATACATTTATTTCACACTACAAATCAATTATCATTTACTGACATATCACTTGAGACTTACTGATATAAATATTATAATTAAACTTTATTTGGTGTTGCCTACTTCTTTATTACACTAGGCACATATCTTAATATAAGCCTAAAATGTTTTGATATCACTATTAGTAAGAATAGCATAATCACTGTATAATATCTATCAGATATTTAAAGTGTACCTAAAGTATACTTGCAATAGTTCTACTTTAGCACAATCAAATATACTTAAGTATATCTTTAGTTGGACCTCAGCACTATTTCTGGATAACTAAAGTGTATTAAGTACAAAATTAGTTGTTCAAATTTAGAGGACTTTAAGTATACCAAAAGTACAATTGCAGGGTATTCATATTAAGTACATAAATATGTAAATGTATTTGTAGTATACTTAACATAAAATAAATATATTTAAAATACATTTGGGTATATTTATTTTTCACTAGGGTAATATTCATGACCTTCATACTAATGATAATAATGTTCAATGAAAATCTATGTATACATGTAAAATAAGAATAAAAATCGATGTTCAAATATATCATAGCATATCTTAACTAAAATTAATGACTATTAATGCTATTTGTTTGCTTGCTATTTGTTTTAATAATACAATCTGCGACTGTGCCAGATGTGCAGAGACTGAAAAATGACTGAATGCCCAAATGCTAAGTTTTGTATTTGTTTAACCGACATAATCAATTCAACTCAGGGCCTGAATTTCGTTTTGAATGGAATTTGTTAAGAGTAAAAATAAGAAAAAAAATTCAATGCAATAGTACAAGAAAATACAATAGAATAAAGATACAAATTAAGGGTTTCAGGAACGGTAGTATTCAGGTACAGAAATACTACCGAAATTGAATAAACTATAAATTAAAACAGTAAATTCACCTTATAATTAAAGTTACAATTGTTATTGAGTCAAGAGCAGTGAGAGATTTTTCTTTTTGTCTTTTGTTGTTAACATTAATCCCTTTAATGTTGAGTGCACAGAGTGAGTGCACTGATCCAATAAACTGATACACGTTTTCTCTCTCAACTGTTTACGTTTACTCAAGACATAACCGACTTTATTTACATGAATACTCGCCAAGACGGGCATTTTGACATCCTTTTGTGTGTATTTGGCTGTTTAAGTGCAAAAAAACATGAAAAAGAACTCAATTTGGTACTAGTGAGTGAACTGTTTGCGGCATGGATTTATGCGTGCGCTTTGAATGTGACTGAAAACGTCCCTCCGAGAGAGCGAAACTAGCGGTTTAAAGGAACACCCCGACTTTTTGGAATTTTAGCTTATTCACCGTATCCCCCAGAGTTAGATAAGTCCATACATACCATTCTCCTCTCCGTGCGTGCCATAACTCTGTCTGACGCACCCACCGCTAGCCTAGCACAAAGACTGGAGGTAAACGGCTCCAGCTAGCCTACTATCTTCCTTGATTATTACGCAGGAATGAGAGTATAGTTCCTAGCCATATCGGTCTAGAAAATCGCAACTTTTCATTTTCATTTTCATTTGTCTTAGTACAAGATGTAACTATACACATCACAACATGTAAATGGGAAAATGTTGGCGTTATTTTGTCACTTATTGAGCAGTAGGCTAACTGGAGCCGTTTACCTCCAGTCTTTGTGTTAAGCTAGGCTAGCGGTGGGTGCGTCAGACAGAGTTATGGCACGCATGGGTAGATGAGAATGGTATACATGGTAGGGCTGGACAATTAACCGAAAACTAATCGAAACCGAAATTTAGAACCTCTAACCGACGTAATTTTCCCATGTCAGTTATTTCTGTTTTCCTGTGACTCCGCCCGTCCAGTCACATCAAATGCAGTTTGCAGGCACACGGAAAGATGCAGGAGCAGTTATCTTTGTTTATAGATGCTTAGAATTACTATGGTAATTGCATGTTTTACAGTTTATACAGGTACGTTAATCTCCGTTCTTATATGTGCTGATACACACAGAGAGACGGCGCATACAAGCCCCGAAGCAAGATCACTGATGAGTTTAAAGGCTTGCCAGTTTGAACATTTAAAGCGATTGTGCACTATTCAAGAACAACGTTATGGAAAACTTCTCCGTTCAATGCTCGTGAGCTTTTTTCTGTGACACAGAGAGCCAAGCCGTGTCTCTGACAATGCGCGCGCCCTGACGCCAGATCAGTTTCACGTCCTCACAAAACTTTGTCATTTGTATTTGTTTTAAGGCCTGTCAGTTTGAACACTGAAGCAATTTTAGACCATCAGATGTGTATTATGTTGAACTAATGCCTGATATATTGTGACACACGAACACTCAGACAGAAGCTTGCACATCACGTGAAGATCGCACGCAGAAACTCATTGTCAACGCCGTCCAGTGATTCATCACTAAAGTAGCTTAGAAACTCAACCGTTATAGCATAGATTATAATACCTTTGAAGTACAAACCACAGCTTCCTAATTAATAGAGACGGTATGACTAATTCACACACGTAATCACTCTCTCATTAATGCATTCAAATAAATGTAATGTAGGCCTATGTGCTAATTTTCTGATGTACAACAAACAGAAATCTGCCCCACAGGCAATAACTGCTGAAAGTGAACCGTTTCCTTCACATATTTTAAAATCACAAAGAAATTCACTTTTTCATTAGAAAAAAAATATCCCACCTTTAATAGTAGAAAATATTTACAGTACAAACCTTATCAGTGAACTCTGAGGGCAAAAAAAGGAAAGCAAGAAAAAAAGAGCAAAATAATCGTTCATTAATCGTAATCGAGGTAAAATGTTCAATTAATCGAGATTTTTATTTTTGGTCAAATCGTTACAGCCCTAATGCATGGACTTATCTAACTCTGGGGGATACGGTGAATAAGCTAAAGTCCCAAAAAGTCAGCGTGTTCCTTTAAAAAGACGTGTAAACGATAATATTTTGTGATGATGCAATACTGGCCTGATTAGGCAAGTGACAATGTCAACTGTCTCGAAACGCGTGTGAAAATCTTGTATTTGTGAATCTTCCAAGCCTGGAATTTGTTATTTTTAAATTCCATGGTTTTTCATGATGGTACAAACCCTGATATGACATTTATCTGTAATTGTCCAAAACTTGAAAATGATTATTGGCTTATCAGCATTTACTTAAATTGTACTAATGGTGCACCTGTATTATCGACCAATGCAGAATATTTCCAAATGACCAAATATCGGACAATTGACTGGCCTAGCTTGTATATTGGTCTGTTACTGACTCAGGAGGAGCATGAAATTGGACCTTGTAAACAACGGCTGTTTCACACATTTAGAAAAACAATTCCCCCTATTTAAATTCCAATTAGGAACTGTATCACAGCTTTAAGTGTTTTATAATCACGTGAAATAGCATGTGAGAATAAGGGAAGACTAATGGATCTCCAATCGTTGTGTGACTGAAGGCTAATTTGTTCTTGCAGGCTCTTGTCACTGTGGCCGCTGTATCTGCTCACCACAGGAGTGGTACATTTCAGGGGGATTCTGCGAGTGCGATGACAGGGAGTGCGACAAACACGACGGGCTGGTTTGCACAGGTATGTGTTCAAATGCAGCACCGCTCCTCCAAACACCCACTCATAGGCTGACAGATGTCTTTGTGACGGAAATTGAGGTTCTCTGATGTGGCTGCCGTTTGATTAGACAGCTCTGTACGACTCTCAGGCTGAGCCGTCCAATCAGTGGGCTCCTGCTGTGTTGTTCTCGTCCTGCTTTTCAATGGGAAAGATGCTCCGAAGAGAGTCGAGGTTTTTTCCTTTCAAGCCCTGAAGAGTTGACCAGTCAGTGGTGATAAAAAAGCACAATGAATATTTATTATTACAATAGCTCAAGGGCTTGAGGATGCTTGGACAGTTGTTTAGAAACTGTTTACTTATTGTTCTAATGACTTCATTATCAGTTGCCGTGTCATTCATCTAATTATACAGCTCCTCGCACAGAGATGCAAAATTCATAACAAAACAAGACGAAAAACACAACTGACAAAAGGAATGCATAAATGTGTCTGTTAAATGTCACTGATTAGCATATTAACGATTAGGGCATATGTCATCATTTCCATATTCATAAGGATTATTCAAACTATTTTCTCATGTTGCTCAGGGAAAACCTCCTTTTCTCTATAGATCAAATGCAAATGCAAACAATCAGCCAATTCTTTCCCTTACCTTGGGTAACAATAATGCACTCAGCCTTTATAATTATAATCATGCAAAAATGTGCCTGCCAGTTTCTAAATAATAATCGTCATGGCCTCAGTAAGATATTCTCATTACACCCACAATTGATGAGCGCTGTGGAAAATTCAGTGTATTAGGGAAAGCCAGGGCTTAATTTCATGCACAGCTGATACGAATTCCAACTGTTTGGATATTGATACAATATACAGCTCTCAAGCTTCCTTCTGAACGAAAGCTGGTGCCACATACAGCTTTTCTAATGGCATACGTAAACAACCTCACTTCAGCGCATTTACAAATAGCAGGCGATTTCACTGACCGAACCCATGTAGCTATATGTACCGCAAATTATGTGAATTCCCAAGACACTTTTTGAGTAGCTGTAGAAAATGTTAGACACTCAATATGGAGTTTGAGTTAAACACTTATAATATACAAATGATGCACTTGAATTAGCTCAGTAAGCTTCCACAGATAATGATTTTCGTGTACACCAGATTACAATGTTCCCTTACAAACGCTGAATAAAAAGGAGTAATAACGCTTATGTAATCATACCAGTGCCGCCACATGGACTGAATTTGAACTGAATAGACGGGACCCCAGAGATAGTGGCTCCAAAACTTGAATTTGTACTTGGTTTCCTTTTGCACATTCTGCCAAGGGGGTGTGAAGAGAGAAAGCATGTCGAGACTTGGAGAGTGATGATCTGGGTTTCTCAGTTCTGTCTCTCCTCTCAACTTCTGTTCCAGGGAACGGCGTGTGCAACTGCGGAAATTGCGACTGCTGGGACGGCTGGACAGGAAACGCCTGTGAAATCTGGGTTGGAGAGGAGTATTAACCCCTGGTGGACACTTAAAGACTGATTCTGTTGTCAGTCGAGACGAGAAAATGGTGGCTACATCAAGGGCAAGCGAGGGAAAATTGATTTTAAAAATCTGTGCAATATAACAGAATTCAAATTTTCTTTTAATTAAAGCAATGCGGTTTCAAATCCATTATATGCACATAAAACAGCTGTGGGAGATGATAATACTTCTATAATCCTCTATAGTTTTCCATATAACTATATATATGATAATTGTGTATAATAATGCTTACATAGACTATTGACTGACACATAAGCACAAGCAAAAGGAGAGAATCCATGGAAATGGCCAACAGATAAATAAGAGCATTTTATTATTATTTAGGTTGCTGTTTTTCAGAGCGCTGCTTGTGTGCAAAGTTTTGACCCTATTTTGTAAACGGTAAGTTTCATGTGAGAAAACTCGCAAGTTGTAAACAGCCGATGTCAATAAATTTAACCTGCTCTGAGATGCCATGAGAACGAGGAAGCTCTTTTTTTGCAATCTGCATTTGTAAACTAGTAGTAATTTCAGTCTTATATAAATCAGATAGACATACCTAGAACTGTTGTCATTTTTTATTATCATTTCTATGGCAGCTGTGATATTTGGGGCCTGTATGACTAAAATTTCATACTGTTCTTTCCTTTAACCCCTAGGAGTCTGAGCTGTTTTGGGGCCCTTTAGAAGTTGACATGCTCTTTGTTCAGTTGCTTTTAAACATATTAATGGCAAAAGTGGGCTACCATAATATCTAAGCAACATGTATGTACATGCTTGTATTTTTGAGAGAAAATATTTATGCATGATTTTTGAAAAAACAAACAAAATTTTTTTTTAATTAAGGCCTCAAAACACACAATAGATATGTGTTCACAAGACTTTTGACAAATTGACAAATTTGCCTACACTAAAAAAAAATCAGGTCTCCAATTGAAAATTTTCTAGTGACCGATCACATCTAAATTTTTTAGTTGGCCAAATTGAATTTCTTGAATTTTAATTGAATTAAATTGCATCAATTCACAGAAATTCAATTTGGCCAACTGAAAAATTTAAATGCGATCGGTCACTAGAAAATTTTCAATTTTTTTTACAGTGTAGAGTTTTTGAACAGGCTTTTTAAAAAGATTGTATGCTGTTGTCTGAGGTCAACTTATGACGTTTGCGTGGTTTTTACATTCAAAAACATCATAATCAATAAGTAATAGGCTATTTTCACCCCTTTAATGAAAATGTTGAAAAAACTGTGCACGTGTTGAAGGTAAACAATATCGACATTATCATCATCATAAATGAAAACTAGGATAAGCATGATGAAATAAGTTCAATAATATATGTATTGCAGAAATGTCACATTGAATTGGTTCGAGAGATTTCAGTACCTTTATATAAATATTTTATTCAATATGTTGTATCTGTGTATACAACAAACACAAACTGTACAGTGCAGACAAACTCTTTGCATATATGTATGTAAAATTAGCAGAACATACCAACAGTCCATGATACACATAGCCTACGACATGCAGTTCATATATGCCACCCTCTTCCCATGCAACAGATGAAGTAACTGTCAAATCAATGCTCAAAACCAATCAACAGACAATGGAGACCTTCCTTCACCACTGAAAATCAGAAATACGAAGAAAACACAGAAATGATCAATTGTTCAGCGATTGCTCCTCATTACGATTTAACGACGTCACGCACGACCTGAATGGAACGAAACAAACACGGACGTTTGAAAGAGGAATAAACAAATGAACATACTAACAAATGCACACATACTCACCAGTCACTTACAAAAATAAATTTAACCTTCGTAAAACCAGTTCACTGGTCTGCAGGGCAGCTGTAGCCCAGCATGTAGAGCTCATAGGAGTGAGTGATTTGTTTCGTGTGGAAGTGGGACACCAGCCTCGAACTGATTTCAAATATGAAGCTACTTTTCCTGTACAGTACTGCATCTCATTCTAGCATTAAATTCAGCTTTGTACAGACAAATATCTATCAAGTCTAACTAATGTGCTTGAACATCTCCTAATATGAAACTAGCTCAAAATCCCAGTAAATGAAAATATAGGTCTTCAAATGAAGTGTAGAATATATTTGTATTTAGCAGCATAGCCTCTTGTCTACTTCATAACATTCTAAACGGTATTCATCATTCAAACTATGAAAACTGTTACAGCAAGACAGGCTTCGTCAACTTGGCGGATAATTGACTAATCGTTAAAATCCTAAGTAGATGTGAGTAATGACGATTTCAAACGCAAAGTGCAATGGTCTCAATCCAGAGTATGAGAGAGCCTTATATAATCATGCCCATTCAGTGTAGCCCTACACCTCAAACTAGCTTTAGACACTTCTAGCTGTCCCATACTTTGGTCCTTAGGAAAACGCATGCAGGTGATTAGTAATAGGTACCCCGGTCTTGTACTAAATGAACAATTGAAGTAAAGGACATCATTTGGAATCTCTTCAAATTTGAATCGAGACGATTAAAAAGTAGAGACAATTGTTCTTTGTGATGAACTCTAGTCACAGTGAGGACAAAAACTGAAGAGGACCACCGTCCTCCGAGTAATTGAAATTGTTCGGCTGGATTCTTGTGTTTACGGACTTTGGTAACAATCAACTTTTGTGTGTCTGTGGATCAAGTTGCTACTGAATCTGTGTGTTGTGTGTGTGTGTGTTTCTGGGGCATGAGGCACCTTTAACCCAGCACAGACTGGGTACATGTTTTTGCATGCTGGGTTAGAGGTCATCACAGGCACATGATGAGCAGTACTGGACTCTGCATGCTGAGCTAGGAAAAACCCCTCTCATTTCAGAATCATAATATCTGGTAGTTAAAAATCTATTTATTTACTTATTCTCTTTTTTTTTTGTTCTTTTTTTTTGAAGATTTTTCTTTTATTTGTATACAGTGAAAACATCGTTATAGAAGCGATTTCTTGCACTGCGTTGCACAGCGTTGCAAGAACAGAATGTAATACTAACCTTGCCCATGCCTTTGCTGAACAAAATCGGTGTGCAGCCAATAGTAATGGTGCCTACTTACATTGAGCCGTTTTACCGCACAAGTCTGAAGTAGACTGTATTTTTCTACGGCTGCCACTCCCACCGTCACATTTAATGTGCTCGACAGAACTAGCCCATAGTTCAGAGAAGTCGGCATGTCAAAGAGGGGCCTTGACCAGAGGCCTACAAGGCCTATAGATATTCCTAGAGCCCACGCTCTAAATTAAGAGCAAAGAAAAGTGGAAATTCACCTAGTTACTGGGGTTGAAACCGGTCTGCACCATACTAGATAGTGATATGTACTTTATACACCTTCTCCAGCATACGCCAACTCCTTGTGTTTGACTGCAGCGGGCGTGACTAATGCTCTCGCTGGCATTTGCTGTCGAAGTATACTTGTGTCCCTTTCTAGACATTACGAGAACGAGAAGACATGAGCGCTGAACCTTGGATAATGAGTTTGATTCTGTTTAGGAGGCTCCGTCCACTTGATCAACATCTCTTCGTGAAAGGACTTTAAGGATGGGTTAATGGAAACCCATCATCGTGTTTGAATAACTGCACAACAGAACGCATCGCACACTGCGCCGACAACATATTACGCAAGTAACCGACAAGAGGGAAAGATTTGGTAATTCGAGCTTTGAGTGGGGGACACCTAGAGAGAAAGAGACAGGAGCATACTTAATTTAAAAAAAAAAAACATTTGTGGACTGCTGTCCATATATGTATATCTTTACAGTATTACCCCAGAGTGTGGCTGGTGTTACTGCGTATATAGAAAATAGATCTGAAATGTACGGTCTCTGCTGCGCCAGGGTTCAAGAAAAGGGTTATAACGGGTGACTGTTAGCAGGCAAAAGAACCGCCACGCAAGCGCCTGCGGTACACAATTTCATTCTCGTGGATTGTCTCGATTACAGAAAAAACATCGGCTTTATTGTATGTCAAAAGGCATTCCATATCAGTTAGGGCATTCCATGGTG
The DNA here is from genome assembly GCF_949357685.1 of Gobio gobio. Taxonomy (NCBI): domain Eukaryota; kingdom Metazoa; phylum Chordata; class Actinopteri; order Cypriniformes; family Gobionidae; genus Gobio; species Gobio gobio. The sequence goes on from NC_137103.1 coordinate 38,366,542, forward strand.
AAAGTTTAGCTGGTTTATCCAGTTGCATCCTCCTACGTGCACAGCTGACCACTCTTCCGGAGCCAGTCCATCGTCCAATTAGATCGGAACAGTCCGAGGAGTGAAGTGGGGTGGAGGGAATGGGGAGGAGAGAGCAGAGGACGCCTGGATCTGATCCACAAACATGGAGAGTCTGACAAAAGGAGCATGGCCGAGCTGGGATCTAGCTATGTGGTGGGCTTGGTTTCCTTGCTGACAGGTTTGCCTCCGTTCATGACGGCCGGCTCTGTGCTTTTACTGGGAGGCACGGCAGGTTTGGGCACTGTCTCCCCCACGTCATGCAATGATGGCTCTCGGTACATCGCAACTGCAAAAGACATCAGAGAAGGCAAGAGTCAGCCAGCTAACCACAGCCGCCCCATCTGTCTCTCTAGTTGGAAAGGATTTTTGGGGCCGGCCAGGAATATGACTGAAATCTGCAAATAATTATGTGTAGAAAAGTTTCTCCCAACTCGTTTTCATTTCGAAACCTGAAACTTGGCTAAAAAGACAACATTCATTAGGGCAACTCTGACAGGACATGTGCGAGTTTGTCAAATTGCGGGCAAGCTGTCTGCAGGGCTGCATCCCATCCTTAGTTGTGATGAGAAGATGGTCTGATCTCTTGGGATGCATTTGACTAGGTTCACTGCTTCATGTCAGTTCAAACTTACTGTATTCTTAGCAGTGCCGCTACACTATGGGTTGCTGGCTGGTGTTTAGGTATTAGCGGAAAAAATTATGAATACACAACAAGATGAGAGCTTAGTTTAAAATGTGAGCATCTGTACATGGCAATAAAGCATCGCACAGACAGAAATGGGCCACACGTCATTGCAAATTACACCTCAAACCGTACATTAAGCATCAATCTCACGCTAGCCTGACACATTTTACAGTGTGGCCATAAAGGAGCTGTAAGGAATATTGGGAAGGACAGGTTGTCCATCATAATGGTATGAAGGTGGGTCTTGGATATGTGGTGCTGTGAAATAATGTTTATTGAGTAATAAATCATTATGTAATCAGATAATGGGAATATAAAGCCAAATGTGTCTGGTCGAACCCATGGTGAGGAGCTCATTGTCAAGATAATGATGATACTCATGATCCTCATTTTCCCCAAATCTGAAATGTGTCAGTTTCTGTGACCTGTGTTTGCTCTGTACAGATGCTTTTCTAACACATTTTAATATTTTAACTCAACAAACAAACAAAAGGGACTGTATTAAGGAATAATACATTTGGTTAATTTCAGTTATCGTATGACTTGCAATATAGCGCACATGCCATTTCAAATCATTTTTATGCTATTTTTATGGTAATTTTTGGATTTGCTTTCATTTAAAAGAGCAGTCTAGACATCCAATTGTGTATCAAAATGCATACATTATTTAAACATCATTATGGTTTTTACCCACGATTTTACGCAGAACTCAGCTAACAACACTGACAAGGCCTCTTTTGCTGATTACAGTGTTTCTCAACTTATTTGACACATTTCAGTGCTTTTAAAAGTTAGTTCTATTTAATTCAGCAAAATTATTATTATTTTGTATAATTATATTTATTATTTTTATTTTAAATTGTTTATTTTTCACTGCATAATACATGCTGCATCAGTTTCAGGTAACACTTTAAACAAAATCAAATGATATCAAAATTTTTGTTTTCTATCGACTGCACAACATATTCAAGTTATGATATTAATCAAGATATTTCTTTCCATACATTTATTTTCATATTTTATGTGTGTTTTTCTATATGGTACATATTGCAAACCAAATGTACAAAAATGTTTTTTGCCACTAAATATCTTACCATTAATCAAGCCTTTCATTTGTGTTCAATTCATGCAATTCACACATGCATGTTATACGGCCCATGAGAGCATGGCACAGATGGCGATGTTGGGTCTTCCCTTGGTTTTCTTGAGATTGTCAATGTAGATCTGCTCACATTAGCCTTAACTCTTGTCTGGCCTCTATCAAGATACCATGATTCACTGTCAGTTAGACTTGCTCTCATTTCATTTGAGACTGTCCCCTCACCTCTTCTTACTTTGTCTCCTCTTATTCTTTCCTCAACTCTTTCGATGTCCTCTCCTCTCCTCATTCTATATGCATTCCTATTTCTCTTCCATCATCTGTCTTCCTCCTCCACTCTTCCTCTCTCATCTTTATCTTTTCTACCTGTTCTCTCTTACCATCTTCTACCTCCTCCATCGCTGTAGTTGTTTGTATTAAAAGTTTTGAAATCTTGAACCTTAGACTGGAGATTTTGTGCGTTTTTTTTAATGATGTATGTTGTCATTTGTATTAACGCTATGAAAATGGAAGTGTTTTTGGAAAAGTGTTCCTTGTTTTGAAAACCTTGACCTCAGTTTGAAGAAATGTGTAAAACCAGTTGAGAAAAACTGTAAAAAGGCATCAAGCAAAAGCATATCTCTCAGGGACTCATGCTGTTCATTGCCATTCTACTAGTGTCACAGTGACCTGGATGTTAACCGTTCTCTCGAGGTTTTCAGAGCATGCTTTACCTTCTAATGGCTTGGGCAGGAAGTGAGCAGCTGGTTTAGTTTTCTTCACCCGGTTCCCCTTCATGGCCTGGCCATCTTTATTCAAGCCAAGGAACCATGCTCTCCCCGACTCCTGCTGCCTATACAGCATGGATGAGTAGATCACATAGTAGTTTTCGAACACAGACTCTTTAAACTTGCATTCCGGCGTAAACAGTTCCTGCAAGAAAGAGAGACAAAAGAGAATGGAGTCACATAAGTGCTGTGGGAAATTTTGTGTTGATAACACAAATAACCATTTATAATATGAACATCATAAAATGCTTTTTAGCCCTTTGACTTGGAAATATATATATATTTTGAAATATTTTTTGGTTAATATATATTTTTTACATTTAGCATTGCCATTTCTATCTCATTTCGCAACCCTCCTGCACTTCCATCACAAACCCCTAAGAGTTTGCAAACCCTCATTTATTTCATTAAGATTTAAAACACATTAAAATCCATATTTAATTAGCAGTGAGGGAAATTTTAACAACAGCTATACATCCTTCCATTCATTCATTAAATATGGCACCCACTCTGAATAACATCTATATGTTAATACAGACAATTGAAAAGACACTGAATCAGTTTGTGGGGTTTCGGTTTGTTTAATTAAGAGAATAGAAATAGCAAACTTGTCATCAGAACGCAGAGAGTTCCCAGAATAACATTCAAATTCCTGTACATTTTCCTATTACTCTGTATGCATGGTGATATGCCTGAGGTCTAATCTGTAGGCAGACACAACACGTCTGTCTGCTGATACCTGAATGAGCATACAGACAAAATAATTGGCCCCAAGACAAAATGTGATATTCGCTCATGACAAATTAATCTGTACTTTCACCTTCACTCCAGGTGCCATGCTCAGCCATGCTAAGTCTATTATTTTCTTCAAATATCCATATCCAATTGCACAATCCACACTTTAGCAAGGGCATTCCAACCTCTTCTTCGCCATCTTTTCACTGCTACTGATTCCACACCTCAGAGCAAAATGTAAATTGTGGGCATTCTGTACTCTCACACCTCATTTGGCTCCATAAAATGTTATTTTGCAGTTCATTTGGGATACCAGATTCTGAATCTAGCAGAAGCAGTAAACATTATCTGTAAATATTGAATCTCAAAATGAGAATTTTTTCTAAAGCTACGGATCTGATTAAAATGTCTTATTTTCCAAAACATCTTGGGTGAAAACTTTTGAACAGACTGAAGATGTCGAAATGCGTCTTATTTTGTGTTAAAATCTTCTTTTTTTTTTTTCATTTAGTACTGCCCTTCAGAAGCAACAGAAGATACTTGCATGTTTCCCGGAAGACCAATTAAGTACAATTCACCTTGATTTTAAAATTCAATAAGTTTTCACCCCCGGCTCTTATTGCATCGTGTTTCCTTCTGGAGCATCAGTGAATGTTTGACCCTTTTTTAATAGTTGTGTTTGAGTCCCCCAGTTGTCCTCAGTGTGAAAAGATGGATCTCAAAATCAGTCAGTCACTGCTGGAAAGGGCTCAAATATTCAAAAGATGCTGGAAAACTGAAGAGTTTGCAGGACCTGAAGGATTTTTCAGAAGAACATTGGGCAGGATCATCCAGGGAATGACACACAGTATTGAAAATCAATGGTTCATAACATTTTGAACAGGGTCATTTTGAATAAATTCAGCTGTTTTTTGTCTTGTGGACTATATGTAAACATCTTTTATGTAAAATATCTTATTCAGGACAGTACTAAATAAAAAAACCTGCATTTTGTATGATCTCTCTTATTTAGTTTAAGATTCTGCAAGCGGTTCACATACTTTTTCTTGCACAGATCAGGCATAATATTATGACCACCTTCCTAATATTGTGTTGGTCCCCCTTTTGCTGCCAAAACAGCCCTGACTTGTCAAGGCATGGGCTTCACTAGACCCCTGAAGGTGTGCTGTGGTATCGGGCACCAAGATGTTAGCAGCAGATAATTTAAGTCCATAAGTTGCGAGGTGAGGCCTCCATGGATCGGACTTGTTTGTTCAGCACATCCCACAGATGCTCGATTGGATTGAGATCTGGGGAATTTGGAGGCCAGGTCAACACCTCAAACTCAATGTGCTCCTCAAACCATTCCTGAACAATTTTAGCTTTGTGGCAGGGCACATTATCCTGCTGAAAGAGGCCACAGCCACCAGGGAAGACCGTTTCCATGAAAGGGTGTACATGGTCTGCAACAATGCTTAGGTAGGTGGTATGTGTCAAAGTAGCATCCACATGAATGGTAGGACCCAAGATTTCCCGGCTTGCCTTCTTCCCATAGTGCATCCTGATGCCATGTGTTCCCCAGGTAAGCGACGCACACGCACCCGGCCATCCATGTGATGTAAAAGAAAATGTGACTCATCAGACCAGGCCAGCTTCTTCCATTGCTCCGTGGTCCAGTTCTGATGCTCATGTGCCCACTGTTGGCACTTTCGGCGGGGGACAGGAGTCGGCATGGGCACCCTGACTGGTCTGTGGCTATGCAGCCCCATACGCAACAAACTGAGATGCACTGTATTCTGACACCTTTCTATCAAAACCAGCATTAACTTCTTGGGCAATTTGAGCTACAGTAGCTCGTCTGTTTTAATTGGACCACAAGGGCCAGCCTTCGCTCCCCATGTGCATCATTGAGCCTTGGCCGCCCTTGACCCTGTCACCGGTTCACCACTGTTCCCTCCTTGGAGCACTTTTGATAGATACTGACCACTGCAGACCAGGAACACCCCACAAGAGCTGCAGTTTTGGAGATGCTCTGACCCAGTCGTCTAGCCATCACAATTTGGCCCTTGTCAAACTCGCTCAAATCCTTACGCTTAACCATTTTCAACTTTGAGGACAAAATGTTCACTTGCTGCCTAATATATCCCACCCACTAACAGATGGCATGATTAAGAGAAAATCAGTGTTATTCACATCAAACTACGCATTCTGATTCTGACATAATGACTGATAATTGTCTATTTTTTGACTGATCTTTTTTTTCATCATTTTGGCAATAGATGAACTGAGTGAGTGATCTTTATATGACTCCCTGTAGTCTAATTTGACTCTCATATGCTGAGGTAATATATATTATAAACTTGACAGGTGATTTTTATAAAATGTAGTTTGATCACGGTCTTCTCAGTTGTTTAAAAGATTAAGGCAATTATCAAAGTTTTATCAAATGTAATTTAATTTTCCAATAAAAGATTATAGATTTTTACATGATTTGTTACATTTAATTACCACTCAACAGATTTTGATATCATTAAAATAAAAAATTAAGATGTGTACAGTTGTCTTCAAAATGACTTAATCTAGCCAGTGAAAGCCATTCATCTCCTCTGTATGACCCATTATTTGGTGCCATCTGTAAACACTGTGTGTTTGTTGCATTACCCTGCAAATTATTGCATTGATTAAAGCTTCCAGGCTTGCTCTGTCGATTCAATAACTTCACCACTTCAATAATCCTAGGAGCACTTCTCTCTATTGGTAAATAGCACCAAAACTATCATTTGTAAATCTACAAGTTCCATTAACACCCATCATTAAACTGCACATTAAAGACCTTACATCTGAATAAGAAAGCAGGATCTAAAGGCACAAATATGCATATCTTCTAAAAGTCTCTTCTAATTGGCAAGTGAGGCAGATTTTACAGTAAAGCACTTCCTAAATACTTCCTTGTGAAAATAACACTGATGAATATGAGATTATTCATCTCATTTTTTTAAAAGGTCAGTTATTCACAAATAGAAGTCCCTATGATACATTATAATGAAAGTTAAACCTACTTTCCTACCCTCTTTTTAAAAGATATTAATAACCATCATTAAAATTGGTCTTAAAAATATAATACAAAGGTGCTACTGTAACGAGTATGTTCTGCTTTGGTTTTGTTTTCACTGTGTTTCCTGTTCTCATTTGCCTGTGTTCTGTGTCCCTAGTTATTTTCCTTGGTTGTTAATTAATCCCACACTTGTTCCAAGTTCTCTTTGTTCCTTGTCCGGTATTATTTATGTTGGAAGTGGTTGCATTTTACTGTGATTCTCCTAGGTGTTCATTATTAGATATAGACTAAAGTCTAGACTAGAGAATAAAGTATTTCTGTTTATTCTCTAACGTTGTGCACTCATTGCAGCCACCCTTGTATGACAGCTACATTTTTTGAGAACTATTGTTTGTTTTTTTTGCAGCTAAAAGAGAGGCATTTCCACAGACCTCATTCCTGCCTGTTATTTCTCTGTGTTAAATTGTTTCTTGTCAAATCCAGAAAAGGTACTTGGTTAGAAAAGAAGTGGAGACAGGAACTAAGTGGCATGTTAGTCATATGCAATTGCAGAACAAATGGGATGAAATTGCATTATGTAAGGGAGTTGAACTCGGATGTGTTTTGGAGGGCTCTCTTGCACCCTTGATTAAACACTAACAGCTGACTTCATTGACTGCATGCTAACCAAGGGCTTTAACACAAACCAGATCCTACCAACTGGTGATTTTCAATGAATCAATGCAATGAATGCATCAAACCTAGCCAAAGATATATGCTTTCAGGCATATTGAGTGGTGAAAGTTCAATCGTTTGAGTAATTTATAAGCCACTCTTATTGCACAAAAGAGCTTAGTCGAGTAGGCCTACAAATAAGGCTGAAAAAGTGTGTGCAATGTGCTTCATTCAACAGAAATGACAAAAGACAAGTATACAAATGTTTACTATAAGGTTAAATTAGTTAGCAATAGTGGACACTACAAAATGTTAATCATATATGGCAACAATGGCAAACGAATTTGCCAGTTTAGCCTTACTCCCAACTTCTAAAGTGGAGCAAAATGTCTTTCTTTTCCTCATAGAATGTGAATATATCACAATCAGTTTCTTAATATAAAAATATAAACTTCATAATACATTAAACAATATAAATGTTTCATTCATTTTGCCAAAACTAAGCATGTTTCTATTGCCAAAAATGCAATGGTGATGTAAAGTAAATTTGGTAACACTTTACAATAAGATTCATTAGTTAACTACATTAGTTAACATGAACTAATAATGAAATACACTTATAAACCATTTATTTATCTTTGTTAATGTTAATTTCAACATTTACTAATGCATAGACTTGCTAGTCGGTGTTGCCCAGCTGTTAGAATCTAACTTTTAGGTAGACTATCAATATATCAATATTCTCAATCATCAGTCGATGTCCACCCCTGTGATGTGTGGCAGCAGCTGCAGCGCAAGATATTGGGAGAATGCTCAAGGAACCACAGACACAGTGCAGTACTATAACATTCTCAAATTTATTAAGGAAGAAAGGTCATATATAAAGGTGTAAGTGAAACATGTATGTGCGCAAAATGTGTGTATGTGTATCTTAATGTTTTGTCTTGGATGTGTCCAAGGACTACTGAATGTATTGTCTAATTGTGCACACGTACCATGGCAGAAAAGTCAGTGTTATACAAGGAAAGTTAGAAAGTGAAGCCCAAGAAATAAGAAAATATTAACAATGGCCACTTTAAATCATTTATGATTTAGTGCTTCACTTTTAGGAAAATAGCTAAGGCTGTTTTTTAAGGGATAGTGCCTTTCAAATAACAGCAAGCAAATGCATATTGGTTATCTAGGAGCCGGGCTGAATGAATAATCACTGTTATTGCACTCCCGACACTAAGTATCGGACCCTCAGTCACTCTCCGGATACCAAATACAAAAGAATATGATTATTAATATGATTATTTTCTATAGACCATTCCAATACTCGTCTTAATCATCCCTTGCAAAATTCTCAAAATACATGGCCCCAGACATATCATCAGTATGTCATCACTTGCCCACCGCTGTTTTGATTTTTTTATAGTAATAAAATAATTTTGTTCAGTTAGAGAACAGACAATATAAATAAAAACTGAACTTGTCTGCTTAATAAAGCATGATCCGACTGTGAGTCCCGGCAGCGGCAGGAGATTTCATTCATCACGAGAGTGAGGAGCTCACTGAGATGATCGCGGAAGATATGGTTTCAAAGCGAAACGTAAAAGCACCTATTTAAGGGTGTTTGTCATTTGTTTTGTTGTTGTGTTTTTCATGAAAAATAATAGACTAATGAACCCACAAATCAAGCAACCCGCAGCCGAATTGGCGCGAATTCAAAACCGATAGTAAAATGTGCACGGCCGCACAGAGCGTGCATTTACGGACGAACTGTCATTCATTCATGGCGTGCGTCTCAATCAGCTCCCTAGTTCAGTAGTCAGGGCATTGATCAGGACTTAACTCAATGCCTGATCAGTGCCCTGACTACTGAACTAGGGAGTTGATTGAGACGCACCCATGGCCTCACAGAGCGAGCATTTACAGACGAGCTGTCATTCACGGTGTGTGCGCACTGGCGCGTTTTCAGTTCAGTTTTCAGTTGCGTTATGGAAGCCCGAGCAGTCGTGTGCATGTTACTTTCGGTTAGATATAATTAGTGATTTAAAAGCCGAGTCGGTGACACAAGTATTGCCGGTGTTGTCACACTCGATTAACCGGTGGGAAAATTTCCTCACCGCCACATCCCTACTAATAATCTTGCTGACATTAGTTAATGCACTGTGAACTAACATGAACACACCACGAACAGCTGGATTTTTATGAACTAACGTTAACAAAGATGAACTAATGCTGAACAGAGGTGTTGTTCATGGTTAGTTCATGTTAACTAATACAACCTTATTGTAAAGTGTTACTGTAAACGTTTATAAGATAGAGAAGAATCGTCAAGACCAGAGACAGAATTAGTCACTTCTTAATGATTCTCATAAACTAAAAAAAGTAAAATGTTAGTATCTTTGTAGTATTGATTACACTGCTTAGAAGATGTCTTTCAAATGTACTTTCATCTTAGCAACTTTCCTTTTGAAATAGATTATTGTGATATAGAGAATGTACAAAGTCTCCATCTTAAAACAAAGCCTTCCATTCTTTGATGTAACTCAGAAGTCTTGAATATAATAAAATCTACACTAAACTGACTGACTGAACTTAATAAAAATAAAAACAAGTATGAATAAATAAAAGAGAGGCCAATTTAGTTAATGATTTTCTTTCTATTAAAAATGGCTAATTAATATACAAAACTCTGAATCACAGAGATATGCAGTCATTCAGTTTAATAATGTGGACATTTTAAGTCTCTCTAAATCTGATGTTTATTGGATTCTTTATTCTCTCCACCCGTTGTGTTAATCACAAGCAGACTTTAGTCACACTAAAGCGATACTGACAGCTAATTGCTTTAAAAGGTTACCACTGGTAATGATTGGTTATTTTATATGGAAGGAGGCATATTTCAGCTACATTTTAGACAGGCTAGTGCACATTAAAACAACTTAAAATGCATCTTTAAGCATTGCATACTGAATTATACACAAAATTGATTAAAGCAACAGTTAATTGTACTGTTTTAGAGTTATATTTATTTAGAACACATTTTTGAGCAGGCTGAGCCTCCCTTGCTTGCTAAACTTGATTGCTGACTGCAAATGTCTCCCATGGGTGGCACAAAGAGAGCTGGCGGTCAATACAATGAAAGCTTTATTTAATTTTGCATCCTAGCCAACAAATTAGACAGGTGACATGTGCCACACGGTCTAACTTTGATCTCTGGCAGCAAACACTATGAGGAAGAGTCAATCCATGCTTTTAACCGCCGTCTGCCTGATGCTCTTTTCTTGACAGCTCTTCCATTTCACAGCCTGCTATTAAAACAGCACATACCTTTCTATCGTGTAACCATGGTAACGCTTGAAAGGCTCCTGCCTAGCAATTAAGTTTTTTTCCCTTCTTTCCTTTTTATTTTGTTAAAGAGCGACATCAGTATTTTTAGTATTCGAATATGCATTTACATGGAATCTTTTGTTCGCGTTTCAAGAGTCACTATGTGAAACAATGCATCATGGAAGAGTTGATTATCTCAGTTGGAGCCTGTTGAGAACTTAATTACTATCAAATAATTAGTAGACTAAGTAAAAACCTAAATATATATCCTTTGGCATTTCACCAGGCTATCACTGAACAACCGATCTTCTACGGATGTGCAAGTGGTCCTTATATTAATGATTTAAATATTTCAAACCAATGAAATGACTGAAAAAGGTAAGTTGAAGAGATATGAAAGCTCTCTTAATGATGGAAAGGTGTAGAAAAAGCTGTTTGCAAGCCCATCTACTGCACCTGTCTTTCACCCCTTGCATTTATTCTGCTTTGAATGTGTGGCCGTAATTGACCTTGGCCAGTGCCGGAAAGGGCAGTTTACTTTAGACACAGATAATCAACCCCATCCCTCTCTGAGAGCAGACAGAGAGACAGGGGGAGGAGGGAAGAGAGGGAGTGCGAAGGAGTGAAAATACAGAAATGAGAGAAGGGAGTCTAGGCTGGACTAGGAATACAAAAAAATAGACAGGGGGAGACAGAGCACGAGAAAGCGAGCAAGACATCCAAAAACGTGCCAGGCTGGGCTCCCTCGTGCAGGCCTGCCAAACGATTTCTCACTAACAGAATAATTGAAAATTATTTAAGGTTAACGTTTGAATCAAGTCTATTAATCTTGAAGAGACGGAGCTTTCCTCACATCTCTTTTCATGTCGAAACATCAAAAGAGAACCATATAATGTGAGCTTCACTGAATTTCCTCAACCAGCCAAACACAACATAAAGGATACTGTTAAATATGGATGGTACATAAATATGTATTGTATTGGCAGGCTCTGATGAGCCTCTTGGCAACATGTGCATCTTTTGACTCAACATGAGGAATGATAGGATAGGGCGCAAGAGGCTTGTTGACGGTTTTGTGCACATGTAATCTGTCTGAAAGGCAGTCCAAACAAAAGAAGCTATATCAGAGAGACAGACGAAAAGAAAACAGAGTTTGTTCCTGTTAAAATTGGAGATGAGGGCGGAGCCTCAACCACAGCGCATAATGTGTTACGGTTCACTCCCTTCGGTGGCAGACGTCTGCATTCACACCATTAATTTCTAATTTTAATTTGCATATTATTCTACTTTTGCAAGCTCTTTGGCATGATATCAAGCCTGTGGAAGCATACAAAATGCTACAATGATACTTGTTGTCAGTCATCCAGTGACTTACACTGCCGTAGATTACCAATTCAAACACATATTTTTTAAAGTGCTACTATAAATCCTTCCTCACTGTCATTCATCTCTTTGTTGATTATGGAGTGATTTTTTTCCATGATGAATAACTAAGAGCCCATTGCCTTTTGAAGAGCAGTCTAACCGCAAGCACTTAAAACTATCCGTTCAGTCTCCCTGAAGAGAGTGACCTTTCGGCTGTGTGGTAGATTTTTAACACCATCTCTATGAAAGGCAATGTCCCTACATTCGGAGTGCACTTTAAGTGTCTCTCCTTTAGCTTTTGTGTGTTTACTCAGAAACATATCCTGTGAAGCCCCACAGCAAATTCTGTACTGTAGGTCTTAAATCTTGAATCAAGCCTCATCTCTATGCATACCAGATGAGACGATCATAAATCTAAAATCAAGTAAAGTACAGGTAAAAACAAATTATTTCCCTGTTGAGGATATCTCAGTGACTGAAATATGTATGCCGTTTTTGTCTGAGTGATGCATCATGCATAAAGCTCTCAAGACCGAGAGACACTCGGATTGAATGGCTGGTTGTGGTCCAGTTCACACTGGCACAGGCTGGAACCGAGGGCTGAGGAGGACACCCTTACTGTAGCAGGGTCATTCTCTAAAAACAGTGCCATTTTAGTACTATGTGTGTCCCTGTGACTTACTACTGAAATATTTAACAGGATAATGAACTTATTTACCTTATTTACACTGTTTAGTGTTTAATGCATAAGAATAATTTTTATTTAATGTTTGCTTTTCATTAGAATATCAGCCAATTTGCATGTCCCCATTTATCAGCATTATAATTAAAAGGATCATACAGAATTTCACCCATTTAAAAAAAACATTATCAAACAGACACGTTTGTTTTACAGTCTTTATAATTTTTTTATTATGTTAACTTATTGGCCTGCTACACTGTACAAAGTCTGTAAAAATATATAGTATAGTACTTTATAATATTTAAATATATATATATATATATATATATATATAAAAAGGAATTTTCCATATTGGTTATTAACAGGTGTTTTACTTATATTTTGAATAACATTGTGTTGTGTTTTAGGGTTAAATTACTCAATTCGTAAAATTACTGGATAATGTCCTGGCCAAAAAATGACCAGTGCATTTATTTTTTTCAGTGTATATGGTGCATTCAAATGATCAAAAGTGACAGTACATTGTTACAAATAAATTATATATTAAATAAATGTCAAGAAGAAATGACATCTTAAAATATATTAAATAGTTCAAAGTTATTTTACATTGTAATAATATTTCACGTTTTATTATAATATTTCAAAATTTTGAATGGTAGCATAACTGCACAAAACTAGAGACTTTTAATCTAATATATAAATAAATATTTATTTGTTGATCACTAAACTTATTTGGGGAAACACATTTCCCTCTGGTGGTCCCTTAATGTCCATAGCGGTTACGGTCCTGGTACATCGAGTCTGAGGTTGGAAAATATTATTTCCCTAAAGTTCGACAGTAACCTTTTCAAATGACACAATTTTTTTTTTTAAATCCTGAAATTTCCAAGCATAAATGGCACAGTTTCCTGTGAATGACCCAGCCGCAAGTCAGTCTAGGAACTCCCCACAGTGCTCGACCTTGAGGGAGATCTCAGTGGATAAACTTCCTGTGAGCCAGCACTGGCCACCAAAGAGCTGTTGATCTTTAAATTGAGGCCAGTCTGGTCTTAAAGGAGTAATCCAGCAGTCATTATTGACTAGCCAGGAGATGTGAGGTCTCTCTAACAAGCTGACAGACTGCAGAAAGGCACTACTCGGGGCTGTGGCAGTCACACGGCGCACAATTCCCTAGCTGTCAGCCTGACAGAGATGTAGATGACACACAGTCCAATGCCCTAAGAGAGAAACATGGATTTTGCCTTTAGGCTTTCAGCTGCATCATGGGATTTATTTGAAAAATGCATCAAATATATGTGCGGTAAACAACGGTATTTTGATATTTTCATAACTTATTCCATGCACATGAATAATTCCTCAAATTGTGCAGCTTGATGTCGAGAGGCATGCTATATTTTCCTAAGTGATCCTAAGAAAACAGGCACAAAAATCCATAGACTCGAAGGAGGATGACCTGTGTTATATCAACTTGTGGGTGGAAATCTTGGATTTGGACTGTTAGCAGCCTCTTAGTAACAACATAGCAACCTCCTAGAAGACTCTAGCAACAACCCAGAAACCTGCTAGAACAACCTAGCAACAAGAACACCTTAGTATCTGCATAACACAGGCAATCACTTATAATACCAAAGCATTAAATTAAAAATTAATTGAAATATTGTGGCAGTCACACGGCTGGGTTGCAAGGTTTGCAGAGCCAGCCACTCACAAGTTTGCCACAAAATGTAAAAATGTAGTTTTAAGTTTGTTTTAGATCATATTCTTCCTAAAATAACAAATATGAGTGATCTTGGGCTTTGCAACACATTGAAATGGATGCATGTTAAAGTTTTTGCCTGTAAACTCTCAATAGCCCCTTTCACACAAAGGGCCCTATCTTGCACCCAGCGCAATTGACTTTGTACACCGACGCATGTGTCATTCCTATTTTGCACCCGCGCAAAGCGCTCTTTTCCCTCCACAGAAGCACGTCGCTAAACTAGTGAATGCACTTGCGCTCCCTGGGCGGTTCAGCGCAAAAAAGGAGGCGTGTTCCGGCGCAAACAATCCCTGGTGCTATTTTGCTGTTCCATTAAACAATTGCGCCACTGACCAGAAAAAACCTAGTCTAAAGTCAGTGGCGCGTTGCGCGTTGTTCATTATGCTATTTTAAGGGCGCATGCTTGACCATAATGTATAGCGTGCACAACGCGCATACACTTTGCTCATGTAATCTACACAGATGCAACAGTTATTTTTGCAAATCATAAATTGTTACACTAAAAAAATATTAACACATGAGATGACGGAAATCATTGTGGTGTGCCACGAAGATGTGAAAAAAATAGGCATAAATCTAGCTTACAAATGATTCAGGCTAATTGTAATAATTAAGGATAAGACCTGTTTGTCCAATAGTGGCAAGACATATATGTATATAAGGACATCTGACAAATTGGTTTGTCCGTCAAGAACCAGGAACAAAAATCGACTGAAAAACTGAAAAAACTGAAAGACTGAAAAAAAAAAAAAAGACTGTGAAATCACCTTTACCATGATGTACAACATTACAACTTCACTTCTCTGTCTTTCACTGCTCTACAAGAACATCAGTCTCCTCGGCTGTGAACCGCTCCTGACGTGCGCCTGGTAAATACGCCATAATAATAGCAATCCATAATGGAACTTGCGCACCTGCTTTTAAAGGGAATGTTGGATGACGCTTGGATTGGTTTATTCACGTTACGCCCAAACCACACCTATGAATAACGAAGCTACTTCAGACCAACCCATTTTAGATTTGCGCCGGGCGCAAGAGCCATTTATCCCGCCGGGAAAATAGCAACAGCGCCGAGACCCGCCCACAAAGTTACTTGCGGTTCGCGCTTTGACACTTGCGTTTCAGATCGTTAAAATAGGGCCCATACAGTCATTAATAGGGGTGTGCGAGATTTGCACATGTTAACATCCTTTTTCACTGACGAAAATGAGATGATAACGAAATAAAAACCTTAATACTAGGGATGGGCATTTTTGTCAATTTCTCATTTCGATCATCGATAGGTCTCAAAAACGAGTACTCGAGTAGGGGGCGGGGCATGTCCGTCATTGAGATAATGACAATATTGTTATGAAAATGGTTGCTGACAAATACAAACGTGACATGAACACAGGTATATGAAAACATGAACACATAAAACAAAAAATAACTGCTAGATTATGGGCATATGTCTTTGAAAAAGAAACATCTTTATAAAATGACCGTCTCAAATAACCAAGTCAATAATATCGAGCATTGCATTTGAGCTGAAACAGTGAAATAACACCACCCTGCAGAGCTTGCTAGCTGGTTAATAAACTCAACCAAACGCACCCTATATCAGATTAATATGAACCTATTACAACTTAAATCAACACAAAAGGACGTGAATGCGCACGTGAACTTCAGCATGCTAGATTTTACAGGCTATGGTTTGAAACGGAACATTTTGAATGCGCTCTCCTTAACAACGCTGATACACGGACAACGAAAGCACACAGACACAACATTTTATTAAAATCGTGTTCTCATTATAATGCTATGACAGATTGACTCTGCACATCATGCACTTAATTGTATTATTCATGATCGAAGTGTCTACAGACGTCACTGCGCGTTTTCGAACTCATAACGAAAAACAACTTTAAATAAACTAGGTCTACTGTTAAAAAATACGAGAACAGTATAGCACTGCTGCATTACTAATATCAATGATTCTCAGAAAGAAATAGCCTATATCTAAAAAGAATATGACCGTCTCTAAACCATAATGTCGAGCATTAATGCATTGAAACGGAAGAGAATGAACAACAGCCGGTATAACGGCAGCGCTTTGCTAGCTTATTAAGCTCAACCAAACGCGTTTTATATTAGATTAATCAGATATAGACAACATAAAAGTAATCTTACAACGTGCATCTGCAGAAAAGGACACACGCTAGTCTGAGTGTTCTCGCTAGTTTCTCTGTGGATTTCCTTGAACAGCTGATACACGGGGAACTAAGCACAGAGAATTTACAGCATTCTATTTCCATCGTGTTCTCAATATAATGCTATGTAGGCTATGACAGATTGGCGCTGCACATCTTGCACTAAACATTTAATGATCACAGTGATTCCAGACATCTCTGCAGTGCACGTCTGCAGTTTCACCTTATTTCGCCGCGGTCTGGAGGCGTGCTGTATAACGCTAACCAATCAGACCTCAGGTACCGCGCAAAATGACGCAATAACCAATAAAAAAGAGACAAATATATTTTTTAAAAGTCAGGGCGATCATCGTTCTCATGAACGATGATCGCTGTCACGTTCGAGTACTCGATTACTCGACCACTGTTGCCCATCCCTACTTAATACCTAAAAAAAATGTTTTTTTTAAATAAAAACCTTTTGGAATACAAAAACTATGACGAAAATCTACTGTCAAATCTACTTTCATCAATTGTAACTTGCTGATCTAACCGTGGGAAAAACGTGGCACTGTTGCAGGTTGTACAGGCTCAAGAAACTGTGCTTCAGAGCGGTTCAATCAATGAATAGCACACATTTATGCCAGGTAATTGTTTATGAACTAATGCTGAGGAATAATGACGATGTTTACTTTACGCTGTTTATATAGTACAACCCCAAATCAGAAAATGTTGGGACAGTATGGAAAACGCAAAAAAAAAAAAAAAAAGAAGTGATTTCTAAATGTACTTTGACTTGTATTTCATTGCAGACAATATGAACACAAAATATTTCATGTTTTGTCTGGTCAACTTCAAGTAATTTGTAAATATGCATCCTTTCCTGTCATTCAGACCTGCAACACATTTCAAAAAAAGTTGGGACAGGAGCAATTTAGGGCTAGTAATGAGGTAAAATGGTTAAATAATGATGTGATTTGAAACAGGTAATGTCAACAGGTGATTGTAATTATGATTTGGTACAAAAGCAGCATCCAAGAAAGGTCTAATCCTTTAGGAGCAAAGATGGGCCGAGGATCGCCAGTTTTCCAACAAATACGTGAGAAAATTATTGAAATGTTTAAAAACAATGTTCCTCAAAGAAAGATAGGAAGAGATTTGGATATTTCACATTCAACAGTGCATAACATAATTAAAAGATTCAAGGAATCTGGAGGAATTTCAGTGCGTAAAGGACAAGGGCGCAAGCCTAAGCTGAACAACCGTGATCTCCGATCCCTCAGGCGGCACTGCATCAAGAATCGTCATTCATCTAGAAGCGATATCACCACATGGGCTCAGGACTACTTTGGCAAACCTTTGTCAAGTACCACAATACATAGTTACATCAACAAATGCCAGTTAAAACTGTACTGTGCCAAAAGGAAGCCCTATGTTAACAGTGTCCAGAAGCGCCGTCGACTTCTCTGGGCTCGGAGGCATCTGGGATGGACCATCACACAGTGGAAACGTGTACTGTGGTCAGATGAATCAGTATTTCAGGTATTTTTTGGGAGGAATGGACGCCGTGTGCTCCGGACCAAAGAAAAAAAGGATCATCCAGACTGTTACCAGCAACAAGTTCAAAAGCCAGGGTCTGTCATGGTATGGGGTTGTGTCAGTGCCCTTGGCAAAGGTAACTTACACTTCTGTGAAGGCACCATTAATGCTGAAAAGTACATAGAGATTTTGGAGCATAATATGCTGCCTTCAAGGAGACATCTTTTCCAGGGACGTCCATGCATATTTCAACAAGACAATGCAAAACCACATTCTGCACACGTTACAAAGTCCTGGCTGCGGAGGAAGAGGGTACGGGTACTTGACTGGCCTGCCTGCAGTCCCGACCGGTCTCCAATAGAGAATGTGTGGCGCATTTTGAAACGCAAAATGCGACAACGAAGACCCCGTACTGTTGCCCACCTTAAGACTTGTTTGCAGGAAGAATGGGACAAAATTACATCATTTGGTGTCTTCAGCCCCTAAACGTCTTTTAAGTGTTGTGAAAAGGAATGGCAACATTACAAAGTGGTAAATGCTTTACTGTCCCAACTTTTTTTGAAATGTGTTGCAGGTCTGAATGACAGGAAAGGATGCATATTTACAAATGACAAAGTTGACCAGACAAAACATGAAATATTTTGTGTTCATATTGTCTGCAATGAAATACAAGTCAAAGTAAATTTAGAAATCACTTCTTTTTTTATTTATTTGCGTTTTCCATACTGTCCCAACTTTTTCTGATTTGGGGTTGTAATATGTTTAGGACGGTTGTAACAATGCATATTTTATCTTTTATCTAAACTTGAATGAGCAGCCTGCAACTGCAATAGTAAGGCGCAGACATTTCAAAATAAGAGTCACGGTGTATTTTGAGCTTGTTTATATTAAAAGTCAAGCATTATATCCACATTTTTTGGTTACACAATAAACTGTATTTAATTTCATTCCTATTTAATTCCTAGTAAGGAAGAAAGACTAAGGACACCATTTGACACATATCATTCAATAAAGTTTTAGGGTTATAATAGTTAACTAAAACCATTAAAAACATCTTCATTACTTGAAATTTTAACCGAAATAAAAAAAAGTTAACCTGATATACTAACTAAAACAGAAATACAAAATTATACAAACTATATATATGTTTTTAAAAAACAAACAAAAATTGAATTGAGCTGTCTTTCGTGTATTTTTGCGCAATTATGTCAAAATGTCAGTTTTAAATGTCAGTTGTCAGCTGCTCTTAATGTTTTTCTATTTAAACATGCGCAAGACGGACATCTGACCACTTCGCCACGCCTCGTGTTCAACAAGCTGTTGTGCACAGTTCCTTCTGCAGTTACTTTTGCGTACTATAGTAAGTGCAGGACTATAGTAACTATTATGGCTCTTGTGTTTTTAAAAGCAAAAATATGTTTTGTGTGATCATCTCCTTTAATTAGACGGATAGTGAAACTAAAACGCCTCTCCTCATCCAGGTGGATAAAGAAAACGGTGCAGCATTTAAAGGTGATTTCCGATGATTGACATCAGAGTTTAACGGCATTTTGGGTATAAATGCTATTTTACCAGAAAATGACAGAACAATGTTGCTTGTGCAAACATCACATTTGTGTATTTAGTCAATCTGGTAATTTTATGGTAATTTACCGTGTTTCATTTGTGATAGAGGCTAATGACTCAATTTCAACGTGATGGCCACAATAAGAGTGTAACCTGCCTAATATAGAACAAATATGTGATTCAAGAAGATCAGTAATACCTGGAGATATTAGTCTGTTAGCATTTCAGTAGCAGTTGTTTTTGCTTGGACGCACAGCCTATCTAGTGACTATGCTGCCGTTGCATGAGCTGTGACGTCAAAGGCAGTAAACAGGGAAAAGTCCATTTCACGCTTTTAAGAGTCCTCCAAAAATTCTGTTGGGATGCAGTTTCAAGCTAAAAATATCCATACAGCATGTTAGCAGGGTTGGTTTGAACTTATGTATGCATACATGTGTCTCCCTCGTAGACAGGATTTTCCTCCAGCAGGGATTCCTGTCTGCCAGCGAGCATAGTGAGTCACCTTCCACCTCACATTCACAGCTTGTGTCAGTGTGGGAGAATTTGTGTGTGTGTGTGTGTGTGTGTGTGTAAGAAAAAGTGGATATTATTATTTCCTTTCCTCTATCCAATATCTGTTTTGAACTGTTAGCCAGAATATTCATTGAAGTATTTGCTGATTCCTCTAATCCCTTGATATGCCTGTTTGGCAGATTTGGTACGTGCAGTCTGGTTGGAGATATGTACTTTATCACAGATGAAAATCTAGGATGACATTTGCTGCACCGTGCTCTTTGAAAACCTGCATTTCATTTCACATGGCCAAAAATACAGGAAGTATATGAAGATCTCCCACTCTAATGCTCAGGAAATAAAGGATTCCACACTTTAATTCCACACATCCCTAATGCTGAGACAAATAGCACATCTTGATCAAGGAAAAGATCAAGCTTTATTCTGCAATATAACGTATCTGTTGAAACCTTTTGTTGTACCCAGATAACACAGATGGAGTCTGAGTGATATGGCTGATCTTCAGTCCGAGATTTCAACAGGAAATATCGTTTCTTTTTGTTGTTTCAAATTGGGCTCTTACACGCACCCAGGGAGGCAGACTTTGCCTTTCACTGGTCCAGAGCGTTGCTCACAGAGATCTGTCAAACCCTCTACACGGAGGAATATGAACTGCACCAAGGGGCATATTTAAACCATCCATCTCCACAAGCATGGGAATAATGTTCTCTGGCAGTTAAAGAAGCCCCATTGGGGTGACATCTCTGAAGCCCTGAGGAAAACTAGTAAATGTAAAATGAAAATGTACTGAAGTCGTGCTACAGTAGAAAGATGACAGATATTCTTTTGCTTTTCCATCTTTACAGTAAAATTGTGACAAGGTGAAAACTAAAGGGATAGTTCACTACAGGAACAACATGATGGAATGACCAGTAAATTATGACAGAATTTGCATATCTGGATGAACTATCCCTTTAATAAACTGGATATCCCAGAAAAAAACGGGATATCTTTAAAATCACAGTTGCTTCTCCTATAGTAGTAAAATGAAATGTAAAGCAGATATATGAATGAATAAAATAAAATAAAACAGAATGTTATAATTATTTTGTTAACAACATGTATTCATTACTTTAATGAGGTTATTGTTTCTGCCTTAAATGAATTGTTTAAATAATTACATTGTTAGCTAACTGCGTGATATGTATATGTACATTTCTGAAATACATTACATGGACCCATACAACTCTGATAACAGATCACTCTAAATTGTAATGTAGACACTAGGGATGCAACAATACAGTTAGTCCACGGTTCAATACATACCTCGGTTTTTAACCACGGTTTTCGGTTCGGTTCGGTTCTGATGGCTTGTCACATCAGTTTTTTGCTATTCTATTCTTAGGCTACAGGAACAGCAAGAGGTTAAGGAGAAAAAAGACTATGGGCCCTATTTTAACGATCTGAAACGCAAGTGTCAAAGCGCGAAGCGCAAGTAACTTTGTGGGCGGGTCTCGGCGCTGTTGCTATTTTCCCGGCGGGATAAATGGCTCTTGCGCCCGGCGCAAATCTAAAATGGGTTGGTCTGAAGTAGCTTCATTATTCATAGGTGTGGTTTGGGCGTAACGTGAATAAACCAATCAGAGCGTCATCCAACATTCCCTGTAAAAGCAGGTGCGCAAGTTCCATTATGGATTGCTATTATTATGGCGTATTTACCAGGCGCACGCCAGGAGCGGTTCACAGCCGAGGAGACTGATGTGCTTGTAAGAGCAGTGAAAGACAGAGAAGTTGTGTTGTATGGGGATGGGAGAAACCCACCCAAAATAGCGTCGGTTAAACAGGCGTGGGAGGAAATAGCCACAATTGTTTCATCAGCTGGCATCCCCAGGACGTCGCACCAGTGCCGCAAGCGCTACAATGACATCAGAAGACGGGGAAAGTCCAAGCTTGCCAGCATCAATCGGGCACGCCGAGTAACGGGAGGTGGATCTGCCTCTACTCAGGACCTGACGCCAGCAGAGGACATCGCTGCGTCCACCCTCACCGATTTGTTTTCCTGGTTCTTGACGGACAAACCAATTTGTTAGATGTCCTTATATACATATATGTCTTGCCAGAAGTTGCCACTATTGGGCAAACAGGTCTCCTTAATTATTAGACTACAATTAGCCTGAATAATTTGTAAGCTAGATTTATGCCTATTTTTTCACATCTTCGTGGCACACCACAATGATTTCCGTCATCTCATGTGTTAATATTTTTTAGTGTAACAATTTATGATTTGCAAAAATAACTGTTGCATCTGTGTAGATTACATGAGCAAAGTGTATGCGCGTTGTGCACGCTATACATTATGGTCAAGCATGCGCCCTTAAAATAGCATAATGAACAACGCGCAACGCGCCACTGACTTTAGACTAGGTTTTTTCTGGTCAGTGGCGCAATTGTTTAATGGAACAGCAAAATAGCACCAGGGATTGTTTGCGCCGGAACACGCCTCCTTTTTTGCGCTGAACCACCCAGGTAGCGCAAGTTCATTCACTAGTTTAGCGACGTGCTTCTGTGGAGGGAAAAGCGCGCTTTGCGCGGGTGCAGAATAGGAATGACACATGCGTCGGTGTACAAAGTCAATTGCGCTGGGTGCAAGATAGGGCCCTATTTCTTTATTGCAATACTCTTTCTTTATTTTACTTAAAATACTTGAAAAACCTTACTTAAACTTAAAACTTTACTTGAAAAAAACCCTTGTACACATTCCTAGTGTATTGAATAATATAAAATAAATATATAGCCTATATATATATATATATATATATATATATATATATATATATATATATATATATATATATATATATATATATATATATATATATATATATATATATATATATATATATATATAAAGATTTACACTGGCAGCTCAGAGCTGTACAGCAGCATTTAAGAATGAAATTGAATGAATAAATGTAAAAATAAAACACTACATAGACTTCACTATAAAATATACATTGTTTCTTATTAAAGCTACTGTATTAAAGTTTTTCAGTCAAGAGCAGCAAGTGATTTTCTCTGTCTTTTGTTGTTGTATTAACATTAAAGGGATAGTTCACTCAAAAATGAAAATGCTGTCATCGAGAAATTAATACAGGTTTGGAACAATATTAGAGCAAGTAAATAATGACTTAATTTTAGAGGTGAACTGTCCCTTTAAGGACCGCGTGTTCACTACTGCGCTGTTGTCAATTTAAGACCTGCATGCATCTAATATACAGACAAATGCAGATTTTACTTTCACTTTAGACATAACAGACCGTGTTTATGTTAACCTTGTGTGTATTTGACAGTATTAGCGCAGTAAGATGGCTACTTAGTCCAGTAATCACGTGTTTGACAGGCTTTTTGTGCGCGCACTCAGCGCATGTTAAAGCAGTGCATAAGCACGCGAATGAAAGGTTTGACCGGCAAGGTTTTAAAACGCATGCAAATAATGAACTTTCGTGATTGTGAATAACTATAGTGTTCCATGAGTATAACTCTACCACTAACGTGTGATGTGAATGTATGTCGCGTTGTTTAGTATATCGGGATGGAGGCAAATGATAGAATTAGTAGAAAAATAATTAATTAAATGTGTACCGAACGGTTCAATATTATATTGAGAATTGTGGCATCCCTAGTAGACACATCCATTTTCTGTAAAGCTTCTTTGAAATGATATGTATTGTGAAAAGTGCTATACAAAACAATGTAAATTGAACTGAATTTAATTACATTTATAGATGTTTGGGGTGTTTATATGGGGCCTTACATTACGAGATATCTGTAAAATGCAGATTGCATTCAGTAACATACACATGCTTTGTCCTGTGCTTAAAGACAGGTTATACTCATGTGAATCAAAGCAATTATAAGCTTGCATTAACCTTAAATAGGGCTTTATTCCATGACCTGTAAATTAATAATGCCTCTATCATCTGGAGTAAAATTTAATCCTAAACTATCCCATAGCCTACATTAATGAAATCCAATGCAACTGTTTAAATTAATCAGACATAATGCCCTCACAGAAAGCTATGAAATTTGCAGCAATGGGTATTACCCTAAAACAAATTATATTAGAAACAAATCAAGGTGAAACATTTGCTACTAATGTTTGACTCTTGGATTTAGTTCAGTGAGATGATGCCCTGTCTGGATCTTTTTTCCTTGCTATATAAATGAGGATTGGGAAATTCTCAGCCGATTGGAAAGACTTAAATTGCCCCTGTGCTGCTAGTCACTAGCTACATCCCCAGATGTTTCAGGTGCTTAGATTAATAATGTAACCCATTAAATGAAATAGGAGACGTCTGCTAAGGGAGGGTCTCGCTGTGCACAACAGCAGCATCATTACACATTATAAAAAGGCCCTTTATGAACGGGCTGTAATTGAGATCTACGGTCAACAACGCTGGGTGACATGCAGGAGTTACGACTCCCGGCAGAGCATTTGGACTTTGTTTACTGACACACGTTAGCGTGTGCGCTTGTTTGCAGAGTTTATTACGATGTGATCGTTTAATAGGACACCCATTAAAATGACAAGAAAATCTGCCAAATAACACTGCCACAAAATTACAGTAATGTTGCCAACACAATGTTCGGCATGCAATGTATCACAAAGGCCATAGATATTTCAATACTACAAACCATACAAATAGATCCTGCACACGAATACAAGTTGATGGAGGAGTACTTCAAATAGGAGGGCTAAGGTTGGATCTCTGCTCTCTCGAACATGGTTTGCTCACCAAGCCCACGGTCTTTCATCCCTACACTCATCTGTTCAACAGTTTTGCAGATCCCGTGGAGCCACATTTGAGCAGATATAAGCCAGGCAGCACAGTCCAAATGTAGAAGAGAGAAGTGATTATGTAGGGGGTCTATTTTTGTTTATAGAGAACTGAGAACTGACACCCCCCGTCGCACACACACAAACCATCTAAAGCCCAGAAGAGTGAAGCTGCCAGAGCTGTCAGAGCAGACGTCTATGTGGGAAGGGGAGTGGGTGTTCGTGTATGTTTATAAAACAAGACTGTGGAGGGATCCCGAACGGTTGAAAATATCTCCCCGTCTGGCAGCGGGGATGAGGCACGCTGTTAAAGGTAGCGTGTGGGTTGAGCGTCTGTGCTGTGCAGAGCGCTACCGAACAAAACCATCTGGGCCTCAGAGATATCTTGTGAGAAACAACTGGAGATGCCGTATCTCGCTTTTCATCTCGTAGCGGTTGCATACAGAAATGCCACGGCTTGTGCTGAAAGCTAAGAAACACATTCAAACGCTCCAATCCACGTTATAGCTGTGACATATATAGACCATAACTCAGATTAAAAAGGCAAGCTGGTTTTGATTTTAAGAAGAAACTTTGTTTCCGCAGCTAAGCTAGCAAATATTGTAGCATTCGTAAGTCCCACTCTAGAAAAATGAAAAATGTAAATGCAAGCATTTGGGACATTTAATGCCATTGCATAAACATAATACACAATTATGGCAACAGATGTGCACATGCTTATGAAATGCTAGACGAAACATTTGTCTGATATCTGTGATCATGTATTAGTGCTTCTGATGAAGTGGAGTGGATGTTTTACATTAGCTAATAATAACCTCTTTAAATGTAGTGAGATTAAGCTGTCATCTACTTTTATATGGGTGCGCCAATGAAAAAGTGACCTTGTCTTTTTAAATCACTAACTCACTGCCATGCCATATCATCCTCTGTGAACCTCACCCTGATAAAACAGCAGCTGTTGTTTACGCTAGCCCCCCCCCCCCCCCCCTTTTCTTTAGTGTGTGTTTCTTATTTATGAACTACCCCTGTCAAAGTTCTAATTCAAGCATTAGTCTCAAACAGTGGTGGATATTGTTCACAATATTATGCTTTGGAATGAAGTAAAAATGAAAGTTTTCTAAAATAAAAATACTCCGATAAAGTACAGACACTTGACAATTTTACTTTTAAATTGTAGAAACCAGACAGTTAATTGTGTTATAGTCAGAACATGACAAATACTTGCCAAACAGGTGAACATTTCTGAGATCATTAAAAACTTTTTGAATTCTACACTTTTCCAGTCATTTTTCCTTAAAGGTCCCATGGCATGAAATTTTCATTTTATGAGGTATTTCAACATTAATATGAGTTCCCCTAGCCTGAATATTGTCCCCAAGTGGATAGAAATGTTGATCGGTGTAAAACCGAGTTCTGGCTGTCTTTCTCTGCCTTTGAGAAAATGACAGGCCAGACGAGCCAATCCTGAAGTCTCCTGGTTTGACGTCCAAGCAGGAGCGGTTTCCTCCCTTTCCCCCGCCCAGAGAATCTGGCACGCCCATGCAAACGCTCCAGAGATCATTAACGTTACTTGTGAACGAGTGAACACTGGCAGTTTCTCAGTGTTTGGATGTACAAATGAAAACAGAAGTCTTTCTTCAGTTCCTTCTGATCTGTGATCATTGATTTCTTATGTGTAGCTTATTATTTATTATTTGTGGACACGCAGCGGCTTCTCTCTCTCCCGACAGAACAGTGTTTTCGTGTTTTCTATCTTGTGAGTCAGTGTTTTTGTACGTCCTTGTCGCGTCTATCTGTTCTAAAATGTGCATACAGTCTTTTCTGTTTAACATCAGCAGTCACATCTTAATAGATAAACTTCACACACGCCGAAGCTCGGCCTCCAACATCCCCGACCCCCAGTAACGTTACTGCATCTGGCCCACAGCGGAGGCACCAAACGCGGCGTGAGATTAAGCAGGCTAGGCTAGCCAGCTTTCCCGACAATAAACTGGATTACATTCGATTACAGCTGTTGATCTTTGTTTGCGCTGTGTAACGTTACTCAATGCGCGTCAATGACGCTATTCATATGATTTGAACATATCTAGAAATAATGCTATACTCAACACTTACTAACTCGTTCATCTCGCTGTAATGGTACATTGCATGTGTTACAAAGTTGGTAGAATAATGATGAAGAGGACTCGGTGTGACTGGGACTCGTGTTTATTCAGAACTCTCAGATACAAACACAACAAACTCGCGCTGACAGACAGCGCTCTCATAACTCAGTAGTTACTATAAATAACTTTGTTAGCAATCGCTTCGTCTCCGTGATGTCCGGTTCGCGAACGAATCATTCTTTTGAATCGGTTCTTTTTAGTGAACCGAACCAGTTCACCAAATCGGACTGAATCGTTCTAAACGGTTCGCGTCTCGAGTCAGCGCTGATCCATAATTTACTAAAGTTACTAACTTTCTGACATGAGTGACAGCCCCTCCGACTAGAAATAAACTAATAACCTGAAGTATATGCTAGTAACTACAACAGTTCACCCTGAACTGAGACATGCTGAGAGAACTGATGAGAAGTGAACACAGGTCCATCTGTCTCTCTGGCAGACTCGTGCCTGCTCGTGCCTCGTTAAACCACGCCCCCTCCGCTCATTTAAAATGCAAAGATGTCAGCCAATCACAACAGTGGGCGTTTTTACTGAAGTCTCACAGCAGACACGCCTCTTGAAGCAGGGCATTCAGCCACAGGGCAAACAGCAGTATAGACAAAATGCCTTTTATTTCTAAATTATGACATTTTATGATGTAAAAATCATACTAATAATATAAGTACACCTCAGAAAACACTATAAAATAATAGAAAAATGCTATGCCATGGGACCTTTAACAAAATAAATATCATACTAGAAACAATAATTTCTTATTTTCTGCATGTGCTAACGGGTCATGAAACAGGTTTGTGTTGTCTGACTTTCATGATGCATATCTGAGTTGCATACTGAGTTGACAGTAGTAGCTTGAGTTAGGATGTAGATGTAAATGTATGTTCATTAACAAAAACAGTAACATCTGTAAAAATTGTAATAACCTCCTTTTTATATGGTCAAATGTAAATATTCTATCAAAAATTAACCATTGGTCTTCCATAGTATCATAAATTTAGATCATGATAACCACAGTTAAAACCACATATATAGCACCAACTACCATGGTAAAATGTAACTATATGGTTTCTTTGGTATTTGTATGAAAAACAGTAGCCAAAATACATTTACTATAAATGCACAAATGCTATTTCATCTGGCTTTAAACTTTTTTACATTCGTGTTCTTCTCTCAAGTGCTTCTCACTGGATCTCACATCACTGTTTAGTGGTTGCGTGACCAAGAACAATCTACAAGTAAACGCATCTGCTATAGTAAGCTCGTACTGCACTGCCATTTGAACGTTAAGCCGAGAGGATAAATGCTCTGTGTGGACCAAATGGTCTTTTATACTTTTGGAGCATAAACATTATCGAACATTTATCAAACTCATGATATCTTTTCATTGAGGTAAATTATATTGCGATAATTATCGTTAGCACTACCTACAAGTAAGTATGATTTTATGATATCAGTAATTCTAAAGTGACTATTGTAATGGGGTAATCAAATGTAATTAGTCTGTGCATTTGTTTTTATTTAAATTTTTAGTTTAGTGAATAAAAAAATAAAATCATTAATTTTGTTTTTAGATTGTAATGTTACAATGTTAGTATGCAATGTGATTTTAACTAGAGGTCGACCGATTCATCGGTTTTGCCGATTCATCGGTTTTGCCGATTAATCGGCACGATAGCTGATTGGTGGAACAATCGGTTATCGGCAAAAATCAACACCGATAGTTTTTCTGTGTTGCGTCAATTGCTGGAGCAGCTGAGAAGGGTGCGCTGTAATTACACAGTACAAGAGCTCTGAGAAGGGTCTGCTGCCATTATATAGCATGAGAGCGGCCTCTAGAGGCCAAATAAAAACTCACTATGCCGCGTGAGGCTGCGCACGGCCCTGCACGGAGAGTGCTGACACATCAGATTCGCGTTTAAAACACGACAGCGAAACGGTATGAATACAGAGCACTACAGTACTTGTTGCCAAATCATTATAAAGTAATTAATTTCTTGACTAGATGCTGCATTAGCAGGTAAATAACAGCAGTGTGTGTGTTTGTCAAGGAGGCTGAGAGAACGCTAACATTAGCAGTACCTCAAGCAGTTAAAACAATATGATAAAAACACTCGCAAGTCAGACCTAAATGTTGCATATATAAAATTTGTGATGTGAGAACGCAAACTGCATCATCATGCTGCCGACAGAAACATAAACAAAGCAGAAACGCATTTGTTTTTTATTAGATAGTCGCCTTCTAAAAAAGCTGACTGTTTGTATTTGTATGAAATGGTAACACTACAATAAGATCCCATTTAACTAAGGTTAATAAATGCTGTGGAAGTATTGTTCATCGTTAGTATGTTAATTTCAACATTAAATTGAGTTTGAATTTTTATTTTTATTTGTATCTGTTAACCTTGGTTAATGCACTATGAACTAACATGAATGATCAAGGTACAATTGTATTGCTCATATTAATACATGCTGTAAAAATGTATGCATAATGCATATAGTTCATGTAAGCTAACACATCCTTGTTGCATAGGGACTTGCATAGTGTTACCTATGACATGTACGTTTCTAGGTTATAGGTAAAGAAACAAATATGACCTGTAATATTTTAATGTTTAAATTATTTTCTGAAGAATTTGTTCTGTTAGAACTTATTATTTTAATATTCATATTTATATGTTTTTAATTTAGGACATTTTCAAGGATCAGTACTGTTTTTTTCATTTCTTATTATAACGTTCAGCACTTTTTTACTTATGTTTTTTTTAATCCAGTATCCATTTTAAAAACTATCGGCCGATTAATCGGTTATCGACAAGTGCGGTCCAACCTAGTTATCTGTATCGGTAAAATCCACTATCGGTCAACCTCTAATTTTAACCCCTTTTTTGCACATAATATATTACATTCGCTATGTTTGTTTTCATAGCCTTCAATATGAACATTGTTTCTAGGACATCATTGGACAGGATGTGAAATAAAAAAATTTTGTTGTATCCAAATAGAAATGCATAGAAAAAAATGAGATATATAATGTATATCTTCATTCAACCAAAAAATACAGATATGATTGGTTTAGTTAAAAAAATTATAACATGAATTCAAAACATGAACAAATAACGACAACATGTAGTTATGACATCAATTCAACAGAAGACAATATTGGTACATTTACTGCCATTGCTTTCTTGTGTGGTTTGTGAGGTAACATGAATCTGAATGATTCAAAGTCTTTTCCCTATTCCCTATTGATTTCTGTATAGCGCTTTATAAAATGTTGCTTTCATTTTGAGAGGAAATAAAAGACACTCTTGAGCTCTAGGGTCTGTGGGAGTGTACCGTTTGCTGCGATGGGTGAAGGAGTGCTGTGTTCTTTGCAATTTCTGAGCACAGCTTCATCTCTGTGACTGCCTAGTGCAACGACAGACTTATAGAACAGATCTGTAGGAAGCTGTCTGTACTCTTGTGGCCTGAGGGGCTGGCATGGAAACAGCTATTGAGGTTGCAATGGTGCTCATTACACTTTCACAAGCAGCCCAAAAACACTGCGTAAGAAAAATAGGCTGCACTTTGTTCTGTAGACAAGAGTGAATGGAGGAAAAAAGTGAGATAAAAAGATGAAGGAAACTATGACGGGGACATCTGTAGAGAGGTGATTATCCAAGGTCTGTATAGTGAGATTGTATGACAACCTCATAACCAAGCAAGCTGATGGAAAAATCAAACACACTTCACTAGAATGTGCTCCCTTTCTCAAGTACTGCTGGGAAATGGGATTCATTTCAGCGAATTGGTTCAATTGGTTAAACAATTTACCAGTACTTCTGAGTCATCATCCCTGAAAAGTGTTCACTGAAGTCCCTTCTTTTTTGTAACAAATTAAATATTGAGGGTTTTTTTTTCACTATTATTTCTCATGCTTATTATTGTTCTTTCAAGCAATAAATAAAACAGACTGTTGGAAAAATTCCATTGACTGAAGGAAGGACCTAAATCAGAAGCCCATAGAAACTTAAGAGTGAGTAAACTACCACCCTGGCAACCACTCGGAACATCTCAAAAAATTGAAAAGTTGAAATGATGCAAATTGATGACTTTAACTAATGCATTGACTATCAATTAACAGCCTCAGATAGTTACAGCAGGTCTGTCTTTAACAGTTTTTACGAAAATCCTTACAGAGAAAATGAAATACTACGAAAATTGTTTCAGTTTTGAATTTTTATTTCAATTATGTCTATTTAGTTTTGTATCAAATACAATGAGATCTGACAGCAACAGCAATTTTTTCGCTTGGGCGAATGATTCGCGGACAGCTTTCCCTACGCATGAAATCCCCCATTTGCCAGCAAACCACTGAGAGCCTGGGACAATACATAATACATAATACATAAAATACATAAAAATACATACATAAAAACAGAGCGTAGGCGCCAAAGCTGCTGTAGACCCACTTACCCGAAACTCTCCGTAACTGGCACATTTAAAGAAAATTACAGTTTGGCAAATTAATGTCAGACAGTTACATTCGTATTAACAAAATGTTATCACGTAAGCTTTATGGTACACTTCGAACAGGAGAATTTATAGTACTTAATAATACTAATATTAATATGTTAATTAGCGAGTCCACAAATTGCTTGGGTACGCAGAGCATTTGCGGGTTATATGGACCACATGCCCCTGATATATTCATGAGACACTGAAGACTGGATTCATACTGTACATATTTATATAATCTTAATATAATTGTATAATTGTAATAACATTATGAAAAAACTTCCCCTCAAATAGCTTTAATGAAGTTTTGTTAGCAGATTGTAGTGTTGCTAGCAACTTTTTCAAAAGGGTAGCCTAAGGCTGATGCTATTTGAGTAGCTTGGAGCTTGGCAAGCTGCAGTTTAAAACTCTGTTAATCGCTGAATGTGTTTGTCTGTAGAGTTGCCAGCTTGATGGCTCTAACATTGCTATCTACCACAGCATAAAGCAAAGGCAAGAGTTTGGGATGCTTTTTTTGAAACATTCATCCAAA
This sequence comes from Gobio gobio, assembly GCF_949357685.1. NCBI lineage: Eukaryota > Metazoa > Chordata > Actinopteri > Cypriniformes > Gobionidae > Gobio > Gobio gobio. Next base: position 38,398,493 of record NC_137103.1, read on the forward strand.
GCACGCCTGTAAAACTGAGGGTGGACAAGGCTGGGATTCAATCCACAGTACACACCACCCACGATCACCATCAAATCTTCTCTGAAAATAAACAAGACGCTAAGCTAATTACAGGTCCTCCAAGTCCACTCTGACAGTTGCTAAGACTATACGCAAATCAGTGTTATCAGGCTGTTCTTCTAAGACACAACTAATTACATCTTTTCACTTAATGTCCTGGTCAGTTTTGCCATTGTAGCGCCTCTTTTATCCTCCCGGTGGGCTCATTTGCACGTTTCATGTTCAGAAAGCAACAGGGTGCACTATGCTTTGACATATTCCACCATTAGAAAGATGAATTAAAGGAACTATTTCTTCAAGGGTCATAAGTCTGTCATATGTTTAATGGCTTTGGCTTGCATTATTGAGTAATATATGGAAAGTAAAAGTAGAAACAATGGCCACTGTATGAAGCTTGTCCTGTGGGTACCTGATCTCATGACCTCAATTTATCATGTGAGAAGAAGAATCACGGAGAACCCAATAGCACTACTATACGTATATAAAAATACTAAAATCTAATAAATATACATATGAAAAGCAGCATTCAATGTGGAGCAGCTGGAAAAGCTTGCATTTTAGGTAGTTTTATGTCCACCATGCATGTTAAGCAGGCTTGCTTTGTGAGTTAAGAATGCACGAAAACCTTCATTATCTACTGTAAATCAACTTCAATGTAATTTACTCAAAGTACAAGTGAGCTGACAAAGGTGAGAAATAGTTTCTGTTAATGAAATGTTTACTTTGCACTCACAAGCTGACAAAAGTGAGAAATAGTTGCAAACAATAGGTTATTCCTGAGGCATATAATCAAAGAGCAATTTTCAGTGAAAAAAATGAAATGTAACTCCTCAGAAAAAGTGTTACGTACTAGTATATTAAACCATTTGTATGTATAACCCCAAACCCCTGCTGTAAGGACCATCAGAAATATCTAATAAGACAAGTTTTTATTTTCTTTTTCTATTTTAGAACAGAAAATGCAATTATGTTACAGATTACATTTTTGGAATGGAATACACTTTGTAGGAACTACAAAGAATGCACATTTCAGAATCAAATGAATGGAATTAAGAAATTAGGAAATTAGGAAAAACCACTGTTGAGGGCATGACATCTCTCTATTACAGATGTGACAGACTAAATATGTGGCACTTACATGACAATGAGAAACTAATCTGGGGTTTGAATGCTTGGAAATCAGTCTTAGACATTGGTAAGCTATCCATTCAGACTGCGCAAGTGATGTAACTGAAGCCATGATTAGGTCTTACACAATTACTAAACCACAAAATGCTGTCCTTTACAATAAAGCTTGCTTCCACTGCTTCTTTCAGAGTGAAGCAGCAGTACTCTAGTGCACATGGGGCTCACACTGAGCAGCAGAAACATAAGATGAGAAAGGTTTATCACATCACAGTTCCAATCACAAAATGATTGCAATATTATTGTTTTGACCAACCTGTTTGATAGCTAAAATGAGAAGTGTATACATAAAGCTTTCATTTGAATCAACTTTTAATCAGTTTTTTTTTCCAAGCTTGATTTTTCCATTGCAAGTTATGCCCCAAATAGTAAATGGCATCTAATGTATGCATGTTGACAGTAAGTCAATGGGCAGCTGGGCAAAATAGAATCTGTTGAAAACAAATTGAAGCACCTCATTGAAATTTAGAGTCAGCTCTATCCAACACAATGATTCTATTCATAATCTAACATGACTAAATATCTACTCAAACAACCTCATTTAGGAAAACAGAAAATGTTTTCTACGAATGCATAATCCACTAGGGCTACAGTAGACACTGTCTTCAGTGAAGCCTGACTGCTCGTAACAATATGAAAATCCTCCGACATACCCAAAGCTTTTTCTCCTGTGCCATCAAGAAGATCCTCCCCTTCTAAGACTGTCTCCTGCTCTTTAATCGATACTGCATACTTTCCACTCTGTTGCGCTCAGATTATCTGTCAGATACACATAATGCACAGCTCCAAAAGTAGGTCATCTCTTTTTTCTTTTTTTTTCTTTTTTTTGCAATATCCTTTTTATTAAGACATAGGCAGATTTTACAAAGTGATTTTACCTGACACAACCCCCCACTCTTTCATTTGAGGATCAATGTAGATCATCATGGTTGTACGGCCCTTCCAAGGAGGAAAACTGGAGAATCAATTGTCCTGATATTGTTTTAAAAAGACAGCTCCAAAGCTGTGGTTGTTTATGGTTAACATGCCTAAATCCTCAAACTTACATCACCTTCATGTATAAATACAAGGCCAGTTGTACACCAAATTTTTATAGAAGATGGCCTTTCACCAATTTATGAATTATGTCTCATTAAATTGATCAAAAGTGAGACATTTATAATATTTCAAAAGTTTTCTATTTTAAATAAATTATACTCTTTTAAACTTTATTTTTAAAATATTACACAAAAATGTTAAGCAGCACAACTGTTTCAAAAATGTATAATAATAAGAAATATTTCTTGAGCACCAAATCAGCATTTAAGAATGATTTCTGAAGGATTGAAGACTGGAGTAATAGCTGTTAAAAATTCAGCCCTGTCGTCACAGGAATCATTTACATTTAAAAATATTTTCAAATAGAAAACAGTTACTTTTAATGGTAATAACACAAAATATTGCTGTATTCATAATATTACTGTTTTACTGTATCTTTGATCAAACGAAAGCAGCCTTGGAAAGCATAAGAAACTTCTTTCAAAAACAACCATAACCAAAGGAGAGCATCCTATAGGAACATTTATGACTTAGTCCTATGGATTGTTTCAGGCCCAAACTGCAAAACTCTGTAAGAACCAAGGCACTTTATAAACCTAGATCTATAAATATTGCACGAGCAGACGACCGTATGCTTCAGTCCATAAAGCCCTTTTTTGTTCACAGCTTGTGTTCCAAAGCTAATAAAGTCATTACATGGCTGAAAAAAGATGACAAAAATTCATGTTAAAACGTGGCCAAACTTGCCTGAAGATATGGCCAGACTAAAAGAGACAAAACTGGCATGGCTGTAAGGCCACTGTCGGGGAGCAAGCAAAGGATTCTATTTAGATATAGTCTGACAGTGAAATTGCTTTCGCCTCCATTAGTCACCTGACCTTGTTTTGCCTATGTATTTCCAAATAAGACCCGCATTTGCTGCACAAGCTGGCACAGGGAAACTTTAGCAGTACGCCAAGCTCCATCTCACTGGTGGGGCTCCATTAACTCTGCGACTGAGCTTTCATGCTACACCTTCCTCCCAAACCCCCATCCTCCTTTAAATGACTGCATTGTTTTCAAGGTGAGTTAGACTGCTCTCTATACTAGGGATGCACCGAATCCAGATTTTGGGGTTCGGCCGAATACCGAATCCACTGGTTAAGATTCTGCTGAATCCGAAACCGAATACCGAATCCTACTCCCATCCTCAGTCCATTATCACAGTAAACACATTAATGAAGTAAAAACGTCAACAGCAGTGCATTTTTCATTTAATTTAAACAGTAAAAAAAGAAAAAGAAAAAAAAGAATAGGGAACATTATTCCAGGATGACCGTCCTTCCTTTGACGTACTTGAAGTTGCTGCATTTTGGCTGCTGTCTGTAGATTCCCTCATGCACAACTCATATTCTTTCGGATGTTTCATATGCAAATGTTTTAACAGTGGCTATTGTTTACGGTCCTTGCCACCACGAGATAAATCGGCATTGCAAATTGAACATGTAGCTCCACTTGAATCGCCTTCTTTTGACTTAAAGTACTGCCAAACAACAAGTTTTCAGTTCACAAGCTCCATTTTCACTTTCTCACAGCCTGTATTAAAACGGTCCACTTAAGCCGCGTTTCCGCCAGGGTCTAAATGAAGTTCCGGGTAAATATTTTCCCCTCCGAAAGTCCCTGCTCGTGAGGTAAACACTAGTAACACCTTCCCATAATCAACGCCGACGTCATTACGTTAACCAGCGTAGCACACGTAGTGCAAGCCTAGGGTTCTGTTCGGTGCAAAAAAATTCTACGGTTCGGCAGAAACACGAACCCCGTAAAAAAGCCCAATATTCGGCCAAATCCGAAACCGAATCCTGGATTCTACTCTATACCAATACCAGTAAAATCATTGAAGAAGCACAGACACCTTGTCAAGTCGGGACCCTTGGGCTATGTGTTGCAAAAGTGCTATTGGAAATTTAATTGTCCACACAACTGGCCTCATTCTTTAAACTTTCATAAAACGGACCTTCCCGAAAACTCTACATCCGATTTTATAGTTAAACGTGTTTATGTCAGTGAATTCCAATCATTCGTAAATAGGGCACACGTGCACGCTCATCCACAATTAGCATGATCCCCACCCATGAGTTACAACTACGTAAATTGCGTGTTCAGGAACGCTGTGGAATTTTCTGGACTCTCATGTTCTCAAGTTTGGCTCCAGTATATTGCATAAATGCTAAAAAGACTAATTGGCCATATGCCTAACAATAAATATTAAATTAAAGTGTGTCCACCCACACATTTTTAGCCAGCAAAAAATGCCAGGCGCTCTTCTGAAAACGGCCAGCTGGTGGCACTTGAGAGCACTTTGGAGGTGCTACGTTTTTCCAGCTAAGATACTTTGGTTGATATAATGCTGATGGAAAATGCCAGGCTGTAATGTGCTATCTCACTTTGAAGAATATTACTGAATATAAAAATGCAGTAACCAGCAATATTAACTTCTCCAATGTTGTTCAGTATTTGTACAAGTAGGATGGTTGGTCGATGTAGTATTTATTCCGCCCTTTCTGCACTGTGATTGGACGGCTGGGTGAAAAGTGAGTGATGAGCACTGCGTTTTACCCAAAGTTGAACAGTTTTCAACTCTCAGCTACAAAATAAATAAATAAAAATAAAAAGACAAGGCAAACAAACTTGTGAAATATTATCAAAATTCAGTGTCATCAGTTTTCCTAAAAGAACACAGAACATTTTAATGTTTTACACACCATTAACACGTGGTAGGGAGTAGGTGTACATTTCTTTAATACCAACTAAAATTTTATAAATACGAAAATTTACGTCAGAACGGTTTTACAAACGATTTTTCATGAATGATGCCCATTGGACAAGGTACTTGGTTTAGATGCAGTTGACTATAATTGTAACTATATATAGGCAAAATGACAACAATTGAAAAAGACATAAAAGTAATCGTTATTCAGGCGTAATTCAGCATTATTCATTATTAAAACATGGTCTATTTATAAACGACTTGTCCCCTGATTCTATTTTCCAAGCCAGCTTGTAGCTTTGACCTTATTGTTCATTAATGCATGAAGATGGTTTCTCACCAGTCCCTGGTTCCTCCCTCTGCTGTCTCTGTATTCAGATAGCACAGGTTGGTGAAGCTTATTTAAAAAAAAAAAAAAAACAGGTCCTCATAACGATTTGCATTTAAGATGCAAATTTAACACAAATAATAAAAGCTAAAGCATTTTAGCATATTGCATTTAATAAGGCCTTTCATCATAAAATATTATGCTCTGTGATTTTGGTTGCTTGTTCAAACAAAACAAACAAACAAAAAAAATGTGTAGGAAGATTTAGACGTGAGGGTGAGAATAATAAACACTTGAGAATATAATCAGACTGAGCCATCTTTCATCAGTGAGAAATGTCATGGGATGAACTCGTTCATATCATATTTATCATATCTTATACAGTGCATCCGGAAAGTATAAAAATAAAATAAAAAAATCACATGTACATAAGTATTCACAGCATTTGCCATGACAAAATTGAGCTCAGGTGCATTCTGTTTCCACTGATCATACTTGAGATGTTTCTACAACTTGATTGGAGTCCACTTGTGGTAAATGCAGTTGATTGGACATGGTTTGGAAAGGCACACGTGTCTATATAAGGTCCCACAGTTAACAGTGCATGTCAGAGCACAAACCAAGCCATGAAGTTCAAGGAATTGTCTGTAGACCTCAGAGACAGTATTGTTTTTCTGCCGCATTGAAGGTCCCAACGAGCACAGGGGCCTCCATCATCCGTAAATGAACCACCAGGACTTGTCCTAGAGCTAGCCACCAGGGCAAACTGAGCAATCAGGGGAAAAGGGCCTTAGTCAGGGAGGTGACCAAGAACCCGATGGTCACTCTGACAGAGCTCCAGTGTTTCTCTGTGGAGAGAGGAGAACCTTCCAGAAGAACAACCATCTCTGCAGCACTCCACCAATCAGGCACCGCTCATCACCTGGCCAATACTATCATGGCTGTGGGGATGTTTTTCAGCGGCAGGAACTGGAAGACTAGTCAGGATGGAGGGAAAGATGAATGCAGCAATGTACAGAGACATCCTTGAAAAAAACCTGGGGCGAAGGTTCATATTCCAACAGGACAACGACCCTAAGCACACAGCCAAGATAACAGAGGAGTGGCTATGGGACAACTCTGTGAATGTCCTTGTGTGGCCCAGCCAGAGCCAAGACTTGGTAGGATAGTGCCCAGAACCTGATTGAACATCTCTGGAGAGATCTGAAAATGGCTGTGCACTGACACTCCCCATCCAAGGTCCTGCAAAGAAGAATGGGAGAAACAGCCCAAAAGGGTGTGCCAAGCTTGTAGCACCATACTCAAAAAGACTTGAGGCTGGAATAGGTGCCAAAGGTGCTTCAACAAAGTATTGAGCAAAGGCTGTGAATATTTATGTACATGTGATTTGTTTTCTTGCCCATTGGAGAAACATGCCCCCTATTACATGAATAAATATATCTAAAAAGGTGAAGGAAGTTATTTTATTTGTTTTAACAGAGCTGATAATCTTCCAAACATCAGTGACCGTCAGCGGGAGGGCAGGGATAGGATGGTGCTTATCTCTGACTGGACAGGTTATGTGAGACCTCTGCTTAGATATGAGATTACTGCTCAAAAATATGCTGTAAGAAGACAAGTTCTTATCTTTAACCAACATATATGTCTACCTTACAAGAAATCCCGGCAACCAGCAAACTCATTGCAGGACATATGGAAAGATTGGAATGGTTTTATTAGGGCTGGAATGACAACATAATCGATTATGTTGATTACGTAATGTGTAATGTGTTGATTTGTCATGCTATTTATGTTCTCCAAAGATGGCAGCTCCGGGCATGCTGAAAATCAGCCATTATTAAAAAAATATTGAGCCTGATCTAAAGTGTGGACATTTTTTAAACACAGGCTGAATAAAATGGTGCTCTGAATACTCTGTTAAACCGAAATGGCAAACCACAGCAGCACAACTTCTACGCAGGAGCATCTGAAAAGAAAGAAAAAATCCCGCGGCTCTCTTACCTCAAAACAGCAAGATGGCAGCGTAAGTATTTGGACTATTACAGTGAAATTTTACATAGCTCTAGAATACGGTTGTCAGTCTCATATTGTGTGCTTTATACGGCTGCGTTTGTACAGCATTCTGCTTTTTACGAGCTGCCGTGAATGTGAGGCACTCAAACGCACTCTCTGCAACCGGTTACAAAGCATTTATCGCTGTTGTTGTTGATTTAAAATATCTAATGGATGACTCTAGCCTCGATTGGACTCATTTGTTTAATTATGCGCTGTCAATCGTAGTACAACTTCACAGTTGTATGGACCCCGCCATGTTTGACACTGCTGCTATGGTTAGTTAGAATGCGTTTGTGAATTCAGCTGTTTGATCATACAGCTGAATGAACATATTCAAGAAGCTACTTTAATCTCCTGAATGAACAAAACATTTCAGGATTTGCAGTTGCTGCTGTAAATCCCAAAAAGGGACTGTGAATGCAGCCATAGTAAACACCTTTCCTAATTAGGCCTATATTGCATAAACATTATCTTTTGTGATAAATAATATCATTAGGTAAAAAAAGTATACATAGATTAGTTAAGTTAGTATTTATTGGTAAATTATTGGTTATTTTGTATCTGTAAATTAACCAAAAGATTAATCAACTATTCAGAAAAAGACAATATTAATCCAAAAAAACAATATTAATCCAAGGGGGGTCAATAGATTAATCGACTGAAAAAATCATAATTTGTTCCAGTTTTTATAACGCCCATTGTACACCACCAACACCGAATGAGATTACAAGTACTGTAGAAAAACATCAAGTGAGCGGAAATATTGTCATTTTGTCAGAGGATGACAGATGTAATTACTTCAATCTATAGAGCTAAAAGCTCCATCACTTAGAAATATGTCAAAAAGATCCATAATAAGATTTATACATTACTGCAATATGTTGTGGCTACATCATTCAGTAAGTGTTCAGAAAATAAATCAAATACTTAACAAATCAAATTGGCTCCATAGAGCTTTGTAAGCAACTTCTGGTAGCAATAGTTCAAACTACACAAGCACCAAATGGATTTGTAAGTCTACAAGGGCCAGTCTACTGATGTGAAGAGTCAATCTAACACTCATGAAAGGTAGCTCTTACAAGTGTGGCAGGGCGATAAAGCTATGGGCCTGTCTCTCTTCAATCCATAGAGAAGAACAAACAGCTTTGACGAGAGCCAGAGAGCCACAAAAAGCCAAATCACTTGGCCATATAACATCATACAGTGACTAAAATGAACAAATAGGCGATTATTTTTTTTTATGTTCTTTGTCATTTGTTTTAATAGTTAGATACAAATTTCTCATTCACTCAAGCACACAAGTATGTTTGCTTTTCAGAGCAATGCTCTGTTTTGTATTTATATAACTGCATAACTGTCACACCTGCAGCCACCAAGAAAAGAGGCTTGATTATTATTCAAAAGGATGAATCAGACTATGAACATCAGCAGCAGAGAGGAAAGTAGAGTTTGAGCCCTTTGAATAAAAGAGAGGGATTGAAAAATGGAAGATTATTGAAGTCTTTCTTTTCTCCCAGGCATGAGTCCATTGTGCCGAGACTCCAGGACGTTTCGATACTATCGGGTCACTTGTACTCCCGCGCTGTACAAAAAAAAGGCCTGACAGACAAAAGACCAGGATGCAGTGCTAGAGCTTCTTAATGGAATTCTGCTCTATTCAACTGGACTATTGTATTCTTTCAGCCTGACTCTAAGAGAGAATGGAGAACAACTAATCAAAGTGGGCTGTCAGTGTGCCTTCATTTGTGTTTGACTGATGAAGGCAAATGAGTAACGATTGATCGTACAATATAAAAAGTCATTAAACTGTAATACAATAAAATGTTGGAATGACAGAAACGGACACAAAATTGTTTCAAAACTCATTTTAGCTAGAGCAGTTTTAATGGTATGTGGTTTTCATAAGAATAGTAATAAATCTCATTCTGGTCTATTTCCCTGCTATTTCTATGCCAAAATGCTACATATACAATTCATTTGTATTAACTGAATTTAGCAAAAACTCTAAAGTCTATGAAGTATGAAGCTCTTTAAAAATCATGTTTGTTGTAGTGCTAGAATTAAATATATTTTTTCAATTAAAGAAATTAATAAGAAATGGCCCCTAATGGATGGGGGGCCAGGTAATAACTGCACATTCTCATAGAAAAGAGGAATAATGACAAATTAATGTACAAACCTCAGAGAGCAGACAGAGAAAAGGAGGGGAGCTTTCTCTGCCATTACCTGAGTCATTCACACAGGAACAGAGAGAGGAGAAAAGAAGCAGGGATAGAAAGCTGAGAGAGTGTGTGGGCGCATCCATAGAGTTGATTAGTATGCCCATTAGGAACGAGAAAGATTGTCATTGTGTAAGAAATATCTACAGTGAAATATGCTGGGTCAGCTGTGGCTGAATATTGGAAGTTTAAGCTTGTTACCTGGGAAAAACAGCTTCTGCATATCAACATGTCTAGTCCATATAACCATTATTCTAAAACTAATGTCTAGCACTAAAAATACCAGTATAATTGAAAACATGTATGGGACGTATGTACAGATGCACTTTAGACACTCTTAAAAATATGTCAACAATAAAAAATCTAAATCAAAGCAAATGTAATTCAGATTAAAGAGAGCGCACATGCATGCACACTTCTCAAGCAAAAAAAAAAAAAAAAAAACTTCACTAAAACTTTCAAATTATGAAACAATTGATGAGTGCAATTTTTTTAGACCATCTGGTCTTGTAAAAACAGCAAAGACGTTAGTTCAGAGAAAAGGTCTAGAATCATTCATTCGCAGATCTCACTTGGTTTGACATGCAATTAAATCTTTTCATTTAAGTGTGGCTTAAGTGTCCAAAACTGTCTAAATACTTTTCGGGGAATGTCTAGCATCTGCCTTTTTCTGTGTGCAAAATTATCAGTATGTTCTGACTCATTACATTCAAATTTATATTTATTAGTTCAGCAGACACTTTTACCTAGCCTGACAAGCCAGACACACATCAAGATGTTGGGTCTGGGAACACACCATTGGCAGGGCTAATCCGCGCTGCGGGATAAACGGCTGTCTTTCAAATTCCCTCTGCACACAATAGGATAGTGCTACAACCAACCAGAGCAACGAAGAAGGTGAAAACTTTCGCCGTATCTGGGGCCGGATTCACAAAACATTCTTAAGAATGAAATTATTCTTAACTGCCAATTTCTTCTTATTTTCTAACTTCAGAAAAAAATATAAGAATATTTTGTATTCCCAAAAACTTTTCTTAAGAATGTTCTTATCTTTTTTCTTATGATTGTTCTTAAGATAAAATTTAAGAAGTATTCAAATTCACGAAAAAAAATTCTTTAAAATCATCGTAAATAACTTCTTAAAGTTAGGATAACCTCCAACCTATCTTAAATACCAATTCTACTGATAATGTGTCACAAATTGTAGTTTTAAGACTTTTTCAGGTGAGAATGTACTTATTTAAAGATGAAATCTGTGGTTTATTTATAAAGAGAGCGCCTATTTTACCATTTTATCTGCCGTTTTCGGAGTTGTGAAATCCAGGCAATCACCAGGTGAGAGTAACCCCGGCGAGAGTAGCTTACCTCGGCTAGTCCTTCTGCCGTCTGCCGCGGCCTCTGACGTCTGATATGATTCGTCTTGTGTCAATCTAACGGCCGATCTTTGGTACCCGAGCAGCGTTCTTGATAAACGGCTAGGCTCTTATAAAATAACGATTTTACAGACACGGCACATTAAAAACACGACATTGAGGATTTACTCCAGTCAAGCCAGTCACGACGAAAATAGTCTTCACACTTATTATGATATCTACGGTAATCTGCACGAAGCGCAAAACGACGAGCTTTGAGGTGTTTTTCATTCAGAGAGTCTTCAGTAATAGCTACCTTTCAATAAAATAACACCATTTAACACCTTTTATTTTCTTCTTAAGTAAAAAAATAAGATGTTCTTAAGAAAATATTTGAGAACTTAAGAATTTTTCAAGAATTGCACTTAGGAACATTCTTACGAACGTCTTAGAATTTATCTTAAGAATTTTCTTAACTTCTTTTTAAGAAGATTTTCGTGAATCCGGCCCCTGGTCTGCAAAACTCTGAACACATCTTCCTTTCTTAAAAATGACTTCAGTGCCGTTCTTTGTTCTTTTGTCAAAGAGCTTAACTCCAAGTCTTCCAGTCGCGGCCACAGCTGATTCGAAAGACCGCTGTTTACCAGCTTCTTTGCTTACAAGTAGCATGCGGAACCGCCACAACTCTGCCTTCATTATGTTAAGCCCGCCCACTGACTCTATACACGATGTGATTGGCCTGACCAGAGTTTGGTTTTTCCAGCTCGCAAGCCAATGGAGAGTTGCTAGACGACCCTGGCTGCAAATTGCATTTGCTGCCGCTAGGGTGCGTCTAGATTTCTAGGCTAACTTTTACCCGCAATAACTTACAAATACAACAACCTTACTGATTGTCATGGTTGCCAGTAACTAATGACCATCTGGTCAAGGTGGATACATTGCACTGTAGACTAAGTGGAATGTTTGATGTAAACATTAGGACTTTAATGTAGTGTTTCAGCAACAGATCTTGTTGATAAAACTACTAATGCTTATGTGGGTGTGCATAAATGTGGTGTGCATTTAAAACTGAAACCATAATAGAGACATGCTCTATTGTGTATTATAGCTCCATAATGATTTCTGCCATGTAAAAGACATTTATATGTAACTTCCTGGACAGATATTGCCCCACTTCTGTTTGTTAGTGCAACATCAGTTTTTACAGAATGAAATAATAGATCACAAGAAAAAAATTTTTTGCAGTAGTCACAATGACTCATCTTTAACATGCATTGAAAATATTTTTTCAGATGAATTTGAGCTCTAGGGGTATAAAGGAGTAATGAATAGGGAATCAGCTTTGAGCCAGAGCTGATGTGTCATTGTAAATGAGATGGCCATGCTGACATCTGAGAGAGGGCCAATGACTGATACTGAGAGGGAGGGTGGGCAATTTTGTGTGTGCAGATGCAGACTTTTTATGTGTCCAAGATCACAGAAGACATGACATTTCATTGTTAAACTATGGTAAATTTAAAATACAACCAAAAGGAAGCTTCTTTGAGACATAAATCAATCTAATTACAACAGAATATTTTACCCAATGTTTTGTGTGTGCTATTAAAGATTAGCATATATAGTTTAGCAATATGCTAACAAAAAACTTCAGTTGTGTCAGTTGTGTATCACTTCTCCCATGTACAATCAATGTTGTTTCGGCTAGGATACTGAATAAAAGGTTCTGGTACAGAGCAACAGAATCTTAAACAAATGGCCATCTCTAAGTCTTCACAAACACTGTGTACTTACTGATGTGTACAGATGGCCTTCTCCATTCATGGCGATGTACAAGCCCGTCTTCACAGACTGAATAGCAACGACCCGAAGGCCCACAGGAATGAGGTTGAACAACGCTGTAAAACAATACAGGGGTTAACACACATGAATTTTCCATGAACTCAAATTTCTAAAGTAAGAAGTGTGGAACGTACTGTCAAATTCGAAAATACATTTTCAGTAAAGTGCTTTTGAATGTTGTTACGCAGTTCTAAGAGTGATTATGATGTAGAACAAACCCCTAACCCCAATAATAGCAAACATCACTAAAATGGAGTTAGAATGATAAACATCGGGCTGTCAATCTGAACCCATAAACTGAACACGAGCTGCACTCCATAGCATGCATAAACAGCGATAGTGTGATGCATAAAAACTGATACACAGAAATTGAATGGAGGCCTCATATTATGTAAAATAATTGTTTTTATGCCCAGTGGGCAGCAACAGAAGCCTGGCGCAGCAAGCTGCAGCATAGAAGGGTAGAGATTGGAGGCAGTAGTAGTGTGTGGCAGATTTAATGGATCTTTTGTTGTTGGAGCAGTTCTTCGGTCTTGTTAGGTAACGGCCACTGTTTGTACTGGAGGGAAGTAACTGCCTAGCTGTTGACACTAAGTGCATCCAAAGGGGTGATTTAAACCTAAAGTGTAATGAACTCACTTCAACTCACTGGTAATTGGCAGAGCTCCCAGGGTGCTAGAATGAAAATTATTTCAGAAAAGCCCTGGTCTGGTAGACTCTGGTGTAGCAAAATATGAGTGGGACAGTTACATCAAAGTGAGTTTCTGGAAGTGCTCCACTGGCACATTGGAACGGATTCTTACAAGGGCACCAAAATTGCATCCTTGTCTTCCAAAGCAAGCATGATATTGAAATCCTTTGTGCCATTTCATTATTTTCCTTCTCCTCTGTTTCTCTCTCCTTCCATCTCAATCTATACATGGGTTTGCAGCTTATAGAATGTATATAAATAAGCCATAATAATAAAAAATGAAAATTCACCAAAAATGAAAAAATCATACAAACAAAAATCCATGGAGAATTTATTATTTTATAAATGAATTCAAATTTTTAGACCAAATGTTTAAAAGTCAATGCAAAGTTGGCAAAAACGTTAGTTCAGAGAAAAGGTATAGAATTATTTGATGGCAGATCACACTTTGTTCGGGATTTTGTTATCTAATGCAATTAAATGTATTCATTTTTTGCAATTACATTATATCCAAGTGTGGCTTAAAGGGTTAGTTCACCCAAAAATGAAAATTATGTCATTAATTACTCTCCCTCATGTCGTTCGACACCCGTAAGACCTCCGTTCATCTTCGGAACACAAATGAAGATATTTTTGTTGAAAGCTAATGGCTGAGAAAGGCCTCAGATAAGCCTCCATTGGCATTCAGTACATTCACACTCCCAAGACCCATAAAAGGCACTAAAAACGTCGTAACAAAGTCCATCTCACCACAGTGGCTCTACAATAATTTTACGATGCAACACAATAGTTTTTGTGTGCAAACAAAATAACACCTTTATCCAACTTGTTCTTGTCTTCCGTGTATGCCTCCACGACGCATGCGCAAGAATATTACGCAGATCCGGCGTTCGGACACATTACCCAGAACAAGCAGAGGAAGATGCTGTATCTAAGCTGTTGAATTCTACATTGATCGTGCTGTAGGTCTCGGCGTAGTGCTCAAAATGGGGCTAAAGTGTGCATTTCATGGATTCCCGAACGCCGGCGCTACGTCATATTCTCGCGCATGCGTCGTGGAGGCCTACACGGAAGACAAGAAGAGGTTGAATAAAGTCGTTATTTTGATTTTTTTTTGCGCACAAAAACTATTGTCGTCGCTTCGTAAAATTATTGTAGAGCCACTGTGGTGAGATGGACTTTGTAACGAGGTTTAAGTGCCTTTTATGGGTCATGTGAGTGTAAATGTACTGAATGCCAATGGAGGCCTATTTGAGGCCTTTCTCAGCCATCAGCTTTCAACAAAAATATCTTCATTTGTGTTCCGAAGATGAACGGAGGTCTTACAGGTGTCGAACGACATGAGGGTGAGTAATTAATGACATAATTTTCATTTTTGGGTGAACTAACCCTTTAAGTGTCCAAAACTATCTAAATATTTTTGGGAGTATAATTTTCTAGCTATATTTGGGATTGAAACTTGTATAATTTATATAAATAACCCATATACATTTTTTTTTTAATTTTACCTAAAATGAAAACGTTTTCTGGCTTGTAAGCACTTCTGTTTCCTTTAGGAAAGGAAAATCTAGTTACGGTTGTCAGGACTCAAATTTTGGCGCGAGATCGGGGATATCGCACATAATTTTACTCATTCCCGCAGGTTTCACGCTTATAAATTCCCATAAATATTTATTAAAGTGGCTTGTTGGTTGAATGGGCAAATTAATCCACACAGATTATCAGATCAAATCAGTCATTTGAAAACTTTCTGTAAGTTAACATAATTTCACAAACAGCGAGAGTGATTCAGCGCTACCACGTCTTCTCTCTCTCTTTCAAAATGCGCACATGGCTTCACATCACCACATTGTCTGTACAAGCAAGCTAAACTCTGTGATTCAAGACTTTTGCTCACGTTTCGGGACAGTTGCATCATTACTAAAGTTTATCATATGCACATCTTGTCAATTTAATCATTAGAACGATTTTAAATCATTCATTAGTACTTGCGTGTTCTCCGAAAGACGGTTTTCTGTGCGCTCATACCCAGAGTGCACACATACACAAAGCCGCCTCTCAAACAGCTTGCGAGTACCAAACTAAGCTTTTTAAAATAAAATGCATGTATATCAGTTAGGGCTGCAATGACGTGTCGACGCCATCGATGACGTCGACTACGAAAATACGTCGACATGCGTGAAATGCGTCGACGTCACATTATTTACGTTCTAGAATAGAACAGATCTAGAATAATGGCGGCTTCTGCTCCCGGGCATAGTGAAAATCATTTATCATATAAAGCCAGACCACGACATTCAAAAGTGTGGGAGTACTTTAAACAGAAGCCGAATAAAATGTGCTTTGTTCGCTCTGTAACGCCTGCACGCGGTGGCAGAGCAGAAGCTGTATGCGTGGAGAGCGGGAGCCGCGCGCGCCCTTTGGGCTTTCACATTGCCAGTGTTCATCTCGCGCAGCTTAACCGTGGCGTGTGTATTGCAAATACAGACGAATATTGTCCATTCAGTCACATTTTCCGGTTTTCCGGTGTACGACATTTTCCGGTGTACGTCTCGTGCTTTTATTTATTATGGGCAGCATATATCTGCTTCAAATGCGACCGGGTTCCCCTCTGTCCCAAATACATCTGCATAATAACATGCTGTATTATAGGTAGTTTACATGATTAAAGTTAAGATATGCCTCTAGTTTTAATTATTTAAATGTGTCTCTGAAGTTTGGGCAAAAACTTCTGGCAGCTTTAGTCGTTGTTTACGCACATGTATATCTTCAAAATAGACGACTAGTTATACATTAAAACTATGCTGAAAGCTCCTTTATGTGAACCTTTTGCAGATAAATACAAGTGCATTTTCGTTTACTATTGACACAAATTAATAAGTAAATCATACTCAACTATTATAGTAAACAACTTTTCCTAATTAGGCCTACTCTGTATACATTTTATGATGAATATTATCATTAGTTATACATAATGTTTAAAATGCTTCTTGTGTTCATATATTTCATTATAAAATGGCTTAAGTACACTACCCTTCCTGAAATACAATTGATATTGTTATCATTCATTGATTTCATGTTAAAATAATATACAAATTCACTACCCTCTTTGAAATACAATAATCAGTAAAAAAGAATCATCAGATGAATCTGGAAAAATAATTGTTGGATTAGTCGACTAATCGGAAAAATAATCGCTAGATTAGTCGACAGAAAAAATTATCGTTAGTCGCAGCTCTAATATCAATATATTGGATCTGTGCATTAGCTCTTTAAGTGATAATTCATCTGTATTTAATTTATACAATGATCCATTCGAAATTTCTGTAGTACTCCTGTACCCCCTGTACCAATACTGTTAGACCTACCTGAAAACCTTAAAGCACTCTTTATTTCATTTGTACTTTTATTTTATTGTAAAATAAATTGATTCTGCTAGTAATTTGTTTATTTGTTCTTGTTTACGTGTCTTTATTGTAAATCCAACTGAAGGTTGAAATCACGCTTCCGCTTCCTCACGTGCTGTGTGTAAACTCATGTGCAACAAAATTACCCCATTGTAAAAACACAAATAGATAGAGTGAGCCAACATTTAGGTGAGATAAATGTAATTTTAAAAATATTTTTTAAATCTTTTATCCCCCCCGCCCCCCCATTTTTTTAAAATGAAATGCAGGCCCTGGTTGTTGTTTGATTACCTTAGTAAAACTTTGATTACTTTTAAAAATTAACAATCAATGTGTTTTTATATTGTTATAAGCCACTTCTATAGTTCTTGTCTGAATTTGTGTAGGTGTGTTTCTTATGTTGCAAATGTCAAGTATCATCTCTCTGAGTTTGTGACTGACAGTGAGCCCTCTGTGTGTCACTCTGTTGGTACAGCTGCATATTAAAATCAAATTAAGCAGCTGGCCTGAAGCATTTGAAAAGCAGGCCCAGTACAAGCTAATAATACACCACTGCCTCCTGAGTTATCACCTCACATACACACACACATCTCCCCAAGGACCAGCCTACTGCCATATCAGCAACACTGATAACTACAGAAAATGAATCAGTTACAGGGATTTTAAAAGTGTGTGCAGTAAAAGTAATGATATGCAATTTGTTCACACTTTACCTTTTAAGTGTAGCAATTTTTCCCCATCAGAAATATCAAGCAGGAGTCATTCCTTTTTGAAACATGTTCATGTTTTGATTATTTAGTATGTGGGTTGATTATGAAATTAGAGGGAACTCACAAGAATTACTACTGTCATCCTTGGTCCCATCAAGAGATCCATCTGGGTTCATCTGCAAGTAGTATCCCTGCCTGCAATATAACCTGGTCACTATACCCTTGAGCTGGGGATCTGTGGAGAAAGACAGAAAACAATAGTTCTTGAACTAAAGAGTCTACAGACTTGAATGTAAAAGTAAGTTAATGCAATCAACCAATACATAACAATGTAAATAAATAGACCACCCGAAAATGAAAATTGTGTCATCATCTACTCTCCCCGATTTAATGTCATTTCAACTCTGTATGCATTTTTTTTTTTTTTTTTTTTTTTTTTTTTACTGTGGAACACAAAATAAAGATTTTATGAAGAACACTGGGAGCCAAATAACACTAAAAACTGACATTTAAACTGACAAAAATATTTTTTGTTCCACAGAAGAAAGAAAGTGAAAGTTTTCGAACAACATGAGGGTGAGTAAATGATGGAGAAAAGAAATTGGGGGTGAGCTATCCCTTTAAGCATGTTATGCAGAAAGGGTAGCTAAATGTTTTTCAAGAAAATCTATCTTTGAAGAACTGAGGCATTTTGTGCTATGCAGCAACTTTAATATGAAGTAGACTCAGTAGCGCCCTCTTTAGCTGAACCTGATAAAAATGTATCTTAACCTCCTAGTACCATACAGCAAGGCCGTAACCATGTTTTGAACATGTATTAACCATGTATTGGTCTTTTTATTTAAAGGAATTAAATAATTACAGGATTAAAAGGAGTTTAAGGAAATAAAAAAACAAATTAGAACAGTAAAATAAGTTCTAGCTCTAATTATGAAGTAATCAATTTAAACTATTTGCAAATATTATTTTATTTTTAAATATGCACACATTCACGCTTATTCATGTCTAATAAGTCAAAAATGCGAAACATTTCTTGTCTCGTCACATTCATTTATGAATTACATGAATCACGTAAATTATAGTATATTTTCAATTTAAAATTGCAAAATTTCATAAAAAACAAGTTGAGTAGTTTGCATTACTAGATATTACTATCGGTTGTTGAACATATGTATCGTAAAACAGTTGTAACTAGCTAAACATTTAATTTTGGATAATCTTACCACACAATCTTTCACTGTTAAAACTAAAGTGTCACGTTGGAATTCACACTCATCTGGACTGCCTTCTTTGATTTGATTGGCCATCTCAGTCATTTTTTCATTGACGAGCGCTGTTAGACGGCTGAGGCAGAGCAGCCTAAAAATGTAACTTTTAATACTTTTTATCATCTTAACAACAAACAGAGCATAGCGTAATAGAGTCCAGCAGAGCAGCATTAAGAATATGGGGGGGGGGGGGGGGGCAATTTGGTAATTTCTTTTTATTGGGGGGACTTGTCCCCCGTCATTGTGTATGGTGGTTACGGCCCTGCAATACAAAAATACATTCTTTCTTAATAATAATAATAATAATAATAATAATAAAAGCATGTTGTTACATTATTGTGATGACATAACTGTAAAGCAGAACAGCAGAAGATACAAAGACAATAATAATTTGATATCAACAGTCAGCTTATCAGAAAAATCATTGAAGTAACCAGGCAAGTGAGCTCGCTTAGTCACTTTTCACATGAACAGTTTGAGTAGCACTGTAATCTGATTGCTAAACAGAAGGGAAAGGTTTCATGATTACAAATGCCCCTTATTTTGCATGCACAAATGGTCACAGGTCTGTTTTTTTGGAAAGAATTAAACTGGATTTTAGGATGTCATACTGTAGTAAAAATGAAGATAATGGAAAGTGTGTCCCCTCTAGGTCATTTTATGTCAATAACTGATTCTGTATGAATTCGCTCCTGTGTTCGTCATGACTTCCTGCTTAGAACAGTAAGAGGAACAGATTGTTTTGTCATACGAGAGTGGAGATCTAAAGGATCTAACAAACCAAAGAAGGTTCTATCAAAACACTGTCCTTAAAACACAGATTACAGCTACGCTGTTTTAAGACGCGTCTGCTCAGAAGTATCGCTAAGGGAATACCGGACGTGTGCATACTAGACAGTGCTAATTCACAAAGACACAGAACAGCAGTTTGCACCGTTGGAACTCATCTAAATACAGTAGAAGTTGTGACATGTGGTGGACGAGCGTTCAAAAGCAGCACCAAGCATTCAAACCAAATTATCTCGTTCCAGTTCTTCTGAAGCATTACATGGGGAGACGCGTTTCTCCAGGTTTGACATCAATAATTGTGTCTTCAAATCAATCATAATGTAGCAAGTTTTAATATGTGGACATCAGCTAAATTTTCAGTCATCTAGGTTTAGAATGACGTGAGGAAGAGTAAATGTTTTTTGGGGGAATTATCACATTAAAATTGCAAATGAGTATGTTGGGATTGTAAAATGATAGTGTGAAACAACAACTACAACAACAAAAACAGTACCTGGTTGTTTAACTCTGGGGAGGCTGTGTTGTGCTTTAGTAAACACTGCTCGGGGGTAATCACATAAATAGATGCGAGTGCCACCAATTTCAAGAGACAGGAAGGGAAAAGCGAAGGATTTTTCACAGCAGAAAGTGCTGTAGTCTCATTTGGTTATAAGGGTCTCCTGTGATACACTTAACCAGCCTTGTTGTGCTTAACTCCAGGCTGGTAAACAAATAACTACCTTGTCATATTGATGTATGCACAATGCTGCTGTTTACCGTTGACCTGCTGCCCTGGTTTTGCCTGTTACGCCAGGGCAGAGCTGAAAACACTGGCACGTCAAAGGTGCAGAGAGAAAAAGAAAGAGAGGGCGAGAGAAAAGAACAAAAGGTGGATGGAGAGGGCGAGTTTAAAGGGGAAAGAAAGGTACAAAGAATGCTAATCACAGTGGTGCTTTATGATATCTGCCTCCACCTACACAGCGATAGTGCTGAGACAGCATCCTGAGAGGCTTCAAGACAGCAAAGAGCTCCCCAGAATTTACTTAGACAGGCACTATGGGGGGGAAAAAACAAAAACAAAGAACAATCCAAGAGATGGGCAAGAGCTATGGTGCATCCTCAAACTTCTGAATGCAATATTGAGAGGATGTAAGGAAAATTACATTTGCAATGACAAAAATGACATTTGAGTGGTGCTTGCTCATGCAAAACTCGCCGGTGTGATGCAAGGATGTTACTACATGCGGTTGGTAAAGTGTTTTTATTGCTATTTGTTTTGTTTTTTCAGCATGCTGCTATGCAGTTGCTAAGGTGCTCCGAGTTGTTTTTTGCATGTTGCTATGTAGTAGATTGGGTGTTGCTAGGACGTGGCTAGGTAGTTTCTTACTGGCCCAATTCAAAAGAGCCCACCTCGAGTGTCTATATTCTGGTCTCTAGATATGACTCAGCTCCCTCCTTTATTGTAAGCCTATGGGATTTTTTTCAACTGATTTATCACCTATCAGGCAAAAACCATCGAAAAACTAATAACACAACTCTCTTCAACAAGCCATCCAATGTGAGGTATAATTCACGTCTGCAGCACAAATGGTGCAAAATGAGTTTTGAATCATTATCTCTACACATTGGGGAAAAATCATGATGAAGCTTACTTTAGCAAAATCAATGTAACAAATGGCATCCAGATAATCAACATACAGAACATGCATCTCTCACGCCTTTCCATAAAAAATAGCAATAAAACAATACGACATTCTGTCATCATTTACTCACCCTAATGTTGTTCCAAACTATGCAACTTTTTTTCTTCTGAGTTACATAAATTAAGATATTTTGAGTGTTTTTTCCCCCCGTATATTAATAGGAAGTCGTTGGGCTCCAATTTTGTTAAAAATATCTTCTTTTGTATTCCACAGAAGAAAGAAATTCATACCGACTTGGAATGACATGAAGGTTGACAGAATTTTCATTTTTGTGTGGATTATACCTTATAACCATATACCTCACATTATCTTTACGAACTGCTTTATTGTCACACTGAGAATAAAGAATCAAGCATTGTGACAAGTGAAAATTCTGGAAATACGTCTGTTTTTTAAAGATGACTGATGTTCACTTCGTAACGTTCATCTTTATAAAAGGTTAGCAGCAGGTGCATGGTTGTGTGTGTGTGTGTGGTGGATAGAGAGACACAAGGAGACAGACAGGTGGAGGCAGCTATCATCAGACAGAAGTGGATGGGGTGCATGTCTCACTGCACACAGCACCAGCTGCAGACTTAACCACATGTGATTGACCCACTATAGACTTTCAGGAACCGGAGAAGGGCTTTTCCAGCTTTCGTAAGCATACCCACACTATCCATTGTCACAGAAAGGACTGAGAAAGACCTGCCATTTCATTAAATCTCAGAACTACTAGTATTATGAGATTCATACTCTCTTCTCAAATAACTAATGTCCGATTTTATGATGCAAGAATCCAAAATTTGGTATTCCTTGTGCGTGTGTGTGTGTGTGTGTATATACAGCTCTGGAAAAAATTAAGAGACCACTTAACATTGATTTTACAATGTTAAGTGGTCTCTTAATTTTTTCCAGAGCTATATATATATATATATATATATATATATATATATAACTGACATATATACACACACACATCACCTCTATAAATAACAATGAATATCATCGTTATAACCATCTCATTGTGGAAAATGGCGGAAATGAAACACGTAAAACCAGAGAGTAATTTAGTCATTATAGGCGGACTGACATCAAGCTCAGTAATTTACACTGTGCAAGTACAAGCACCACCTTACACTCAAGACTAAAAGAGGAGCTGTGCACTTTCAGTCAGGACTAATTGAGTGTATGCAGGATTCATCAGACTTTTTTTATGAGACTTAGCATAGAGAGAGATTAAAAGCTAGTCTCCACTGGTGGTCTTCCATTTCATTGAGCATTCTAATTGGACGCAATACGTAGCGTCCAAACAGCGTGTTGAACCATGTCTTGCGGTGAAAAATCTCTGTCATATTTATCACTTATCTGGATAATAAGCATCAGCGCACTGAACATTCACAGTGGATAAATGCAGAAGCACAAAATGACAATAAATACCACAAAACTCATTTCTGGGCAGTTAATTGATAAAGATGTTTTCTGCACCCTTCCTGGTTTGCTACACGCTTTTAGCGAAACTTGAATGCAAGGTTAGAGTTATACATTTTGCTATAAAAGAACTTTCTCAACCTTCCTCCTACTAAATGTATAAATTGAATTTGGCACATGGCGTCTTAGTAAGCAATCACTTCACAACAATGTTTATTTTTTCATGGCCATGGGACATAAAATGTCCTGTGGAGTAAAAAGGGTAAAAATTGCTACATGGCAGCACTCCGAGATGCAATCAAACAGATAGCCAGCCTCTCTGTTTTGAACAAAGAGATTTTAAATAAATGAAAGATGTGCTTGTTTTTACCAGCTTGACGGAGACCTTTCATGTCTGGAGCCGTTTTTCAGAAGTCATAGACATTTACAAACAGCTCAACGACCTCGTTTTATTAGAATCGTGCCATTCATATATCAGACATGGATGGTTTGAAATGGCATAAAGGTGCAGCCTCCAAATAAACTGAAATAAATATACCAACAGTTGGTCAATTTCAATATCTGACCTATTGTGAGCCTTAATCATCCTTTATTCTAAGATATGCCAGCCTAATTTACAACTGTTGTTGTGAAATCCTGGGTAAAAGCGAACACATACAACTGTTAAGACTGTATAATGCATATATCTAAGACTTTGGTCACGGCTGACAGCATAGACTGGGCATTTGAAGTCAACAGTCTGTGACCGTTCTGACATCTTAAATTGAAACGGTACCTTACAAACCAAAGCAAGACCTTGTGCCAATGTTGGAAAAGCTAAAATACGGACATATTTAGGTTTTCTTCGATGCACCAAACTCCTGTTTTACTATTAATTCTTTATTCAATTGTGCCTTTTGAGCAAAGAAATATTTGATCCCAGAATTTAGTTTTAGATGACAATCATGGCAAAAATTGAGTGAGAACTCAAATTAAACGTTTCTTGAGCTTACACATTAAGCACTGAAATAACCAGCATGACAATGTTCTATGATAATGGATCAATGCAACATGACACATATCGCTGTAATAATATGGTCAAGCCAATGCCCTGTCAATAATAGCATTCAGCTTGAGAGTCTAGAAAGTCAAACAAGTCAATATTAAACCGTATTTATTGTTTTTGGATGCGGTGATGAACAAACCTTGAACCACAAGCTTGAGGTCCACACTAGCACTCCAAATGCAACATTTATTTGATTTTGCCATTATTATCAATGTTCATTCGCCAGACATTTGACAAACCTAAAAGGACACTGACCATTTGCCTGAGAATTTTTTTTTTAAACTACTGTCTTCTCTGATTTCTGTTACTACACTGCCACAAGGCAAAATGTCCAAGTTCATGCTCTGTACGTGCTTTTCCATACTCTGGGGGATTTTTCTTTTGTCTGCATGTCACGACCTAAAAGTCCGACTTAAAATGGAGACAAATGTAGCATCTCACTGCCTCGTATGATGGGAGGCTATGCTCAAAAGCTATGTTGAAAGTGTCCACTACTGAATTACCACCACTAAGCTAACCATTATTTCTCCTGAGCACACAGGCTACATGTGAAAGAGCCTAGGATGGTGGGCAGGCTAACGCTCAGCTTCATAGAGCCCCTGGTGAGCCCTCAAGAATGTGAAAATGCTCACTGAAGAATTTTGTAAATCTAGCTGCAATGGGAAATTAATGAGGTAAATCCCAGGGGGTGCTCCGTCAAGAGTAACTCAGGCAACAACGCAACAGGCAGAAGGACTCAAAAAAAAAGAGGCTGTCTGTGAGCACTGGTAGTCATCTTGAACAGCAAATGCTTAAAGACACCTTATTTGAATATTTTTGAATTGTCCATGTGCAATTGTACATAGTGACATCATGGGTAAGCTTGTCCTGAAAGCTTTGTAAGAAGCAGCTTTCCAAAAAAGTTAAACCTAGGAGTGTGAGGGGAGGCCATGAGCTGTTCGCCATCTGTAATAAGATGGCCGTCACAGGTGCACGTTAGCTGAGACGTTGCAGGGCTAATTCATCACTCTCAGTTTCTCCTGGCAACAGCTACATCTTTTACTCACTACTTATTTGTGCAAGATTCCCCTCTGGACATCTCTGACAGGTACCATGATATACAGTATGCCAATTCGCCACCTCTATTATAGTTTTATCAGACTGTAGCTGATCTATTGGAAAAGCTGCCTGCCTACAATTTTTTTTTTTTGCTTTAAGGGCCAAAAATGTCCACACAATACAAGCACAAATACTTTCTGGTTGTAAAAATGAGTATTTAACAGCCATGATTATAATTATACATTAAAAATTCTTTGATATGATTGTCTTGAGCTGACTGTCAATTTATACAATTAATTGTTTGTCTCCTGACAAATTGCTAATCAATTTCTGATTATATAAGTATATTTTCTATATAAATAAATGTGTATGGTTAAAATGCACTATTGTTGTTGTTATTATAAAAAATACTTTTAATACATTTCTAATAATAAATATTTAAGTCATATCATTTTTCATCTGAACGGGTCTCCATTACTGTGGGGGTGACAGGAAGCTTGCATTGTAATTTTAATCTTACCTAAACTGAATATTGTGTCACTGGCATTTCCATTAAGATAAGCTGTCACTGAATGTTGTTTACTGATGGTGTGATACAGTGATAGCATTTTTTTTTTGTTTTTTTTTGTTCCTGCAACACGTTGGGCACCTGCTGCTTCACTTGCATTCATGAAACGTGCCAATAATTCAACATCAACACCTCTCAAGGGTAAAGCAAAGACTGAGAGAGAGGCTGCCCAATCTCAGAATATTCCAAACAACCTAGCTCAGTATAAAAATCACATCTAGCTCTGATATATGTGGCCTTAAAAACGGAGAAAATACTGAGAATTATTTAGAAAGTATGACGTACATCGATTTGAGTTGAATGCGTGCCCTTAACCATTTTGATGGATTTGCAGACTGATGGAAATAAAACTGTCTGTCAAATAAATCTGTCAAGACGCAAGTCTACACAAACTCTATAAGCTATT
Source organism: Gobio gobio (assembly GCF_949357685.1). Taxonomy (NCBI): domain Eukaryota; kingdom Metazoa; phylum Chordata; class Actinopteri; order Cypriniformes; family Gobionidae; genus Gobio; species Gobio gobio. The sequence goes on from NC_137103.1 coordinate 38,424,332, forward strand.
CTCGTCGAGATAAACAGCAGCTCAAAGCCGCGAGTCCCAATTGTTGTCAAAGCTGAATGTGAAAATGAAATGTGGGCGTATTATCTCAAGACATTAGACATCGCATAGACTTCTTATGTGCACAATTATGGCTTGTGTACGGAACTTCCCACACCTTGTCGTCGTAGTCTGCGTTTCCTGAGGCCGAAGATTCGCACTTTGGAGAAGATGTCGACCAGGTTCCCATTGCAAAGCCCTTTATTCTTATTGGGGCTTTTTCTCCTTCTGTTGGTGGATGGTCGGTCTATGTGCTGCTCCCGTGCCTGTCTCTTCTGGCGGATCAAACCGCTGGCAATCGCCGCTGCCATGTCTCAAAAACAGGGCTGTTGAACTCCTTACACACAAAGCACAGACAACAACAAACCGCCCGATCTGTCTCAATTATTGTCCCATTTTTGCGACTGTTTGTGTGCTCTGCCCTCTGAAATGCACGGATGATGATCAAAGATATCCACACACCACGAATGGCGAAATAAGACACTGAATTAGCATAATGAATACAAAGGTGAAGTGTTACTCAACTGTCCGTAATTCACATGTTCTCCGATTTTCATTTCGAAGTCACGGTTAGCCTACTTTTCATTCCTGATTCCACAATGGTTTTCGGAATACGATTATGACACGAGTTGCCCGGCTCCTCCAAAATATAGAATATGAAAATATATTCACGTCACGCTTGAGAGTGTCTCCAATCCGCCACTTTCCTTCCTCTATTCTGGAGCCGGTCCTGATGAAATTCAGCACCCTGGGCAGCGACGTCCACTCCCGGAGTCTGAACAAACAAAGCGTTTTTCGTTCTGAGCTGTCAAGCGGAGAAACGCGACCACCTTCGTCTCCCAGGTGGAGCCCTGCGACTACACATATTCATGTCTCACATATTCACCAAGTTTAGCAGATATCCACGCCGGTTCGGTTCAAACATCCGCTCATCTTGAGAATAAACGACGGCGTGACGACGGTGACTCGAAGTTTGAACGGAGGTGTTTATTGTTGATCTCCTCAGACGATCACTCCCCATTCAGTCCCATGTTCTAGGTCGCGTGGTTATTCAATAACGACGTGCGTTTTTCCTTTTCTAAAGCAGCATTTCTTGTGAGGGGAAAAATGTAAGTAACACTGAGTGGCTCCGGTGAGAATGACGTCTACCCGGTGTGACAGGAACGAACAAATAAATAAACTCAAATAAAAAAGCGGGAGTACACAAATGTGCAGCATAAGTGAGCCAGGAAAGAAAACGTATTCAAGAAATGCTCCTCTTCATTCTCCAACTCGAGCTCATTTAGCGTCTCCAACCGTTTGGAGAGACTGAGGCGCACGCGCTTCCCGCCTCAGCCTCATAGATCAACGGCATCAACAAGTCTTAACGACCACGCGCTTCCCGCCTCAGCCTCACATATCATCAACAAGTCTTAACGACAAACTCCTCCTTTTTGCCATTTCAAAGACGAGAAAAACCCACTCTTCACTTAATGTCCGTATGTCCACGGAAGGCTTGTTCTCTGAGTGCACGAGCTGGTAATAAGATTCAAACCCGTCGATGGCATTTAAATTAAATAGAATAGAATTAATCTGATATAATCCAGCGTTTATAAAAGCTATAAGCAGTTGACAGGTGCCAATTAAAAAAAAAAATTATAAATATATTCACACGCCAGAATACATCATTATTCTAATTCTGAATAACAGATTCGAAACATGTATTTTTCACTGGATTGTGCGTATTATGTTTGTGAGGCAGAAAACCTGCGAAATTGAATGCCTGAGAAATTAATTTCACACAACATCCACCGACACGCAAAAAGAACCAGGACTACAACACACCTCTGAGGTGCTATTGAGAGCCCCAGTGCTTTAGGCAAACACACCTATGTAACGCATTGTACGGATGAGAGCCTGTGTCTTTGCTATAGGCCTGCATATATATGTCGTCTGTTTCTTTAATCATATGGTAATGAGTGTTGCGATAAGGGCTGTGGTGCCAATTTAATATCATGCCCCAATAACACACAGTATTTTCTCATTTAGATTAATATCACCAGCGAAACACAATCACAGAGGAGGAATTAAAAAAAAAAGAAGGAAAAAAAAGAAAAGAAAAACTCAAGAGGGCCATCTGCTGTTTGTCGCTGTAATGAAATATTCAGGCTTTCATCCCCTTGTTGTTTTTCAACCCCTTCCACCTAAATAGACTGACAATGTAACTCTGGAATGGTATTTCCACACTCGTCACTGCTTGAGCAGATTACCAAGAAAATATACAAATATATGGAACATGCATTTAAATCTGATAATATACACATTCATGGGCATTCACAAGAGTCTTATTGTATTAAAATGGGGGGAAAAACTGACCCTATAATACCTGAACAAATCATATGAGCAGAGAAATACCAGATTGCTAAAATAATGAGAGCTTAAACTGACTGCATCATTGCCGATGAAGCAGCCACTGCAGTTTGTGCAGCCGCCAGCAGCGGACACTGTCAGCTTAACTATGACTCCATTTATTTACAATAGCAAAGACGGATCACTAGGTTTCATGAATAAGCCATTAACATTAACACATCTGTACATCGTGGACATTCAAATGTAAATATTTGAATAAAAATGCCTTATCTGATATACATTAACATGATATAAAGCTATATAATGCAATGATTTTTGGTTAATAGCTTATTATTTCAAGTTATGCTCAACATTTATATAGTAAATGCAAAAAAAAAAAATGCTTGCAACATGACACAAAATAGAGGTCTGACAACATGACTTTGTGCACAGAAAAAGAACAAAAGAATGCAAAAAAAAAAGTCAGTAATCAACAAGACTGCGGTGCAAACTACACACAAAAAAAAGTAATGAAAGAACATGCCTGTGGCATTTTTTTAGTTCTCATGAATACAGAATTGGATCTTTTGCCTTTTCCTCTCCCATTTCATCTTTAGTGTATGGCAGGAAACTTTACGCCTCAGAAGCGTTTACTCAAAATAAAAGGAAGCAATCAAATGGCAAATGGATTACACAGCAAACCCCAAAGACAAAAAGAGACCAAATAGGGAACAAACATTTAAATTCTAAATCAACTTGCACACACAAGAGATTACTATATTTCTTTAAAAAAAAAGAAAAAAGAAAGACAACTGGCGTTGTCATGAATATGAGATTGTGCACATACCTACATGCTTTCTCCTTCTGAACGTATGAGACTCCATAGTGATCCCATTGCACATTCAACTGCGGTAACAGCACATTTCCCTGCCTGGCTGTCAATGCCATGGCCCCATTTATAGGGTCTATATACTCACAGATAACATTATTAGTAAGATCTGCCCCAAACAATTGCCGTTCAGCCAGCTGAGACATCTCCGAGGCTATAGAGGCAAATTCTTAAATAACAATGTTCCACTTTGAACTTTTAATTATGATGAGCGGAAGTGTTCTGTATTTGACTTAATTTCACCTAGAGTTTAATGTAGAGGCGCCCATGCGAACAGCACAGCTCGAAGATCATAAGAGAACAGATGTGTAATTCAAGAGAAGCACTTTTGATGTAGAACTAATTAACTTCTATATAAACGTGAGCCGACTCCAGCCTCCCACGCTATCCTCCACCTGGTCTTTTATGAACATTAGCTGACAAGATGAATGAAACATGGTCATTCTAGTAAATGCCATACGATACAATACCACACGGAATCAAAGAGAATGGACAGCTAGTCTTTTGAAAAAAACATGAGATGACTGCAACTTCTGTTCTATACAAATGAGCAGTGCTCTGAAGCTGTCCAAATAATAAAAGGGAAAGAGAGATGGATGAGATTGAGGCGAAAGGGAATACAAACTACAATTTCACCAAAGCCCAGTGGAGCAATGAGAACAGGAGAACTATATCTTACTTCAAGAAATGTCAGAGCAGACAGAGACAACAAATAAACAAGTCGATACTTTGTATCACTATGGAAGCCTTTAGGGTCGCCTGGCTTTTATTAGCTGTCGTGATGACAGCAGTTGTAAATTGGACTTAACGTCATACGCGCTGAGACAAGAGGAAAACAGGAGATTTAGCGCTTTGTTTAAATCAAATTGTTTCACACTGTTGGGGTGGGAGAGGGAGTTTAATTTAATTGAGGAGAAAGTAATGGTTTTTGGTTAGTGTTGTTGACACCAGGGTTTAATCGGCTTGGTGAAATGTCACCGTTCTGAGAAGCTGAAGACACTGAGGTTCTTGAATGTGGCGGCGAATGTAGTGTTCCGCATAGAAATCTCACCATCATCTACTTTAATGGCTTAAGCTAATAAAGCAGACTTGATTTGGGAGTAACAAATCACAGGATTAAAAGGAAAATGAGAAATTAGTTTTCTGTTTAAGTGGCAGAGACTCTCTCTCACATTAAGGGAATTGTTGAAAAGTGAGAGGAAAAGTAAGAGAAAGAAATAAAAGAAAGAAAAAAATGTTTCTAGAAATATCTAGACAAATTCTGAGTCTTATAAACAACATTGAAGCAATGCTGGTGATATTGATAGGCTATTCCAGCATTAAATATATATAGTATTAAACTAAATGGCGATCATATTTCAAAAAGTTCTCAATCTACAATAGCAGCAAAGTGTCATTTTGTTATAGAACCAGATTACTTCAAAATAAGCACTAATAATTCACAATATTACTTAAAACTATAACGTCTAAAAGCCATGTGTGTATTCTGAATAACATATTAGCATTTTTTGTGTTTGCAAATGTTCTGTTTGCATGGAATGACCTACAACATTTGGCAAAATATGAAATACACAAGCAGAGGACATTGCGTGGGATTCTGTGTATCCCATAATGCAATGCACTCAATTTCACCTTCCACTTCACCTTCCACTTCCAATGTAATCAACAATCCAGATGTAATATCATGATTTTAATAACTTTTTATTGAGTTATTATTTAATCAGACTGCCAAAAGTGAAGTTATGTTTAAACAAAATTGCATTAAAATGCAGAATAACCATATTTTCTTTCCCAGATGTTAACTGGACATGACTGCTAATTTAGATATGTAGGAAGAGGTAGGATCTTGTGTCAAAGTTGTTCAAATTTGTTCATGTATTGGTGCATATTGTTTCTATATTTTTTATCTGTGCATATTCTTCTATAAAAAATTGTATGCAGTACACTGTAATTTACAAAATATGCAGTAAGCTCTATCTTATCTGACTACACTACAAAAAAATCATGCCTGATTTTCTCACTTTAAGAAAAAAGAAAAAAAAATTGTGTGCAAGCCAGTGGTATTCTGCGTTATGAAATAATAAATGTGACGAGTCTCTAAATCAAGCTAAAAGCCAATGTAAGACGAGCACCTGTGTTAAATCAAATTGGAGATTAATGAGACAAGAACAAAGAGGATCCAGCAAATCAATACAAGTCGGTTTGAGCTTGAGGGTTTTGCCATTAAGCTTGACATTTAAATATCAACAACAGATCTGATTACAGAGGTGAGAATGTCAAATTTATCCTAATGTAGTAAAATGAGCAAGGACACTTCCCTGTAAACAACCATACATATTCTTACATACAGACAGACATTTTATCAGGGGCTGACTTCGCCTACTGACTTAGCATAACGATAAGCAATCAAAATAAATGATTGTATATTAATTATATTATATGAGATTAACTGGTTCTGGCACTGTTGATATCAAAATGTAAGGATTGCATTATTTATTGTTACAGTATGTGTCATTTTATTGTTGTGCACTTGTTTTTGTGTTATACCTGTTTTTTTATTGCTATTCATTTAATGGAATTGGCTGTACAGCACTTTTGTCACCTTTTCCCTTTATTAAATGTGCTACATAAATAAAATAAAATGAACTATATTAACAAAATACATTATTTTGTATTAACAGTTCGGTGCTTCATAATTGCTCATACTTCAGAAGTATGCTGGTTTAACATGATATAACTTCAGAGGCATGCTGTTACTTTTCTTCGTAATTGGACATACAATCTACATAATAAACACTCTATACTGAACATCTAAAACACCTTACGGAAAAAACGAAACTGACTCGATAATGTCGTTGGATTTAGCGTAAGTGTTTTCAACTGCGAGAGGCATTACACTTTCTTCATAAGTTGAATAGCGAAGGTGGTCCGCCGCAAGCAAGATATTTGACTTTATAAAGTTTTAAATATGGATATTTTTCTGACAAAAACCCCATCGATTTGCTTCAGAAGGCCTTTATTAACCCCCCGGAGCTGTGTGGATTACTTTTATAATGGATGGATGCACTTTTTTGGGCTTCAAATTTTGGGCTGCCATTCACTGCCATTATAATGCTTGGAAGAGCCAGGACATTTTTTATATAACTCCGATTGTATTGAAAGAAGAATGTTATATACACCTATGGCTTGAGGTAATTTTCATTTTTGGGTGAACTATCCCTTTAACAACTGCACAGCAATTGCCACAACCCTGGAAATGACCTAGAAGACCCAAAGAGTTTTGCATGACAAAGCACCATACACATTTTACTCAGAAAATGTACAAATTTTACTTTCTTCTATTATTGGCAAATGCCTCCAATCTAAAATGTTCAGTATGTGTGAACTCTGGGAATTCTGTCTTACGTGTAATACTCGACACCTTTGGTTGTGTAAAGAGGTATTGTCATTTCTTTATGTCATATTTAGTTGTGGTTTCTCACTGACCAGAAAGAAAATGAGAAAATCTGAGAGTGGTAAAAGGTTTCATGACATACTTAAATTGTGTGGTGGTGGTATGTGTGTTTAAGGGGGGAGGGGGGGGGTGGATGTCACTGTTGACATGTTTTCCATATTGCATTGAGAATAGAGGTGCTCAGTGATGTATACAGCTTCAGTTTTGGCTCATCACTGACCCCTGGATAGTGAGAGCAGAGTGAATTTCTCAGAGCACTGTGAGAGAGTGTAGTCTAAATAACAGAGAACAACACAATGCATCACACGCCATTACTCCCACCAGGGGGGTGGGAAATGCCGGGATGAGCTCCAAAGAGATGGATATAGACAGAGCTGCTCCATGAACAAGAGTTAAAAATTCTGCTCACATCTCTGCGTGTCCTTTGATCCGGTTTTAAGTATGCAACATTCAAAAGTGTCTTGTCAGCATTGGAGCAAAAAAAAGCTCATCCGAGAAAGCCTGGGCAGAGACAGTGAATATAAATGAGTTGATTCTCTGCCTGGAAAGCCCTCTTTTTTCTGCTCTGTGAGAGAGAAGAGGGAAGGACTCTGCAAAGTAATCTCCCCGTGGAAACCCAAGGGGCCTCCGAGCACACAAAATGGGCCAAAAGCGTTGAGAAACCCCTGGAATTATAATTATGTTCAGTTCAATTGAATTTAAAGCACTGTAATAAAGATCCATGCTATCTAAAATGCTCTCATTTCAGGTTTAGGGAACATCGGGGTCCAGTGCACAGTCACCGTTGGCTGATATCAGTGTTTCCTACATATATTTTTGCAGCAGGGAGCTGCTCATTGATTGCCTTTTTTTCGTATCCTATATTTTAGTAATCATCATAAATTTTCATTCGAAAGCTTACCAACTCAAAATTCATCCTGTGAAAACCGTTTTGAAATCGGATGTTGCGTTACCATGGAAACGGTACTCTAAATTCTTCTGGCGGGCTCCTCCCCTATCAGGCGGTGTCAGGTTTCATATTACAAAATTTATTTGAACTACTTTATAATCAAAACACATATCGTCGGAGAGGTCTGAGTCTCAAGGTTCCATATTTGGTGACTGTTTTTTTGACAGTTATTTGGACAGAAATTGAGTAATTTGTTACAGGAGAATGCATTAAAAAAAATCAATGGAATGTGGATGACATCCGGTGGCTTTTTTTAGTATAGCGCCTCAACAAAATCTCATGGGAATTTACATTTTTGCGATATCAACTTCAAATTTGAAACACAACTTGGTTAGACATTTTTGATTTTATGGTAATTTTACTTTTTGTAAAATATGCATTTTATATAAAATATTTTTTTTAGGACAGTACGTTTAATTTACAGTAAATTTAAACTTCCATAACTTTTTCATACTTTCATTTTTTATCTGCAGAGTGTCGTCTTTAAAACGAGACCAACCTCAGGTCTATATTCCAAAGCATTCTTGAATTACAGCCATTTAAGTTTGGATAGTGCATTTTTGTGTCTATTCTCAAAAAAGGAGGGGTGACAGGAAAGGGGTTAAAAGACCCAGCTCATAAGAAACATTCGTTCATGAATAAGACTAATAATAATAATAATTTTTTACATTTATATAGTGCTTTTCTAGGCACTCAAAACGCTTTACATGGAAGGGGGGAATCTCCTCAACCACCACCAGTGTGCAGCATTCGCCTGGATTATAGGACGGCAGCCATATTGCGCCATATTGGACAGGGGCCAATGGGCAAATTTGGCCAGGATGCTTGGGTTACACCCCTACTCTTTATCGAAGGACATCCTGGGATTTTTAATGACCACAGAGAGTCAGGACCTCGGTTTAACGTCTCATCCGAAGGAAGGTGCTTGTTACAGTATAGTGTCCCCATCACTATACTGGGGTGTTAGGACCCACACAGACCACAGGGTGAGCACCCCCTGCTGGCCTCACTAACACCTCTTCCAGCAGCTACCTAGTTTTCCCAGGAGGTCTCCCTTCCAGGTAATTACCAGGTTCAGCCCTGCTTAGCTTCAGTTGGAAAACAGTCTTGGGCTACAGGGTGATATGGCTGCTGGTCTACACTGATCACACTGTATTTTTTGATTCACAAAAAGAACTGGATCATAAGTAATTTGTTCATGAATCGGTTTACACTACTCACAATGTATGTTTTTCATTTTAAAAAAAAACAGATCATAAGTAATTGGTTCATGAATCAGACTAACGGCTTGCATTGTAAATGTTTTTCATTAAAAACATCATTTGTTTGTGAACCGAACAACACTGCTGGCACTGTATGTTTTTGATTCACAAAAGAACCAGATTATTTGAGTCATTTGTTGGTGAATCGGACTACTTGTGCTATGTCTTTTTTGATTCACAAAAAGAACCAGATCATAAGAGTCATTTGTTGTTGAATCGCACTACACTACTTGTGCCGTGTTTTTGATTCACAAATAGAACCAGATTATTTGAGTCATTTGTTGGTGAATCGGACTACTTGTGCTATTTCTTTTTTGATTCACAAAAAGAACCAGATCATAAGAGTCTTTTGTTGGTGAATCGGACTAAACTACTTGTGCTGTGTTTTTTGATTCACAAAAAGAACCAGATCATAAGAGTCATTTGTTGGTGAATCAGACTACACTACTTGTGCTGTGTTTTTTTGATTCACAAAAAGAACCAGATAATAAGAATCATTTTATTGTGAATTGGACTACACACCAAATGTATTCATCTAAAAAAAAAAAAAAGGAGCCCAAGGGAAAAATGTAGCCTACCTACAGTCTGCAGTGACATGTGCGCTGTTCAGACATGATGTGACTTTCAGTAAGAGTGTGAGAAAGTGAGAAAGCCCTAAAGGAGAAGTTGGCACACAGGGAACGTCCCTTCAATATAACGTCCGCAGTGTTTTTGCTCCCACACACCACATGCTGTGGCCCGTTTCTTGCACTGGCCTGAACCAAATGACATCAAGTAAGAGCACACCCACCTAAATCCTAACAAAGGCTTGCGGGACACCCACACAAAACCCCTACATACAAAACACATACATCATTTAAAATGGCAAATCTGGTAAACGTGGGAAAGAGAGACTGTGACAGAATAAGCATGAAAGCTGGAGGGAGAGAGACACACCACTGCCCCCTACAATTCACAAGATAAATGGGATTTTTATTAGGTACATCCATTGAATGCTAATACCAAGCAAGCTGCTTAGTCTAATGCCCATCCCTAATCTGAACCTTTTTCTCTGGACTGCCTGTTTCAGCAGTTACATGGAAAATCCCTGTTGGTCAACCTACTATAGCTCAGTGGATTTTTTCCCCCACTTGTGTTCACTTCATGACGGATGATTTTTTATCGTAGCTTGCTCCCTAGGATTTGTTTTCTTGGCTGGAATGGAATGCATAATGAATTTGCACGCTGACAACATAGTAATATGTCTATGTCAGCTATTTTGAATGACAGGGCAGATTATAATGTGCTAGAAACACATGGCAGTTGAGTCAATATTTCTCTGAGGAAGGTTTATGAATGTCTCATGAACAGCCTTTAACAGGCCTTGATCCATTTGTCAATATGTCCCCATGCAGGGCAGCACAGAAGTAACTCCAAAAGCACATGCACACAGGCTTTATCAGTGCTGAAATCCTTTCAACTGACCTGGAACCTGCTTGAAATATTGATACCGCCTTAATTAAATCACTTTGTTGTAATTTTATCCCTAAGTGAAACTCATTTAAAATGAGCAAAACCACAGATCAATAGGAACTGTACCTTTTGTTGCAGACTTAAATATCGCTTCCCTTGAAAACTGATCTGGAATGCCAAACAATGAGAAAGCTGAAGCTACGTCAACAAAAACCTAGTGCAGGCTGTGAGTGTCAACATGTACCATTGGAGTCAGGTTAGTGTTAAAGCAATAGTTTTTGTGTCAGAAAGAGAATAGTGAACATTCTTCAAAATGTCTCCTTTTGTGTTCTAAAGAAGAAAGTCATATGGGCTTGGAACAACATGAGGGTAAGAAAATTATTACAGAATTTATGGTTTTAGGTTAACTATTTCTTTAATACAGCAGTAATCAACATTTATAATTTCACTTTATAACACTTTATAGTAACTCTTTAGTCTTTAGGTTGCACATTTAATTCAATAGTCCACTTTAGAACTAACTTTACGTAACTTTGCAACTACATGTCAACTAACTTTCATGTATGAAGTAGTATGAATATGTGAGAAAGTGTTACCACACTTTAAAATAAATTTCATTAGGAATATTAACAAACATTACTATGCTATCTAATACCTAATGGATCATCAGTTAAAAAGTTAAGAAATTAGTTAATTGTTAGAAATGGCATTAAAAACATTTTAACACTTTATAAGGTTTAATTTGATAATTTAACTTAACATGAACTAACAATTATTAACAATTATTATTTTGGTTCATTTCAAAATCAAAATATTAGTTTACATTAGTTAATGCACTCTGAATGAGCAGGAACGAACAAAGAACTATTATACTTTTTATTAACTAACATTAACAAATATTAATAAATGCTATTAAAATACACACACATATATATATATATATTGCACATTGTTAGTTGCGTTAGCTGAAGTTAACAAATACCTTATTGTAAAGTTTTCCTGAAAATACTACAGGGACCCCTGGTTCAAAGGCCTCACTTTAAAGGTGCACTATGTAACTTTTCCGTCCACTAGAGGTCGCCTGTTCAAAACAAAGGCCTAGTTTGATGACGCCACGTTTGAGCACAGAATCTTGGGACGTGGTCTTCACCTCACAGCCGGTGGAAAAGATTCGGGATAGGACTCATGTTCATGGATGTGATTATTAACGTTACTGTAGTATGAAGCAGAGCAGGACCGAGTGTTGTGGAGCTGAGCAAGGTCGCTGGAGCGATTGTTAATGAGAAGTGCGGTGGGACATTTATTATGACACAGTCGCCACCGCCACTTCCGGTTTTCCGGTCATGGGTATGAGGTAACGCAGCTCTGTTGATCATATTAGACACATCTGAGTGTGTTGAAAATGATGTTATGAGGTTACTCTGTGCGTTCGCTCGGCAGCTGCTATGACACTTGTTCTCACTGCAGTGAGAATAAAGCGTTTCTGCAAAATAAAACCGGAAACCGAGGGTAACGCAGATATGACGCAATCGACAGGCAACTCCCTCACACGTCCCGGTTCCTTGGTTAAAATAGCAATTTCTCACGATTTACAAATAGTTGGAAACATTTGGGATATTGTAAGTACTCAACTCAACTCAACCTAGTGGTTTTTGGATATTTTACTAAAAAAAAAAATTCCTTTAATACAGCTGTTTTTTAACCGGGGGAAAAAAAATGGATTCTACTTCAGGAAGTCAGTGACATGTCACTTACATCTTAAGAGTCACAAGGTGATCACAAACATTTCCTCAATCTTGCTTCACAGTACCTGTGCTAATGTTGCATAATCCTATAGTATTTGTGTTACACCATTTATACAATAAATTACAATCTTATCCAAGACTCCGTTTATCTTGGCCTCAATAGTAAGAAGGTTTAATGCTTTTGCGTCCCTGCAGAGGAACCTTAAGCCCCGCAGAGCCTTGAAAAACTGCTGAGCAGGTGCTAAAAGCCAAGGGAAGGTCAGCTGCAGAGAACAGAGAGACAAAGACCATCCCTGGACCCTTCTCATCAGCCAGGAAAAGAGATTAGCTGTCTAGCGTCTGGCCTACAGCAGGCAGAAGTGCACTTAATACTGTTAGTGATCGTAGCACAGGTGTGAACTAAGATACGTACACAGTCAACACTGTTAGTATCTCCAGAAAGTGTGCGATAACCTCGCCACACACTGCTCAACACACTGCTTGTTTACTTGTTGTACAACCACAGCAAACACAAACCAGCCATTATGCACCCGTGATAAACTCTCTTTGACATATTTACAGCAAACAGATTCTCCCTTGAAGGAAAACACACATTTAAATGTCATTCCCACAACAGACACAGTGCAACACAAGATATCTGAAGCAGCTCTGAGATCCATATCCCACAATCCCCACTTCCCCTGAGAGAAAAGAGAGAATATCTAGACAGAGGTACTGAGGTAGTTTATTTGCTACCATAGTGAAAAATAAATACACTAAAATGTATTTGAAATACATTTATTTTATACTAAGTATACTATGAATACATTTACATATATGTACTTAATATAAATACCCTACAATTGTGCTTTTGGTATACTAAATTGGAACAACTAATTTTGTATTTAATACACTTTAGTTATCCAGAAATAGCGCTGAGGTCCAGATTTACTTAAGTATATTTGATTGTGCTAAAGTAGAACTATTGCAAGTATACTTTAGGTAAACTTTAAATATCTTGCATTTAAAGACAGATATTATACAGTGATCATGCTATCCTTAGTGATATTAAAACACATTTTAGGCTTATATTAAGAAATGTCAATTGTGTAATAAAGAAGCAGGTTACACCAAATAAAGTTTAATCATAATATTTATATCAGTAAGTCTCAAGTGATATGTCAGTAAATATGTTAATGAATTTAGTTTTTATGAAATAAATGTATTTTAAATACATTTTGGTATATATTTTTTTCCTCTTGCATTAAAGGGATAGTTCAGCCAAAAATGAAAATGTTCATTAAAATTTTCAACTTTTCTTCCAAAAAATACAAAAGGAGAAATTCTATGAAATGTGCTGATGCTCTGTTCTTTTGCACACAATGAATAGGACTGACCATTCCAGCTTTAAAAAAGTACACAAAAGCACCATAAAAGTGATCCATATGATGTGCACTGTATATTCCAAGTCTTCTGAAATCCTACAAAAGTGAGTCAGTGAGTTGAACCACATCTGATTTGTAAGTATATCATTCTGATTTGTGAAAGAACAAACTGTTTCATTCATAAAACAGACATTGCTATTTCATCACGAGTTCTCATAAACATACCAAGAAGTGGGCACTTGCCAAGATTGTCAGTGAATAACAATTATATTTCAGTTTATTCCTGCATACAAAGTTATCAAAAAGCTTCAGGATAACCTTCAAAAAGTCTCCTTTTATGTTCTATAGATGAAGTGAAGTCATACAGGTTTGGATACAATTTGATAATAAGTAAATCATTCATTTTTGGATGAACTATCTGATGAATGGATGAAGTTTGGTGGAGGTCTTTATCTTTATATACCATATACTAAAATACAGGCACACATAGTGTAAATAGTGTAAATAAATGTGTAAGTAATCAAAGGGACCTGTGATAGCAGAGACAAAACCAATGCATGAGCACTGACACAAATTATATAAAGGGTTTATGTGATTAGGGGCTTAATCACCTGCAAATAATGATTTATAGTTCTTACAGTCAGATAAGCTAAATTGCAAATTGCTGAAATCCAAAGAAGCTCCATAAGCTCCATATAAAAAAAATGGTAGTTACTAAAATTTGTAAAGCAATACTGAAGAGGTAGGATATTAGAAGACACATTCACTTGAAAAGTCCTTGTAGGGAAATGGGAGCGCCCACCCCCACAAAAAAGATCAATTTAAATAGCAAGAAAAATAACAGCACTCAGATGTGAACAGTAAGTGCTCAGAAATGTTTGTTTTCAGTGGTGATGAATTTTTGCTTTATGCTATGCTGTTATAAAACCACAAGATGGAGGTCAAGAGCCCAGCAGAAACCAGCTCAGTGATATCAGTGAGAAATCAGACACAAACTGCAAAATGTGGCTAAACAATCCCTCGTGACAGCCATTATCCGTTATGGCATCCTGTAATGACTCTTTCAGCTGAATCGTGAATATATTACAAATGACAACACCCCCCATAACATCCTGAACACAGTCTTTAGCCACTTGACGTTGGCCCCATGATGAGGTCCTCCTAGTTAAAGCAATAAGGCAACTTGTCTAGAAATGCTATTTCTGCAGTTTCTGTCTTGTTTACAGTTCTAATGTGCTGCAAATACATTATTTGCCTGAAAATGGAACTATTGAATAAAGGCAGGATAAGAAGGCAGATAGTAAAAAGTGCCTTTATGTACATGTTTAAGACAGCAAAGATGCCCTCAAGTGGTCAGATCGGGCTACTTCAAGATTCAGGTCGGAGGTGGGTGGGTGGTGGGGGGGTCACTGCAGAGACTGCAAACAGTTCCTCACTGATTTTATCATAGTAGGCTACACAAAACACAGCACTGACCATTTAAATACACACGCTCTTTGCAAATAAACAAAAGAGAAGTCATGTGTTCGTGCATAACAAATGTCATCAAATGCAACACACACTGGCACTTTCAAGAACAGGAAACATCTGGTGCAGAACTGGATGACATGCTTCCTGTGAACTGCTGCAGGCGCCATTTCTCACATTCGGAATCATTAGGTAATGGCACTGTGTCCTGGCCGACAGAGCTGTGTGCAATGAAATGCAGATTGATCTATTGTCCTGTCCTCACCCTATGACATCATCAGCAAGAAGATTTTTTGGTGCATGTCATTAGGGAGTGTATTATTTCACGTCCCAAAAGTTACGTAACACAGACGGCTCTCTGTAGGTGCTCACTGCTCTGAACCCCACAGCATGGATTACAGCCCGAAGCCAAACGCGATCCGATAGGAGTGCAAGTGTGTGTGTGTGTGTGCGTGTGTGTGTTGGCCCAAATTACTACATACATACTGTTCAACACTCTCACACAGACAGTGAGAGAATGAATTGCTTTATTTGATATGAAGGTGAGAAGGACATCTTGCGCCCACTGCAAGTTGGGACTATCTGTTAACCGTGTCATTCATTAAACACATCAACATTTTTAATTGATGCAACTGTAGCCACTGCATGTTTAATCCGCCTTTTAATCATGTAGTTAATGGGTTTATGAATTTATCTTCCTCTCACGCATACGTCCCCTGATTATCACAATATTGACAAGGTCACCTAGGCATACAAAGCAATTTTGACTGCTTTTGATGATTAAAGATTCTTTTGGAGTTTAAAGTTAAAGTTTGTCCAAAAAGTTTTAAAAAATCACACCGGTTTTATGTGAGGAACAGGATAAAATGTACCTTCCTCTCTGCTTTAACTCTCAAATCCTATTCATTTTTACACACACTCAAACTATTATTATATATATTTTTTTTTATTTTTTTTGGTCTGTTCCTCACGTAAAGCAGTTATGTTTTCAGAAGTCTTGGGTACTGCAGCCTAGCTTGGCTCCGCCCTCCTACGTACTTCCACTCAATTTTCATTTTCCTTCAGTACTCCGTATGGGACTGCGGTATAGTCTTAGGTTTTCTCCAAACAAATTTTTACCGGTCCAATCAGCGAACAGATGGAGTGACTGAGAACGATGACATTGATGTCGTGCGCTAGTTTGAGTTGTAGTTCAGTAATGGTGGCGGAGAAAAGATGTGAGCGAAGCCATTCATTCCGTTGTGGCACCGCCGCCGAATATTCAGAAGTTAAAGCCGGAGCAAGAACAATCTTTGCTAAGTTTTGTTAGTGTCCATGATGTTGTGTCCCGGGAAAAGTCCAGCTCGCTCCGTTAGTGGTGAAGGAGTTGGCTGAAGCCCCGGTAATTGTTTCTCGTGTGGTCGGAAGGTATTGTCATCCAGGGGCTAGTCAGTGATTTTATTGCCGTCTGTCTCCCACCACCCGCGTAAAAATCCCCGGCCGTTACTGCTTTTGACAAACAGTATAATTTAACAGTATAATTTAATTTAATTTTTGTTTTCAAGAATATACCACTTCAAAATCCACTGTTTATATCCTTTTGGCCACTGCAGTGCACCGTCTAGACTTATATTTCTTTAAATGCTGGCAAGTATTTTCAAGAGCAATATATTTCATCACACTCAAAAATTAAAAGGAAGAAAAGCACGTAAACATTTGAATTGGGACGTTATTTACGGCAGCATTTATTCTTATCATACCAAGCATATGATATTTTATTTACAGCATACAATCATGTTACGGAGCACGTGAGCAGCGCGTTCCCGATCACAAAACTCTCCCCTCCAACGTGAATAAATCACAATCCGAATGCACAAGGTTTTATCACTGAGATGGCTGCACATTTATTTTTACGGACTTCCATCTGAGAAATAAAGGGGCGCACGACATACGTCACGACCAAACGTTAGCGATTGGTTATGGCAGATCCAGAGTGGCTCTTGGCAGATCCAATAGTTTTAAACTTCAACAGAGTACCCGCCTTCAAGGAAGTAAACGCTTGTCAATGGAGAGTGGCCAGACTCAACTGCAGCCCACTTCTCTGTAAAAAGGAACATATTTCACATTCTGCAAAATATCAATATTTAAATAACATGAGGGTGAATTAATGATAACAGTTTCAACTATGGGAACATATACAGGTGCTGGTCATATAATTAGAATATCATCAAAAAGTTGATTTATTTCACTAATTCCATTCAAAAAGTGAAAATTGTATATTATATTCATTCATAACACACAGACTGATATATTTCCAAAGTTTATTTCTTTTAATTTTGATGATTATAACAGACAACTAAGGAAAATCCCAAATTCAGTATCTCAGAAAATTAGAATATTGTGAAAAGATTCAATATTGAAGACACCTGGTGCCACACTCTAATCAGCTAGTTAACTCAAAACACCTGCAAAGGCCTTTAAATGGTCTCTCAGTCTAGTTCTACACAATCATGGGGAAGACTGCTGACTTGACAGTTGTCCAAAAGACGACAATTGACACCCTGCACAAGGAGGGCAAGACACAAAAGGTCATTGCAAAAAAGGTTGGCTGTTCACAGAGCTCTATGTCCAAGCACATGAATAGAGAGGTGAAGGGAAGGAAAAGATGTGGTAGAAAAAAGTGTACAAGCAATAGGGATAACCGCACCCTGGAGAGGATTGTGAAACAAAACCCATTCAAAAATGTGGGGGAGATTCACAAAGAGTGGACTGGAGCTGGAGTCAGTGCTTCTAGAACCACTACACACAGACGTATGCAAGACATGGGTTTCAGCTGTTGCATTCCTTGTGTCAAGCCACTCTTGAACAACAGACAGCATCAGAAGCGTCTCGCCTGTGCTAAAGACAAAAAGGAAAAAAAGTGTTCCAAAGTTATGTTCTCTGATGAAAGTAAATTTTGCATTTCCTTTGGAAATCAGGGTCCTAGAGTCTGGAGGAAGAGTGGAGAGGCACACAATCCACGTTGCTTGAGGTCCAGTGTAAAGTTTCCACAGTCAGTGATGGTTTGGGGTGCCATGTCATCTGCTGGTGTTGGTCCACTGTGTTTTCTGAGGTCCAAGGTCAACGCAGCCGTATACCAGGAAGTTTTAGAGCACGTCATGCTTCCTGCTGCTGACCAACTTTATGGAGATAAAGATTTCATTTTCCAACAGGACTTGGCACCTGCACACTGTGCCAAAGCAACCAGTACCTGGTTTAAGGACCATGGTATCCCTGTTCTTAATTGGCCAGCAAACTCGCCTGACCTTAACTCCATAGAAAATCTATAGGGTATTGTGAAGAGGGAGATGCGATATGCCAGACCCAACAGTGCAGAAGAGCTGAAGGCCACTATTAGAGCAACCTGGGCTCTCATAACACCTGAGCAGTGCCACAGACTGATCGACTCCATGCCACGCCGCATTGCTGCAGTAATTCAGGCAAAAGGAGCCCCAACTAAGAATTGAGTGCTGTACATGCTCATACTTTTCATGTTCATACTTTTCAGTTGGCCAAGATTTCTAAAAATCCTGTCTTTGTATTGGTATTAAGTAATATTATAATTTTATGAGATAATTAATTTGGGATTTTCCTTAGTTGTCTGTTATAATCATCAAAATTAAAATAAATAAACATTTAAAATTCACAAGTTTCACTTTCTGTATGGAATTACTGAAATAAATCAACTTTTTTATGATATTCTAATTAAATGACCAGTACCTGTACACATATCAAAGCTATATAACAATAGTAGCAGTTACTTTATCATTAATAAAATGTCTTTGTGAAGCCACTATATCAATTAACACAAATGAAAGCCAAGTAAAATGATTTTGATATTTCACTACAAGTTACCAAAGTTACCTTTAGTGATAGTACATTAGTGAAATTTTGCCAGCAAAAAAGGTCTATTGTCAATAATGTAGCATTGTATAAAAAACAGCTCACACATATGTCACGTTTAAACCGAGCAGCTTTAGCAGCTTAAATCAATGAATTTGCCGCCACAAAAAAACCCTTAAAATTGAATTCAATAGATTCCTACTGAATTGACTGTATCTACCCCACAAAATTTCACAGAGCAATGGTAAATGTGTGTGCCTTTACAGTATAAGACCTGCTACCTTAATGCAAGGATGTTGTGGGTGATTGCCTGGGAATTTATATTTATTTTAGTGACTCACAGCATTAGAATAGCAACATGCTGTCACCAAGCTACAACGAAATCAGGTGAAAGTTGCATTTTCAATGCAAATATCTATTTGTGTGGTGTGCAGTTGCTACCTACAGTGTTCCGAATCAGTCACTTAGGAGTTTTTTTTTTGCAAGGCAGCTCACTAAATCTTGGAAAAGAGCTAAATTATCTTGACTGAGATAATTGAGATAACTCTGAGAATATAGGGTTTTCTATCCTGAAGAGCTACAAGCTACAGGGTTAATATAATGACAAGAGTAGACATCTTAAAAGTTCAATTTAGAGATTGGAGGACATCTTTCAAGATGGAGAAAGAGTGGTAATGGCGCATGACAGGATACATCCATTTCACAGGAGACAAATAGACAGGCAGAAAGAGAGAGAAAGAAAGAAACAAAGAAAGACAAATGTAGCAGCGTTCATGTTGTCTACTCCACTAGTTATGTGACCTTTTAGCACTAGCTATATATAGCCTCAAGCTAGAGGGGGGGAAAGGCGGGATTTGTCCTCTCCCTTTCTTTCCCCGCCTCTTCTGCCCAGGCCTCTTTGACATGTGGTCAATTCCAGCGAAAGCAAGTCTTATTGACAGGCTTAAATGAGATTGCTTCCACTCATCTATCTTAGGTAAAGATCCATTGGCTCTCTTCTTTAGCCACAGCTACATGATGCCCATCAGGCCCGTGATTTACAGCGCTAACCCATCAGTTGACATCCAGTGCTTTCAGTGGACGGCTCTTTTCACACAAATCATTTTTAAAAACGGTCCATAAATCACTAGATCCCTGATAGTCCAAACAACAAAGGAGCTGTCTTTAACACATACAGTACATTTAAAAGTGGGATGGTACAATAGTGGCATTATCTTTTTTTTTAGTATCACTATTTTTATCGCTCAGATTTGGGGTTAGAGATTTAAACAAACCCCTAACCCTGTGTGTCCACTGACGCGTAGTGAGTAGAGATGAGCGAGTGTTGCCAATTCATTCTTTATGGGTGGCAGGCTTGTGCAGAGGACTGTAGGATTGACAGCAGAACAGAACATATAAATGTGAGAAATGTCTTCAAAATGAGAGCTAGAAAAAGCAGGGCAGCTGTGAGGCCAGTCATAGACCAGAAATTTTTATTTAAAATGTTCGCACGTCCTGATTTTGCTAAGTTAGACGCTTTCCTGGGTCAACAGGAGAGGCAGTTGTGGCCTAATGGTTAGAAAGTCAGACTGTTAACCCAAAGGTTGCGGGTTTGATTTCCAATACTGGCAGGAAAGGATTGAGGTGCCCTTGAGCAAGGCTCCTAACCCCCATTCGCTCCCCGGGCGCCACAGCAAAATGGCTGCCTACTGCTCCGGGTGTGTGTGTCCACAGTTTGCAGGGTATGTGTGTGTTCACTACTCACTACTCCTAATGTGTGCGCACTAACTTGGATGGACAAATTCTGAGTAAGGGTTACCACACTTTCTTTTTTCACTTTCACATATTATGTTGATCTTGGAACAACATTCCTGTCTGAAAATTGAATCCTAACCATTTCCCTAACCCTACCCATACAGTATACCTAAATTCAGAGGTAAATTAATAACACTGATGTAGAAGCACCTAACCCTGGTTGTAAGCCTAAACTTTAAACAAAAACTCTAAACTTGTCCCTCAAATCTGATTGGTTGATTGGAAAGTTGTTCCAGGATCATCAAACATGTTGAACTTGGTAAAATCAGGTTCTGCATATTATTCAGTCAATCCAGACAAAACACCAAACTAAAATACTCAGACAGAACAATACTATTTCTAAAACAAATTCCTCTTATAAGCAGGTTCTTTTTAATGAATGTTTAATGAAGTACAGTCCAATTCCCAAATAAATGACTAATAATGATGAATATTAGCATATATAATTTAATAAATCAATAGTATCACTGCTATTAATAATATTAATACATTAAAAGTTATTACTAATTTTATTTCTTTAGTATAGTTATTTAATATTAGTTATTAGTTTAAAATATTAGTTTAAATGATCATTCTGTCATCATTTACAGTTTCACTCTCGAAGAAGGAGATATTTTTAAATATATAAAGTTCGGAACAAAGTTCGGAATGACATTAGAGTGAGTAAATGATGACAATCTTTAAAAGTCTCTTTAAAAAAGGGGGGGGGGTGGTATTATTTTACAAAGTTTGTGTCACTATCAACACACGATTGTTTTAAATGTATTCATCATTATATTTATTTTGCAATGGAATTGTATTTTTTCCCAAATATTTATTTCCTAAAAGTACTAAAATTATTTATTTATTTTTTATACTAAATGGAACTGGAATCGTAATTGGAACCATCAAATTCCTGCTCATAACACCCTAGTGATGATGACTGTAAAAAAAACTGTAAAAAAATCTGGCTGGTGTAGTGGTTGTGGTTGTGGTTTGAGAGGGATGAATGGAACGGTGGTGTTTGGCTGAAAGCGGCTTCTACAACAGCTCTAAAGCGATCAGATGGAAGTCTGACTGTGAGCGACAGACGACAACAGATCTGGGATTCCCCAGTTTACTGATTCTCGACACGTTCCCTCTGTCCGACTTTCCTCCGCCCACTCTCTCCCTCTCATTTCTCTCTCATCCTTTTAAAATATAAAGGTGAAAGCCTCGATGCGTTGGGAGACCACCGTTATTAGGTAACAGCCTGCGAGCTCCCTAAAGGCACGCGTAGACGGTTTATGGCTATATCACTCCACAGGTGCATCCATACTGCGTCAACACACTCAAACGCACGCGCACAGCACACACAAACAAGCAATCTTCACACTTACGCCTGCCTCCAGTGGGGCGTCTGCACTCTAGATGCCCGCAAGCACTCACTCACTGTTTACCCATAATACATCAGTAAAGGTCAAATGCTATAAACTTCAGACTGCTATTCCTGGAACCCCACTATTTATGACCGTCTCCATCTAATATATCTGCTCTGAGCCATTTCTAAGAGGTCGACAAAAAATACTAACGCAGTCAATGTAACACTTCCTCATGCAGAAAGCTGCCAAGCAGAGCTGGAGTAAAAGAGAAGGCGCAAATGCATGTGTGTTTGGTGGGAGGTCGGGTTTCAGACAGTTCGCACGCTGAAAAAGATTTGGTGAAGACATCCTTTTTACTCAGAAATTGCTAGCACATTTCACAAACAATAACAAAGAAACAAATAACACACTGAATTAAATGTAAAACAACTGAAATAGTATTTTTCTTTTAGTTTTATTTGCAAATTAAAAAAAGAAAACTACAGTGCAACAGTATTAGAACACGTCCCCTGTGAGCTTTTACTTATAAAATATTAATCTGATCATGACCGATTCCGTCAGGCAGAGGCAATATGGCTCTGGGATGAGGCCCTTGACCACTTAGACCGCCATAATATAAAACCTTGTGTCCTGTGGGCTTGACCTCCTTTGAATAAATGCCCAGGTTCAGCCACTGGGGAGGATCAAGCTGCAATATTTCTGCTAGCATTACTCAATCAGGACAGACTGCACCAACCTGCCATCAGATGATTAAATACCGTAAAGATTCTAGTGATGTTGTAATAGATCAAAGAAAACACAATCAAGGAAGCCATCTGTCCACCACCTTTTTCTGTGTGCCTGTATTAAGGGTGTAGTATTATCGCTGTACTGTACAAAAAGCATCTGTCCGGAACGCTCCTATTTCGGTAGTTTTAGCATTCTGGCACAGTTTACCCAGCTAAATGAATGACTGCATCAGATCCACTGATGGTTTGTGCCAATAAGCCGGAGAGTGATATAAGAGAGTGGATGGATCAATCTGTGTGTGTGCGCATCTTAAAGCGCACATTCAATTAAAGTAACTCATAACTCAAAGTGTTATCCAACAAACCGAGCTGTTAAGAAGGATCGCTTCTTCCAAACACTGTCAAAATAATGTGTTTTTATTCCTGAGGAAAGGGACAGAACCATATAAACCACACAACCTGCAAACCTGAAAACAACAAACTAACTAGTATTCAAACAAATCTTTATTTAAACAGACTACCGTTCACACGTTTGTGCTCGGTGAAAGAAGTCTCTTATGCTCACCAAGACTGGATTTATTTAAAAATATTGTAAAAAATATTATTATGTTTTTAAATAATGCATGATTGCATTTAATGCATCTTTTCAGAATAAAAGTACTAATTTCTGGAAGAAAAAAAATCGTACTAATGGCAAATGTTTCAACAATATTGTAAATATGAGAGTAGGGTAGAACAAGGCTAAAGGCATACCAGGGTAAAAGGCACATTTTACTTTATTTTCTTTTAAACCACTAGACGGCACAAAAATTCAGCTCGGCACTTTTCTTAAAAGGATAGTTCACCCAAAAGTGAAAATTCTATCATCATTTACTCACGCTCTAGTTGTTCCAAACCTGTATGAATTTCTTTATTCTGCTGAACACAAAAGATGATTTTTGAAGAATGTCGTTAACCAAACAGTTGATGGGTTGATAATATATTTTTTCCCCATACTATGGAAGTCAATGGGTGTTTGGTTCCCCATGTTTTTCAGAAATTCATACATGCTTGGAATAACTTAATGGTGAGTAAATGATGACAATGATGATGCACGTGGAAATTTGGCTGATCCTTGATGCGATCAGGGATAGCAATGCAAAGTTGATTCTGCGCTCATTTAATTTTATGTTTTTTTTTTTATGCTGTAGATTTATGTAGCAAATGAGAATTTATAAAAACTATTGTCTGTATTTTGAGACAAAGGTTTTGTTAATGATTTTCAGTTTTGTTCAAGGTAATTAAAGCATTAAAAGAGTTTTTTTAATAACGGCAGAATATGTAAAAGTAAAAGCGCCCCTGCTATTGGGTCAAAAGGCACAATAATTAACATGAGCTGGCTGACTTTACCATTTGTTGACATGACATGTTTAGATTCAGATGGTAAATATCATATCAAATTGGGTGTCCACATTAGAGATAATCATTATAATGAAACCATATTTAATAATATGATATTAATCATATCATATAATAAAATACCATATTTATTTGTTACTACTGTAAAGCTTTATTCAATTATTATGGGATCTCATTCAATGCTTTCCAAACCTTTACTTTTTTTAAATAGTTTTGTTTTTGTATTTAAAAAAAAAAACTATATATTGAACAAAAATACATTATTTTATTATATCAATATAAACCAAAAATAGTACAAACTTTGCCTGTTTTGAACAAGTATTATCTTTATTAAAAACATATTATTTTAGCTGAAGTATTTGTGTCAATATTTTGTGCCTTTTGCCCCATGTAAGGCCCCACCTTTCCATCTTATACATTTATAAGATTTTTGGACAAACAAACCACTTTTATGATCTATTTTCACACAAAATCTGTTGCTCCATCAATGTTTAATGAAAACATATATGTTTTTCTGCAATCATACACTATGGAAAAAGTGAAAAGCACTTTTTTCTTAGGATGTGCCTTTAGCCCCGTTGTATACCTTTTCTAATCCAGTTTTAAACATTTGTTTACAAGGCATTTATTGTAAACATCAGTTTTTTTCATATTGTCATGTCAAAAGTTTACGTTTTCAATCCACATTTAAAGAATATTCCTTTTCAAAATGCAATATTATTAATAATTTTAAGTAAAAATAGTAAAATAAAAAAAGATGTCTAAGTAAAAAAATAGAAATGGTAACACTTTATAATAAGGTTCATTAGTTAACTAGTTAACATGAACTAATAACGAACTGCTCTTATAAAGCATTTATTTATCTTTGTTAATGTTAATTTCAAGATTTACTCTGCATTATTAAAATATTGTTAACACTAGTTAATGCATTGTGAACTAACATGTACAAACCATGAACAGCTGTATTTTTATGAACTAATGTTAACAAAGATTAACTAATGCTGGAGGTGTTGTTCAAGGTTAGTTCATGCTAACTAATGCATTAACTAATGTTAACTAATACAACCTTATTGTAAAGTGTTACCAGATTCTCACCCTCTCTTTTATTACAGAGCTCAGAGCATTCTTCTTCTTTTTTGTTATCCAAAACACTATTTTCTTTAATGTACTGCATCTTTTCAATGAATGTTCATTAGCTAGTGAACGTGTACAATCCCCACAGACAAATGAGATTTAGCAGAAGCAAGTAGTTATTGATCCATCGGTCTGATGTAATTTACAACAAATAGCTGATCAAAGGTTGTCTGCTCTAACATGTCATTGTGGGAGGTTACACATTTGGTCCAAGCGAAATACACTGGCACCCTGATAATAGCACAACGGCAGCCTCAGTTTGTATCAGGCTTTATGGGCAAAACTATTCATGATAATAATATGAATCATTTATCAGTCTAGGACAGGTGAGATCAAAATCCTTTCTCATAGCTATCAAAGAAACGGGCTTGCACTGACGTAAGGGGAGGTGACTGCTCTTTGACAAAGACACTAAGTAAATCCTATGACACAAATTACACAGACATAATGAGAGCTATCTAGCTTCATTTCCATTTATGTGATATGCGCTAGCCCTCCGAGTTACTCAGTTGTAATTTTGGATAAAAAGGTCTGCTAAATGAATTAATGTACATGTACTGAAGCCACCAATTACAGGCAATCTACTTTATCCTATAGAAATAGGAACTGATCCAGGGTGGTCAGTGTGCTTTGGGACTGTATAAGATGGATGATGTTTAAATACAGCAGGAATTATCACAGGGGCCGTTTATGTGAAGTCCCTGGAGAAAGGAGAGGTTGAGAAATGGCACAGTTGAGCTTTGATGATAATTAAACTCCAAAGACGGCAAAAGGCTTTACTTTTGTGTTAAACACTGTGATTCTGTGGCGCTATCAAAACATTGCTCTGTTTGTTTCAGCATCCTTGTTACAGCGATATTGGCTTAACCAATGGCGTGAGTTTGAGTCGGGTCTCTCTGTTTGACTGACCAATACCAGAGGCAGGGAGTTTTAGAGAAACCTATTTGGAAAAACAATTTCTGTCAGAGTATAAAATAAAAGTTAATTGTGAGAATGTTTTAAATAGGAAATAAAGTCGGTATGAAGCTACAATTAAGATAAATGAGAACTTAATTGGGGAAATCAAGCAACAATCACAATTAAAGATATAAAATCATAATTATGAGAAATAAAGTTGCAATTTAAAGAAATAAATAAAATAACAATTATGAGAAATATAGGAATATAGACATAAAATTGCATTTGTGAGCTACAGGTCACAATTACTAATAAAGACAATTATTATTATTTATTAATTTTTTGTCCGTTTGTTTTATGTGAAATGTGCTTCCATACTCATTAGTTTGATATGTATGGTCTGTATGCAACAAATCTATTACACAATTATATAAGCAATAGACCATACTCGGTTCTCACTTAAGGAAACCATTATTTTTTACAGCCTCCGTACACACAATTCACACTCTTTCTGTCACACTGGCTCCATAACCCTGGCACCATTCCACCCTTTGTGGATTCGAACAATCAAAAAAACTATGTCATGTCTCTCACATGCTGGTTCAGCGGATGCCGATGTGTGGGATCTGCTTGGATCTGATTGTCCTTCCAACTGCCCTCCTCTCAAACTGAGAACCAAGCTTAATAAAGAATAGGCAGAGACATTAAATCATTTTTTTGGGTTAAGTGGTATGCTGATTACCACAGAAAATAATTTGGACATGTATCTCAGTTTATAAAAACAAAACAAAACTACAGTACACTGCAGTATATGCAATAGATTCATGCACTTACTGTACAATGGACATTCACATGTCCAATTCTATAATATCTAATAATATTTTGACATGAAAATAAACAGATTATTTTGCATTTGGAAAATTATTTAAATTAACAACCATTTTCTATTTTTCTCACACAGTCAAAATGGGTTTTTATACGAATATATATGCCTATTATATTTTAGGTCCCTATAGGAACACATATTTTGGGAACCTTGGCATTAAAAAGTTTGAAAACTCCTGCCCTAGTTTGTTTACTTTACATTAAAAAAAACATATTATAGTATTGCCATATGAGTTCAACGGTGTATCAATTAAAACAGAAAAAGAAAATCAAATTCATGTATTTTTTGGTAGTCGACTGGTTATTGGTTTTCTATAAATCACACAAGCAATATTTACAAATCAATCACCACTAATGAAATACAAATAAGGATGAGGATCATGAATACAAATCATTGTGTCAAAATAATCTATATGCAATTATACATAACATCCAAAGAGTCATTTAATTATATGAAAACTGCATTCACCCCACAGCTTTCCACTGAAAGTGTATTACTACTTTACATGTTTTACTTAATTTTTTCAATCTAAGTTGACAAGTTAACATTTACCTCATGAAAAACGTTTGTTCCATTTGTTGTTGTTTTTTGTCTATACAATGAATAATGTTTGGATTCTATTGACTTTCATTGTATGAAAAAAAAAACATTATTCAAAATATCTTTTTTTTTTGCTCAGAGAAGAAACGGAAGTCATACAGTTTTGGAATGCCATAAGGGTGAATAAATAACAACAGAATTTTCATTTTCAGGTGAAACATGGTTATAAGGACACTTCCTGTGTCCTCGTAAACCAAATGGCTTTAAATAAAAACATACAAAATGGTGTTTTTTTTTTTTTTTTTATTAAAAAAAAATACAGAAAGTTTTGTGTGATGGGTAGGTTTAGGGGTAGGGTTAGTAAAGGGGGATAGAATATACGGTTTGTACAGTATAAAAACCATTACACCTATGAAGAGTCCCCATAAACCACATAGTCATGAATGTGTGTGTGTGTGTGTGTGTGTGTGTGTGTGTGTGTGTGTGTGTGTGTGTGTGTGTGTGTGTGTGTGTGTGTGTGTGTGTGTGTGTGTGTGTGTGTGTGTGTGTGTGTGTGTGTGTGTGTGTGTGTGTGTGTGTGTGTGTGTGTGTGTGTGTGTGTGTGTGTGTGTGTTGTCCCAGTAAACTCTTCGTTATGGGGACAGAATGTCCCCCACAAAGATGGCAATATCCAAAAGTTTTTTTTAAATGTAAAAATGCAGAAAGTTTTCTGTAATAGGTAGGTTTACGGTTAAGGTCAGGGGATTGAATATACAGTTTGCACAGTATAGAAATCATTATGTCTATAGTGGGCCACAAAGAACTTTAATATGATTTGCAAGAATGAGCTGTATGTGTGGCGACAGTTAAGGTCAATTCTGCAACCTAACCTGTAACCGTCTGGCACCTAGACAGGGACGTTCATTTATCAAGTCAAACAGTGGCCGCAAATGACTCAGACTTTTCTCTGGAGTGGTGAGGGGAAAAGGGCACAATGGAACAAAGAATATGATATAAGGCATGATATAATCCCGGTCGGGCCGCAGTAGACGAGCTCAATTCAGAGAAGGAAAATGATTCATAAGCACTCTTCTCCATGCCACTTCATTCATCGTAATTCATATTGAAATATAACAGAACTCAGCATCCGTGAACAAATCAATACATCTCTGCACCTCGAGCTGAAAAAATAAAGAAATAAATAAATTAACTTAGGCTTTATTGAGCTTCCTCAATTATTCAACAACTGCTCTATTAAACCCCAGGGGCCTTTAAAGATACAGTAAGGAGATGAGTGAAGCATTCGGAGCGGTGTTCACTTCCAGGTCTCGGCCCATCTGCTTAACGACAGCTCTCTCCGCACGCTGCAACCCTCAGGAGGCCGTCGTTAAGAGACCTGCCTCTTTTATCTGTGCACCATTGATGTATGGCACCCGCGGTCGTACGTCCTTAGCTATGCGTACTCCAGCAAAGCTTAGCTAGCGAGCAGGTTATCCTGCAAAACACCGACTACGCCACAGGGAAAATCGTCTGCCTGATATGTGGCGCCAGATGCTGATTTAGTGCACTAGCAGAGTTCTAAGGGGAAGGAGTGGGGAGTGAATAGGGCATTAAATCATAAGCTGAGCTCAGGGTTTCAGAGGGACGGAGATGAAGAGAACTACAGTTAAGGAGAGAAAGAGATGTCACCTCGTTTAACCTCCTAGCAAGCTCTCATGGGACCAGCGAGCCTCCACCTGCACCCGCAGCCTCTGAAGTGGGTGGCACGCTGAGCTGGAA
The DNA here is from genome assembly GCF_949357685.1 of Gobio gobio. Lineage (NCBI taxonomy): Eukaryota > Metazoa > Chordata > Actinopteri > Cypriniformes > Gobionidae > Gobio > Gobio gobio. The sequence continues at coordinate 38,453,614 of NC_137103.1, forward strand.
GGCATGTGGGCAGCAGGCTAAGTGTTGCTATGTGTAGAATAGAACCCAGTGACCTGCTGGAACCCACATTGAGCAATTGTCACATCATATCCCGTGAATCCGGGACAGTACTTTCTAAAGAAGAGTTCTCATCATCTTAGCTCACTAAAAATGCCAAAGTGAGTGGCTTTGATCCTCATGCTGGTAAACGCATCAACAGTTGCCATTATTTATGAAGCAGAGTTGCTGTTAAAAGACCCTGCTGATATTCTCCATTAGTGCTGGGCGGTATACCGGTTCATACCGAATACCGGTATTAATTTTCTTTATGATATGAATTTTGATGATACCGCAATACCGGTATGTCGCTTAAACAACGTTCGGAACGCGGCGCAGCGCGTCATTGTTTGAGAGGGGACCCATTTCATTGATGCACTGTTGTAAGAGCAGTCAGAGCACACAGCCTATGGCTGTATCCTATACTCTCATTCACTATTCCCTACGTTATCACTTTATTTGAAGGAGTGAATGAAAACGTGCGTGAAGTCGGACAACCGTTGTGTGTACATCGGCTGCACACTCGTTATTGCGGTGCAATGGGATATAATGAGTGCACTCAATAACGTCCACTAAGGTTTCGGACACCACTACAAAGCGCTGTGCCCTCCAAATAATGCTATATTTGAGGTTATGGGAGCGATGTCGGATTCAGCCCTTGATTATTGTTGAGAATTCAAACTACACGCGGCGCGCGAGAGAGCGCGGTTTCTGCACGGAGCGCTGCGATGAGTTTAACAACGCTCACCACATGGATCATATAGCACTGATATAGACCGGAGCGAGTGCGTTTAAAATTTGTATGGACATATTTCAAAAACTCTAGTGCTCTAGACATGAACCAGAAGTGTGTATGCGTGCATATTTCATCACGTCTTATTAAAATGAAATGTATGCACTGATTACACTGATAACCTATGTCTGATCACGAACGCGCTGACACGATGGATTATTCAAAAGACGATGTAAGTTAATAAATAAACTGACAATTCAAAGAAGAATGGGCCAAAAAGTAACTGCTTTATTCTTTCTGTGTTAAACTGATGTGTGTCATTCGTTCCGAGAGTCCTGTTAAATGTATTGCTAATATCCTCATTTCTCTTCGTTTTGGCAGTTTGTTGTTATAGAGGGTTAGATTTTTAAAATGCTTAAGGTGCCCTCAACTCAACTTTTAATATTCAGGTGTCTGTAAGTATGATTCTGAGCGTGTTGCAGGTCTGTGTTTTATTGTTTGTTGTCTCTCCACAGCATCATTTTGTTAACCTGTAGACCTATTAACTCTAGTGTGGAATTTTTCTACAATATTCACTCGTCATGACAGTAAAACAGGGCATTCTAGTCAATCTCCTGCAGTATTTCCTCTCTCAATCAGTAGAAAATGTGATTAACACCCTGTCATGCATAGGGGAAAAAATACCGTCATATACCGTGAAACCGATATAATTTAGAAAAATACCGTGATATACATTTTTGGTCATACCGCCCAGCACTATTCTCCATTGCTTTCATATCAGCGTCAGGGTGTCCTTAACTAAGGGTGTGTTCACTTGTAGTTCGGTTCTCTTGGTTTGGACCAAAAAAGAAAATGAAACCCATCTTTTTAAGCGGTCTCGCGCTACTTGTTTGGGGCACACCAGGGTTTGGATGGCAGCGTTCGCACTTTTTAAAATTAACCGCACTCACAGAGCAATCTCGTTCATTTTAATTGAACCAAACCTACCAAGTGTGAACACACCCATGTGGTGATGAAACACGGGGCAACTTTTTGAGCAATGTGGCAGGGCAATGTTGCCGTCAACGGGCAACCAGGTGAGACACAGAGCCCATGACCGATCCAAAGTATCCAGATATAAATTTGTTGCCCATTCTCAATGGGAAAGTGCCCAAGCAACATTGTTCAAAAAGTTGCCTTGTGTATCATCAGCTTCAGTCTTGGTTTGTTTATTCAATTTTAAGGGCCGACCCTAAAGATACAAAACAAAAAATAAATAAATATATATATAAATAAATACAAGCCTTTATGACATATGTGCTTGATGTATGTGCGAACATATGATGGTATTTTTACCAGTTGAAAACTCGTGAAGAGCATATAACATGCGTAAAGGAGTCAAAACAGTGCCAGGAATCCGTCACACACAAACGAAGATCTGCTCCAAGGAGACACAGTTCCAATGTCTGTACCAAACTGTAATGGGCAAATGTATAGCCTGACGTCGTCATACTCAGATTCTAGTCAGAATATGAGTCTGATACTGCTCCATTGGGCTGCGATTATGGGGTGCGTTTCAACTGAACCAAGAAAGAAAATACCTCTGCACTCAATTGGATAGACCTACAACCAATCAGAGCAACGGAGTAAGTGACGTATGTTGAGCAACGCATAGTTGTCAACAGAACTCAACTGCAGTGCACGCACGCTGGAAGAAGTAGAAGAAGAAGATGAGTGTAGCCGGTGTTGTAAAAACGAATTTAAGGATACACAGAGTACTTACCAACACAATAATCATTTTTGAGAGAAATAGTAAAGGTGAATGCATATACAAACAAGTTCCCTGTCTAGGATTAGAACGAATTCAACCCAATCGCTCTTTGGTGACGTGAATGATTACGTTACTGTTGATCGTCTGTCCATCATCGTATAAAGCCCGTCCTGACAATTTGATTGGTCCGAACAGCTCTGGTTCGAGCATAGTTGCTCCACAACAGACCGAACTTCCCGACCTCAAATATTATGGGCGGGGCTAAGTTCAGCTGGCATCTAGGCTTGGCAACGTAGAAAATCCAGGTACGCTTGTGCCTGTTGTCCTTTTCAGGGTCGCAGTATCGGTGTGTCTTTTAGCTGTGTTTCGTTTAGATGTCTTTGGACCGCACCGGAGTTCCCTTGGAAGAGGACAGCTCAGTCCGCTTGTTGCACCAAGGTTCGCATGGCAGCGTTCACACTTATTCAAATGCAAATGCACCAGAGTTCGTTTTAATCGAACCAAATCTGCTAAGTGTGAACACACCCTAAAAGTAGTGATGCTACAGTATTAACTGTATTTGTCATAAGTGTGAATGTGTTTTGAAAACAGCTGAGCTTTTGCAGTACCAAGTTACTTATAGTAGCGTGACTTCATGCTGAACTGTATAGGCGAGCAAAGTGAGGTAATAATAAAATATGCCAAATGTCCACTCTCTCTCCGTCATTCTGTTTAGTTTTGTTCATGGACTTTCAGTTGGTTTTCATGCCTCATGTTTCCTTGTTCAGTTTCCCGCCACTCGTCTGTCTCCCTGGTTACCGTCATTATGAGTTCATTTAGTTCAGCTGTGTCGGTTTAATCATCTCGTTTGTGTTCACTGTTTAAGTTGTTCCTTCTCCTGCACTCCTTGTCCGCTCACCGTTATGTTAGATGTGTTGTGCTATTGCCTGTCTGGCTGCTTTGAGATTGTTTGTGATTAAACTACGTTTTGAACTTGATTCATCTGTATTCGTCTACCTGCCTGCCTGCACGCACCCGTGACACAGTCATTTGAAGCATTGGGAAGTAATGCTTTATTTTAGTGAATCAATTTATTCAGACCAATTCATTGAAATTAACTGGTTAAAATATAATTCACCAGTTTGTTTGAGTCCTTGCATATTATAATATTTTTTAGATAAATTCTGTTGTTAATCACCATTTCGTTTTCTTCATCTGACTACAACAAAATGTTTTTTCTAGTTTGGTTTTGTGCCAGAAAACCCTTTTCTGATAACCACCAATAAAACTATAAATATTTTAAAACATTAAAATATCTAATCTTGTCAAGCTACAAGCTCATTATTCAAAGAAGCATCTCCAATACTGTTTAATATAATTATATAAAGTGAATGAGATTGGAGACTATATCTAAATAAATGAATAATTAAACCTACTACTAAACCAGGGGTAAAGAACTGAGACGTCACAGAATTGGATTCTATTCTATTCTATCGTGTAAGGCTTGCTACAATTGCTTTACAGGGACCTTAAAGAAATGTAAATGTGGTTTTCTTCGTTAAAACTGTGATACAAATTGACTCTGTGATATAAATACTGTGATATAAGATTTTGATCATACCGCCCACTCTCATATCGCACTCTCTCGGTCCCTTCATTCCCTCCCCCCACTTGTATAAAGCAGATCTGGGCTTTAGAGAGTTGATGACAGGCAGAAGCCACTGAGACAGACAGAGAAAGCTGAGAGGAGTTGCCGGAAGAGCCTGCAGGACTCACAGGGATTAGCAGTGGCGAGGGACATTGGGTCATGGCAGTGCCAAGCGGGTCAGACTACTGAGGACGGAGTAGTGGGGCATCTCTTTATTCCAACTATTTCAGGGCCCGAATTTATCAAGCCTCTGAGAATCACTCACAAGAACACTGCTAAGAATTGACTTAAGTTAAGTGTAAAAAAATTATTGGCTCAAAGTTGCGCTTAAAAGTTCGTTATCAAGCATCTCAGTCGTAATTTAAGTGAAGTGTAGGTCTACTTCTTAAGTGTCAGTCTTAGAGAAGATTCACGACACTTTGCTGTGCCACAAACAGGATTTTGGATGACGACATATGCATGGACCAATCACTGAATAGATTTCCTTATTTAAGAATATTCTCAGATAAATTCACATTGAATGGTGAAATTCCTAAGAGGAGTTTCCATTCAACGCACATTTGACAATAAAGAATTTTCAAGAGAATACATTACGGTAATACATACATGGTTTCCACCATGTCTTAATTTTACAATTAACAAATTTTAAACCGGTGTGCTGTTAAGGACAGCCACCGTCAGCCTATAGGCTAGATTTTATGATATAGTCCAAAAGAAAAATGAACTGGTGGGAGGAAGAAGCGCTCCTGCTTGCTGAATTAGTCGAACAGTGGAAACATGTTATAAAAGGGGAAGTTCAGCCCAACATAAAGATGATGCCTGTTCTGTCCAAGAGATACCGTTTGATTAATTGCTTGTCGTCAAACATTTCAAAAACATTCTTCCTCTCCTGAAAGATTTGTGCACGTCTCTGTCTCCTCAGTGCCATCACAAGCCCCTACTGGCAACTCCTAACCACTTGAGAGACCTCTCGAGCTATCTTAAATAACTGGAAGAGTAAGAGTGATTCTTAGCTTTAAGAAAAATTGATAACTCGCTTGTATACTTAAAGGGTTACAATCAGTGATTTAGCATTAAGCTTTGTATCAGTATAGAAACCCGGTAGTATATTCGAATTATGGTACTTTCCCCCATAGATATCCATAATAAAGGCTAGATGTCTTACGGCGGAGTCTCTAACATCATCACCGGCGGCCATCTTGTCACAGGCAGGGCTCTGTGGTACCTGATGTAAGGCGAGTGATCTGCATGAACACAAATACTTGTATCTCACTGAAATCTTGACGGATTTACAAATGGTTTGGTTTCTTACAAACATTATTAACGTGGCTATAATTATGAATGCTTGAACAAATTATGAATCATTTTTCATAAGTATGCAGTGTCATAACTACATCTCTGATGTTTATAACAAACCAAACAATTTGAAAATCGGTAGAAAATTGAGCAAGACATCTAGTCTTTATTATGGATATCTATGCTTTCCCCCCTCATATCCCCCTGAGATGAGAGAATTATGCATTTTATTTCTGGAAAAAAATCCTCCGATGACGCAAATATCGTCATTGGAGGATTTTTTTGCCAGAGCCTAAAGACTACAGCCAGTAGTGGGAGCTGTTCCGCATGTTATCAACCCGCTCATAAGGGAGGGATCTCATCTCACTCACAGAATGTAAATGCGCACGGCTCAGCCTCTGGCATTCATAATGGAGCCGTGCAGAGAAAGTGAGTGTTTCAACTTTTCAATGAATTCCTATGAAAGTTTAGCTTCCATTTGCGATCTGAGAACGCGCCAGACTGGACACGCGCTGTAAATGACTCCCGCACTTACCTCAGCTTTGTGCTCCCATGATGAATGAAATCGACTTAGTTCGGCTCACGTTATTGAACAGACACATTCAGTTTTTAATTGTAGTGTTTATTCTCTAACTGAACGAAATGATTGTATTATTATAAAAATGAAACCGACGTTGGGGTGAAGCCGCGAAGCAAGTGCATTCTGGGAGTTGTTGTCTTTCATCCCCATGAGACAAAAATACATTTTCTGTCTTTTCACAGTCTAGAAGGCACCAAATTCAAAAGTAATTTCACATTTCTACTACAAAAATGACCCAGTTTAAATATAAAGCTTAATGCTAAATCACTGAAGTAACCCTTTAAGTTTGAAAGTAGGAGTACATGTCATGAATACACTTAAGCACTTAAGAATAAAATAGCACTTTGAGAAGCTTGATAAATACGGGCCCAGGAGTGCTGGGTTTTCAACTGGAAATCATGTTAACCCCTGCTGGGGAAATTACAGTGATTTCATTACTTTTCCTAGGTATTCATACTAACTGTTTTATTTTATTCCAGTTGATAGACACTGGGACAACTTAAATAAAAACTGAAACAATTCATTAATACAAAGTGTTTAACGACATAACGTGTTGGTCTTCACTGTAAAAAAAACACTGTAAAAAAGCGGCAGCTATAGTTTGCAGAACCTTACCGTTAAAAATACGGCAGTAACGTTTTAAGTTTTACGGGACAGCACCATATAATTGAAAGGTTTATAATGTGATAATTATGTTTTAAAAAACTTTTATTTTACAGTTCAAAACCATATAATTTAAAGTTTTATATTTTAATAATTACGTGTACACTATAAAAAAGTCTACGGAAAAAAAACTTATTTCAACTTATTTCAAAAACATATTTACCAACCTATTGAAATACTAATATATGTTATGTACCTTTGATATTTACTGACAACCAGCAAACTCAGTGGTGATGAGAATCACGTGATGAATCAAAGCTCATCACAAGCAGCTTTTAGGAGGACAATACTAATATAAAGAAGGTGCACAGTGTCATTTACACAAACACTAAACAACATTATGGTAACACACATGAATTTAAAAAATGCAATAAACATTAATTTAAAAATATATACAATATATATGTATACTGTATGTATGTATGTATATATATATATATATACACACTCACCTAAAGGATTATTAGGAACACCTGTTCAATTTCTCATTGATGCAATTATCTAATCAACCAATCACATGGCAGTTGCTTCAATGCATTTAGGGGTGTGGTCCTGGTCAAGACAATCTCCTAAACTCCAAACTGAATGTCAGAATGGGAAAGAAAGGTGATTTAAGCAATTTTGAGCGTGGCATGGTTGTTGGTGCCAGACGGGCTGGTCTGAGTATTTCACAATCTGCTCAGTTACTGGGATTTCCACGCACAACCATTTCTAGGGTTTACAAAGAATGGTGTGAAAAGGGAAAAACATCCAGTATGCAGCAGTCCTGTGGGCGAAAATGCCTTGTTGATGCTAGAGGTCAGAGGAGAATGGGCCGACTGATTCAAGCTGATAGAAGAGCAACTTTGACTGAAATAACCACTCGTTACAACCGAGGTATGCAGCAAAGCATTTGTGAAGCCACAACACGCACATGGTGGTGGTGTAATGGTATGGGGGATGTTTTCTTGGCAAACTTTAGGCCCCTTAGTGCCAGTTGGGCATCGTTTAAATGCCACGGCTTACCTGAGCATTGTTTCTGACCATGTCCATCCCTTTATGACCACCATGTACCCATCCTCTGATGGCTACTTCCAGCAGGATAATGCACCATGTCACAAAGCTCGAATCATTTCAAATTGGTTTCTTGAACATGACAATGAGTTCACTGTACTAAAATGGCCCCCACAGTCACCAGATCTCAACCCAATAGAGCATCTTTGGGATGTGGTGGAACGGGAGCTTCGTGCCCTGGATGTGCATCCCACAAATCTCCATCAACTGCAAGATGCTATCCTATCAATATGGGCCAACATTTCTAAAGAATGCTTTCAGCACCTTGTTGAATCAATCCCACGTAGAATTAAGGCAGTTCTGAAGGCGAAAGGGGGTCAAACACAGTATTAGTATGGTGTTCCGAATAATCCTTTAGGTGAGTGTATATATATGTGTACATAACTGATTAGAAAAAATGAAGAAGAAACAGTTATTTCAATGAAAATACATAAAATGTGAAGTGTCACGCAGGGAATTCTGGGAATGTCAATTTACGTTTTTTCACTGAAAATTACACAATGACTTGTTTTTTTTTCACTTCCAAAAACTGTACATTTAACTGTATTTTACTGTAAAATTAAATTAAATGTAAGGAAAGATCTATTACAGTTATTCCCCGTATATAGTACGGAAACTTTCTGTTAACCAATTAACTGTTTTTCACCGTAGCATTTTTAAAGTTTTTTACAGTGTCATTTATTATAGCTGTATACAGTAAAATCAACTTAAAAACCATAGAATGTTTTAGATGCTGCCAGTTTGTTAAAAATGTGTCAGCGTGTATCCAAATATAAAACAATGCATGTGTGCTAGAAAGCACATTTTACTATCGTCTGTTCCAATTCAGTACCTTGGACAGCTCCACAAACGCCTGCAGAGACACACAGTTCTCCTAACATTCATCTACATTATGCCCTTCTTGCTAGGTGCTGAACACTGCAGCAGAAAATTAGGTTAAATACTTGAAACACATTGGAAAATAAGTCGCTTCATACTAGGGCAGAACAAAAGGATAACAGCAGCATTATCAGCCCACATAGCTTCATTCAATGCTGCTATTTAGAGGATGGTCCACAGAACTAGGCGTGTTACACAGCGTGGTCACAGAATTACTCTATGCATGTTCTGTCACTGAGAAATGACAAGATTTATGGACTTCATTGTTTTGCAGAGGCAAAGAGACTATACGCCAAGTTCTCCACACATAGTTCTTCTAACAATAGACAGCAACAGAAACTATGTGCATAGATGTCTCAAAATGTAATTTTACAGCCGTTTCTTTCTATAAAACATATGACATGAGTACTGATAGCCAAGCACGTTGTGAGACTTGAGCCTCACTAGCTTATGCACACACATACCCATAGAGTATGCTTGGTTAGTTGGAGACATCTCTTTGGTGCAGTCTGGACTGATGAGAAGCCAGAGATGTGGGGGTGGTGTGGGCTGGGTCATGCTGACTCCACTGAACTGGCACCAGGACTGATTAAGTTCAGTATCGCTGCTTGGGATCAATGGTTTCAGGAAATCAAATAAGGTCAGTCTCATCAAACGCAGAATAGCCATCACCTAACAACCAAATGTTTAACATGGGTCTAAAAGCACTAAGGTGATTTGGCAAGCAAATCAAGCAGCAAAGCAGCACCAGCTGTGGCCTACAGTATTCTCAGCCTCAGACGCCCACAGTCCTCTTACTGACCATCTGATGCATATTGCTTACAACAACAAAAAAGGAATGCAAGTTCTCAATCTGGAAAGCTCTAATCTCATTGTCTGACTTTACATAACTTCCAGGAATAAAGGCACATCATTACTTTTGGACAGACAAAAATTCTTACTAGTCTATATACATTTTCCATTACTTTTTCGTATGCTCTCCGTTAGGGATACACAATATATATCAGTAACATATTGTACATGTACATAACCGATAAGAAAAAACTAAGAAGAAACATGTTTATTTCAATGAAAATGGGATTAACTTGATGACTTGTTCTTTTTCCAAAAACTGTACATTTAACAGTAATTTACTGTAAAATTACATGAAATGTCCTATTAGATATATTATAGTTTTTCACTGCAGAGTAAGAGAATTTTACCATAACATTTTTCTCAAAATGAACATCCATCATACTGTGCATTATGTTGTGATGCCTAAACTCTCAGCATTTAAAAAAATCTGGTTTCAGTATTTTATTTTTAATTTATTCGACAAATTTTACTCTGCGTTTATCTGCTATTCGCTATGACATGAAAGGGATTCTAAGTAGTGATACCGATTCTTTTCAAGAAAACTGGCCGATTCCGATACCGATTTCCGATTTTTTTTTTTACACAATAAAGTAATGAAAGTATACATGAACAAGATGTTTATTTGGTATTTAACAGGCTAAATTGGCTTTTGGCTAATGAAAACAAGTCCGCAAAGTCTGAAATTAACAGGAAATTGAATTGGAAATTAAAAGGCTGAAAGGTGAAATTAAAGGCAACAACTGCATATTCTGCAATCCAAACAAAGATGTTACTTAAATCAGCATTTGTTTTTAAATTCAGTGTAAAGAAAAAAAGTCTTTACCATTGAAATTCAATAAAACCAAAGTATATAATTGTTCCAAAATGTTAAATCAAATAAAGTTTAGTGCAACGAAAAAAACTAAGATGCTACAGCAGGTGCTTTTTAAATACAATTAAGTCAATGTAATTTTAAGGTAAAATAAAAGGTAACACTTTAGAATAATGGTCATTAGTTAACATTAGTTAATGTATTAACTAACATGAAATAACAATGAGCAGTACATTTGTTACTGTATTTGTTCATCTTTGTTAACGTTAGTTAATATAAATCCAGATGTTCATGCTTTGATCATGTTGGTTCACAGTGCATTAATGTTAACAAGATTTTAATAATGCAGTTATCTCTCATTAAATGTTGAAATTAACATTAACAAAGATTAATAAACGGTTTATAAGTGCAGTTCATTATTAGTTAATGTTAACTAATGTAGTAAACTAATGTTAACTAATGACCATTATTCTAAAGTGTTACCAAATAAAAATGATCATTCTATAGGCTACAGAACTGATAGTATTTCATTTCTAAAATGCATGCATGTTCTTCTTTAGGCTACAAAAAGAAGTATTTCGGCTTTTTCACAAGTTAGTCTGTTTCGTTCTCATCCGATCCAACACGTGAGAATCTGAGCTGAACAAACGCTCACTATCTACACTTGTGCAAGGCGGAGAGGTAAGCTCGCGCAACTTCAGCTCGCGCAACTTCAGCTCGCAGGAAAGCGGCTCTTCATTCCCTTTCGCGTATCTCGTCTCTTCCCTCAGTTATCCAGGTTCCGTTTGTAACACACAAGTAACATGTTCGCGAATGATTGCAATATAGGCGTATGTGCATGCGGGCGCACTTCCGGATAAATCGGCAAAGAAACCGGCCGGTTGCCGATCGCGCGCAAGAAGCAAAAACCCGGTTCCGGTTTTTGGCCGGTCAACCGGTGCATCCCTAATTCTAAGCTTAAAGGGATAGTTCACCCAAAAATGAAAATTAGCCCATAATTTACTCACCCCCAAGTCATCCTAGGTGTATATTACATTCTTCTTTCAGATAAATAAAATCTGAGTTGTATTACAAAAGTCCAGGCTAATCCAAGCATTAGAATTGGATTCATAGTTGCTAAAAAGTCCATGAGAAGTGCATCTGCCCATCAAATAACATGTTCCACGCGGCTCTGGGGTGTTAATAAAGGCCTTCTGAAGCGAATTGATGCGCTTGTGTAAGAAAAATATCCATATTTAAAACTTTATCAAGTAAACTTTCGACCGACCGCCTTCCCTGTTCAATTTATGATTTTTGTTTTTAAAGTTACAGATGCACTTTTTATGGACTTCAAAAACAGAGCAACTATGAATCATTGTTCTAATGCTTGGATTAGCCTGGACTTTGAATGTCATATACACCTAGGATGACTTGGGGGTGAGTAAATTATGGGCTAATTTTCATTTTTGGGTGAACTATCCCTTTAACGTATCTAGGTGCATCCCTATCCCATCTAAACAACTGTTCATGCAAATGCCTGATAACCCGATAAATGGCACGATTGTTTAATTAAACATAATGGAACTAGTGCGTTTGCTATTTAGCAACATGCAAGATCAGCTGCCGTCTGCCAGTGCAAGACACCAATCCAGCACAAGCTCCATAAAAAAACTATTTGCATGCACTATGACAGAGTACAAATGATCCTATTGAAAGCACTGAAATGATCTGATCCATGAGAGTCTGCTGAGTGATTCACTCATTCGGAAAACAGTACACACTTCACACAGAGTCGCTGTTGCGCATTAGGGTGTAATATGCAATTCGAGAGAAGTACGGTGTGTAAAAGGTGGCATAAAGATCATACACAGTTTCCATTAAGCGACGAACATCCCCTCATTTACAGAGCAGCAGTCACATTGTTTCCTGCACTCCAAAGTGCACTTCTGCAGGTATGTTTGAGAGCAAATTACCTCCGGTTTTTTGCCCTCTTATAGCGGTATGATGCTTAGTAATGCAGTCCATTCACATGATTGCCAGGCTTGAAAATGAATGGGCAGAGTACAGAGTGATTAAGATCTCCACATTTGTCAGGATTACTTTCCAAACGCACAGCGAATGTAAATCATAACCGGACGTTGAGCTCCGCTGTAGAGTGGCGGGTTTCGACCATGATGATAAAACACTAAACCTAATTACACAGCTTTTGATACAGTACCACAGTAATTAGTAGTGAACTCTTCTGAAAACTGAGCACTTGAGAAAGAAGGGTAGAAAGAGACAAAGAGGTCCAGACCATGACTTGAGAAGGAAGTCAGCGGAAGGACATGACATAAGAAGGAAGCCAGCAATCAACTTCAAGTGGATCTTTTGCTAGTTGCATGGAACATAGACTCGTGACCAAAGTCAATTCAGGATTGCAAGGCCTTTAGCTTAAATGAGGGAGAGAGTCCTCAAATCAATCTGAGTTTGATTCTCTTTGAATTCTGATCAGTCAGAAGTTTGGAATAATTCAGATTTTTTAATGCTTTTGAAATGTCTTTTATGCTCACCAAGGTTGCATTTATCAAAATAGTAAAAACACAATATTGTGAAATATTATTATTACGATTTAAAATTACTATTTTAAAAGCAGCAGTCCATAAGTTTTGCCTCTTGGTCACCATCTCCGTTTGAGACCTGCAATTGAAGTTACTTGCAGAATTATCGTCTTTATGTGGGTTGCGCATCGACATGGCTCCTCAACGTGAATGAATCTAATGTTTTGAGGAGTATGTCAGTCACCTCACCGGTGTGGATACTGTACTTCGGAATCACAGATTCTACGTCTTGGAAGTATGACCTAAATAAGAATTTTCCCTGCAAAATGTCATCTGAAGTAAGTAACATGTCTGCCACTTTTGTTCTGACCAACTGAGAAAAAAAGCATTACAATAAATCATGCTACCAATGCTACTTCTTCTTCTTCTTCTTCTTCTTCTTCTTCTTCTTCTTCTTCTTCTTCTTCCGCTCTTGAGTCTATCTTCAAAACTGCAAGTCCGACCGAGACGAAACCAGCGTCAGAAGTTCGGAAACATAGGTCGATAACTAAAAACAGTTGCCCAAATGTCAAAATATTGATATTAAAGGGAAATCCAATCAAAGTCAGATGTCTGTCATTTTTTACATGTTTTTTCATATAAATGTCTATAACTCCAAAACGAAATGAGATATTTTCACCAAAATTGACACACACATGTATGGGCTCACTTTGAGTAGACATAACATTTTTTTAAGGATTGTGCCTCTTGGTGGCGCTATAATTAAACAAAATATGGCATTGGATCTATACAACTCAATGTTTTAATGTGGGGTTTTAACATTTTTGCTTAAAATTGCCTTAAAATGTCTTCACTCATTTTTTTCAGTTGGTCTGCTGCTAGCTTCCTTGTTTGCTTCTATTGCGCTTGGCCCCGGTATTGCTGCTTGCAGCTATATTTATTATTGTTATATTTCTCGAATGGTTAATGTTAACATCAAAAATCAGAATTGCGTGATTACGCTTATTTAGTGTGTATTAGCGTTACCTGTACATTAAAATTTCCATACAGTCTAATCTTTTGACTACGGGGGAATCTCCAGTTGTCACTGATGATTGTCATTTGGACTGTTCTGAATTACAATCCTCCATCAAAATGATATATTTAATTATGCCAGCTGCTGTGAGAAAAGGCTATAAACAAACCACCACCTGCAGCATCCTCACATGCGATACTACTACTAGCCGGACTCCTTCTTTATGAATACAGACGTGATGTAATGATGCAAAGAAAATTTCCGGCGGAAATCCACCAGTACCACTCAAATTATAACACATTATTACAAGCTTACCGTTGTGAATCGGGCTAAGGTAAGGAGATAGTTTTGAATACTGGCTATTTATGTACTTGCACAGAAAACAAATTTGGGGTATAATTTTTAACCAAAAACAGTTACGGACTGCAGCTTTAATATATTTTAAAATGTAATTCATTCCTGTGATGGCAAAGCTGAATTAGTTTTTTCTGCTTAATATTTTGTGAAAACCATGATCCTTTGTGTGGCGAGCAGCGAGGCTGAGGGACCGTGAGAGCGGGACGAGGCCGCAGTCATTAGTGATGATGAGCGCCAGCTGCGTGCCGTCGGCCTCGTGTCTCACGGAGGAGTGACGGGAGTATAAAGGAGGAGCGACGACAGTGAAGGACGAGAGAGGAGCAGGCCTGGATTTTAATTTGTGTTTTATTTATGTTTTGTTTATGTATGTACGCGGCAGTCGTCCGTGAGGGGCTGCCGCTTTTACTTTCACTTTGTTTATTTATTTGATTAAAGTCTGTTGAATGTTCGCCGGTTCCCGCCTCCTTCTTCCCTGAACCAACATACCTTACTACACTTTGTTTCAGAATTCTTCTCTAAATAGAAAACTTAAAGGAACACTCCACTTTTTTTTTTTTTATGATCCTTGATTATTACACAGGAATGAGAAAGAATAGTCCCTAACCATATCGGCCAAGAAAATCGCAACTTTTCATTTTCCGTCGGTCTTAGTACACAATGTAACTACAGAAGAGTCAAGTTTTAAATATAGAAACTCATTGGTAATTTTTTGAGCGAGATGCTAACGGTCTAATCAGATTCAATGATCTATGCTAAGCTATGCTAAAAGTGCTACCGCCAGACCCGGAGATCGGCTGAATGGAAAAGGGGAGTTGGAAAATTAGCCTATTTTGTGTTCCTTTAATAAGCAGCATTTATTTGAAACTTGAATATTTTGTAGCACTACAAATGTCTTCACTGTCACTTTTGATCAATTTAATAAAATTGTATTTTCTAAGAAATTTCTTGAGCACCAAATCAGAATATTAGAATGATTTCTGAAAGATCACATGACACTGGAGACTCGAGTAATGATGCTGGAATTTCATCACAGGAATAAATAAAATTTTAAAGACAACAGTTGTTATAAAGTGTAATAATATTTCACAATATTACATAAGAAGTGAGCATAAGGGTAACACTTTATAATAATGTTTAGTTATAAGTCACTTATAAGTTATTAGTGAATGATGAACTAACCCAAACTATACATTCATAAATGATGAATTTGCTAACATTTTATGAATGTTTTGTTCATTCAGTTATGTCATTTATAAATTATTAGTTAATACATTCATAAATTATTAATAAGTGGTATGCTATATCGTATATCCGTATGTTTAAGTGATGAATAGTTTAGGGGATGCAGAAAGTGTTGTAAATGACTTGTATACACGTAAACGCAATGTAAGAAAGGTAAGAAAGATCTACAAATGACATACAACACATTTAAAGTGATGAATTGTTCACACTTTAGATTAGGGGATGCAGAAAGCTTTGTAAATGATTTATTCATGCATTATAACAGGTGTTGAACACTGTAGTGTAAGTGATGACTGGTGAGGGTATAGACCGCTGTCTTCTCTGACAGACATGGACTGAGCTTCAGTGGAAGGTGAAACTGGTTCACATTATCCCACACATAACCCAAGTTTGTGCTGATGAGTGGAAGGATTTATCATAACCCACTGCAATCCCCTGACAGTAAGTCATTTATAAATGTTTATCCCCTTGAAAAGAAATAAATTACTCTTCTTAAAAATACTGTTTTAGCATCCTGCATGTTTGTGCTTTTGAACACAGTCAAGCTTACAACCTAAAGATAAAGCAATAAATTATATACTGATCATTTACTAATCATTTGTTCATCATTTGTTCAAGAGGAACCATTGTTTATTGAGATGATACTAAAACTATTTTGACATAAGCACTTTAATGATCTATATAAATGATAAATATAAGTGATAAACATTTATAAATCGTTAGCATACCACTTATTAATCATTTATGAATGTATAGTCATGTTTTGTAAATGATTAGTTAATCATTAACTAATTACTTATAAATGACTTATAACTGAACGTTATTATAAAGTGTTACCCAATATGGATTTTCATAACATTTACATTTATTTTTGCTCAAGCATATGATGTCGTCCTACTCAAAAACAGTCTGAGCAGCTCAAGCGTTGTCTGTTTTGAGGATGTTGCAGTCAATTCCAAATGAACAAATTTTGAGACTCGCTTCAACAGATATCCCCTGCTGAGTGTGTAGGGAGCAGTCAACACTGTGCAGGGACCCTGTGAATCGAAACACTGCTTATGGTTTTGCCAAGTAGGGCAAACATATTTCCCTACTCTTGGTCTTGGAAACATATTTCTTTTTGACCAGGGCAGGGCTGGGCCATTCTTATCAAGCCGCATTTCCCTCTGATTTAACATTACTTAAATGTTAGGGTAGGTTAGCAATAGTGTTGGGATTCTGTTTAACGGGAATGTTGTTCTAAGACCAACAAAAGATGCTGATCCCGAAACACACCCTATACTTAGCAAATTCCCAGTCACCATGTGGCACTTGTGTCGCAGTGCCACGATGCACAGTTGATGTGCTTTCTATGCCCCTACTGCATGCTGGGATGTCACACTATAGATTCAATGAGTCAATGCTAGAAAAAGCAGGCCTATAGGCATTTTCTGAGTCACATCTATGTGTCTGGCTCAGCAGCACTGCATAATCTGACTTCACTTGTCCATTCACATTGAAGGATGATCATTGTTACTGCAGGCACATTCTCTGGCTGTACAGCATTAATTTCATACAAACCCCATTTGGAACATTTCTAGTTAATGTTTCAGATTTTCATTTTGAATTGCAATTCTGCATTCAGCTCGATACCTAAATTCAAATTTAACTCAAAATGAAATGTATTATTTGCACTCTGAATGGTACACAAACCTGTACCACAACACACACACTGATAAATACAATTAAATCTAAATGATAATCATGCATACTGTATAAATAACAAAGCCATTAAAGTTTGCACTACAAAATGGCTGCAACAACAAACAAATCAACGCAAAATAATTAGAATCCAATTTGTCCATTCATAAAGCACTCATTAATATTCGTTATTTAAATCAGATAGATTACTCAAAGCTGCTGTTTGATTTTTTTAATACTTCTATTCTAGTTTAAAGTACATACACAATATAAACCATAAGCCATATATAGGTACAATTTCTAAATACTGTAAACACTGTGGCTGTGTGGCACTGGCATCGCTATGTTTGTTTAAGAGGCATGACACAGCAACTTTTGCTCAACCAGTGACGTGAGTTTGGGGCGGGACTATCTTTTGGAACCTGTTGGAAATAAAAAAGAATTTGTGCATCTAGTGGCCAGAAATTACATACAGCTGCTGTAAATAAATTCAGCTGAATGACAGAATGACTGCTTATGTAATTCACAGAGATCTATGCTGCAATAAAGCCAAACTACCTCATTAACACACAGTGCTCAATGCTCAATGAAACTTTAAGAGAAAAACAATTTTTAGAAAATGCTTTTGCCACGTGACAACAACTGTCTGAACATTCATAAGTTATCAGCACAGCTTTTCAGTGAGTGATAACTGCTCCTCGTCTCTGCATCTCATCTCTAACTGTGAGAAAGGGGTTACAATTTACACGTATGTATAACTCTCATTACGTCTAGGGTTAATAGGGAATTCAGTACAAACAAAAACATCTATAACGCTCCCACACTAAGCATCTTCATTCCTCAAAGCAGCACACAGGAGATTGTGGAAACTCACTGTGGAAACAGATCTTTAACTAAAGCTCAGAGGTGAGAAGACACATGCCCAGCATCCCCTCTTTCCTGAGCTCAGCACTTTCAACAAGCATTTAAAAATAAATCAGGCACTTCAATGTTTGTTCATAACGCCATCTGTTCATCTGTGTCTAATGTGTGTCTGGCAGTGCGACTGAATGTGTTCATGTGTAATTCAGAGAGATGATATGATATTAAAAAAACTGCAGTACTTCCTGTACACATAGCGGAAAGAGGAGGGCAACTGTCAATTGCTCCGTTGTGAGGAGGGCATTATGTGTGGCTTGCATGTCCCGTGAGGATTTCATCACACCTTTTGGAAACATAACACACATATGCACTCTTATGGGAACAAAAGAGAAATAACACCTGCACCATTTCTCTGTTTTAGCCATTCTGTTGCAAATTATTCAGATTATGAACATGCAAGAGGAAAAAATGGAAATGTAGCACTTTTGGTGTATTTTCAGAATGTGCAAAACGGGGTGAAATTATTTAAGTAAGTGTTGATGAGAAAGGGAACAAGAGGAGTGCTATTAAAACAGAGTCCTGTGGAGCTGTGGTTCTGCGGTTAATGTAGGTACAGGTGAGGTATGTTCTCTCCCAAATGTCCTGAAATAACATAAAAGAATCTACTTATCCCATCATTGAGTCACTGTACATGAGTCACTGTGGCACAGCAAGAACAGCAGAATATCCTCCACTGGGATATGATGTACTCACATACATTTCTGCATGTGACATTCTCAGGGAGCTACTCACAGCAACACAGATATGACCATAAAGTTGAGTATAGACCAAAATTTTTTAAAAACAGCCAAGCGAAAACCACTTGTATTCATCAGCTAAATTCAAGTCATCGTGCATGTTTTCTCAAGACATACATAGACTGATCTTTATCACTGTACCTAATTGTAAATAAACGTAAATCTGATGATCATCAAGGTATTTAATACAATCATATGTACCAAAACCCACCATGATGCATTCACTAGTATAAGAGTAACCGTCTTTCGCCAAGTTACATCACTAAATCAGATGGAAGGAAGGAACTGATTTAGTTGTGACTAAATTTATCGCAACTTGCGATAAATGATTGTCTTTATAAGTCTTTATAAGTGAGTGATTGAACTATTCAGTCATCAAATATACAGATTCATTCATAAATGAAACAAATGACTGAGTAGATGCCTGAGCAAGGATGATAACGATAAAGATATAGGGCTCTATCATACACCCGGAGCAATTTGCCACGACGCTAGTGTTTTTTGCTAGTTAGTAATATGGGCCTAGGCGGGTGCACAACGCGCATACACTCTGCTTATTGCACACACAGGGAATAGGGATGATCCTTTAGACCATGCACCTGGGCTGGCACACCGATTGTTTTTTCCGTCGTTTTTTCCGTCCATTCTTCAGACCATGTGCTCCGATCATTAAAATAGGGCCCATAGTTTTAAAAATAATTCTATATGTAAAAGAATAGCACAAACAATAGTGTTGGAATCATTGACAAAGACAAACATTGACAGCCAATCAGAATCTATCCTGCTTTAAAGAGCTTGAACATTTAAAGTGGAATACAACAAAACTGCAGCCTAGGGCTATGATTAATCGAAAAATTATCGAAACCGGAATTCAGAAACTCTAACCGACGTATTTTTCCCATGTCGGTTATTTCGGGTTTTAGTCACGTGACTCCACCCCGTCAGTCACATCAAGTGCAGTTTGCAGGCACACAGAGAGATGCAGGAGCAGTTATCTTTGTTTATAGTAGATGCTCAGAATCACTATAGAAACTGCATGTTTTGCACAGTTTATACAGTTAAGTTAATTGCTGTTCTTATAGCCTACGCGCTGTCACACACACACACACACACACACACACACACAGACGGCGCGTGCAAGCCCCGAAGCCAGATCGCTTTCACTTTCGTCCTCATAAAGTTTGTCAAGTAAATGCGTTTAAAAGCTTGCCAGTTTGAACATTTATAGCGATTGTGCACTATTCAAAAACAACAATACGGAAAACGTATCCGTTCAGTGCTCGGCTTTAAAGTGTTAACTTCCTTGAAGGCGGGTAACTCTGTTGAAGTTTAAAACTATTGGATCTGCCCAGCCACTCTGGACCTGCCATAACCAATCGCTAACATTTGGTCGTGACGTATGTCATCTCAAACTAGCGCACGACATCAACGTCATCGTTCTCAGTCACTCCCTCTGTTCGCTGATTGGAACGTTTAAAATTTAAGGGCACTGTAAGTCGCTTTGAATAAAAGCGTCTGCCAAATGCATAAAAAAAAAATTGACCGGAGAAAACCAGAGAATATACCACAATCCCAGATGGAGTACTGAAGGAAAATGAAGGAGGGCGGAGCCAGACTAAATAAAATTATTTCTTTAAAAACTATCTTACAGCACTGCATGAAAAGTGGGATTTTCGACCCCGTAAACGCCTGTATACTCCCAGAAATCTCCCTAATTTTCGGCAGTTTTCAACAATTTAGAGGCAGCGAACGTCGCGTTCGTCTGTGCCACAAATTGTCGTAAACGAACCATGACGTAGGTGGAGAGCCCCCCGCTGAGAGAGCCCGCGGAGGTGCGACGCCTCTAATTTGCATATGAATAGCAGCGAAACCAGAGAGTCAACGGCCAGACTTGAATTTACTCACTCACTATTGGCTGAAGCCACTACATTTAAAAAAGAAAAATCCCTCGTGATTGGTTGGCAGATCACTGCAAACCAATCATTATTGGTCCCCCTGGCTCATTATAAATGTAAACCCCAATAATAATAATAAATATATAATTTATGTTGTAATAATTAGTTTTATATTAATTTTATTGTGCTATGAAGTATTCATACCATCAAGGAATATATGGGAAAATTATACGGACCGTGCCGTTTATTCAAACAAGGGGCTTCATTTATAAGCATACAGCTGTTCATTCAAAGAAAGGGCTTAATTTATAAAACACAGCGGTTTACTCAAAGAAAGAGCTTTATTGTTAAACACACAACTATGTACAGTGCAGCAGTAATGTCTCGTAATGTAATGTAAAGTTCGGCGAGCTCCAGGCTGCGAGAGGGCGGTGGCCGCACAATCCATCCAGACACCCCGTCAACAAAGCCGTCTTCCTCGTCAAACATGAGTTCAATGGTCGCCGACTTCCAAATGTCCACCTCATCCAGCACACTCTCGCTTCCAGCAACTGTAATACAATCCATAAAGACAATAAGCAACCTGAAAAATACTCACATTGACAAAAAACGGATCTAATATAATAAATCTTACCCTTTTTCTTCTTGATCGACTCCGAGCTAAACTTCGCAGTTTCCGCCTGCAATGTAAGTTCAGGTTGTTTGTATCTGAAGCTCCGGCGTGTCGATTCATAATACGTCTTACAGGCAGCTGGAAAACAATTACATGAGACTGGTATTAATAAAAACAGTCACGGTAAAATTAAACAAGGAATGAGAAACACATTAGAAGTTACTTACACACAATTTCGTCATGTTCAGCGGTTAAATCTGGACTCGCGGAAATCGCTCCAAGCAGATAAGAGCTCACGGCTTCGTTATGAGGCGGGGATAGTCTGTGTAAACAAAATGTGCAGTTTTAAGCTCGGATCTATTAACGCATCCATTTCCTTATACAGCTGAATAAAAGCATATTCTTTAAATCGTAACGTTACATTACCCATGCTGTGGTTCATAGCGCCTGCAGTTTGCCTCAGAGTTGTGAGGACGAAGACAGCCTCCTGAAAATGAGTCCAAAAAGTTTGTCGCGTCCATGCAGAGATTGAGTTGAAGACGGCGTCCTGTCATTGTTGATCGCGAAAAAGGAAAGCAGCAAAAAACATAGGAAATGTAAAAAAAAAAAAAAGCTTAAAGCTCGTCTTCTACGCGTCATGGCCATGACCTCGACCTCGCACGTCATTGGACTAGGGCTCTAATATGGAACGTGCCCGGGGCCAAATCTCGTGACTTATGACCGTGTCAACACGCCCTGTTTTCCGCGTCAACGCAGCAATTTTTTACGTGTTTCTTTTGTATGTGTAGACACGCACATTCTGGTCGTGTAACAGGCATACACGCACATACACTTTTTTTTTTTAAAGCAGACTTACCTTTAGATGTAGCCTAGGCTATGTATATTAATATAAGATATTAATTAATTGCTTAACTGACTACTGTGCTAGAGTAAAGTAGCCTAATGTTGCAATGTATATTAAGTAAATGCTTAATATTATACAATTATTATAATTTATCTATATGGGTTATTGTTGGTTTTTTAAAGTTAGGCTATATATAATTTCTAAAAGTATAGGCTAATTTACACAGCACATATTTATAACTGAAAACACACACACACACACAACTTTATTCACTTTCACATAATAATGTTTTTGTAACTTGGTGTTTAGTTTGTTGTATAGTTTGTTTATACTGTTCTGTCTCTGTTTTGTTTCCAGGAACATCTGATGAGTGCTATAATAAAATGACTTCATTATATTTAAAATATGTTTTGATATTCATTTTATTTATATTATTAATATTTTATTTACCCATAAACGTGTCTTTAGGAAGCCATAAGTTATAGAGACAAGAATGACTTTTGCCATTTAAATGCCACATTAATTTACTGAGGACCCATACAGCCAATGATCATGTGTGAAAACACTTATACATAAATTGATCACTTATAAATCAAAACTAAGGTTTGAGAAAGAAAGAATATGCATACAACAAAATATATTTTTTCATAGCAGCTTCAGTAACAAGTTCAAAACAAATTCTGCTGTAAACCGGCTCTAACAAGCCAATATAGTGTCAATGTTCAGCTCAAGTGACTTCACTGTTGATTCAGTTCAGTTGATTTCAGTTCAACTGTAAATTCTTCAGTTGTGCATATTTGTGTGTAGTTAGATATATGCAAAAACAACATTTTTGGAAGAGTTAAAATAGTTTTGCACAAAGTGTTGCTTTTGCAAGAGATGTCTGATGTTTTGTGTGTTTTGTGTGTAGAGTTACAAGAAATGGAGCCATATTTTCAGAAATTGTGTGTAAGCAATTAGATAAAACTGTAAATGAATCCAGTTTATTTTAGTTCAGGACTCATAGTCCAGGTGTTAGTAATCTGTGCTTAATCTTTGTTCCAGGCAACAATTTTTTTACTCACGATTAACTAGATTAAGGCCTACTCTTGGCATAATTTAAACCCTGTCCAGGAAACCACCTCTTGAAAATCTGCATTGATAATTCATAAAATGTGGTGTGAGCTCAATTTAAATGACAATTACAGAAAAACACAATCTGACTTAACTATAAACACACAAACTTGTACTTTTCACATTTATGATTAATAGCCATTTAAAAAATCATTCACAGTGCAGGGTGGAAAAATTTATTTTGGTATGTAAACTGTATGCTTTACTTGATTTATTTGTGTGCTTTGGTTCATTGTCTTGCTGTCTTCACTGCTGTCCTGTAATATTATTTTTTTTTTTACATAACATTGGTTATTGCTAATGACATATAGAGTAATTAATCTACACTGTGAGCCTGGACAAGTTGAATCTACTTAAAAAATTGGAGCAAACTGGTTGCCCTAAAAATTTAGTAATGTGAACTAAAACGAGTACATTTAACTTAAATTTAAGTTAACATTTTAACTTAAACTTTAAACTTGTTTTAGTCAAAAAAATTCAGAACCTAGATAAAACTCCCCCTGCTGCTACTCTGATTTGCATTTGTGTAGCTCACAGCATGTTCATTTACATGATAAAGCCTCCCCTAGAATTAAGGGGAGGGGGGTAATGGGGGGACAACTGCCAAGCAAGGCCCACGTCAATTTACGACAATTTACGGCAGTTTTCGGTGTTGCCTGCAAATTGCCGTGCACAGTCGTAAACCTGAAGTTTCACGGCAATCTACCACTGCATGAAAACACTGAAATCCGGCACTATCCGGGCATGGTATACTCCTGTGTAATTTGATGTTTACCGGATGTATGTGGGAAAAAGCGGATCAGAGTAACACGGAACAGTATATTTCCAGAAAAACCCGGAAACCTCACGTATGCGGACGTATACAGGAATCCGTGAAATTTCACGGACATATACAGCTGAAACACTGCTGGGTGTGCTAGGACTGAAGACTGTTAGGTGTGAAGAAGACCTTTCATATGTTAATGACTGACACTTGTGCTGGCTGTTCTCAGAAGTAGGGGGGCAGGGGAGCACTTCAGGATTGAGAATTATCTCTGGTCTACTGTAGGCTACAGCAAACAAGCTTTTTACACAGAAAAAATAATTCTTAAGGCCCTGAAACACTAAACTGAACTAGCAATGACTAAAGCCGACTGTGGGGTTGGTTCACGTTGCCTGGGTCTGAGCCAAACCATCAGAATGGTGTGTCAGGGCCTTAAAACCACTGCATGAAAAGAGTCTCTAAATCAAATATTTTTTATAAAAACAGTACAAAATAAAAACCCTGTCTGAACATATACGTTCACAAAAAAATCTGAATATGTAATGAAATAAACAAAGAAATGTAATGGAATTAACAAAGGATAATTAACCAAACATTTTAGACTATCCCCAAACAATTTTTGCAAAGTTTTACAAATTGTAGGCAATAATAGAATTAAATAAAAAGGAGATGAAATGTGGAAAATGAAAAAGTTTGTTTTAAAAACACCAAAAACTGATATGCTCAAAATAAAAATATGGAATAAAAAAGAGCAGGGATTCACTTGCTCAAGAAACACAGAAACACAAGCAGATCTTTCAGCTCTGCAACTGTTAACAAAAAGTGTCACTCCAAGATTCTTAACTTTAACACGCTGCAAAAGAGGAGCGTTTTGAGGTTTGAAATCCACCACTCACAATAGATGTAGGTGCAACCAATAAGGTTACCAATAAAAATAAGGCAACCAATAAAAATAATCCTAATTTTACAGAAAAAAACGTCAGTTTTTTTACAGTATTTTCTTGTAATTTTGAATTATGTTTAAAACAATGTAAAATTACAAACAATATCTAAATAAACAACTTGAATGTTATTTTAAGGATTATATAATTAATGACAAATTACAGTAATTCTCATTTTTTTATACAGGAACATCACTGTATTATTTTTCTGTTTTCATAAATAACAAATTCATGCAAAATTACAAACAATATCTGTAAATTAACAACTGTAATACAATATTTAGCTCATTATATAAAAGGTTTATGTTTATGTCCATACTAACAATTTAACATTATTCTTTGTCTTTTTAAAGTAAATCTTATTAGTTTTATATTTACACTGTAAGAATAAAAACCTTAAAAAAAACAGCAGCTACAGCTGCAAAACAAAAACCGTAAAATAAGTCAAATATCTTAAGTCAAATAAAGTTAAAAAACTTCACAGAAATTTACATTAAACGTTTTAGAGAAAACACTATTAGTTTACAGATTTTTCCTTATTTAAATTAAGATATTTTACTTTAATTTTCTGTTTTACAGTGAAGGTGTATTTTTACATTCAAACTGGTTTTACATTCAATTCTGGATACAAATATAACAAAATATATAGCAAACTAAATATCAAACAATAATTGTTTTTAAAGAGTACAAATCTGCACTGCTCTCCAGGTTGAAACTTTCAAGCCTCTGCCCACACCACAAAACACCATTTGACCAATTAATTAAATATAACAGCAAATAAAAATAAATATACACATTTTCTAACTGTTGTTTAAAACAGGTTTTTTTTCTATATTTGCCAGGCTATTTGCTGTCTTTCCGTGTTCTTTTGAGCGTGATTGGTCAATCTGAACGTCATCCAGAAATCTGGCCAATGACAGTGCGCGCCTTCCGTTTGAATTATACACCCGTTGTCGTTGCTCGTGGCTCGCGGGGACGCGACGCGATCGCGGCGTCTAATCTTCAACAGGACGGCTTCTTCTGTCCATTAATGGCATTGCATGGATCATTTTAAACCTGTTAAAATCTTATTTTGGACGAATTTTGATTGTGGGATGTCGACTGAGAACGAAAAAACATGAATACGAACAGACTAAGGTTTCAATGGCGGACAGCAGACGGCAGAAGGTAACGTAAACCCCTTTATATTTTTTCTACTGCTTATCAAGATATAACGTTAGTGCATTAAAGTCATATGCTAATCGTGATTAACTTACATATTCTGTTTCTGTGTTTTGTTGTAATACTGTTAAGCTAGGGCTGGGTGTTATGGCGATCTGATGATACTGACTATTGTTAGTGATTTTGCTGTAAACGTTAACATTACCGTTTTATATTGCGGAATGGGAATATAGCGTATATAACGCAGCACTGACTGTACTAAAACTTTTTGACATTTTGACAAGGAAACATGCATGAATGTAGAATAATGAACGGGACATGCATGTGTTAAAATAAGCCTCTCTCAGACAGCAGGCGATCCCGAAATCAATTATCTTTCTGTAAAATGCACACAATTATCTCAGAAACCTTGTCATGTGAGTATTCACTTGATTTAAACAGTCAGTTATGTCTTAAGTAAGTTAAACAGTTCAAGTTAACGTGGGGAAACCCGGATGCGTGTCATTATGTGCATCCGTTCTTAAAGGGGCTGCAGCTTTGTCATAATTTTAATAAAACAAAAGAATAGAGAAGACCTTCTGCTTCTTTTAGAATCAAGTGATATTAATTAATTGAATATCATACAGTGAAGACTTTTAAAGCAGTATTATTCTGTAGCATTTTAATAAAATATCCATCAAAATATATATATATGGTGATATCGTTATTGTAAAATAAAATTTCTCATGTATGTATAATTATATGGTCATAATGCCCATCCCTACTGTCAGCTAGTTTTAAGATCAAGCTTGTCATAAAATGTAACAGAGCTTTGGAATGAATAATCTGAGATCATGTACACTTGTTCAACAGAGAGGACAGGAAAACACCATCCTTGGACTCTGAAGAATTATAGGCAAACCAGGATTTTGGATCTACTGTGAAGTTTTTGTATGGGCCTGGTGAGTATGTTTTGCAAGTCCATGTCCGTAAGTTGATAATTAATATTAATGTTTTATCAAACAAATTAATATTCATTTGTGTGTGTGCATGTTTCTTCCCCCCTCATGATCCAGAAGTTTTGGATCCATGATCCTGAAGAACTTTTACAGATGTTGACCCTGAATGTGTAAAAGGTAATCTTAAAAATGTTGTCATTATTTTAATATTCTCTGTTTTTTTCTGTAATGTAGACGCATGCGTTTTCTGTGAAGTTGCTTTGAAACACTATCAGGGTTTTTTCTACATTGAAAATGTTTTGCCGGCCGCCAAAACAAATTTTTGTCCCGCCAAAGCCTTATTTGTTGAGTTATTGTGATTTGTGATTGATGTAGTAGATGACTGCTGCACTTGCGTTAACTGAGTGACAGAGAGAACGACCAGTGAGCTCATCCCTCGCTCGCACTCTCTCTGTCTTCAAAATAAGCATTCTTAGCTTTCTAATGTTTCACATTTTACGTTAATCAAAATCAAAAGGTCGGAAGACCGAATCCATGTTGCACGTGGCGCTATCAGACGATGTCTTCCTTTAATTACCGCTGGGTGTGAAATGCGCTCAAAAAACATTGACTGATTCTCTGACCAGCTGACATAAAGCATACTTTCAATAAACAGGAAACAAATCCTATCCGGTTATGAAGTGTTTTCTGTGTGTTGACAAATCTTTCGCAATGTTCTAACAGACGGGATTCACACACAACGCGTCTGCTAATGTCCGATTCGCCACATTATGACTCCTTTGAACCGAATCATTTTAACGACTGGTTGGAACTGATCTGTCCAACACTGAACTCACAAATCAGTTTAATAATTTACTCAGAACAACACCTGAAATGAGAACACAAGTGTGCTTACCCACTTTAGCAAGAGTGGATAGTAAGAATTATTTTTAATTATCAACAGTCTTTCAGCTTATTTATGTGGACAATGTGTAGTAAAATAAATAGCCTAAAATCATTTAGTTTAGACTGGAGTGAGGTGAACCCAGAACAAATTTGTTGTTAGCTAGCTGATTGTATATGGCAGAAAATTGTATATGGCAGAAAATTAGGCTATTTGTTCATTTTTTTAATACTATTTTTTTAATATTGATATGATTATATACCAAAACAATTATCAGTAAATAGTGTAAAAATGAGGAACAAAAACAAACATCAAGGTATCAAAATAAGCAAAAGTTACAAACTTTTTTTGAATTTATTTCAAATTTATTGTCAGTATTGCGCTTGCAGATCAAGTGGGTAGGGTATTTTTTTTTAACGTGCGTATGTGTGTGTATGGATGACCATGTCTGTCAGCCACCACCGAAGACCATTTTTGACCCAGAAAAAACCCTGAATATGTATTGTGAAAAGCGCTATACAAATACATTTTAATTGAATTGTTTTACTTACTTTTATTGGCATTAACTATATATTATTAATGTATTATTTGGCAGGTCGCAAGATGTATTTTATTTTGTGAGACTTTGCTGAGGAAGTATTCTTTGGCTCAGTCTGAAAAGGCCCAGAAAAGAAACACTATGAAGAACATCACACAGAACCGTCAGAGAAAGAGACGGGTAAGTTAAGAAACCGGTTAAGCTTTTCCCCCCCAGAATGTTACTATACTCCTCTCTGAGTTTTAGTGGTTAATTCACTGTCATGTTTTGCAGTTGCTGGAGACCAGGTCCAGGGTTGCACAAACCAACACAGAACCTGTGGAAGACAGCAACTATAGACAAGATGTCTGAAGATGCTGCTGTTGTTGATGGAAGGCCAGTGTGGATGGTTAGGCTAGCTACTACAAACCAGACTAGACTGACCCACGCTACGCATCACATCACCAGCCCATCACGGCAGTTTGAAAAAATGTTCAAAACTCAAACAACATTGTGTTAGAGTTGGTCACAATTCTTTTATAATTATAATTTTAATATTCAATTGTTCCATTTTATATTTTCTTTATTCCTATGTTTATATACTTATACTTTTATTGGTTCCCATATATAGAGTATTTACATATATTTTATATACACTTTTTAATTTATAGATTTCTTTGTCTCGTTTTATATTGTATACTTTGTATGTTTGTTCCTTTTTAGATGTCCATGTTGCTTTTGATCTCCACGTTTTGTATTGTTGTTCCTCTTACGCCGCCTTCCTTTAGAAACATTTTGTTCACTTATCTTTTCCCCCATTAATTTTAATGTATGTTTATAATGCTCTTTGTTCTTTTTATTTGGTTATATTGTTTACTTGGAATATTTATATGTATTTTAATATATTTTATATACACTTTTTTTGTCTTATAAATTTATTGTTCTCATTTTATATTGTTTAAGTTGTATATTTATTCTTTTCCTTTTTATGTTCACTGTGTATTTTATTCCTTTACATCTGTCTTTTAAATGCATTTTGTTCATTTTTTTCCCTTTTTGTTTCTTTACCAATTCATTTTAACGTATATTTATGTTCTTTGGACTGTTTATATTTTTACATTTGTTCCTTTACATTTTCATCCCTTTTAAATACATTTAGTTCACTTGTTTTTGTTTCACCATTGTTTTAATGTTCATTTATAATGCTGTTAAGAATTTTTTTTTTTTTTTATACCTTTTTAATAAATATTTCAGACTTTCTCAAATTGTTTTGTGTGTATTTTTCTTTTGGGAGGGAGAGGGGATTATTTTTTATTATTATATATATTATATATTAATGAGCAAAATCTGCATAGCTGGCCTATAACCAATCAAGTCCCTATGCTACAAAACCTAGCCCACCCTTAGCCTTAGAAGTAACCAATAAAGTCACTTGACTGGGTTTTCAATGAGCCCTGTCCTCCAATAGCAGTCTGGGTTTTGGGAGTGGTTTAAAAAAAGACAACCAATCCAGTTTGAGATGAAGGACCAATAGGGGGTGGAAGGCAAAGCTGTTTAGAGGTGTGAAAATGTCTCCTGGGAAAAACTTGATGGGATTATTTGCCATGGCAACAAATGGCTGTAGCATGGGAGTATACGGCCACAACATACATCCGATTTGGTACCATTTCGGATGAATACGGACATATACGGATCCATGGAATTTGACCTATCCGGCCAGTATACTCCTGGATTCTTCCGAATTTCAGCAGTGTATACAGGAGTATCCTGGTCCGGATACACCTTTTTTCATGCAGTGTACAGTGTCACATACTGACGAAAATCCCACTTTTCATGCAGTGTTTTTTCTGTGACACAGAGAGCCGAGTCGTGTCGTGTCTCTGACAACGCGCGCGCCCTGAAGGCAGACCTCTTTCACCTGCGTCCTCAAAGCTTTGTCATTTGTATGTGTTTTAAGGCCTGCCAGTTTGAACATTAAAGCGATTTTAGACCATCAGATGTGTATTTTATTGAACTAATGCTGATATATTGTGACAAACGAACACTCAGAAGCTCACACATCACGTGAGGATCGCGCGCAGAGGAGCAGCAGAAACGCAGTGTCAACGCTGTCCTGTGACTAAAGTAAAGTCACCAAAGTAGCTTAGAAACTCAACCGGTATAGGCATATATTTTAATACCTTGGAAGTAAGTACAAACCACATCTTCATAATGAATAGAGACGGTATGAGTAATTCACATACACAATCACTCCCTCATTAATGCATTCAAATAAATGTAATGTAGGCCTACTGTGTTAATTTATCTGATGTACAACAAGCATAAATCTGCCCCATGGACAATAACTGCTGAAAGTGAACCGTTTCCTTCAAGTATTTTAAAATAACAAAGAAATGCTCTTTTTCATTAGAAAAAAACATTCCATCTTTAATAGTAGAAAATATTTACAGTAAAAACGTTATCAGAAACCTAATGAGGGAAAAAAATGGAAAACAAAAAAAAGAATAATCGTTCATTAATCGTAATCGAGGTAAAATGTTCCATTAATCGAGGTTTTTATTTTTGGTCAAATCGTTAGAGCCCTACTGCAGCCCATGCTTATAATAAACAGAACGATATTGTGCGTTGGTGTGAATGCTAATATAGTTATAGTTATTTTTATAGTCATCAACAGACCTTATGTCAATGAATCAATTACCGATTCATTCAAAACACATTTTTTCAGAAAAGAAACAAGTCTGGCTGAATTCAGAATAGCATACTTCTGTACCACTCTTACTATTTTGCCATATTAGGCTACTGTTTTTAAGACTAAATCAATGAGTCACTAAATCAGTTTTTCTTACAAAAACGCAACGCTTCATTTCAGAATGCCTTTATTAACCCCCTGGAGCCGTATGGATTACTTTTATGATGGATGGATGCGCTTTTTTTGGCTTCAAAATCTAGGGTACCATTCACTGCCATTATAAAGCTTGGAAGAGCCAGGATTTTTTTTTTTATAACTCCTGATTGTGTTCGGCAGAAAGAAGAAAGTCATATACACCTAGGATGCCTTGAGGGTGAGTAAATTATGGCAATGTTTTTATTTTGGGGTGAACTAACCCTTTAAGGCGCACTAAATCCACACTATATCTAATAGCACTTCGGAGCGGTAATCAAGGCTAAGCGTATCCCATCATTCATCATGTTCAGGAACTCACATACCCTGAAATCGTGAGATGTTGAGGAAAACTTTCTAGTGTAAGTACACTTTTTTGCATTTTTTTTACAACATTATAAGTGTGTCCCATAATCAAGTGATCTGGACACACTTGCGTCTTCATGCCCACTTGAACACTTCATATAAATCGTTAATCAGTATAAACGTATTATTTATTGACCTGTTGTATAAAAGCAATGTCACTCACAATCAGTCTCAATATCACCACTCATCATATCTCTTGCTGTACTGCTATAGATTAAGTAGCAGCTGAATATTGGTGCAGGAAACAGTGTCAGAGTATTTTAGGACAGTGTTCCTTTTGCATTGGCTAGACAATGCAGACCCTGAACAACTGAACGATCATGAACATGAAAATTATCCGGTTGCACTGCATTATTTTTCCTAATGGAAAAGGTTTTCGATTCCCAACCCTAATTTTCCATTTCATGTTCTCATTAATTGCGATGGCAGTGCTGTTTTTCACCATGAAATATTTGGAGACTCCAAACACAGGGGCAAGGTTAAGTGCTACTCCAAAAACACAGAATTATCTAAAACTCCAGAAGCGAAAAATGTGTGCACCTCACTCTTAAAACAAACACACATCTGCACAAGCAACTGAAAATAATTCCGTCCCCTGTGCATACTGACTAAACTAAGCATGCATCACTTGGAATTGTCATGTTGGAGAGTCATGAATAAGTCATGAATTCAGTAATAAGAGGTTTGTAATTCCCTTGCAGTCACTTATCATTAGCGAGCTGAAAGTGAAAATAGCATCAGACCGCAATTAACCGACATGTAACTTCTGCTACTGTAAAACATATGCGACAAACAAATTTTTCCAGCATAAATTGCATTTTCACCTTATCTTAGGTACACACAGACTGACAGAAAATGCCCTGCTGAACAACTCCATTACTCTTATAAACAAAGGTATAACAATGGTCTTAAAAAACAAACAGGAAGGATTAGAATTTCACGTTGTGCACTTACTGCTGACTGTAAATCCATGCTGAACATGTCTTGGGGCAGTGCATGCTGAGTTCTTTGCTGACACATGCATTTGTGGCTGTTAGAGACGGCTATTATTGAGAGAAGAGATGGAAGCTGAGGTGCTACAATAATGACATCCGTAATTGGATTCGGCACAGATTTGAACATTACTCCAGAACTGTGGTTTCCATATCGCTTGGCCAGCATGTCAGTGCTCATAAATGTAGTATCATTGTTCGGGAATAGAAAATTACTACACTTATAAGTACACTCTAAAAAAAGGGTTGTTTCAACCCTTTGTTTAGGTCAAATATGGACTAACCCAACCGTTGGTTTTACTTTTTTAATTAAATTATAAACCCGACAGTTGGGTTTGTCCATATTTGACCCAAACATGTGTGAAACAGCCCAGCATTTTTTAGAGTGTAATGCATGTTACACAATCAGAATAAGCACATATTGTTTTTTATGCAATTTAGCAATACTATATTATTGTTTATTAATAATCATATTTTATATTTGATAAAATATTCAAATTGACAATAATATTAAAACAATATGTTTGTATTTATACCAAGTAACACTGTGTTTACAGTGTAAGTATTGCTAAAATTGCATATTATCCACCTTATTTTTAACATAAAAGTGGGCACATCAATTTTTCATTTAAATGTAAAAGGCTCTGTTATGTTGCCTGATATTACAATTACATATTAATTCATTATCATAATCATAAACACATTGGTTTGTCGTGCAAATACATCTCCTTTCGTAAATGTTTAACTAAGCTACTAAATCAGTAGTCTCACACATTTACAGGAAAATAGCTTTCTGTTATGGATGACAAATAAGTTGGAGAGATATGGTTAAAAACCAAGAAAAACAAAACATAAGTAGCCAGAGACAAAAAACATCATAAGCTGAGTTTATATAATGATTTGAAAAGAGCAACAGTGTTTTAAGTCTGTGTAAAGCACCACGGATACGAGACAAATTTCCCCTCAGGGTCAATAAAATATTTTTCATTTCAGGTTATTTAAATATATACCACATAAATTTCATAGCAATCAACTCATGATTTTTTGTGGATAAAAAAAATCCCTCTATTTCAAATAGACGGGTAAAATAAGTGGCTAGAGTAAATGTGGATCACATCAACACAGACAGCTCTTTTGGATATAATGAGGCCCATCTTGTTTTGTTGTTCGGTGTAACCGTCCAGTATAGACACAGTCTGAGCCACAACCTTCTATTTATCTAAATTTGCACCAAATACAATTTAAAACATTTTCCTATCCCTCACTAGCACACATGATGTCTATACAGGCGGAAGTTATCTTTTCTGCAAGCAACGCAACATCGACACACTGTGTCTGTGAAAATGCTGTGTGATTTCAGTTACCTAAAAATAAAAAATAACATGCCTCAGAAAGCTGACAAGTGGATTTCCTTTTTTAGAATATTACTTGATATATATTTTTAAAGTAATGATGTAAAAGTAACCATAACATTTTTACAAGCAACAATAATGTAAAGTAACAAATTACATAAAAGTAGCAGTTACTTTTTTACAATTAAGAATAATATAGTAACATTCCTAACACCTACATGCAAACACATGTAAATACATTATTCAAACGAAACTTATTGGCCTGAATAGAGCTAAGATGGGCAGGTGTGTGTGGTACAGTCAGTCCAGGTCATCATAATACACTCTTGTTTCATCAAATGGCTCTGGATTATGTCCGGCAAATGGGGCTTGGATTGGATTAACAATATTTAGGAGATTAACTCTTTTTTTCGTAACAGATGAACCACAAAATGAAGGGATAAAAGAGCATCTGGCATTCCAACAACAAAAGAGAAAAACTAATGATATTACATAATTTTGATGTTTGGTTTAAAAGTGTGTGTTTGTGTATGTGTACTCTAAGATCTGGGTTATTATGTGAGGGTGTTAACAGCAGAGTGATTCACACCCAGGACTCTGCACCCTCAAGTCTCACTCAGCGCCACTGAGCCATCAATAGTGTTTTATCAGACCCATCAGGTGACATGCCTATTCTTGGAGTTTCCATTCAGCATGCGGAGAAACAGCCCACCCAGAGCAGGTGCCCGCAGGACACTGGCGGTCAAAACCATGAGCGGTATAATCTTGGCTTTGGTCATACGCACACACACCTGACGTGCAGACAATTACAGCCTCATTAAAGTACACAAAAGGCCAAGTGAACGTGCATTACCTCAAGGTAACAGTAAGGAAATGTTAATAAGCTGTATAAACGTGTGTGAGCATGTAACAGCAATCTGTGTACTGGACTATGACTTCCTCTCTCTGCAGGGCTGACGTCACCTGTGCTGTCTCTCCGGTCTAGTTAAAGTGAGCAGATCTCTGTCAGGAACCAGAGCAGTGGCAAAGGTAACTTAATAACATTCAAAATAGGCCGTTTAAAATACAAAAATCTGTGAAAAATCTGATTGTCAAACCTAATATGGTCCAACAAATATTATATGAGCGGTTGTATTTTCCATTCATTTTATGTGAAGTTTGTTATGTGAAGCAAACCTGTTGTCTACATTAACAAACTCTACAACAAACATTAAACAAACAACACAGTTAAATAGACAAAATGCAAAAAATGAAAATAAAGATAAATAATAAATAAATAATAAATATGAAGTATACATTTAAAGCCTGTCCCACCTCAAGAGGTCTTGAGCTTCACAAATGTATCCAGATAAAATAAAATAAAAAAGTAATTCTTGTAAAATGAAAATCTTGTAAATTGTGAAATTGTGTATTAAAACAAATTTTAATATATTTCTATATTATATAAATATCTAAATAATGGGACACCAAAGTCCACCATATTGATGCAAAGTGTAGGTGGTGTAGGTAGTGTAGGTAGTGTAACTACACTAATACCTCCTCTCAGCTCCTGTCTACTCTTATCATCATCCTCTCCCTTTTGTTCACTCACTACTGAATGATAGTAGATGCTGTGCACCGGTGAACTGTGAGTGGGGCCGCCTCTTCACTCTCTGTTTATCCTACACAAACAAGTTGTTTTCTGAGTCCCTGGTTAGAGTAAACACTGTCATTTAGGTCTTTAGCTAGAGAAAGAAAGAAAGAAAGAAAGAAAGAAAGAAAGAAAGAAAGAAAGAAAGAAAGAAAGAAAGAAAGAAAGAAAGAAAGAAAGAAAGAAAGAAAGAAAGAAAGAAAGAAAGAAAGAAAGAAGAAAAGAAAGAAGAAAAGAAAGAAGAAAAGAAAGAAGAAAAGAAGGAAGGAAGGTAAAAGAAGGAAGGAAGGTAAAAGAAAGAAAGAAAGAAAGAAAGAAAGAAAGAAAGAAAGAAAGAAAGAAAGAAAGAAAGAAAGAAAGAAAGAAAGAAAGAAAGAAAGAAAGAAAGAAAGAAAAAGAAGGAAGGAAGGTAAAAGAAGGAAGGAAGGTAAAAGAAAGAAAGAAAGAAAGAAAGAAAGAAAGAAAGAAAGAAAAGAAAGAAAGAAAGAAGAAAGAAAGAAA
Organism: Gobio gobio; assembly: GCF_949357685.1. NCBI lineage: Eukaryota > Metazoa > Chordata > Actinopteri > Cypriniformes > Gobionidae > Gobio > Gobio gobio. The sequence continues at coordinate 38,489,758 of NC_137103.1, forward strand.
GAAAGAAAGAAAGAAAGAAAGAAAGAAAGAAAGAAAGAAAAGAAAGGGAGGAAGAAAGGGAGGAAGGAGGAAAATAAATAAAAGAAGGAATGAATGAAGGGAGGACAAAGAAAAGAAAAGGAAGGAAGGAAGGTGAAGGAAAAGAAAGAAAGAAAGAAAGAAAGAAAGAAAGAAAGAAAGAAAGAAAGAAAGAAAGAAAAGAAAGAAAGAAAGAAAGAAAGAAAGAAAGAAAGAAAGAAAGAAAGAAAAAGAAGGAAGGAAGGTAAAAGAAGGAAGGAAGGTAAAAGAAAGAAAGAAAGAAAGAAAGAAAGAAAGAAAGAAAGAAAGAAAGAAAGAAAGAAAGAAAGAAAGAAAGAAAGAAAGAAAGAAAGAAAGAAAGAAAGAAAGAAAGAAAGAAAGAAAGGAAGGAAAATAAATAAAAGAAGGAATGAATGAAGGGAGGACAAAGAAAAGAAAAGGAAGGAAGGAAGGTGAAGGAAAAGAAAGAAAGAAAGAAAGAAAGAAAGAAAGAAAGAAAGAAAGAAAGAAAGAAAGAAAGAAAGAAAGAAAGAAAGAAAGAAAGAAAGAAAGAAAGAAAGGGAGGAAGGAAAATAAATAAAAGAAGGAATGAATGAAGGGAGGACAAAGAAAAGAAAGGTAGGAAGGAAGGAAGGAAGGTGAAGGAAAAGAAAGAAAGAAAGAAAGAAAGAAAGAAAGAAAGAAAGAAAGAAAGAAAGAAAGAAAGAAAGAAAGAAAGAAAGAAAGAAGGAAAAGAAGGAATGAATGAAGGGAGGACAAAAAAAGAAAGAAAGAAAGAAAGGAAGGAAGGAAGGAAGGAAGGAAGGAAGGAAGGAAGGAAGGAAGGAAGGAAGGAAGGAAGGAAGGAAGGAAGGAAGGAAGGGTGCACCAAAACTACTGTACATTTCCCATCATTCTCTGTGGCTGCCAGATAATGATACATACTGTAAATAAACATCAATTACACAAGTAGTCCATATTATTTCCATATCCTTGTGAAAAAGACATAAAAGAAATATGAAATTCCCCAACACATCAATGTTATTCAAATTAAAAGCACTTTAAAAGCACAACACTACATCATTACAATTTCTAAATTCATAATCAGGAACTTCTCAGGAGGACTTAAGGCAGTGATATTTGACATCCGGTGAAGGGCCACATATTCTTTCTGCCTCTGGAGGACTTTTTGGGCTGTGCGTTTTGTAGAGCAGCCATTACACATCATTATGTCTGGCTGACTCTGTGTTCACACCCTATGTAGGTACAAACTCACAGTCATATTCTCTCAGATAAGCGTGTGACCCTGTAGGTTACTGAACCGCATCAGGCAGACTCACAGTCACGCAGTCACTGCTAATACGCTCTGACACTAACAGGAGGGGGATAAATTGGTTTGATGTGTGGAGCACTCAAAGTGGAGGAAAGCTATCTGGGTCAAATTCTGCTGACGTCCTTCCACACTTCCTGGCCAACCTGACCCGAGCAGACTTCATTACACAAAGGTGGGGAAAGCGCTGGTCACCGTTCCGGCGTCATGCGAACTTCGGAAATATAGCAATATCAAACAGGAATAGACATAGATATTATGGATATCTATGGGAATAGACCCCTTCACTGTTCATGTCACAGGAAAATGCGGAGTTCATACCATCCCAATGAATTGTGTGTTAAGCAGAGAATTTCTCGTCAAGAAAAAGAAGGCCTACTTGTTGCGTCGTGAACTGTGAAAACCGCACCAGTTGTGGAGTCAAGTTTTGCAGGATCGCATCCGTTTAAAAAAAAAATAGACGACATCTGTGGCTGCAAGCTATTAAACGGGCTAAATAAATAATAATATAAATAAATGCTTTATAAGTGCAGTTCATTATTAGCTCATGTTAACTAATGTAGTTAGCTAATGTTAAATAATGAACCTTATTGTAAAGTGTAACCAAAGAAACTCATAAGGGGTTGAGAAGAAACAAGCAATTTGTGTTTTTATTGTAATTGTACTTAATTTACATTCATTTAATCTTGCACAAACAATATAAATTGGTACGTTTCTAGTCATTGTCTGTGTTTTATAGGTACTTTATAAATACTTGCCCTCTGTAGTGGACCTAAGCTACTGGTCCATTACCTGGTGCTCTGAAATTCAGTGACTAAGCCAAGGTAAAAAGAGTAAAGTGTTACAAAAAGTAGTAGTTAGCCGCAGGCTAGCGCCAACATTGTGACAACAACTGTGGAGTTAAGCCATGGTAAGTAAACAAAAGGTTTTCTGTAAACTGTAGACTGATTTAATAGTTAGGTGAAGTTTGATATCTGGCAATAATTGTGACCTGTTGCATGCTACAGACTTAGCAGACTAGCTTTACATGAGCGCTTTCACTATGACAACAGTAGATTGTTGTTAGTAACAGTTAGTTGTTTTTCTGACCCCACTCTGCGCACACACGCAACCTAGGTTCTCTTACGAGAGGTTCTCTCGTATTGCGTAAGTTTCCTTACGCATCGGGAAAGTATTCTTTCTTCGAGATTTCTGAAAAACCGCGGAACGCGCCGACAGCTGCTCCATCATGGCTTCCGACAGCGAGGACTGGTCTTCCGCGACCTCTTCAGTCCGGGCCTCCGGACGCTCTCGAGCGGGTGAGGACGTGGAACTGTTGCGCCTTCTCACCCGGGCTGTCGAGCAGCTAGGCCTCGAATGGGCCCCGCCCAAGGTGGCAGCGCCGAATCGACTTGACGGATGCTTCCTAAACAGTCGCCGCCATGCGCCCACCTCCAGGACTGCACCTTTTCTGCCAGAGCTTCACGAGGAGCTCGCGAAGTCCTGGAACGCGCCATTCTCCGCGAGGGTCTCGTCTCAGGCTTCTTCGGCGCTCTCACAAGTTGACGGCGCGGCTGAGAAAGGCTACAATGCTATCCCTCCGGTGGAAGAGGCGGTCGCAGCGCACCTTTGCCCGCCTTCTGGTTGGCGCTCAAAGGCTGCCCTCCCGTCTAAGGCCTGCAGAGTGACGTCATCGCTGATCGGCCGCGCTTTCGCTGCCTCCGGTCAAGCGGCATCTGCTCTGCACTCTATGGCCGTGCTGCAAATCCTCCAAGCTAATCTCCTCCGCGACCTGGACGAGAAAAGCTATGACACTGAGTTGGTCACGGATTTGCGAAGCGCGACGGATCTCGCCCTTCGCGCTACCAAGACCGCAGCACAGGCCCTTGGACGCTCTATGGCCTCCCTCACGGTAGCTGAGCGCCACCTCTGGCTCACGCTCGCGGATATGCGAGAAACAGAGCGCGCGGCCTTTCTAAACGCCCCGCTCTCCCCGTCTGGGCTCTTCGGACCAGCGGTCAAGGGGATCGTCGATCGTTTCTCTGAAGTGCAGAAGACGACTCAGGCCATGAACCTCTTCCTGCCTCGACGCCCCGGCGCTAGCAATAGCTCCGTTGCTCGCCGTCCTCGTGACCAGCCAGCACCGAGCCCAGCGCGGCGCCCAGCGTGGCGCCCAGCGCGGCCCCCTTCGTCTCAGCGAAGACCGAGCAGCCGCCCCCAGATCGCGCTCTTCCAGCCGTGGTAAGCCGCCTCCCCCTCGGGGCCCCCGGCCTAGGATCGCGCTGAAGTCCGAGCCTCCAAAGTCCTCCTAGCCAGAGGCGAGAAACGACGGTTAAGTCCCGCCGCGGCCGGACCACAGTCAAAACTCTCTTTCCTGTCAGCCCCCACCACTGTGGCTGCTGCAGATGGATTTCACACAGCCAACGAGCCGGCAAAACTGCCCTCTCGCCTGTCAATAACCGCAGTTTTTACGGCGAACCAGAGAAATCACAAAAGTTGCATTATTTCTGGTTGCACGGCTCACGCCGTAGGTGTTTCAAATGCAGTAAATGTGCCCACTTTTCTGTGTTCACCCCTGCACACAAGCACTATAAACCCTGTGTCTCTCACTCACATAAAGCGGCCACCGCCCGCTCGAGTGCTAGAGTTAGGTCACGTGTCTGCTTGTTTGCGTCCACGCCTAACCACCACACGCGCTGTCACACAGCCACTCTTAACCGGTCATGTTCCACGCGTAAGAGTTGTGCCCGCTCAAACGCGCTCACACATTTTCGCGAACATTATGCCTCAGGCGCTACGCGCCGCGCCACACACCATTTGTTCTCCGCCCAGGGTGGCCGGAGCGATGAGTGTAGGGCCACACACAAGCCACTCCCCGCTCGAAGCGGCAGATATACAGTGTGTAGGGCGGCCAGCCATCGCGAGCGATCGGCTGGCCCACAGCACAGAGAGCGCGCGCACTGCGCCCGCCCCTCCTATACAGGCCGTCAAACCCGCGAAGCGCGGCGTTTCGAGCCCGGAGGCCGTTCTATCCCGTGTGGCACACGCAAGAGCGTGGGAAGCCATTCCAGGTGTATCAGAATGGGTGCTGAAAACAGTGAAGCACGGCTACACTCTGCAGTTCGCTCGCCGCCCTCCGCGCTTCTGTGCGCGTACGGAGACGAGAGTGAGCGAGGAAGTAGCACATCTACTTCGAGCAGAGATAGCCACGCTGCTGTGCAAAGGGGCTATAGAACCGGTTCCCCATTTTATGAGCGAGTCAGGCTTTTACAGCCGGTATTTTCTCGTGCCAAAAAGGGATGGGTCGCTCAGACCGATTCTGGATCTGAGGCGTCGGAACAAAGCTCTTATGAGAAGATCGTTCAAGATGCTCACGACCAAGCAGATCTACGCTTCATCTTTTTCAAATCAAGATAACGCCGCGTCACAGGCCATTCTTACGATTCGCCTTCGACGGCCAGGCTTATCAATACACCGTCCTTCCGTTCAGCCTGTCACTAGCACCCCGTACATTTACGAAGTGCATGGGCCCTCGCTCCCCTGAGAAGTCGAGGGATGCGAGTATTGAACTATCTGGACGATTGGCTCATCCTGGCGCAGTCAGAGGCCGAGCTCCTCGCCCACAGGGCAATGCTGCTCAGCCATCTGGACAGCCTGGGGCTCACGGTCAATTGGACCAAGAGCTCATTAGTGCCCACGCAATCAACCTCATTTCTGGGTTTGAATCTGGACACTGTGGCAATGTCAGCCCGCCTGTCACCCCAACGCGCGCGCCAAGTTCGGCGCATGGCTGCGTACTTCCGGCCGGGCAAAATCGCACCTCTCAAGCTCTTTCAGAGGATGCTGGGACGTATGGCCTCAGCTGCAGCTGTGCTCCAGCTGGGCTTAATGCGCATGCGCCCGCTGCAATGCTGGTTAAACGCCCGAGTGCCTCACAGAGCCTGGGCGTCCGGAGGCTTCAGGATCAGAGTGACTCAGGGCTGCGTTTCAGCCCTAGAGCCCTGGTTAGTAGCCGACTGGTACCAGCGGGGAGTGATGATGGGAGCCATCTCACACCGCAAGGTCATCTCGACGGACGCCTCCACCTCGGGTTGGGGCGCCGTTTTCGAGGGCAGATCGGCCTCGGGCCTCTGGTCGAGCGGAGAAAAGCTCCTACACATAAACTGTTTGGAGATGATAGCGGTAGAGAACGCGCTCAAGCAGTTTCTCCCGCTTATACGAGGACACCACGTGTTGGTCCGGTCGGACAATACCACAGTGGTGTCCTACGTGAACCGGCAGGGCGGTGTCAGGTCCAGGTGTCTGGGCAATCTGACAGAACGCCTGCTCGTGTGGGCACAGAGCTCGCTGCGCTCGCTGAGAGCTGCGCACGTACCGGGCCACCTCAATGTGGGCCCGGACAAGCTGTCCAGGGGCCTCATTCTCCCAGGAGAATGGTCCCTGCACCCTCAGACAGTCCAGCTGGTATGGAGCCTAGTCGGCAGAGCGGAGCTCGACCTCTTTGCAACAAAAGAGAACGCCCGCTGCCCGAGGTTTCTGTCCAAAAGCGAGGATGCGCTGTCCCAACCTTGGCCCAGCCTCCCGCTGTATGCTTTCCTGCCGATTTCCCTATTGCCCCAGGTCATAGCGAAAATCAGGGAGACGCGCCGCCCGGTGCTCCTTATAGTGCCGCGCTGGGAGAACCAGAGTTGGTACCCAGAGCTGGTGAAGCTGTCGCACTCACCCCCCTGGCCAGTTCCGCTGAGAGAAGACCTCCTCTCTCAAGCAGGAGGGTCAGTTTGGCATCCCCATCCAGAGCGATGGTCTCTGCATGTATGGGTGACCAACGGATACCCGTTGACCTGCCCGAAGGAGTTATGAACACGATTTCACACTCTAGAGCCCCCTCGACGAGGCGGTTATATAGTTGTAAGTGGTCGGTGTTCACTGAGTGGTGTGTTTCCAAGGGATTGGACCCACAGCAATGTGGGGTCCAGCGGGTGCTCTCCTTCCTCCAGGAGCTTTTGGAACTGGGCAGGTCCCCTTCCACGCTCAAAGTGTATGTGGCGGCTATAGCAGCGTTCGCTCAGACGACGCTAGGTAGCACGCTAGGAAGGAACGAGCTCATCATCCGTTTCCTCAGAGGAGCCAGACGGATGAATCCCCCGCGGCCCCCATCGGTTCCTATATGGGATCTGGCCTTGGTCCTAGAGGCCCTGAAGGCTCATCCCTTTGAACCGCTCGAGACTGTGGAACCAAGGTTCCTTTCGCTAAAAACTGCGTTCCTGATAGCTCTGGCTTCAGTAAAACGCGTGGGGGATCTACACGCGCTCTCAGTGAGCCCGACATGTATGGAGTTCGGCCCGAATGACTCCAAGGTCATTCTTAGGCCGAGGCATGGTTATGTCCCCAAAGCGATAGGCACTCCCTTCAGGGCGCAGATCGTCTCCCTCTCGGCTCTGCCAGCATCCGATGAGGGGGACGGTGGCAATGTCCTCTGCCCTGTCAGGGCATTGAGGGTTTACGTCACACGCTCCGCCGCCTTCAGGCGCTCCACGATATCTGTATGGCGGCAGGCTGGGCCTCCCCGTCTACGTTCGTGAGATTTTACAATCTGGAAGTTCCTGCCTTACAGGCGAAAGTGTTATCAGTTCAATAGGGCTGTTGGTTCTGCCCAGTGATTCTGCGCAGACATAGCTCACATACTGGTAGTAAGTTCGGTACTAGGCTTATGTGAATTTGAAGGAGACCGGAGGTGCCGTTCCCTCATTTACGAGACAAGCTGTTGTGAGTTTGAAGGTGACCGGCGGTGCCGTTACCTCACTCATATAACAAGATATTGTGAATTTGAAGGCGACCGGCGTTGCCGTTCCCTCATTCATGAGACAAGGTGTGGCGAATTTGAAGGAGACCGGCAGGTGCCGTTCCCTCATTCATGGGACAGGGTGTTGTAACCACCCGTTGTAACCACCCGTCAGTTCGAATGAAGTGTCGGTATATGTGGTGGATATAGGTGGCCCGTTCTTCCGTGTGTGCCTCCACGACGCATGCGCGAGAATATGGCGCAGATCCGGCGGTCGGACACATGACCCAGAAGCGATTTGTTTACAAGCAGAGGAAGACGCGCGTATCTAAGCTGTTGAATTCTACATTGATCGTGCTGTAGGTCTCAGCGTAGTTCTCAAAATCGGGCTAAAGTGTGCATTTCATGGATTCCCAAACCCCGGCGCTACGTCATATTCTCGCACATGCGTCGTGGAGGCACACACGGAAGACAAGAACAAGTTGGATAAAGGTGTTATATTGATTTTTTTTTGCGCACAAAAACTATTGTCGTCGCATCGTTAAATTATTGTAGAGCCACTGTGGTGAGATGGACTTTGTAACGATGTTTTAAGTGCCTTTTATGGGTCTTGGGAGTGTAAATGTACTGAATGCCAATGGAGGCCTATCTGAAGCCTGTCTCAGCAATCAGCTTTCAACTAAAATATCTTCATTTGTGTTCCGAATATGAACGGAGGTCTTACGGGTGTCGAACGACATGAGGGTGAGTAATTAATGACAGAATTTTCATTTTTGGGTGAACTAACCCTTTAACGTTACTGTAGTAGGAAGCAGAGCGTTGTGGGAGCTGAGCAAGGACACAGCAGCGATTGTTATTAAGAAGAGCGGAACACACGCCTCGCGAGCAGCGGAACTTTTATTATGGCATATTCGCCATTTCTGCTTTTCCATTCATTAGTATGAGGTAACGCAGCTCTGTTGATCATATTAGATACATCTGAGTGTGTTGAAAATGATGTTATGACAAGGGCTGTGCAATTAATCGCAATCGCAAAACAATCGCAATTTGAGCACATGCGATTTCTAAACCGCATAAGGCTGCGATTTTATTTATTTATTTATATTTGAATACAGAATACTACATCGTTCTTGTGCACAAGTTTAAGATGTTAACCAATCAGAGATCACTCTAGTTCTCTCACTGCAGCGGACCGGACCAAGCGGACACAGCGTAACAAATATGGTGGTGAGTGAATTAGGCTAAATAATGAATTATAGCATCATGCATTCAGAGCTTTTATAAGCGCTAAGTTCCCGTACGAACTGAAAAGACCAATTACCAGCGCCACATGGCTGAAGCCTGGTTTATTAGTGGTGCTCGCGCATATCAACGTAGTATACTCTGCGCGCGTTCACCAGCGTGCTCCAAAAGGGTAATGAGATTTGCGCGAGCCGTTCCTATCATGCTATAGTAAAAAAAAAAAAAAACAGTTATGTAAAGTTAGTTTGACTTATTGAAGTTGAAAAGTAAGCAACAGTCTCACGCATACACATCATGTAGTGCAGGTTTCTTTACGGAAAGAACTGAGAGGTTTTACAACCTTTACAAGCGAGGGCTGAGGGAAATCGGCCTATATGAATTAAAGTAGGACTGAATTCTATTAATGTATCTCTGAAGGGAAATGACTACGTTACCAAAACTACACCCTTGAATAATTAGCTTTTATATTGCCACTAATACCAAAGCAAACTTTAGAAAATTATCAGGAAATGTTTATTTCATGTTCAGTTTTTTTTACCACCCACTTGCATAATGAATAATCATTCAAGATTTATCACATTTCACAATTAATATAATTCCAAAGCAACATATTTAAATTATATTCAGAACTTTAATGCTGTCAAAAATAATCAGAAAAATAATCTGTGAACCAATTTTAGAATCAATGCACTGTATTTATTTGTTTTTATGAAACAAATGTTACTAGCGAATAAAAACACATTTACTACGCCCCGACCACAGATATGTGGTCTAGCAGAACGATGGAGACGCATATAAATGTAGCGGTTTTGAAGTTTATTGATTGTTATGACTGGAATTTAGGTTAGTTAACCTTAATTTATTTTATGTTGTCTATTTTAAAGTTTATCAAGGTGTTAATAATGTTATTTCATTGTGAAATGTGTTGTTATGCACTTCTTGTGCACTGGCATGTTTGAAAAAGCAAAAACAATTGACTAAATCGCAAATAAAATCGCAATTGCAATATTCATTAAAAAAAAAAAATTTCGCAATATGATTATTCTGTCCATATTGCACAGCCCTAGTTATGACGTTACTCTGTGCGTTCGCTCGGCGGCTGCTATGACACTTGTTGCACACTGCAGTGAGAGTAAAGCGTTTCTGTAGAATAAAACCAAAAACTGAGGGTAACGCAGATATGACGCAATTGATATGCGACTCCCTCACACGTCCCGGTTCCTTGGTTAAAATAGCAATTTTCTCACGATTTACAAATAGTTGGAAACATTTTTGATATTGTAAGTACTCAACTGAACAAAATATATAACACTGGCCAAGTGGTTTTTGGATATTTTACTGAAAAAATGTTACATAGTGCACCTTTAAACCTTATTTAAATACTCTCCTCCCATTAATTTTGCATCTGAAAGGGAAACTCCAACAAATGCATATGCAATAAGATCAGGTGCAAAAATAACTGTCCAAGCTCATTTTTCACTGTGTGTCTTTAATAAATCCTGACAGTAGTTTTTTAACGCCAAAAGTGGGGTTTGCGATGATGCAAGCTGTTAGTAAATCTGGTCCATAATTGGCAAATGATGTGAGGGAAAAACAGGGTTACAAATACTAGCCCACAAATAAACTGTAACTAAATTAATTTGACAAGAAGTTGACTCAGTAGGGACTTGCTAGTTTGGAACCAAATATTTGTTTATAATGGACCCACTTTATATTAGGTGGCCTACAACTACTATGTACTAACATTTTAATTAATCATTTGATACAATGCACTTACTGTGTACATACATGTCTTTACATTGTACTTACATTTTTAAATATACCTGTATGTAATTACAAATGTAACTACATAAATTAATTTCAGATGTAATGACACTGTTGACCCTTCCCTTACACCTAACCCTACCCTTAACCTTACCCATACCACCACACCTGTCCCTAACTCTACCCGTATCCCACCTCCATATCAGCAAAAGTGTTTTGCAATACAATATAAACACAGTTAGTACATTGTACTTATTTTTTGATGTAAGTACATAGTAGTTAAGGCCACCTAATATTCTTGCCATAACTGAGGTAACAAGGTTGTATAGTTGAGCTTGACAGATGTAATCAACAACATTTCTAAAAACTGAGAAGATAGACTGAAATTATATACTTGTCTTCCTGCCATGCTGTAGAAAGGAGCCAAATATGTAATGTACGGAGCGCCTAAAGGGACATGGTGATGGAAACAATATGAGATGGGACAAAAAAAATGTCCTCCTATCTCATATTCTTTTCCTTCACTTTGTCCCTTTGGTGGTTCTGTACTAATGTAATTTCATAGGTGTCGCAATTGTAAAGAATGTTGCAAAATGCTACATTTTGGTAATATTCAGTTTCCTCATTAAAATGAATGAGCAACCATGGAAACCAGGATTTGTTTTCCTCCCATGCTAAGCCACGCCCCCAATATATAATAGCTATGTCTAAGGCTGCGCCCTCCGGAGCATAAATTGTTGTAATTTCTTAATGACTTTGGAATGTAATGATTTCTTTACTGAAATGAAGCAGCTTCAGTGACGTATTCGGCCAACAAATCTGACCTCCTGAGAATCCAGCATTTGAAATGAGACACAGCTTATGTGTTGCAGACTGTATGCTAAAGCTGAATGTTATTGATCAGCCTTTTGACGTTCAGCTACTACGTCCCAACCACCATTGTTCTGACTACAGCTGAGCAGAATGAACTCGGAACAGAAAAAAATGTAATTAGGCAGTTGAACAGACTCAGGTGGGAGATACAGTCTCTCTATGTCACCCTTTTAGAGAAAGGCTATTACTTAATGTGTAGATTATATAACAAAACAACTCGAGTTCTATCCCAGAAGCACACAGACACACTCAAAGAGCCTTACTAATTAAAAGAACCATTCATTTTTTAATACTACCTGCAATACACTGGCTGTTCACAGGCTGATAAAAAAAGAGCAGACAATCAATGGCATACTCAGGGAGCATGTTTCTCTGAATATGCCAATATATGGCCCTGAATGTATAAATTTGATCCATGAGAATTTGAGGGGATTTTTCTTATGAAGATTTTGACCAATTGCTTTTGGTCTGGGTGACTTAAAAATAAATTTGGCTTGAATTTAATTAATTAATTTTTTCAAGTCAGCCTTCACACTACATTGAAAAAACCTTCCACAGTAATCCTAGATTACATATATAATCGCAATGAGTTGTCAAGTAATGCAATAAAAACACATGTTGACCAGCTATTTATAGACGATAAAACTTGAAAAATTACTTTATTGCTCAGATGCTATTCTGCTTTTAAAGGTCACCAAAAAAGTTCAATTATTTTCTCACCCTCTTGTCTTTTTAATATTTTCTGTTTAGCAAAATGTCAATATTTTTACCATACAATGAAAGTAGATGGTGATCTACTACCAGGCTAAAAAGGATGGATGGATGGATGGATGGATGGATGGATGAATGATGGATGAATGGATGGGAAAAGAGCAACAGACATTTATCTGTTTGACAGAAGAAATTGTGGGTCAATTGTTTCCTAGCGTTACTACAGGTAACAAAATTCAGTAACACTTTATTTTAGGGTTCAATTCTCGCTATTAACTAGTTGCTTATTAGCATGCAAGATATTGGCTGTTTATTATTACTTATAAAGCACATAATAAAGGGTTACTTCACCCAAAAATTGTAATTCTGTTATTAATTACTTACCCTCATGTCGTTCGACACCCGTAAGACCTCCGTTCATCTTCGGAACACAAATGAAGATATTATAGTTCAAATCCGATGGCTCAGAAAGGCCTCCATTGGCACAATGCACTTTACACTCTCAAGACCCATAAAAGGTACTAAAGACGTTGTTACAAAGTCCATCTCACTACAGTGGTTCTACAATAACTTTAGGACGCGACAAGAATAGTTTTTGTACGCAAAAAAAACCTAAATAACGACTTATATAGTGATGACCGATTTAAAAAAACTGCATCATGATGAAGCTTCAAAGCGTTATGAATCAGCGAGGGGAATCATGATTCGGATCGAGTGTCAAACCGCCAAACTGCTGAAATCACGTGACTTTGGCGATCCAAACCGTTGAATCGACTCACTGATTCACTGATTCATGATGCATTGTTTTGAAATCGGTCATCACTATAAAAGTCGTTATTTAGGTTTTTTTTGCGCACAAAAACTATTCTCGTCGCTTCATAAAGTTATTGTAGAACCACTGTAGTGAGATGGACTTTGTAACGACGTCTTTAGTACCTTTTACGGGTCTTGAGAATGTAAAGTGAATTGTGCCAATCAGTGTTGCCACAGTTACTTTGAAAAAGTAATCTGATTACTGATTACTCATTTAAAAAGTAACTTAGTTACTTTTAAAATCAAGTAATCTGTAAAGTAACCAAGTTAGATAAAAGTAATAAAGTTACTTTATTAGTTACATTCAGCAGTTGCCGACAACACCCCTGCCGCCTCAACATAGAAATGACAACCGTTTTTGCCAACACACTTTATTGGAGGTGCATTTTTAACAGTAACGTCAACAATGTATCTCCTGACATTTTAAGTTGAAATTAAAAAATATTTCCTGAAAAAAAAAAAAAAGTTTTAATAAAAAAATTTATAAAGATAGTCTTTCTTGACTTCACTTAATATATTAAATACTCTCCCCGAGATGCTAGAAGAAAGCAAAAATATATATTTTTACTGAGGAAAATGACTAAAATAGTAACTCACAGTGACTTGGATAAATTACTTTAATCTGATTACTGGTTTGGAAATAGTAACACATTAGATTACTCGTTACTGGAAAAAAGTAGTCAGATTAGAGTAACGCGTGGAGGCCTTTCTGAGCCATCGGATTTCAACTAAAATATCTTCATTTGTGTTCCGAAGATGAACGAAGGTCTTACGGGTGTCGAACAGCATGAGGGTAAGTAATTAATGACAGAATTTTCATTTTTGGGTGAACTAACCCTTTAATGCCTTATTCTCCTTGAAATTATTCTACATCCTTTAATCCTACCCAGTGCCTAAACTTGAACACTACAAAAACCTTACTAGCTATTAATAAGCAGTAAATTAGGAGTTTATTGAGGCAAAAGTCGTAGTTAACAGTAAATGGGTGTTCCCCGTACTAAAGTGTTACCCAAAATTCAATTCAATGTAAGCGTAGCATGAATAATTATGTGCAATTCTAGAGCAACAGTTCATACCAGTTATAATCAAATAATCAACTTTCTCACCTCTTTGAAAGATTTGAATGAGGTTAAAATAACAGCTCTATTTCACCAGCATGTGCGTGCGTACAACATGCCTGGACTTGCCAGGTTGAAGACAATTAAAGAGCCAATTAGCAGCGTGCTGTGGAGAGTGGGGCGCTCAGCTGTGGGCCAGTGGCGATCAACACCAGCAAGGCCGCCTGTAGAGCATGGCAAAGGTGGAGTATGAAGCTGTTCTCTCAGGGATGAAGCCTGCGCACAGATCTCAAAGAGCCATCTATCACAGCCAGACATTTCCAGCAAGTCAGCATTTCTACAGCGGCCACACACCATCCACACCACGCCAAGCATAAACTAACCCATGGGCTACAGCAGAGAGATGAACCTGGGAGATAAGCGCTTATTTGCATGCAGGAGCTACTGTTTGTTAGTCCTAATGCCTCATCTGGGTACTTTGGGGCCATTTGGCATCAAGCAGGAGGACATGTTCTCCCTGTGCTACCTATTTGTTTTTCCCCAGGATAACCAAAACTGGTTGGTTTAATTTGAAATATGACTAGCATCATGTGAATTAACTTTTTTTTTCACTCTAGCCTTGTAATGTAAAATATAATTTAATAATAAATCGTCATAAATATATTTAAATAAATTATTTTTATCAATTATATTATTTATTTTTTAAAGCAAATTTCCATGAACACATCACTGTTATTTGTTTATAATGAGCATTGATAAAAATTCAAATAAATCACCTCGCACTTTCCTGGGTTAAAGGAAGCTGAATAAACCAGCCTTTATGAAAATATACTGTATAAAGTGTGGATGTTCTTTACATAAGTCTAAAAAACAACATTTGACAATGTCTCTGTCGACCCCTGGTCATACAATAGCCTTTTAGAGGTCAGCACTGCACAGTTCTGCATTACAATGCAAATTAATGAATAAATAATAAAGAAGAGCTGTTGGCACCAAAAACAACCAAAGTCTCAGAGTAATCGAAAATAACCCTTAAAAACTAATGCAGCGTTCCTGGCCATAAGATTGCTTACGTGAGCATTCACTTGATCCAACCAGGAAGCCAAACCCTGACTGTGGGATGCAGCACTACACCGGAGCCAAAACTCGAAAGGCTGCTGGTTAGGAGCATTCTGTGGCATTTTTTAAGCAAACTGTAATGGCCAGTGATGAATTTTCATGACATCCAATATATGAATAAGTTATATAATTTCTGCTAAAACAAATCAGTCATGAATATTTCACAAATACTACTTTTTTTTTTAAACGAGTCAATGAATTGTTAATGTTGTAGCCAAAACTGGTCTTTTTATAGACTTTTTTACTTTGAGTTAAAAAGACAAATTTAATGCAGTCCAGTCCTGTTTAAAATTCACAGATTTGTGCTTGGGGAAGGTAATGGATAATCATGCTCATGCCGCTGCTGCATTTCAGATGCAGAAAAACAGAAATGAGAAATCCTTCTCCTCTTTGGGAAAACATGAACTCATTTTAATAGACACATGTTACTATAATAGTTTACCTTATTCAGGACATTTGATATTAGCAGTGACCCAATCTATGTAAAGATTTACAGAGGTTTCATGTGATTTTCATTGAACCAGTTTTAGGAATGGGACTTAGTTTACCCAAGTTTGATGAGTGATGTAAAGCTACTTCAAAACTTGCCAGACTACAAAACTACTACTACAAAAAGCAGATATCTGCATTTGGGCACCATCTTTAAAATCTATTTAGATCATGTAATTTATGATTTAATCAGAGTATTACTTCTCTATACTTTCTCTGTACATGAACAGATACATTTATAAAACAACAGAAAACAGCAACAACATAGCAGTGTTTATCTAAATGCTCTGCTCTAAAACGCTATTGGAGGTTCGCAGCTATTGGAATTTCCTTTTGAATTGGTTTATTTACATGACTCATGCAAAGGAATCAAAACAATAAAATGAATTGAACTTTCCAGTCCAATAACACCTTTATACTACGAGACAGTTGAATGCTCTAAGGTGTGCAATTATTTTCAGGGAAATGCACGGCTAAAGTAGTTCCAGGCAGTTCTTGACCGCATTACAGTTCCATATCACCTCGCCAATTGATTTCAGTTATTTCAGACTACAACAGCAAAAAAAATAAAAATAAAAATAACCCACAACGACACTGACCAAGCAAGTAAATATAGTAAACAATAGGACAAAAACGACAAATTATTTCCATAGGTTTTTTTTGCCACAAAATTGTGTTTTATTATGTACGGAAAGCACATACTGTCTTTCTCCCGCTCGCTTTCCCAACGCATACACATACAGTACGGACACACACTTGCACAGAAACGTGAAAATATTTGGTCACTATTATGGTGATCTGTGTTTCCTTTAGTTGGGCAGTTTGACTCTTGACTTTTTATGTGAGTTTGAGTTCTTTGTAACAATTTGTTGCAAAGAAAGCCAGAAACAAAGATGATGTGATATAGTTTTCAGCATTATAAAGTACAATAATTCACTTATCTTATCCCTGACCAAAAGTGGTTATTTGTTATCAATAGATTATATTGACCAACAATACTTTCTTGCCACAGATCAGACATCAATTATTCGATTATTCCTTACTTAATTATTGCCTTAACAATTTTGTGCGGAACACAACACAACAGCAACAACAAAATCTTGTAGCATTTTGTCATGCTATAATGCTACTTATAGAAAAGTACACTAGCTTGTTACTGAAGAAAGTATATCATTATGAATACAGACTGGCATGTTACTGAATAGATGTAGTAAAGTTAGTATAGCACTACATTTAGATTGCACTCAACACTGCTAACTCATACATTCTTCTAACCGATCTATATAACATATTGTGTGCATTATAAAAGGATTTATAGTTTAAAGAACCATTTCTCTGGCTATAATGTCTATCTATACAGAAGGAGCACATCTCCAGGCCATGAAAATCTTACAGATATGAAAGGAAGAACCTAGTCCTCAATAACCAACACAGACCATACTGCTGGAGGGATATGACATTTATGGATTCATAATGCAGTTAGGCACAATAAAACACACAGTCCTAGTGCTCTGTAGACACACACACACACACACACACACACACACACACACATGTGGCTGAACAAGGAAGTGACTGACTCACTGAAATGAGTAAGGCTAAGTATCAATCCCATCATTACAATCATGTGTGTACAATCATAATTATCTCTAGATGTGACATATGTGACCTTGGATATATCATGCTTGCATACACACGTGCCATAACAATTTCCAATGAGGTTTGCTTTATTATTAGCTTTCATATATTCACCAGATGTTTTTTGTGATGTTTATGAAAAGGTTAGTTCACCCAAAAATGAAACTTCTGTCATTAATTACTCACCCTCATGTCGTTCCAAAACTGTAAGACCTTCGTTCATCTTTGTGACACAAATTAAGATATTTTTGATGAAATCCGAGAGCGTTCTGACCCCCTCATAGACTGAAATGTTATCATCCCTTTCAAGGGGAAGCTCTCGGATTTCATCAAAAATATCTTAATTTGTGTCACAAAGATGAACGAAGGTCTTACAGTTTTGGAACGACATGAGGGTGAGTAATTAATGACAGAATTTTCATTTTTGGGTGAACTAACCCTTTAAAAATGTATACTTTAAAGTGTCCTTATTATGCTACTTTAAAGGTTCCTAAATGTGTTTTGGAGGTCTACAATAGGTTGGCATGCATCCAAAGTAAATGAAAATAAATCACTTCGATTTTCTCAGAATATACATTGCACATCACGTAATTTCTCAAAGAGTCTGCAAACGGTTTGTTGGAACAGAGTCAGTCTCTCTAAACCCTTTCTTTTCGAGAGCATACTCTGCTCTGATTGGTCAGAAGGTCTGTTGTGATTGGTCTACCGCTTACAGCACGTGACGGAAACCAAACGCCCTTTACCATATCTGAATTTCAGCTCCAGAGGCTTCCTCACTGCTTGATACTAACAGGCATCGTTTTCTCTGCATCAATTCCAGTGTGAGTCTTTATCCTTTTGAAGTGCATGCAAAGTGGAATCGCAGCACTGAAAACAGCGTTTTCTTGACATGTCGACAACATGAACCAAACTCTTCCAGGCCTCAGCTACAGCTACTGTGTTTTCAAAGCTATTCAAAAAAAGACGTTCGCATTTGTTGTGCAAATTTGTCACATTGTTACATAGGAATGTAACAGGAAGTGATACTGGAATTGCTGACAACTCATTTAGGCAGTTCAGAATCGATTCTTTCTTAGGAGACAATATCTTTGTTTGTCGTGCACTTCAATCTATAAAACTTTTAAGACCTTTTAAATTCAAAAACAGCTATATTACACACTGCATGAACGATATTATTCTAAAAAGCATAATAGGGGCACTTTAAAATATTTATCAGATTGTTGTACACAAAAAAAAACACTTTTAATGCTTTCCAGATGGTCTTATTCATTGCTGATATGTTTTTAGCACATTGTTTCTGCTGTTGCATTAACAGAGGCATCTAGCGATTGTGTTCTCTTTATCTTGCATTAGCATTCAGACATTTTTCAAAGAACTGCAAATAGTACACAACTTACTACTAAAGCTAAAGTACTGTTGACCTAGTTTCTCAATTAACTAGCCAACTTTTGCCAAATCCTAGTCATATTTATTAATCTATATGAACAATCACATTACTCAAAAAAAAGAAAAAAGAAGCCAATATGGTCATTTCTTTTATGACCACGTTTTAAATAAAGCTGTAGGACAAAATACATCTCGAAAAAAATATTTGAAATAATTCTGAAAAATATTTGTATTATGACTAAATAGTTATTTAGCCCTCAGCTAAGTGTCCTTGTGTGTTACCCTTACCTGTTTGCACCATCGACACTCCTGCCTGACTTCAGGAGGGTAATCAAATAAGAGGCTGCATGAATCAGGGAATCCAACAACAAAACTGACCCCTGATCTCCTCTTAAGTCACCACTGCAGCAAACTACAGCCACCTCAGCAGTCATGTACTTCAAGGACATGCTGGAGATTCTCGATAATTAGACAGTGTTCATACACAAACAGCATTTTAATAGCAGTCCCACATTACAATTACGCAAATCTGAGGCTTTCAAATTGTGAAACAGATGCACGGAATAATACTTTGGTCACATCATATTTTTTTTGTTTTGTTTTGTTTACCATTGAGGTACACTTATTATGTTAGTAAGGTTTTCTTACGGCAAAATATTCAGTTTTTTTATTTTTTTATGCTATGCCTTTAAATAATATGTCTGGTTTATACAAGTTAAGCTCAATCAACAGCACTTGTGGTATAAGATTAATTACTACAAAAAAATATATTTTGTCTTTTTTTTTTATTCTGTGTTACAGTGAGGTACTTTCAATGGAAGTAAATGAGGCCAATCCGTAAACATTAAAATACACACTGTTTCAATAGTATAATCAAAATGTAAAGCATGTACAGTGTGTTAACATTATTTTAGTTTGAAACAAAAAACCTAACTTTTCAATTTAATCATATCTAATTTTAAAACTTTATTGCCATGACAACGTAACACCTAAATACATAAAATGACAAGAAAATTACAGCTCAAATAACATAGTTATTTGTTAAAACGTTCAAAGACGTTTTAACAGTTTTATTCATTTATTCGTGTAACTGCTTTTATAAAAGTACATACTTCACGTTTCTGTTGTTAAATCATCCAAAAATTAGCACTGTAACCTTTTTTCTAAAACACATTTTTGTGGTAATAAACATTATATGACAAACGCTGTTTACTGAGCTTCACTTGTATCAAACCCGGAATATCCTTTAAGACTTCAATATTGTTCAATAACACTGTCTGACTTCTCCATCCTTCACGCCAAACTTTCACTTCCTCTTCCCTTTGCTAGAGATCCATGCATTCCCCTAACATCCATTTGTCAGTGTCATCAAATGAATCGGTTTCTGAGAGATAAGAGTTTTTTCCCCCCTTGTCTCATTCCCTCAACTTTCCATCCACTCAGAACTGCAGAAGGACAGAGGGAGGTCATCTTAAGAGATTCAACAAGACACTGGCATGCAGAATCACAGACCTATACTCCCAGAGGGGATTGGGTTCTACTGACACCTGCCTTTCCGGGCAGGTCCAGTGCTGAGATGTTGCCCTCGCAGGGAAAATGGATACAGGCTGATAGATTGAGAGGAAGCACAGCCAGCCACAAACAGATTTCCCCCTCTTTTAAAACCAGTAGAACAGTCCTCTGTAAACACGCTGACATTTGACACGGGAATATTACACTGCAGTGAATAGTGCTTTGTGCGCTTGTGGGCTTTACCAGCTACCACATGTAAATAAAAGTGTTTAAATTAATGGACACATTCAATAAATAAATTCAATCTGTATCACTGAATCATTGTCCTCCTGTGGAGTATCCCACACCACACTTAGCTTAGGTTTCATTTCATATGCATGAAAGATGTATTTGCTGATCTGTAAGTGTAAATCACCAGACACACAATGCAAGTTTTAAAAAATCCTGTAAGACAGGGGGTTTTCAAACTGGGCTCCAGGGACCCCCAGGGTTCAAAAGGGCGCTAGTAAATAATGTTAAAAAATGAATATAATAGCAACAAATTTAACATTATTATTGTTTCATTCTGCTTTCTAAAGTCTGATTTGAAATCAGGTAGTAAAAGATTCAGTAGTCAGTAAATATTTTCCAGATAAAAATTTTTTTTCAAATCTGTAAAATAATATTTTTCACAGTAAATAACTGACCATCATGCATACACATATCACTACAAAGCTCCATGATACTAGTTGGTTGCCAGGGCATTGCTAAAGTGTTTTTGAGGCACAATTAATGAAAAAACACACTTTGATGAACTAATGCTGCCTTCACAAGCTATCGGAACTATATCTTAAATACGAGTTTCCTAGGTAAAAATTGCACATGAACGCCCTCTGATGTAGTGTTTACCACTGGGTAGTTTGGAAATAATTTTGATACCCAAATTCCAGAGATGAGCGTGCCATAAACGTGCCATAAACTTTAAACATGGTGGCGGGGAGAACCTCTGCTGTGACAGGTATGATTTATTAGTTTTTTTTCCCAAAACAACTAGATCGTCTTGTTTTGTCATTAATGTAGGACATATTTACATATACGAGTAATCATCTGAAGCGTATTTTATGTTTTATACACGGCGAAAACAGCCTGCATTTGAAATTACAGTGGATAACATTGTAAATGTTTATATGGTTGTCAGTGCATGTTAGCCTAGAAATCTAGACACACCCTAGCGGCAGCAAATCTAATTTGCAGCCAGGGTGGTCTAGCAACTCTCCGTTGGCTTGCGAGCTGGAAAAACCAAACTCTGGTCAGGCCAATCACATCGTGTAAAGAGTCGGTGGGTGGGCTTAACATAATGACGGCAAAGTTGCCGTGGTTCCGCGTGCTACTTGTAAACAAAGAAGCTGACGAACAGCGGTCTTGCTAATCGGATCGACTCTGGAAGATTTGGAGTTAAGCTTTTCTTTGAGAAAAGAACAAAGAACGGCACTGAAGTCAACCTTAAGAAAGGAAGATGTGTTCGGAGTTTTGCCGACCGGGTTGGCTTCGTTGCTCTGGTTGGTTGTAGCGCTATCCTACTGCATGCAGAGAGAATTTAAAATACAACCATTTATCCCGCCCCTCGAATTGAGCCCTGCAATGGTGTGTTCCCAGACCCAACATCTTGATGTGGGTCTGGCCTGTCAGGCTATTACATATAATTTTGGTTTTAATATGAATTCCCTAATAAATAGGCAAGAATAATCCCTGTTCATTCTGACAACAAAGCACTTGAATTCAACAAGCTCATAACCACGACTTCTGAAGTGGGAATTATGAAATTTCCGATAGCATGTGAAGTCAACATTAACCCTGTACCCTATACCCTGTTAGGGGGGGGGGGGGGGGTTAAAGGTGCCACATTCAGTATAGGTATTTTTTGTTGTCCTACAGGTAACCTACACCTACAGTCTAATCACTTTGAAAACAAACTGCATCAATTTGAGGTCATAAGAACAATACTTAATAAACACGCACCCAAAGTATGAACAATAACAATGGTGAAAGCGGAGCACAACTAATAATTAATGAGTCTTGTGAACTAAACTTTCAAAAAGTGCAGCCTATGTAAAGTTAAAGAAATGTGATGCCACTTTTTGGTGGGAAAAACTGGTGCAATGGGAGCTGCTGTTTCAGCATCTGCTTAGTCAACCTAACAATGTCCAGACTGGTAACTTAATTACTTTCCGGCCCCTTACTTGAGCTTTCTATAGGAGATGCTGCTGCGTTGGGTAAAACGATCACTTTTCAATCTCCAGAGGGGGGAATAATGGATGCGGCAACTTTAAGCACTGCCCACAGTCCCATGAGACCAGCTGGCTTCCTTTGTATAAATGAAATCAGTGAATTACAGTAATAATAGTGGATAACTTATAGAGGTAATTTATTAGCCTTTACAGTCATTTCACAAATGAATGGTTCCTTACTTTCACGTTACCCGCAGGGCTATATGAATATTGCATAAGAGACTTTGGTTAAGTCAGGGATTTTTACTGGAATCTCACCCTGGATATATCAGTGACATTTTCCACTTTTGCAAATTTAGAGCTACCAGTCCTCTGAGCTATAAAGACATTAGTGGTAAAAATTTTGTTGCCTGGTTCATTGATCCGGAACTTTGAACAAAATCCCCCTCTGTCTTCTTTTTCATGTCATTCTTTTATCTGTACAGACCTCTTTCAAACATTGACTCATCACTTGACATAACATGTCGCTCTGTCTGTCTTACTCTCTCCCTCCATCTGATAGCTATGTATAGTGCACAACATTTTGAGGTACGGAACGTGGCATAATGTGGCACTGAAAGAACTGGTGTTAAATGTTTAAAGGGGTAGTTAACCCAAAAATTCTGTCATCATCTACTCGGCTTCATATTGTTTGAAACCCAATGAGTGGTCAAGCTCCAAAAAGGCACTTATAAATTATTTATTTTTTTACTTTTAAAAGAATTGATTTAAGTTGTTGACATGAGACACAATTGAGACCGAAAACAATACAATTTATGAAAATATGACATTTTTGACCAATACCAATAGCTGATAATTTTTTATATTTCAAAGCCGATAACCGATATATTAGCCAATAAATCTAAATCTAAATCCAAGTTTCAAATCATTTTTGAGAGCCTGATTACAAAAACAAAAGTCTCACCATTAAAATGTCCCAAGCACACAATTATAATATTCTCATTAAATTTTAAGTAGCCTATATGACTCGTGCTGTACATGTAGCTCAAACAGTAGAGCATGGCACTAGCAACGCCAAGGTCATGGGTTTGATTCTCAGGGAAAGCAAGAACTGACAACATGTAAAATGTGTACCTTGAATGCAATGTAAGTCGCTTTGGATAAAAGCGTCTGCCAAATGCATAAATGTAAATGTACATGTTGCACTTAACTGTATTTTCCTTTTTGAAATCATTCCAATCATATTTCAAGCAAGTCAAAACCATCATGGGGAACAATGCACATCTGAAGCGTCTCATCTGAAGGAAATAATACATAATTTATCTGCTTTAATATGTCAACCAAATTTTCTTATCAGGCCGATAACGATAACAGTAAAAAATACCGATATGGTGGCTGATATAATTTTGACATGAAGAAACACTTGGAGTTTAGATTGAGTGAATGAGTGAGACATCAGATCAATTCAAACTGATTACTGAAGTCTGACACTGATTTGTGAGTGTTTTGGACTGATTAATAGAAAAGAACAGGCCAATTAGAGTCAGTCATTCTTTCATGAATTGGACCACACTAGCTTTGGAAGAACCATTAATGGAACTTCAGTTGGTTTCATTACTTGGAAAAATAAGCCAGTTTTTAATAAGAACCAGGTCTTGATATCCAACCCTCTAGCATCCCTTTAACAGCTGTCATATCCCAATATCAGGAATTAACTCACAGCACCAGCAAATAGACAGTCTCATCAAATCAGTGTTTAAAACTGATCTTTTCCACATTATTCCTCACTATCATCCTCTTTGCCTTTTTCTTTCAGTTCCTAAAATGAATGATGAATCATGTAGCAGCTGCTTAGCCCACTCATGAAAGACATTAAAACAATTTCTACATCAGTTCCCCTGTGGGAAAGTCAGTCAGTGCAACAGGTTAAATGCCTGTGCGAGAGAATGTCAAAGATGATAATTACTCCGTTTTAAAGCTACAACCTTTAACAGAAGACACGAGCCCTTGAGAAAGTTCATAATATTTTTTTGTTGTTGTTGTACAGCACAACGCCTTTACCTGCCAGGAAGCAGAACCCCTCATGAGGCCAGTGTGACATGTCATTAACTGCTGGGATTTGATTTAGAATAATACACAATCATAGATGAGACAGCAAAGGTGAGACGTTTGCAAAACGTATAATGTTGTGACTAATTGTGCACAGATTCCTCTGTGAGAAAGACAGCAGTTGTGAGAGGAAAATAAAGTGAAGAACTGAGACAACATTGCTGACTGGAAGTCAAAAGCAAAATAAATCTCAGTGCAAATAAACAGTAAAAAAGTATCCAATTAACTTTCTAAAGTAGCTGTGATATTAAAACTGTTATTTTCCTAAGTTTAATGGCAGCTGTATGTGTTATACTGACACCTATTGGTGTGGATGTATATATGAAGTTTGTTTACCTGCTGCTGATGTTTGTCCATATATTTTTCATATTCCCTCTCATCTATAACTTCTTGAACTAAAATTCAATATTTATATATAAAATCTCTTGCTCAACGCCCAGTTACACCACATAAAATCACATAACAGGTGTAGCCTACAACGGGAATTCATGTTGATTCATTCATTGAGTTCCTATTTGACCCTTTTATGAAGCCTTGATTTTGATTTTGGGGTGTACAAGTTTATGCTTTCATGCTTAATTATTACAAAAAAAACATATTTTTCACATATTTTACATTATTACAGCACATCTCTCCAATCTGGCCTGAACGCACCTTTTAGTTCCTGTTTCGATTAAGCCCTGAAATGTGATGTTGGTTAGCTGACCCAGTGTGTTGTGACTGGCACCTTTAAGCGTGTTCAGAAAATGTCACACTCCTTACCCCTGGCGTCAATTTCAAACCAATTCAAGCCTAATTCAGACTTAAAGGGATAGTTCACACAAAAATGAAAATTCTGTCATCATTGTCAAGTTGTTCCAAACTCGTATAAATGTCTTTGTTCTGCTCTACACAAAGGAAGATATTTAGGAAAATGCTTGTATCAAAGCAGATCTCATGATATTTGTCAGGAAACTATGGTAATACAAACAGTAATCGATCACAGAACCCAGGTAAACAAGGGGTGGTGAACAGCCTTATAAAAGCAAGGGCTTACAAAAGCTACAGTAAACACTATATCAACAGTAATGTTGGCTAGCAGGCGAGCTGGGGCAAAGCTTTGCCCTTTGTTGACATAATAGCAACAACATAAAACTTCTAATTGGAACTGTTAATAGAAAACACAACTACAAATAATAAGACATACTTACAAGTTGTGATCCGCAGACAACAAATTGTCCCGACAAAGTGGGAACTGCTCCATTTCAGGAGAAGCTTTTGTGCATCGCCTGCATTGTGATTCTGGAAGCTGCTCTCCGTAAAATGTGCA
Organism: Gobio gobio; assembly: GCF_949357685.1. Taxonomy (NCBI): domain Eukaryota; kingdom Metazoa; phylum Chordata; class Actinopteri; order Cypriniformes; family Gobionidae; genus Gobio; species Gobio gobio. The sequence continues at coordinate 38,515,076 of NC_137103.1, forward strand.
GCACACAGATAAACGTTGGGATTATAATGTTCAGGAACAGTGTTTAAAATAAATTTAAACCACTGTAAGTTCGTCAGCCTTAGGAAAGTCAAACAAATTAGTTTTGGAAACGGGGACAAAACGGTGTCACTTTGACATAGCGACAATACTGTCTTCTCCAATGCAGCTCAACCAGGCCTCTGGCTTGGAGTAGACTTTGAGCTTTGTAACCTTGAAGATCTTTTTTATGCTCAAACAGCAACATTACACACAAAGTGAAAAAGCATAATAGTCCAAAATTCAGTCTTCTTTTATCAATATACCAAACAACTTCACAGAAACAAAGACGCATCCATTCTTTCCCAGCGTTTTACATAACATCTTTAATATATAACATCTAAACAAGACAAAGACGGTGAGTCAAGATCACTCTATTCAAACAGATTTCAAAAGACAGTTCTGAAGTTCAGTTTCTTTAGTCAACGGATCCCAACTCTGTTGCTATGCCACCTCTGAAAGAGCCAACTATATTTAGATGGCCATTATTATGAGGCTTTTCACACATCACGACCAAGATAGATGGAGGAGGTGTAGGTGTGACGACCTAGCTTATGTTTGTTAAACGTGCGTTACACAGCAAGATGCCAATCTGACTTTCTGACTTCCCTTTTGATGTGGGCCATAATCTTGGGAAAGAATTAAAATGCTCCTACAAAGAGTTAAACAAAATCGCTATTTCCAGTTGTAAAGGCAATGTTTGTCTTCATTCAGCACCTCATTCCTTTGGCAGCACAAGCACAAATGAATAATTCAGAATTAGACCAGACATTAAAGCTGCAGCCCGTAACTTTTTGCGCCCTAGCGGTTAATGCGGTTTGCGGAAGAACATTGCAGCCGGAGCTACTTCTCTCTGTTTATGTCTATGGCGAGTCACACAGGGACTGTGCTCCTCCACAGCAGTTCCTACCAGACCGGTCTGAAATAGTCCCAATATAAACGCTTATTATAAGTGTACCATAATGATTAACGGTAAGACAAAATTTTGAAAAATGAAATGAAACATGAAAAAACTCATGTTGTACATTCTCATTATATAATTTTTGTAAATCAAGAACACAAAAAAAGTTATGGACAGAATTTAATAAGGTACTTTACTATGGTTCCTCTTGCATGGACTACATACAAAACCCCTTAAAGGCTGTCCTCTTGTAGTCCAGATAGAAAAGAAGCTTTCTTGTTCATTGTTAATGTGATATAGGCTACTGACTGAAATCATGGACATGATTTAGCAAAATATAGGATATCAACATTCGGAAAAACATTCCAATCAACCAGATTTTAGAGTTAGGCTTGGGGATGGAGCTTGAACAACATTTTCACTATAAAAATATCGATTCTCACTTTTACAAAACGATTCTTAAATCCCAAGAATCGATTAGGCATCCTGTTTTCAGTTAATGAATTAAATAAACATTGTAGCGCACCTCCCATCCAATAAATCGCAATAATCTTTGTGCTTTATTACTATTGATATGAAACAAAGTCTCAGATTTCAAATTACGTCTATTGAAATTCAAAAGCATAAATACCTTGGCGCTGTGGCGCGAGATCGCTCTGTAGCAGCTCAGCTCAAGAGAACCGGCAGCGTGGAATATGCACATGAACGGATCTTCTCTTCCGCCTTAATACCAGTTATAACGCGAAATAAACATGAATAAGCAACCTAAAGTGTGTTAAAAGATACAGGACAACTTACTGAAATCCGTATCATGCCACATAGAATAGCTCAAGTGTTTCAACCGCAGAAAGAAGTCAAATGGCTTGTAAACAATGTCATGTAACGTCATTTACCTCAGAAAAACCATATCCAGTGTCCATAAACTCGTTAGTCAGCAAGAAAAATTAACTAAAGAGAGGAGCATTTTGCTAATTATATGCACCACATTACATAAACTATTGATTGTAATTTTTAATGTTCTTCAATATTTAATGCATGTATGTAGCCTATGAACAAATCTGGCAAGTTTTTATGACAGCCAAATGTTTATATTTAAAAAAAAAAACTAATTGGAGTAGAAATATGATTATGTAATTGTAAAGTTAATATTATAACTTTATTATTATTTTTTTTAAAAATAATTTAGTGTAATTTAAGTGTTTGTATACAAATCAGTTAATGTTTACCTTCAATATTAGTAGGCTAATGTAGTGCAACTGACTCCCATAGTTTACAACATTAGTTCAGAGATATGTTTTCCTTGAGAAAATTGGGCATGTAGGCTATTGTACCTGATATATATCTAAAATAATCGATATTGAATTGAATATAATTTAATCGAAAATCGAATCGAATGCTTGTGAATCGAAATCAAATCAAATTGTGAAATTTGTGTCAATACCCAGCCCTAATTTTGACTATATTCAATGACTTTTGAAGGAACAATATTGTGTGAGGAGCTGAAATTTAAATCGGTGGATCAATTGCAATACTGTGATCCAGACCTCTGGAATGGCCATCTAAGTGCCCAGCGAGAGTGGTTTGAGTCTGTTGAGTGCCACCGGATTATCAAAACATTCCCATGTCAAGCATTGACATGTATACTTGTGGATAAAGAGAGTTATTTAAGGGACATATGTGAGGGTGTGAATGAAACCATTAGATAGGCAGCATAATGACAGCATAAACCTAAATGACCCAATATAGCAAAATCGAAGAACAAACAGGTGTGATGTCATTTAAGACAAAATCTTGTCAAAACAAAGTTTGTTTCAGTGTTTCAAAAAAGCCTGTCAGCCTCAGACTTTTAGCAACGCTCTGCACAATATTTCAGTGCAAACTTTCTGTAATTCTGTAATGCTGCTCCACTATTTTGAACTGTTTATCTGATGGCAGAACAAAGATCAACTTAGTAGAGAGTATATTAGGGCCTCAAAGAGCTGCAAACCGGCCAATGACCGGATCAGAGTGAGTAACAGTGAGATCAGAGTATGTGTCCGGAGAGCTGGCAGCCTTGCAACCCTGCAGCACCAGGGTCTGCCCTTCTTTCACCAGCACCTCTAATGAGACTCACTCATCTCACCCTCCAGACAGGTTAGGAGGATGTGAAGGGATGCCAGATGCAGTGAATGCATAATCATATCATTCCCCCTAAAAGACTTTTCATTAAAAAAAAAGTAATGATAAGATAAAAACTTGACCTTCCAGTATTATTATCTGCAATGCAGCGATTCGTTTTATCTGTCTGGCAGCACTAGCTACCGATGTCTGTCTTCTCCGATATTTTTATGTGACTGCACATGATTTACACTTTGATTCAACGTTTATTTACAACCATGCAGTGAGAGGAAGAGGAAAGTGAAGAGAGTTCTGCTTAAATCACTCATGACTTTGCACGCAGCCCCTGGCCATTGTGTGTGTGTGTGAGAGAGAGAGAGAGAGAGAGAGAGAGAGAGAGAGAGAGAGAGAGAGAGAGAGAGAGAGAGAGAGAGAGAGAGAGAGAGAGAGAGAGAGAGAGAGAGAGAGAGAGAGAGAGAGAGGAGATGGCAGATTTTGTTTGCGGATCTTGAAATTTTAATCGTGCAAGATCAGGATATCTGCTGTGGTATGTGATATTCGGCAGACATACACTGCCTCTCTGATTTACAGCATTTCTCAAGAGCAGAGTTTCTCCACATTAGCTGTACAGTAAATTGAAGGCTGTTGCTCATTTGTTTATATGATTGTTTATTAATTCCTTTAAAAGTCAAGTGTACATTTGTTGTTGTTTTTTTCCACAAAAAAAAAAAAACATTTTTAAACATTCTGTTGTAATTCAAATTTTATTTCAACAAGTAAAAATGTAAGTTCAACTACTAAGAAAACTAATTAATACAAATTTCATTTTCAATATGTACTAATAAAACATGTCACTATATTCTATTATACACAATATAACTACTAAAAATGTCATTTTAATGGAATAAATGTAATAAAAATTATTTAACTATAAAAATTAACAATTAAAAAGGCTATTTTGTTTAGTCATAATATGATTTTACTAGTATGAACTGTATTTTTACTAGATGAGTAGCAGACAACTGTAGAGCTAATTAATAAAACATTTTACTAATAAAAACGTGTTATTTTTAAAAAACATATGTATAAACATATGTATAAAAAAACATATACTGTATATCGAAAAGTAAAAATCAATGGAACTCATATGTAGGATTGGTAAAAAATAAATTTAAATTGTATAGTAAAATTCCATCAAAATAAATTAAATAATCTTTACATATTATTCAAAACATTTTATGTAAATCTTAAAGATATTTAAAGATTTTTTTTAATGAATACAAATAATATAAACTAGTTATTTTTGTAGTGAATTGTGGATATGTGAGCCTGGAATTTTTACCAGTCAAAATTGAATTATGCATCTGTTGACCAGGAATTATGGCATTAAAATTGCATTATATACATTGTTGGGTGTAATGAATTACTGTAATTTAATTACTTTACCCTTGAAAAAGTAAAGTAAGGGATTACTCTTAATTTCTCTGTAATTTAATATACAGTTACTGTATAGGTGTCACAATCACGTTAGTTTGGACTCGTTATGTTTCATCATCGTCTGCCTTCGTCTCTCATTTGTTGTCACGGACACTAATTATGTTCAGCTGTGCACTCATCAACCATCATTATCACTTATAATATGTTCGGTTCTGTTTTCAGTTCATTGTCCGGTGCAGTCTAATGTGAATGTGGTGTGTGTTGTTCTGTTCCTGTTCCGGTGAATCATCGGGCCGATTTATTAAATATTACCGAGTTATCTTCATCTTCGTGTGTGTTTATACAACCAGCCCATGACAATAGAACAATTCTATATAAAACAATAGTGGATTATGTCTAATGTTAAAATGTATTAATGTAACATTCTCCCTTTAAATACTTTGGTCAGTTCAAGATTAACTTTTATATTATTTATTTGAAAGAATTAAAAGACCAGTTTCATGTCTATCCTTGTATTGTTCAACTGTTTGAGGTTGATATGGGATTGAGAAAGTAATTAGTAATAAGTAATACAATACTTTTTAGAGAGAGTAATTAGTACAGTAATCTAATTACACTGTTGAAGATGTAATTAGTAGCTAGTAATTAATTACTTAATAACCCAATAACTGATTATAGATATCATCAATATGAACCAGCACTAGGTAAACTGCATTACAGATATCCGATTGGAATTTTGACTAGTCAAAATTGCATTATGACTTGTGGGCACTAAAAGACATTCAGAGCTTTCAGTAGCAACACAAAATCTCAGGCACACATTGCTGCACTTACCCTTCACATCAAGTTTGATTGCACTACGTATGCGTCTCTCAAAAATCTCTATTAACCCTGAGATTTCCATTATCCAGCCTCTCAACATCAACCAACCTTCACCATCGAGCTGAACAGCCAGCAGTGATGAGCTTGTGAATGCTAACCATGCTCTTATGGCCTCTTCAGGGGTAAGCAGATGCTCTGTGGCACTGGTGACCCACTAGAAGCACTGATATGCTGGTGGATAATGATAACCTTTGAGAAATGTCAAGTGTACCCAGTACAGTACATCTCTATCACTTAGATATTATGTTGTGCCTGATATTGTTCTTACAGGTTACAGTAGGACAGACCATGCTGCCAATTTCCAGTAATAGCAGTCTCGCCATGGAAACATAACGCTTGTTCAGCTGCAAAACACGAGCACTGTACATAAAAATGTTAGTGTTGTTTTGAGTAGTCCCTAAACGTAGTTACAACAAAACTCGGTTTCAACAAACAGTTACAGGGTTCAGAAGGAGGCCTTCATGGCCCCACCACATCTCTTATTGACAAGGTGAGCTTGTACCTGAGTACAATTTTATTCAACCCGTTCTCACTCCCAATGCGTCAAATACTACAGCTTACATAAGAGCCCTTCAAGTCACTATGTAGACACCAAAAAGCCCTGCATCTTTAGTGAAGTGGATGAGAACCCCATTGCTTTTAACAAGAATCATTTGGTGTAAAAATACTGACAGAAAGGGCCAGGAAGAAAATCATTATGAAATTAATTTCTCACAATAGCCAGATTTAAAACATGTCCACACTTAGAAGAATACTGTATTATCTATTGATTACACATTGTCCTGTGCATTTAACCAGCTGTGATATTTAGGGGTCTAAATATTTTACTAGAAACAAATCGATTTTACAACTTAAAGGGATAGTTGACCCAAAAGTTAAAATTCTGTCATCATTTACAAACCTGTATGAATTTCTTTCTTCTGCTGAACATAAGAAGATATTTTGAAGAATGTCAGTAACCAAACAGTTGATGGGACCAATTGACTTCTAATTTACTACTCCATACTATGGAAATAAATGGGGTCCATTAACTGTTTGGTTACACATATTCTTCAAAATATCATCATTTTCATTTTTGGGTGAACTATCCCTTTAAGAAGAGAAGTTTTATCTTCAAATTCCTGGCATGTGTACATTTTATTTAAAGGGGTCATGAAGTAAGAAATCAACTTTCCCTTGAGCTTTTGATATATAAAAGGTCATGGTAATATAAGAATATCCTGTAAGTTTCAGAGCTGAAAACTTCCTTGTTAGTCAAAGAAAAGCTTTTATTGACAGTTGGCTCAGCAAACGATCGATCTGTGAATGTGCTTACCTTTGACGTCAGAGTTCAGTGAAACGCCGCCTTAACCGAAGAAGACGAACGCCTAATTCTGTAGCCCACCCACCTACTCGTGCATGTAATGACATATTAGATAAATAACATAGGCCTACGTGGAGCAATAAAGCTTATAGCATGTTTCAAAGGCTGTCACAGGCTGGAGTATCCTTTGTATTTGAGGTGTTGTTGGTTCATTGTCCTGTGATTCGGGATCAGACTAGAACATGTATGGGCCAGGGCTTGCACTGGGCTTGCACTATCTTAAATAGTGAAATGAAATAGCATTCCTTTCTTGATGAGCATTGTTCACTCTCTTGACTGGTAATTTGCAGGAAAAATACAATCGCTGAAGTTTTGAACATGCTGATTTGAAGTTTTGCAGATGCATGTACTTGTGTGTGTGTGTGTTAGTGATGCTAGGCCTGCAGCTATCAATTCTTTTTGTAATCGATTAATCTAGCACTTAATCTATCGATTAATCGATTGATCGGATAAACAATTTTTGTGTGTGTTTTTAAACAACCAAAACAAATAATGCATAACGAAAATTATGTGGGTGTAAAATGATCAAGCATTTGGCTTTTATTTCTAAAAAAAACAGGTATTGATTCCAACTCCAACATTTGGCTCCAAAACGAAGCCTATTTATTACAATTTAATTTATTAATATGCACAACAGATTTCATGCTGTAATCTAGCCCTGACATCAAAGTAAATATCTGTTTTATGTTGATTTCTAGAACATTGAACAACGGTCCGTGTGAATCAGATCCCTGCGCGTATAGTGCATAGGAATTTAACGAGGCTTCGAGGCAGAGTTTTTGCCTCGAGGGATTTTTGTAATCGAGTTAATCAAGTAACTCGATGAATCGTTTCAGCCCTAAGTGATGTGATTTATTGCCAGCCAGAGAATACAAAATAACATTCCAATTGATTGCGGGTGGATGAGAGATATATCATTGTGTTTGTTTGATAAAGACATTTCGCGAGCCCTGTGGGGCAAGAGCCTACTCTGCTCTGATTAGTCAGATGGCCCAGTCTGTTGTGATTGGCCTACCGCTTACAGTAGAGTTTCGGAAACAAAACGCCCATTATTGAATTTCAACTCTTGTATGCACAGTGATACGAACAGCAACAAAAGTGTCGCTTTTACCACATCAATTTATGTCTAAGTCCTCATCCTTTAGAAGTGCATGCAAAGTAGATTTGCTTTCGCAGCACAGAAAACAGCGTCTTCTCGACATGTCGACAACACAAACCACGCTCTTCCAGGCCTCAGCTACAACTATAGTGTTTGAGGGAGGGTCAAAGTAGATGTTGTTTGCAGGCAGCCAATGAAAGGTGGGCATTACGCAAATTTGTTACAAACCTACGTAGGTTTGTGCAGGAAATAAGACTTGATTTACTGAGGACTCGTTTCAGGCAGTTCAGAATTGGGGTTCTTTCTTTTTGAATCCATTTACTGTGCATTTTGATCTTTGAAACTTTGCAGATCTTTTACATTCACAAACAGTTATATTTCACACTGCATGAAAGGTTATATACAAAAAAAGCATAAAAAAGGAGATTTATTATTTAGGCAATTATAACCAATTACACACAATATTTAGGAGCCTGTTGCATGAAAATTGTCATTACACCTTCTTATTCAATTACCATGGTCTTTTGCTTTTGACCTGGACAAACATTCAAGTTGGTGCTCTTTAAAAGCTCAATGTCACCTTCAATAATTTTCCAACTGTCTGTCGCGCTCTCCGGAAGTCCCCTCCTCCTCTCTATTGTCCCCTCTCTGTTTGAAAGCATCATTATTAGCGAATGTATTCAAATAGCCCTAGGGCAGATGAGTAAACACTAACAGTCCTCTAAATAGTAATTATCCATAAACCTACAATTATCTGTGCCATGACGCCATACGCAATGGTATCATTACTAATTACCGCAAGAGAAAATACCAGGGGAACTTACTATAGTAAGAGTTCAACACTGCAAAAAGAAATTGCGGAATAAGTTGGGCAGCCAATAATGCCAGGAATAATAACTTACTTAAGGTCAGCATAAAATGTTGACAAAGCTAAGAGTAAACGTAAGGCTACAAAGCACAGGGGATGTCAATGATGATGGATGAATACGGAACTTGAGGACTAATGCAATTTCTCTTAAACAAAGCAGTTTGGAGGTGCTCCACAGCTCAGAAGCAGTGCTGCAAAAAGGCAGACATATTCTGCGCGAGGCGGTGTTACAATACTGTCAGCTGCACTGCAGCAAAAATTAAACAGCACAACCTCCAGTAGCTCAGATCCCTGAGTAGACTGCTGGAAAAAGAGAAGGAGAGAGAGAGAGCGAGAGAGAGAATCTTCTACTCACACACATACAGTCAAGCTGAGAGACAACTGTTCGCTTTCACAAGTTTTTCATACTGTTTGCAATCCAAACAGTTACCCGCATTGTAAGCCCATAAGCTAGCAAGCTACAGGCTAGAGCTTATTATAAATAAAAAGCATTCTGCTCAGGCACTTTGACAACCAGAAACTAATAAACCAATATAAAGAGAAAAAAATACCCTTAGCCTATCGGTTGGCGCACATGCTTTGACACACTGTGGTGAATTCATGAAAACAGTAGGATATTTCAACACTGACTTAGTGACATCATTAAGGTATTACTGCTGAAAGGAGTTTGTGTTCATTTTCTATTGATTGTGGCAATAAGTTATTTATGAAATGATGATCCAGTGATGAAGAAGCATTATAGGTAGCTATATATCATGACTTGTGGTGTTGCCACTTTCTGTATTTTAAAAAGCCAAATTGGGTACCTGGATTGCAGTGATGAAGCGATGCTGTACAGTCCCTGCAAAGTATGTCAGGTCAGGGTAGTCTGCTACATCCTCCATAACCTAGTACTAGAAGCGGCTCAAAAGAACCCACACGTAACATGCTATAGTCTTTATTTAGGCTTGTAACTGAAAGACTGAGCATTTAAAACCAGCATGGGTTGACCCATTAACTATCACCATTGTGTCATTTAATAATGAATGCACTTAACCTCAGGTTACTCCCGAAGATCTGAGCCTGTAATAAAGAGCTGCATTATTAATCGTTAAAAGATCTCGATTGAAAACATTCTTAAATGACAACGATTCGGCTGTATTAAACCTTTGCCAAATCTGAGCTGCCGCTGACCCAGAGAACGCAATTATCAGGTATGAAACAGCTTCACAACAGTCTTTTTCAACCACACAGTATCATTATTTCTGTGTTACAAATATTCATATTATCACAGAAGTACTGGGATAAAAGTTTATAGCTTGGATATAAACACTGATGTCTACAGAATCGATCAAAATAGAGGAAATCCTTTTGAAAGTATAGGCTGATTTATACTTCTGCGTCGAATCTATGTCATAGCTACGTGAAAGGCTGTGTGTAGCATGCGTAGCCTTGGGCGTAGCCTCGAAAAATGTAACAACGCATCAATTCTACTCGGACCACAAGCGCAGTGAATGGTCTGCTAGAACCCCCTCCCTAAGGTAAAAAAAAAATCCTCATACACATTTCCGCTTGCGGATTGTAAATGATCTGTTCTTCGATATTCAATAACTCAAGCTGCAACAAAAAGTCGCTGTCTATTTGCAGTCATCATGCTGCTTTTGCCTTGGTACTGTGGGTTACATCATCAACATGCCCGTGGACACTGCCTACTAGCGGCCTGCATGTGTAATTGCACGTAGACGCGGACAACGACTTAGAAGTATAAACGAAAACCTACGGCGTAGAGGCTAAGGTGTAGGTCAGACACAGAAGTATGAATCAGCCTTAACTTGCCGCTTCAAATAACGATTCCAATTGGCGTATTAATTACAATTGGCGACAAGTGACTTAAAAATGTATGTCATTGAATCATTCATTCAAGAGATTTGTTCAAAAATGCTGATTCAGCCTTTAATTAAGTATGAAGCATAAGAACTACACACAAGGCCATTTTAAGGACAAAAACCTGACAAATGTCTTGAAATACATCATCTGAACAATGTGGTAATCGTAGTATAGTGTAGAGCGCTGGCATAATTAATGTTAACTCTGCTAACTGCCTTTGTTAAAACAAGCAGAGAGGAAACCATACTGTGCCCAACTGGATGAATCAAAGAACTCTGTGCAATCTGGATCCAAAAAACAACAAAAGAAAACAACATTGTGAAATAATATGTGGTCTAATGAGATTGCATCATTTCAAGCTTCTGTTTTCATGGGCAGAAAGAAGTAAAACAAGGCACTCTCTCAGCACAGTCACTCCAACATTAACCTGAAATCCATGAAAACCACAATATCTGGCTATTGTATATCTCATCATCTATTTATGATCCACTTTCTATGCTCTTGGAGTTAGTAGGAATATTTGGTATATGAGCCATCACAGCATTTAATGCCTAAAACACAAGTATGGGATTTCACACAATGTTACATTCTGAAATGAGGCGAAATTTTCTAATGCAGGTTACGCAACACAAGTAAGACACCCCAGCAGGCAACACAACTGTTTTTTTTAGGTCAACTACTGTCACAGCAACATTTTGGGCAGTTTTTCAAACATTCACATCTGCGTTTGGGTGTCTGGCCCTAAGAATGAGAGCAAAATCACCAAATACATGTAGAATGGGGGCAGGGCAATTCCAAATCAATGCCGTCTGTATCACGAGAGGAGTGGCGTATGGTTAGGAGTCACCATCAAGCTCCTTGCGGGTGATTCACATTGATGACTACATAAGGAAACCCAGACGGGTTGCCGAGACGCAGGAAACTCTGTAAGCAGTTCTGACAGATGAAAAGATCTGGCTGGTGCAGAGGAGTTGTTTGATTCCAACAGGGTGCAGCAACCATTTAAACAAAAGGAAAAAAGGTCTCACGCACACAAAAATCATACAACCTACGGATATTTTGTGTTAGCATTGCACAGTTATTGTTATAGGTCTACACTGTGACTATTTGTTTTGTTTTTTCCCTGCAATTTGAAACTTGATAAGAAGTTGGTAGAAAAAAAAAAAAATCAATCTCACACATGACTATTGACATCACCACCACTACAGCTCATCTTTGCTCAATTATATCAAAATATAAAAGGTTCTATTTTCAAGAAGGTTATGTAAGTGCAAGCTCCATGTGCTACTAAATTACTCCATTATCATGTGGCCTGAATAGACGCAAGCCTGATGTAACCAATAAACAGGACCTATTCAGTCACTGTGATTACCACAAATTACATTTCAAAGGAAATGATGTACCAAACCATTAGGCATGAGGACACAGCTAAAAAAAAGGGAGGGGGGTGGTCTCTAATGAGGCAGCTTTGGTCATGTCAATAAGATTGTACAGGCAGTTTAATGTGTTTGTGTGGAGAGATCTGGCTATCGTATGCATTACTCCATACGTTATTTGATAATTTTCCTACTTGACACTTGAAATAAATGGGTTAGTCTTTGCCTTTGTGAAAGCAGATTATTCAAAACTGACAATTTCTATGTTACTGTCAGGGCTGGGCAAAATTCATGATGTAAGAAATGGCTCCCTTTCAATCTCTTTCAACCCCTAAATATTTTCAACTGAATTGCAATTCAATGAAATTCAACAGAATATGAATTTCATTAGTTTTGGAATAAATTTGCTAAATAATTCATCTTGATCAATTATGTCTATTTATTCCCTGAAATGTAGTAGAACACATTTTTTTCTAAATAATAAATAAGCAAAATAAATTGTCCAAAAACATTGTTTTAAAAAAAATGACTCTAAAATGTCTACAACATTGTTTTCAGATAAGTTTATAAAAATAAATATTGACTTTAAATTGCGGTAAATGAGAGCATTCTGGGAAATAAAGTAGGGATGCACAGATGCTGAAATCCTGGCCAATACTGAAAGGTCAATAATTATTTCCAAGTTATGACTGATTTTAAATTCAATACTATTGTGTCTTGTCTTTTTAATTAGTCTTCAAGTGTTATCACAACATCATAATGTAGATACATCAAGATGGCCGCCTCGGTGTGGAGCTCCAGAGTTGTTTTACTGTTTTTGTTCGTTTTTTCCTCTCTTTAGTTATTCTTCTACAAACCACCAGGGACAAACTGCTGAACATTCAGCAGTACACACCACTCAATCTTTCACAGGATTATTCTGACATTTTTCTGGACATTTCACTGCGTGCAGAATTATAAGGCACGTTGATTTTCGGATATTTTTTTCCAAGCACATTTTACCAATTCCAAACCACATTAATCTTAATAACTATCAATTTTGTTTTTAATCATTTATAAGTGATATATAATTGTTCATGAAGGCTAGAAAAGAAAAACACCTTATCTTCAGGTTTTTTACAGATAAAATGAGCCAAAAAAGTGATTTAATTCAGACCGAAAAGTCAAAAGTTATTAAATGTCAATGAGAAGGATACAATACTATTGCAATACTAGACAGTGCAGTAAAGGCATGACCATTGGACAGTGAAATGCTCATTGGGTCAGCAGGGTCAGACAAAAACAGGTGGCGAAGAAAAGACACGTTAACTGCAAAAGAATTAAGAATTAAGGTGAAGAATTAAGTGTGAAACCATCAGGAACCTTTGCTCCACCATTTTCCAGAACTGCAACCTACCTGAAGTCTCCAGAAGTGCAAGGTGTCAGGATCTCAGAGACTTAAGTTAGAATCCAAAAAAGTGACCCCCACTTTATAAGAATCACAAGCTGAAGTGTTGTAAAATACATGAAGACTGGTTTTGTATTGGCTTTATAGACAGGTAGGTTGAGAGTGACTCTTGAAGGACCAGCACCACATCTTCTTGTACCACAGTTTTAAGAATTCATCTTCCCTTATCTGGCAGTAAGTTTTGGGAGTCATTTTTAGTCCATCTCCTAGCCTGAAGTCCGTTTTGCAGAGATGAACTAAAATGAACTCCCAAAACTTACCACCAGATTCTGGAAGATGAATTCTTAAAACAGTGGTACTAGAGGATGTGGTTCTGGTCCTTCAAGAGTCACTCTCAACCTATCTGTCTATATACGAAACCAGTCTTCATGTATTTTACAACACTTCAGCTTGTGATTATTATTAAGTGGTGGTAATATTTTAGGATTCTTCCCCTAACTTAAGTCTCTGAGATCCTGACACCTTGCACTTCTGGAGACTCCAAGTAGGTTGCAGTTCTGGAAAATGGCGGCCCTGGAGACTAAAGGGTTCCTGATTGTTTTACACTTAATTCTTAATTCTTTTGCAGTTAACAGGTGTCTTTTCTTCACCACCTGTTTTTGTCTGACCCTGCTGACCCAATGAGCATTTCACTGTCCAATGGTCATGCCTTAACTGCAATGTCTAGTATTGCATTATTGTATCCTTCTCATGGGCATTTAATAACTTTTGACTTTTCAGTCTGAGTTAAATCTCTCTTTTTTATTCAGATTAATGTGGTTGGGAATTTATAAAATGTGCCTGGAAAAAAAAATATGATCAGAAAATTAACATGCCTAATAATTCTACATGCAGTGTATAGTTGGAGGTGCAACGGTGCTCAAACGCTCCAAGACACTGTGGGACATATTTCTACATCAAGGAAATGTGATGTATAGAAGTAAGTAAGAGTTAAAGAAGATGTTGTCCCAATCTAGAAGCACTCTTCATCAACTGTAAGCCTTTCTTCTCGCCACGGTTTCCTCAATTATTCTCATTCTTCTGCAAGCGTGTGTGTGAACGCAGCGCTGCAACAGCTGGCTGATCAGATCACAGACACAGAGCAACAACACATAGACTTTGTTATAACTATTCACAAAGACTTTAATAAATCACCATCCGCCAGCACTGTGTCGAATCAACAACTGGCCAATGACCTGAATGAGTTTTATTGCAGGTTTGAAAAACCCTGTCTCACACCCCAAATCTATTCTGACCTTCTCTCCACGTATTTATTAACGTCTCCATCAACCACCTTCTCCCTGCCTCCTGTACTTACGATCCGTGAAGAGGATGTGTGCCGGAAACAGAAGGAAAGCACCAAGCCCAGATGCCGTTCCACCAGCCTGTCTAAAAACCTGTGCTGACCTGCTGACCAGCTGGCCCCTATCTTCACAAAGATCTTCAACAGATCACTGGAGCTATGCAAAGTCCCTTCCTGCTTCAAATGCTCCAAATTCATCCCCATCCCAAAGAAACCCAAAAGCACAGGACTGAATGACTAGAGACCTGTTGCTTCTGTGGTCATTTGATAGACTGGTGCTGGCCCACCTGAAGGACATCACTGGAACCCCTGCAGTTTGCTTACTGGGTAAACAGGTCTGGGGATGATGCAGTCAACATGGGACTGCACTACATCCTGCAACATCTCAACAGACCTGGGACTTATGTGAGGATCCTATTTGTAGACCTCAACTCGGCTTTCAACACCATCATCCCAGATATCCTTTTGACTAAACTAAATCAGCTCTCTGTACCCACCTCCATCTGTCAGTGGATCATCAACTTCCTGAGACAGGCAGCAGCTAGTGAGGCTGGGAAAATTCACATCCAACACCTGCACCATCAACACTGGCACCCCCCAGGAATGTGTTCTCACCCCACTGCTCTTCTACCTCTACACTACCAACTGCACTGCAAAAGACACCTCTGTCAAGCTCCTGAAGTTTGTGGACAACACTACACTCATTGGCCTCATCCGGGAAGGTGACGAGTCTGCTTACAGACAGGAGGTTAAACAACTGGCTGTCTGGTGCAGTCACAACAACCTGGAGCTGAACACGCTCAAAACAGTGCAGATGATCGTGGACTTCAGGAGAAACACCCCAGCATTACCGCCAGTCCGCCACTCACCATAATGCACAGGGAGTCATTCAGGTTCCTGGGCATTACCATCTCTCAGGACCTGAAATGGGACACTCACATAGGCTCCATTGTGAAAAAGGCCCAGCAGAAGTTGTATTTCCTTCACCAGATGAGGAAGTTCAACCTGCCACAAGAGCTGCTTTTGGAGTTCTACTATGCAGTCATAGTCTGTCCTCAGCACTTCTGTACCTGACTGATTCGGCTCGGCTACCAAATCAGAAGACTACAGCGGATAGTCCGGACTGTTGAGAGAATCATCGGTATACCCCTTCCCACTCTCCAAGAGCTGTACTCATCAAGAGTAAAGGGGCCGGGAAAATCACTCTGGACCCCTCACATCCAGGCCACTTCCTCTTTGAACTGTTGCCTTCTGGCCAGAGCTACTGAGCACCAGAACAGCCAGGCACAAGAAAAGTTTCTTTCCTCAGGCCATCTACATGAACAGTTAAATGCCCCCACTGGACAATAAACGAGTGCAATACAGAACTCTATTTATATCATATTTATTTAGCATACCATATCTCTTATTCACATTCCCTTGCATTGTATATGACATACTTGTACATACATATATTGTGCATTGTCTATTCTGTATTGTATATTTTTTATACATTTATTTTTAATCACTTTTTAATATTTTAATCACTTTTTAATAACATTTGAATTGCTGTTATTCTGTCTGTCCACTGAAAGCTTCTGTCACTAAGACAAATTCCTTGTATGTGTAAGCATACTTGGCAATAAAGCGCTTTTTGACTCTGATTCTGATGTACAATAGGAAAAATGGATGTTCATTTTGAGACGTTTTTAAAGATTAACTTTAAATCTTGAAATAAATGATATAGAATAATGTAATAAATAAATTACTTAATATCATCTAATATTTCTTGAAATATCTTATGTGATATATGAATGTTTTCAGTTAATTTATACTGAAAATGTTTTTTTTTTGTTGTTTTTTTTAAATCAATTTCATTCCATTTTATTTGTTCTTTAAATTTAAAATACATTTCTTCATCCCGTCTGGTTCCTGCCTTTTAAATTCTAATTTAACCAGACATTCTCAATTAATTTCTGAATGAAATTTCTGCAGCATCTCTGATCCAAAGCGAGCACAAACATTTAGTGACAAAAACATTTCTTACTCATATCATTCATTCTAATTCGATTCTCTACTATAAAGTGTGATCTGTGTTACTCTCAGCGAAAGCCTATTTCACCATGTATGAATCCATGTCCCGGAGCATGAAGAAGCTTGGTGTGCACAAAAATCAGTGCACTGTACCAGATAATGATTGTAGCTCATGCTCGGTCATGTGACCTGGACTCCAGAGCTTGTGAGATAGTGCTGAGATGTGTTGTGGGTTAAACAGAGACAGGTTCAACTGCATAATTCCCCATCCCACTACAGTAGCCCAGGACATGGGAGACTGCGATAACACTAGTACTGGGAACTTGGGACCCTCCAAATTGCTACATGATTTATTGAGGCGGTCTGAAACATGCTTTTACAAGCCATATGAGAATGATCCACTTTAATCAGTAGGGATCGTTTTTGACAAGATGAAAAAAAAATCTTGAGCACACCTTTGTTAATGTCACAGTTGCGATATATGGTTGCATGTGCATGTAGTGCAGATGATTTATTCCCACTGCATATGATACAAATGCATCACATCTCAGCAGAGAGAATAAAGGAGTGTCTTTCACAGATCATTTATCCTCGAAATGATATCGTTAAATATTACTCTAGAGCAATACCTGCTATTGAAATAAATTTGATAGCTTAAAAGTTAAAGGGAAAACATTACGACTGATGAGTAACAGCAAATTGAATGGATTCAATACAAGTACAACACAGATTTATGTCTTCTGGAAACATTAACGATACTTGGAACTGCAGTATAAATAGGAATGTAATCTGAATTACAGCCTTACTAAATCACTTTTATAAAGTAAATATTGTCATAAATTACTGTTTTAACACCATTTAACTTAAGAGCTATTTGTAATGCACTTGTAAAATATGCTTGTAAAAAATGATCATTATAATGGATATTTTTATTATGCAGTGAACTAATAATAAAATATTAAACACTTAGACTTCAGGTCTTTAAATTCACTGGTAATCAGTGTTACAACTATCATTGAGTTACTATTATAGTTTTCATTAATACTTTGAATTAGGTTTTTAATTTTAAAAGTTATTATACAAGCTATTATAGTATTATTGTAGTCATTTTGTTGTTTTTGTCATTTTTATTACTTTGGACTAGATGAAATGAAATGTTTAAATGTTTATATACATTTTTTTGATGGTTTTAGTTTTAGTTTCAGTTAACTATAATAAATCTATTTGAAGAATGATGAATGCATAAGAAACAAGATTTATTTCTGATTTGTATACAAGGAGAGAGAGAAAAACTATCTTTGGTATTTGAATCAACATAAAAGCAAGACATAGAAGTTACTGTCTCACGTGTTGCATTTGCGTTATAATGGCAAATTTACACACAAGGATGAACACAAACCTATTCGGACTGTTGTTTAACCCTTGAACACTGATGGATGCAAGTACAGAGAGCACTTACTTTGTCCTCTGAGGGTATCAAGGCTAATGCCACCTTCCAGGGCAGCCGGCCAAGAGCAATCAAACTCTACCTGCTTCACTGTGCCGTGTGGCGCTGCAGCATGGAGCCACAGGAGCAACCTGATGGCAGCTTTATGTAAATGTCTACTGCGTCTAATGTGTTGCAGAGGGGCCATGGACCATCCTTGTTTTAATTGGACTGCTCTATATGTAAAGTTTATTCCATTAATGAGACCAGAAAGACACATGAGACAGGCCATGAATATTATCGGCATCACACAAACACAGCTTTGAGTGCAAGAAGCACTTTCAAAGACTAAGAACAACTCTTTAACCCTGCAGCATGCTGCAAATGCAGCAGTCGGTTACATCAGCTGAGACACTGTGGGCTATTTTAGCTAAATAGCTCAAAAAGTAGGACTTAGTTGTACAACAACCACAGCTAAAGTTTCATTACATTGACACAGTGGAATTAAAACCGCTGTTGTCGTTGTGATAAAAAACCCATGAGAGACTGTACAATAATTTTCTTTCAGCTCTGTTCTAATTAGTATGTTCTGCAATAAAGTGCATTTCATATATTACTCTGACAGCAAAAATGTCTTTTGCACAAACATGAGAATTGCATGAAGCAGATATACTTCAGCAATATTCAGATATTACACGACCCAGCAGGATCTTTGTCACCCATTAGTGCAAAGTGCGCAAAAGAGACATTCACTAACAGAGAGGCAATGCTGACGAATGTTTCGAAACAATCGAAATAGCGGAATACACTAGTTCACTAATGAAAAAGCAATGCTGACATGGCTATGAACAACAGAAAAATAAATAGCTTAAACAGAGGAGCCAACAGTTGGCAAAGTGATGAACAGCGAGAACACGACTCGCTGTGCCACTATGAGCAGAAATCCAGTTGTGCTTTACCAATTATGACATTCTCACTGCAATGTTCCCTGGGTGATTCTTCATTTAGAGGCACTTGACTACTTGAAATCTTGAAAAATGAAAATTGATCTGATCATGACCTGCTTAACGAGACATCAGTCACTCTCAAGTACCCCATGCCTAAAATGTTCAACATATTGCCACCCAAAAAATAAATAAAATATCACTGGACTAAATGGCTACAGATCGGTCCAATGCACTGGTTTGAGTTTAGAGGGAACTACTTTAAAACTTTAACTTGACAAGCTACAAGTTTATTCATTATGTAAAGCAGTTACTACCAATAATTGCTCAGGATTTCTTTATTTTTCTCACTAAAACATTATGATTGGTGGCTCAAAAAGGTTTCTTTTACCATTTAGTTCAAATGAACAAATCAATTCACTTAAATTGCACTATTATGCAAAATTCACTTTTTCAACATAAATGTGTGTCGGCAGTGTGTGTACACAACCACCCTATATAGGTTAAAATCCACCCACTGCTCTTTTTAATCCCCATAAATCATAAGCATTGTCTCAGAACTCGGCATTTGCAGATTCTAGCAGTGTGACGTCACATATGCTTAGGCCCCGCCCGCAACCGCTGACAGAATCAGCCCTATTAGCATAGACCTCGCCTTTATGAGCTGTACACAGTCCGCCATGTTTAACTCCTCACCAGAGCATTTAACAGCAGCATTCACGTAAGAAATGTATTCTTATTAAAGCTACTAAAGTTATTCAATTAAGAGCAGTGAGTAATTTTCTGTTTTTCTTTTGTTGTTTGATTCATATTAACAGCATCTATAGCAGCAGGTACTGTATATTATGCTGCTTTCACTTTAATACACAGATATAATATCTACACATGCAATTTCTTACTAGCTGTTTACATTCACAGACATAACCGACTGTTCATGTGAACTTTGTTTGACATAATCATGTGTGTATTTGATAGTTTAAGCATTCGTTTCACATTCAATAAGATGTAAATGATAACTTTGTTTAATACTCACAGGACATGCTGTCTGACAGCCAGCTTTCTGTGCGTGTGCTTCGGATGTGTGCGCTCAGAAAACCATATATCAGAAGTTTAGACTGATATGGCTTTAAAACGCATGCAGATAATACATTTTCATGATGATGAAGAACCGCTAATTCACGTGAGTGTGTCCGCAATAGAGATGCTCATCAAAACCAAACAGATGTTTTCGTTTTTGGCAGAGTATCAGAGGCACGAGCTGTATAGGCTCTTCTAGGAAGCGGGTGGGGAGCAGCAGCTCATTTGCATTTAAAGATACATGCATGAAAACCAAGCGGCAACCTCCCCCAGTTTATCTTGAAGCCAGTAAGGAAGTAACTTAAACTGCAATTCATTGACTGGCCGCTAGAGACATGCTCCAAAAGGGAGCAGAATCTCATTGAGCTCCATGTTAAAATGCCCAACTTTACAGCAGAAAAAAACATGTTTACAGCCTGGTACAAATTGTAGTTTTGGTCTATATATCTAATTTTGCCCTTCATGACAACTGTGAGGGGGGTGAATTTTTTTATAACTTATTAGTTTACATTATATAAAGCCTTAAAGTTCTGCATAATTAAGGGTGTGGCCACTTTGAGGGACAGGTGTATTGTCGTTTGTCTGCTGTCTGTTAGAGATCACATCACCTCAGCTCCACCCATGTCCCACCTCTTTGCCCATTTTCTGTTATCTGGGAGTGACGCGCTGCCAAGATGGCAACAGCCAGCTCGACCCTACTTTACGCTTCAAAACTGCTCTTCAGAATCCTATGCGTGACGTCACGGACACTACATCCATATTTTTTTACAGTCTATGATGAAAACAGCATGTTTTTCCTTCCACTCAAAAATGGTCATTTACAACATCGTATAATAAATGATCTGTTGGGGTATTTTGAGCTGAAACTTTTCAGACACATTCTAGGGACAACTAAGACTTGTCTTACATCATGTAAAAAGGGGCATAATAGGTCCCCTTTAAATGAATCAGACATCACAACACCACTTGAGAGAGAACATTCTAGATTGTTTTGGATTTTGCTCAGCTCACTTGTGTACAATACATAGCGATAAAAAGTGATGCAGGAATTGCTAGTCATGCTAGTCAGAAAAAAAACATGTACATTACACAAAAGCAAACTATTTTGAAATCAGCTGAGTTACTGCCATACTACTGAAAAATGTAGTTAGGTTAGTATTGTGGCAACAAGTCGCTGTACTGTTAATAAGTATTCCTGCACGACTGCAGTATCCAACTGTTGCATATTGTCCACCACTCACATTGCTAGATGACATCATATTGCTGTGCATTTGCATAAAGTTGAACTCTGCTCAACTTTGGTGCGTCGCCAGTGGTCACATATGTCGCCTCAAATCGCCAACTGTCATTGAAAATGAATGACTTTGTTCACTTTGTTGCTGTAAATCACTGTTGGAGTGAATGGCCCTGAACAGGCAGACTGTTTAATCTTGTCTGAACAGGCAAGGGGTAGTTAGGTAGTTAGTCTGTTGAGAGGGAAGCACAAAGGAAATAATTAGGCAGCTAAAAAACAAGAACACACACCACAAAGAAAATCTAATCCTTGAGAATTCGTAATATTCTATTCTATTACAAGTGTATTCTATGACAAAGATTGTTTCAGTCACTCAGTATTTTTAATAATGTTGCAAGTGCCCACACGCTCTTCTGATTGGATGTGATTTAAAAAAAAAAAAAATTGTAAACAGGATTGTAATTTTTAAAGTGCACTAATGGCAGTACTACAGAACATCTAGCTACTCAAGGGCACCTTTACCTGGACTGCACATCCCTGTATGAAAGGGATATGGATGAGGGTCAGATTGGTAGTGAAAAAGTATTGATTACAGCAGAAGCCTAGATTTGATTTTGCTTGCAATTTGTTTGGATATAGCATAAAACATAAAGTGCTATCTAGCCATAAGTATTTGTAGAATGTGACACAGCTGACACAGAAATAGCAACTTCACATAGTCAAAAAAGATTCAAAATACTATGCCACAGTTACAACAATCAGCACAGTGGTTGAAGCAATCTAAGTGGACAATCAAGGTAAACATATTTATACTGTTTTGTGTCCAAACCAGGCATGATGCAATAAAGCTACAAGTGATCTCTTGCATGTAAATCGAGGCCTAACTAGCCTTGATGGCAATGGACAACAGTACAGTAGCCTGGTTTATACTTCTGCAGTGTTGAGCTGGATATCCACACCCACAGTAAAGTCTCATTAGTCCACAAACCCATTTCAAAACTGTATAATTAATTATACATAAAATATGTTCAGTGACTTTCTGACTTTCAACTGATTTTTAATGTGTATAGACAAATTACATTCTCCTGAAAACTTGTCGCATCAATCCTGATCAATAAACAGTGCAAGACAATGCCATTATTAGATCTACAAATCATTCACTACCATTAAAAAGTTTGGGGTCAGTAAGATAGAAGAGATTAGAAATTAATACTTTTATGTATTAAGGATGCATTGATCAAAAGTAACTGTGAAGACATTATGTATAAATTGAACATTCTATACACCAAAGAATCCTGAAGAAAAGTATGGTTTCCACAAAAAATATTAAGCAGCACAACTGTTTTCAACACTGCTAATAAAAAAAAATATTTCAACAAATCAGCATATTAGAATGATTTCTGAAGGATCATGTGACACTGAAGTCTGGAGTAATTATGCTGAAAATTCAGCTTTGCCATCACAGGAATAAATAAGCAATTATATTTCACAATATCCTTGTTTTACTGTATTTTTACAGTATCAAATAAATGCAGACTTTTTTTTTTTTTTTTTATATATTACCAATCCCAAACTTTTGAAAGGTGTACCTAAAATGGGGTATTAAAAAACAATCGGGTGAACAACAACAAATCCTGTAGACTTGCTTTGGGGAAAAAAGGACCCAAGTCATATCTATGAAACAGAGTATCATAGAAACTTGAGTGCTATTGAGACTATTGTAACATGCAGGAATGCCATAGAAACCACCAGGAATACCCTAGTAACCGCATAGCAACGTACTAAAAATCATTCAGAGCAACTACATAGCCACACACTAAAATTATAACACCGAATTTTGCACAGATAAAACCCTCTAAAAAATTACTTTCCATTATAAACCTTTAGGCCTATACAGCACAAGATAAGGTAACTGTTTACCTTAAAGCCAAATATTTACTCATTCCCCATGTGGAAGAGATAGTATTTATAAAAAAAATTCAAACTCCTGTGTTTTCCCTATGGATTACATGTTTGAATTTTAAATGGAGACAGAAACAGCACTGACAAACATGAAATTTCCATTATAAGCTATTACTGCCTCTGTTTTGACCACAGTTGATTAGTAGATAGCAGGTGATTTGGGCTTTTAAGCAGAGTTTGAGGAAGCTTTGATCAAAAGAACCAAAAAAATGAAGGATGGCTTACAGCAAGACTGGACTGTTATCTCAGACTGTGCTGATAGTGAGAGTTCGCACAATGAGACATAATTCATCCCACAATAAACAGAGTTATTATAAACAGAGCGATATAAACTAGAGGAACCAGATAAATGGGCAAATGCATCATACTGTTTAATTCAGGAACTGGATGTCACATTATTTTTACAAAAAAAGAGCTTTGATGCAATTTTGCTGCAAGTTATTCTTGCGTAATCAAAGACAACTCAAACAGTCTTGCTTCTGATTTGGTTAGTTGTGACGTGAACAAACAACAGAAAAATGTCAACACTGCAGATTCAAATTACTGTTGAGATATGTAGTATATTTAGCTAATGGGCTGTCCTTAAAGGGATAGTTCACCCAAAAATGAAAATTCTATCATCATTTACTGTCCCTCATGTCATTCTCTCTTAGGTGCAACACAAAAGAAGATATTCTGCAAAAATGTATCAGTGTTCATACAGTGAAAGTCAAATGTGGACAAAAATAGTAAAAGCCTTCTTTAAAATGTCGTATTATTTATTGTTTCACAGAATATTTAAAGATTTCATTATTGGGTGAACTATAGTTAAAAAAAAGTTTATGAAGTGTGTGTTTGTGTTTGTATGTTTGTTTATATTACATTGTGGGGACCAAATGTCCCCACAAGGATAGTAAAACCTGAGATCACCTACATTGTGGGGACCAGCCAGCGGTCCCCACAATGTAAATGGATTCATAAACATACTAAATGATGTTTTTTTGAAAATGTAAAAATGCAGAATGTCTCCTGTGATGGGTAGGTTTAGGGGCAGGGGCAGTGTAGGGGGATAGAATGTGTGTGTGTGTGTGTGTGTGTGTGTGTGTGTGTGTGTGTGTGTGTGTGTGTGTGTGTGTGTGTGTGTGTGTGTGTGTGTGTGTGTGTGTGTGTGTGTGTGTGTGTGTGTGTGTGTGTGTGTGTGTGTGTGTGTGTGTGTGTGTGTGTGTGTGTGTGTGTGTGTGTGTGTGTGTGTGTGTGTGTGTGTGTGTGTGTGTGTGTTTGTGTGTGTGACCAAATGTCCCCACAAAGATGGCAATATCCAAAATCCTTGTCCTTGTGGGGACAGTTTTTGGTCCCCATGAGGAAAACAGCTTATAAAATCATACTAAGTGATGTTTTTTGAAAATGTAAAAGTGCAGAAAGTTTCCTGTGATGATGGGTAGGTTTAGAGTTAGGGGATAGAATATACAGTTTGTACAGTATAAAAATTATACATCTATGGAAACATGAAAACCCAAAATGTGTATGTGTTCTTAATATTTACATTTTTTGTCAACACCAGAAGTTACAACAGGATCCAGTCTGCCAATTCTGCACAGAGGAATGATCTAACAGTGTTATGACAAACTATTCTATAAATACATGCCCATCTGAGAACAGATTGTCTATGTGTCCTATGAGTCTTTTACACTCACAAAGAAAAAAAAACAACTAAGCTAGAGCCATTACGGGCATTGCTATACTTCATGAATGAGAGGTTATAAGTGCCCCTTAGTCCTTTGCATCCAGAGGGAGAAAGTTCTGTCACGCCACACAGATTCCAGCAGGTTGATAACCAACCTGTGTTTGCCTCAGTCCTACAGCATCAGCAAACACAAACCTTCATTGCAATCCACATTGCCAAGTGCAAGACTTTGTCCCTGCCAGGAAAACATTAGCCAACACAAGGCTATCAGAAAGTGCCATCTGCTGGAACAGAAGACAGCCATTGAAACCACTCTCTAAAACTCAGGAAAAACATGACTTCTCCCTAAAAAAAGGAACCGGAACCCAGGGAACGTTCCATATAAGACGGTGTTAAGCGATAGAACTGAGATGTTGAATACAACAGAACTAAACTACAGTGATTATACTTCATGCGGTCCCTGCTGCATGTTGTGTTTCTAAAAATACAGCCCGTGTGCCGTAGACTATAACCAGCAGGCCCCGGCAGCACTCTGCTCTCTTTATTAATGTTATGCAGCTAAGACCGTAATAGCCATGGTTAACCTAATCAAAAACCTCACGCTTTGCTACTTCTAATCACTGACAGTAAAGAAAATGATGGTTTCATTTCACTATGAACGCGTCACCCTGGACATTACTGCTGGAGAGAGACAATCACTGCTGGCTATGATTAAACTGTATTTTACAGTAATAACACTCAATTTAAAAAGAGATTTGCCAATACATTTGCTCTTTTTTAATAGGCATGAAAATGTCTGTATGATTTAATCTAATCAATCAAGTGCGATATTTGTGTTTCACATGATTTGATATATATTATATCTATTTAGATGCGTTTTAAGTATTATGTTACAGGTCCTTTCTGTCAAAAAAAAAGTTTGTAGAATGACATCAAATGTATATATAAGGTCCCATAAACATTATCAATGCACATGGGAATATAAAATGAAGTGGTACAGTATTCAAATAAAGGCAACTACGGGGTCAAGACTGACAGAGCGTCCATTAAACTACAATGAAGAAATGTGTTGTGTCAGCATGGGACAACTGCTATGATCTACTACGCTGCAGTGTCAACGTCTAGGAAAGAAGGTGTCAACATCAACTTAAGGACTCCCGCCCGTCCCCTCACGCTCTGCACAGTTTTCCTTTGTGTCCATATTTGTCAACAGCTTTGTTCAAATAAAACTGCGCAAGTGTGCCCTGCAGACCGTCTTGTTGTGATTTGTTTTGGGGGAATCTGTGTGAAACAAACTGTATCCATCTTGTTGTGAAACAACAGGGTCCAGCTGTACATGCTTTGACTGGAATAATGATCTCTTAATGAATGGATTAATAGAAAGAGACAAATGGCATGAGGTCTTTGCACTGCACATAACCACGTAAGAATAAACGCTGCACACGAAAGCCAGAGAGCAGCATCACTTTAAGTGATGCAGGACTGGGAAGGATGCTGCAGCATCCCTGAAACGAACCCCAAAAAATGTGTTGTTTCACACATACGGCCCGAGTAAGACTGTCCAAGCTGTCTTAACACTACATACCTGTGGGATTTAGTTGAAAAAAGTTGAATGTTAAAGCCTTCAGCTGTAATATGTGATTGGTCTCACCACTAGAGCTCAAGTTATCCTCAGCTTGCCTGCATTCACTGACTTGCTGCACAAATTTGACTGCAGATCAGCACATATAGAGGGGAAGAAGACGCAATGGCTCTTACCACTTGGGTTCTTGTTCTTCTTAAGACTCTTGCCACAAAGACACTGCAGCATATGCGTTCCTTTGCTGAAAATGTTCCAAAGAAACCACATTGATTTGGGCGAGGAGCGATCCAACAGCTTAGACACCCTGATAAAGAACAGATCCCTGCGGTTGCATAATAATAAGAACACAATGGGATGCTCAGTTTTCCAGTAGTAACATAGAAAAATATGTATTACTATCCAAGCGTCTTCATGCAAGAGGTAAAAGATTCTCTTTAGAGCAGGCAAAACAAAGGTATTCTTCTTAGTAATAAAGGTTGGTCGGTCATAAAAATAGATACTCTATAAATTGCATGTGCTGCAGAGGGGGAACGTGCAGCCCGTTATAAACTAACGTGAAAGACACGGCGGATCTTTGCGTTCCCTGTTAGTTCATCACTCAGATGAAGGGTGGATGGATGTGCACGGCATCAGAAGCCTGGAGGGGATGCATCCCATTTAAAAGCAGCGATACCTCCGAGCAAAGCGCACATTTCCAGCATCAGCTCAGTGTTTCTCAGGGAAGTCTTCCTAAAACCTGCTGCTGCTGCTGTTGCTGCTGCTGCTTCTGCTGCTGTTGGTCAGTAATATCCATGAGCTTTCATCAATGTGAAAGCACTGCACTGATCCTGATGCTGAGGATGCGGTTGGAGTGCGGCTTGGTGTTTCACCTGTGCATTACTGATCCCGTTGCCTCCTGAAAAGTATCTCGCACGTATTCCTCTTTGCCTTGGATCTGTGTTGGATATAGACAAGAAGGAGGAGGGGTTGAATTGAAAGATTGCCTTTCCATTACGTAAAACACGTGGTTTGGGCTCTGGCATATCACTGACGCTTTCGGCATTTCGGCATAGAGTAGCGTTGGGAAATCCGATGCAATTTAGCGAATCGGTTCGTTCGAACGGCTCGTCTCGGCGGAGCGGTTCGTTTGAATCATCGCTCAGAAAGTCTTCCGCATTTAATGTTTCGTTCTACTGCAGTTCAATTCATAATTGGCTGTTATGAGTATGTTTGCTGTGTTTGAATCACGGTGTTGTGTTAGGTGTATTTGGTACAAATGTTTGTGTTGCAGCTAGCCTATTCTACCATAAAATAAGACTGTTTGTTTGTTTTGTCAGACAATTCTCCCACGTTCAAATATGCTTGATAAAATGAAAAAGTTTTACTCCCAAAGAAAACCCTTTATACTACAGGGGTATACAAATTTAATCGGTTATTCTTTGAACGGCTTGTTACAGTAGACCTGTTTGTTTGAGTCATTGCTCAAAAGTGTTTCACGCACGGGCACGAGATTTTATACCTTCATTCTTTAGCAGTAAAATGGATAACCTAAACTATTATGTTTTCGGCTAAGTATTTGTTAAAATAAAATGTTCAATGGAGCAACCAATCAAGCTTTGAATCTCAAAAAAAAAAAATCCTTCTTTGTTGACATGCTGTGTTGTCGTAAAAAATTTACAAAGATGTCCTTTTAAGGGTACTGCCCCAGGGACAAGCTGTTGTACCCCTAAAGGTGACACCCTTTTTTGTGTGTGTAGGCAGAAAGAAAACTGTTCATAAAGCCTATAGGCTACTGTGAGTATCACATCTTGCAAAAAATCTATTCCAATCTAGCAAACTATTAATTATTTAGTATAAACTTTCCATTGATGATGGATGTGTAGGCGTTGCAGCAGCACAATGTACCTAAATGTGTCTTTTTACCTACAAAGTAACGTTATATGGAAAAAAAAATGTTTTGCACATAATAAAAACACAACTTCTAAAGGCATTACAACCATGCTACAAGATATATAACCTGCTTACATACTAGGTTCCTTAATAATTTTGATAATGCCGTCTTTCGTATAATTGTTTTCCTTGAAGAAAAACAAAAGAGCAGCGTCCAATTAACAGGAAGCTCTACTCTTTGATTTACTGCATTAATCTACTTTAACGACCTACTTTTGTTCAGCCCAAGACTTGCCACTCTTCTGTGATGTCTAGGTCTTCAGGGAGGTGGGCCCCTTTGAGGCTCAATGTTTCTTGACTAAATTCCCCACAGAAAGTCTGACACAGCCCAATCATTCCCACTACAAGATGATCACAAAACCCAAATCTATGAGTCATCGAAGCAAGGGGCAATTCCCTGATTAAAGCGACAACACATTGCCGTAAATCTTTAAAGGATGAGTAAAGTGCATCAAATTTAAAGTACTATAGTACTCTGTCACTGTTTGAACCATTCGTGACATCTTTGTGACACAAGGAGTTTGGTAACAGCACTTTAGAAAGACGACATTATGACCTGATTTTGCAGATAAGTGTCTGCAGAGACTGTCTGTGTAATGGGTAATGCAGTACTGAAGGTTTTCTCTGCTCTTACTGCCAGACCTAGTATTGATTTGTTTCATGTAATGTAAAACATCATTGCACCCAAGGGAAGATCCTCTGACAATTTTGTCAGGCATCCTTATTATACTTCTTTTTGATTATGTTGTAAATTGCTCATGCTGGAAGATTAAGATTTGTTATTATTGGTGTACACTATGCATCAATAATTTCACATTTAAAAATAAAATCAATTAAACTGTGATTTGGCTTAAAGATGTCTCAAGACCATCTCTGCTATGTGCTAAAATGACCACAAAAATGCAACAAACATAAAAATAAAAATAAACAATGTATTACTTGTATCTCTGGAAGGCTTAATTCTGATTGGTCAACTGAAAGATATTGTGGTTGAATATTGTGACTGTTGTCCCTGGGAATCAGTCACTCTGTTAGTTTGGTGTTTCATATCTGACTCTGCTCTTTTTACTCATATAATTAAATAATTAAAACTTTATTGATTTAAATTAATTAATCAGTCCATCTATTTATTAAGTAGCCATGTAATAAACAAGATAAATGTACAGTCAGACGCTCAGACAGTCAGACAGAAAACCCAGTCAAAATCCTTATCACATCATAAATTTTGCGATAATGACCGACTGACTGCATGTTATACCTTACATAACTCATAACCCCATACTGCTATGAGTTATGTAAGGGATAATATATATATATATATATATATATATATATATATATATATATATATATATATATATATATATATATATATATATATATATATATATATATATATATATATATATATATATATATATATAATTATTTTTTTTACTTAAACTCTTGTATCAAAACTTCCCCCTTCACTCTCAAAAAAAAGTACAAATTGTACCTTTTAAGGTACAAGTGGCCGTCACTGGGGTTGTACCCTTAAGGGTACATTTTTGTACCTCTAAGTGGAGGAAAACAATGGTATAATTGTACCCTAAGGAACAATTGTGTACCTTTAAATGTACAGTATACGTTTTGTTCCCCAAGGAACTGTACCTTTTTTTTCTAAGAGTGTTCAATGGAAAGGCGCATGGGCAGCAAGTGAAGCTTTAATATGAATCTTATGTGATGAGCAGTGTCCGAACATTTTCTCCGACTGTTCATGTGCGCAAAACCCTCCAGTCTGTCCCTTCCACATTTACTAATGACTAGCCAGTGGATGACACCACAGTACAATTCACTTGAATGAATGTTGGGCATGTCGGGACCCTCGGCGACCGCATTTATCAGGCCTGACCTTCCCTGCAAAAAAAAGAAAAAAAAAAAAAAAAAAGAAAAGTCCAGTAGACTACGTGACTGTGCATGTAAAACCTCTTTTCTACAAATAACGAAAAGGCTGACCCAGGCAATTCTGAGAATAAAAAAAGTTTGTTGACCAGGTTTACAAAATCACTTTGATAATAGGTGAAAATAAGATCTTAGAGTAGTTTTGTTCATTTTCATAAAGGTAAATAAAGTGCAAGTGCCTCCACAGTATGACTAACAGGGCAAGAGTACTGAACCTAACAAAACCCACACACACATGAAACAGCACCTCTTTAAAGAGTCATTTAGAAATGTTTTATCAGAATGACATATGGCTTCAGTGCTGGCATATGCCTGCTTTTACAGTCTTTAGGTTTGGTCAGTGGTGGAGGAAGTACTGAATCTCAGTACTTAAGTAAAAGTACAAATAACCAGATATATTTACTTTAGTAAAAGTAGAAGTACCACAATGACAACCCTACATAGGTAAAAAGTACCTGATTTTAAATGTACTTATGTTAAAAGTAAAAGTACTTGCATAATTTATTCTGTCTATATTCTAATAAAAAACAGTACTGTTTAAAAAATAAACTGTATGGCCTGTGGCATTTTAATTAAGTTAGTTTTGGGTTTATGTAATTGTGCTTACCATCTGTTGCCCAGTTTACATTCTGACTTACACTTCTGGTGATCTATCAGGGGGATCTGCAGAGTTAAATATCATTATTCTGAAGCAATATTCTCACCAGAGTTCAATCAGCTTTGACATATTTAAATCTGCATATTTATGATATTTTTATGATATTTTTATGATATTTATGATATTTTTACCCCCCCCCCCCCCCCCCCGATCTTATTAAATATATGACATGCTTCAGCTTTCCTTTTATATTCTTAAATTTGGTCAATAAATTAAATTAGAATAATGGCTGTGACAGGGCTGTTACCATTCAAATTAAATAATTTACACTGAACAATTACAACTGCATTAAATAATGTTATGAGATTAAAAAAATGAATTTTGAATACAAAATAAGAAATGTTGGAAAGAATGTTTAAACATGAAACCAAACTGCCAGTAGGTGGCGGCAGGTGACCGTCTGAAAGAGTGAGTCATTGAGTCGATTCGTTCAGGAATGAGGCAGTCATTAACCGATTCATTCAAACGCTGAATCATTCAGTAACGAACTGTTGTTGCGAGATGCGCTGTGGTTTTGCTGCGATCTTTATTTGGAACTGTTTTCGCTGCTGAAATTGAACAAAAACTTCAATATTGCATCTAAAATGTAAGTGACTTTTTGTTAATTAATTGTTTATGGAACTGTCAGTGTCATATGAAATTAGTGTCACATTATCGGTCGTGATGGTAGCCTATTCAGGAAAACAGCACTCTGCGAGCCATTCCACCGAATGGGTGACATTTGCTTGTTGTAACTCTTAAAAATTAAATTGTATTTATTTATTTTTTTCAACACTGAAACTAATACTACACATATTTAACTCTTCAAAATGTGTATTGGTCAATCTCAGGTAACTTTATTTAGTTCTTTACAAGGTTTCTAAGCAGAAGATGGATGTATGTTTTCTCAGTCCTGTTACCAAAACTCATGTGCCATTTAAAAAGCGTGTTTAAAACCAGGTCAATTAATTCCTTTGTTTTCCCTTCAAGATAGTAAACATTTTAAAGAAATTGTTGGTCACATGTTCAAATAATTAATATTTGTGATTAAAAAAACACTCTATATGAAGACATGGTGTATTTTAATAAAAAACACAAATCATGTTTTTCATTTTAAAGAAGACTGAAGCCACAAGTTTATTATTTTTAAAAATAATTTGTTTTATTAAACAATTGTATAAATGATGGACCAAACAAAACCGATGAAAACAGTGGTTTAACAATTTTTTTTTTAGAAAAAAAAGTAAATTTTTGTAACAGGAATGAACACTTGGTAACAGGAATGAAGACTGTGCAACAGGAATGAGTGTCCATACTTGTGTGAGAGAGAGTGTACATAGCCGTGTGTGCTAAATGTCCATTTTTTTTCTCATAATTTCAAATGTAAAACACATAAATCAGGTGAACATTATATCAACTAATATTCACAATTTTAAATCAACAAAACAGAGGATTCTACTCACTCCTGTTACTTTTACTCAGTCCTGTTATTTTTCATATGAGTAACAGGACTGAAATTAATAGTATTGAGTTTTTAAGCAAAAAATTAACAAATACATGTCAAATTGCCACTTGGCAAAGTAGCTAATAGCATGAGGACACTGAGAAAATTGTAGTGACTTACCTAAAGTTAATATTTTTTTAAATAAACAAATATTTAGGTAATTTAGGTAACAGGACAGTGCGTTGAGATATGACCTTCTTAGTCAAAGTTACAATTTCATCAAATATACAGAAATAAAAATGACTTACTTTTGGTCTTCCCATGGCCTACATAAGATCCAGATGATGCAACATCCTTTTGAAAACCTTGTCTATTGGCATGTTCCAAGTTTTTAGAGGGGGCAATGTGTGAGGATAACAGGACTGAGTGAAAACCTGGGAACATGACTAAAATGTGCATTTTATATAACATATTATGGATTTTTTATTAAAAAAATATTTTTTAAGCATAGATGGTATATGGAGTCACACAACAATGCAAAAAAAAGTAAGATTTCTGATCGATTTTAATGATTATATTTCATGATAAAGTTTAGATTTAGATACCGGGGATATCAATGGTCAATGTTAAAAGTCTCTATTTGGACCAATTCTGCATGACTACAGCGCAATGTTTCATATGGAAAAAAGAATGTAACTTTACAGTAGGCTATTTAACAACATTATACTATCTGATCCAAAAATTCTCTTCCACAAAACCGTGAATGAATTAGTCGACCCAGTCTAAAGTAGATTCCAGACTTTTGACAATGCATTTGGCCCAGGTCACCTGAAAATCGAGGTTGCGTTGATGGATTAGTGCTGAAAGATGGATTATAGAAATATGTGATTTATCCAAAAGTCCCCAAGAGTGAGAGCATAATGCAAGCGAAACATAAAACATAAAAAAAAAAAACTGAGCCTAGGGCATGTTAGACCTTTTACTGTCAGAGTTGCTTTAAAAGCACAGTAGTGATTGAGTCGCAATGGATATAGTGGGCATATTTGTCCATCATCTTTACTGTCCCAGTGCTGCTGATGCACTTTTTCTCCTTCCATCGGATGACTTGACATATGCAGTTCTTTATATGCCCATGGATATTTCCCCTCAGCATGAGAACTGTAATGACATTGTTCTAAACACAAGAACTGTTCATGCTCCATGATAATCATCTCTCAGGGAGTGTCCTAACTAGCACAAACTGAAAGGAGCAACATGTTCCATCACTCCACACGGAAACAGTAAACGGTTGCAGCTTTACTGACATTTGCAGTGTGCCGGTGTACTGATGCATGCATATAAACATCTCTGGGGAAATGCATATACTATAATCATACAAATAAATAAATAAATCTGAACTCAAAAACCCCAAGACCGTCTCTGCTATCTTAAAAGAAAATTGCAATAATTTGATGTCTTTACATTAATTTGGGCTACTGTTACATGGCTATCTGGAATACTTCATTCTGAACATTTAGTAAATCTTTTATGTACAATATATTGAATATTTTTTTGTATAATGCCTGCTTTAACCATTGCTCCTGGCAAACAATCTTCAGCTATTTGTTTCTTGTAACACTCATTTGTCAACACAAATTTCTCATGCAGTCTTATGTCCCTACATTTGTCCACCACAAATGATTTTTGTTGCACAAAAGTGAGAGACAAGTTACATGCCAAAGTTTAATACTTAGCAGTTTGTTCACATCACTATCCGTATAAGCAATAATAATAGTCTTGCTTGCCCAAGAGATTAGGATAAATCAAAAAAAGATAAAAATTATTCATGGTGCCCTCTGCTGCATTATTGATATGCGCATATAAACAGCTGAGCTGGCACAGACGCTTTAGGCATAACCACCCACAAATACTGGGCATCAGATGACACAGATTTTTCAGTTACACTCTTAATAAGAGCACACTTCTCAAACATGTCTCCTCAGCAGCGAGAGACCCTGTTGAGGATGTGGCCATCACTAGACGTTACCCCTCCTGAGACTTGTTGCCTTGATCACTTTCCATCACAGTGAGAGAAAAACACAGATCTCACAGGCTCCTAAAGGAGCACGTCTGGCTCTTTATTCTCAGTAGAGACTATAGTGCTCCCCAGCAAAACAACAGGGAACAATGGGAATTTGTATCAGGCAACGTTGCCAGTTGAAATGTCTTGACAATGTGACACGCTTCCAGCTTCCATGATATTTGTATTAAGAAAAGACGACGACACTAATGCAAATTCAGGCATAAAAAAAATCTAATGGCAAGCATTGACTGTTTTTTCTTAACTTCCTCACATTTGTTGACATGAGTGGAAATCAATCCTGGATAAGTCCTTCACAAATGAATCTACATGTCCCTCCAGTGCTGGCTTATACAGCAGCGTAACAGTACAGGGCAATTTGCTGTATCACAACACTACATTGGGCATCATTAATAGCGTATGTTCCTGCAGCCGATGTTCATTTAGTACTTGAAGTTCGCAGAAGGCTAGGAATAGATCATACACCACCGCTTGATAATTAGACACCAACAGGTCCAATTGCGCAAGAGGGAATTTTTGCACATGGGCATCATCTTTAGGGAAAGGAGCTTACCAAACACGCTTTCTGCTAATGATGCCTGGCTTTGCCCGCTCCCTTCTGAGTTTCCCTGGAGCTAATTTACTGGAACATCGCCACCGTTGAGACTTTTTCAAGCTTTCGGTCCCTCTGCATACAGATTCTCAAGACATGGATAATGAAGGAAAGCAACTTATGCACGTCAGGCAAAAAGAAAAATGCAACCTTTCCAGGTCACGTCATCAGAAAGGATGATTCATCATACAACAGGCACATAATCTGATTCATCCTACAACAGGCACAAATCAGGAGCTTTTAATTATGGCGAGCATAATATGTTCTTCATCATTAATACATCAGAACATAATGATAATGACGGAATGCAGAGAAAGCTTGCTTTTATGTCTATACCAATTTAACAGCCTTATACTAAAACAGGTCATACACCATCCCAAGAGCAAATTCAATTGCTGAAATGTTGCTCGGTCATAGCTCTGGAGATTTACAGGAGCTCTCAGTCATATTTTATTTAAACATTAACTTAACTTTGTGTCAGATTTGACATTTCAGATTTGAAATGACATAAAATAACCACAAACAAGTCAATTAATGACATACTGCATATAGTAAGAGTAGAGAGGTATACAATTCATGTAGATCATATAGTTCAGATAGTTTACTCTGGGAAGAGTTGAATGAAAAATGTTTGAGTTCAAATTACTTTTGTTTCTTGGCAAATCTGAGCACAATTTGAGACATTATTGTCCTCTTCTGAAGCATAAGGTTACTAAAGACTACTCTTATGGGGAAGTTGTGGCCTAATAGTTAGAGAGTCAAGCTTGTAACCGGAAGGTTGCAGGTTCGAGTCTCAGGTCCGGCAGGAATTGTCGGTGCTCTCTTCCACCCTCAATACCGAACTCCTAACTGCTCTGGGTGTGTTCATGGTGTGTGTGTGTGGATGGGTTAAATGCAGAGCACAAATTCCAAGTATGGGTCACCATACTTGGCCACACTTCACTAAAGTCTATTGCTCAGGAGAAAATGTAGAGACTTAAAGGGACAGTTCACCCAAAAAATGTTGTCATCTTTTATACACCCTCTTTTTCAAAACCTGTATGAGTTTCTTTCTTCTGTTGAACACGAAAGAAGATATTTTAAAGAATGGCGGTAACGACTAGTATTTTTTTCCTAATATGGAAGTCAATGGGTTCCATCAACCAACATTCTTTAAAATATCTTCTTTTGTGTTCAACAGAAGAAACTAATAAAGGTTTGGAACAACTTGTGGGTGAGTAAGTAATTACAAAATGTTCATATTTTGGTGAACTATCCCTTCAAGCATAAGTTTCCGTTTACTTTCAGTCTCATTGCTTTCAAAGAGAAACAACTGAGAAATTAATCAGAACTCATTTGAGATTGTTCTTGTCAACAGGGCAGCCCTAAAGAGAAACTTGCTATTTTCGCCTGGCAGACAATATAGGCACAAAATATCTAACCACTGCCAAATCAACAGAATATCTAAATATTTGGCTCTTTTCACCTACAAAGTAGACATATTACAGAGAAAGACTGTTTGTTACCGTCTGATAAATCGCAAGGCAGTTATTACCAATGTCTCAGCTTTGGGGTTAATTATGCATATTTTGCATCTTTCTGCCCTCTATGCCCTGCATTCATCTTTTTTTATTATTATTATTATTATTATTATTATTATTATTATTATTATTATTATTATTATCCATTACAATGCAGGTCAATTTGCCTGTTTGGAACCTGAAAAATAAAATTTCATTTATCTTCGTTATCATTTATCAGTGTCTTCGGAACACTGTGACCATCTCCTTTGAATAAAATAAGTCATACAGGTTTAAAACAACATGTTATCATCATGACTTTTTGTTTTTGAATGAACTATTCCTTTAACAAAATACAAAATAAAAAGAGCACTATCTAGGCGTCACTGTCTCCTGAGAGTGACGCCATCTTGTAATCCTGCTAGCAGCAGTCTGGACAGCATCATTACTCTAAGCTACATATTAGACATGTAACATTTTGTTGCCTGCATGTGATTAAATCATGAAGCTATTTTCAAGGCAATAAACTCCAACCTCAGTGGGGAAGAGGGACTAATACTAAAGGAAGTCGTCATATACTAAAACCAACCAAACATGTAGTGAGGCAACTCTGCCAGGCATTCATTTTCACTGGAATAAGAAGTGTGACAACTACCTGTATCTATTATCAGATAGCGAATGTTTGTTAGTATTATGAATTTTGTACCAAACAGAGAAACTGTAATATCGAGCACAAATAATAATGTGATGAATCTTTAAAACACAAAAATCTATTTAAATTCTTTCTTCAATCTTGGAGATTTCTGTTCATCGGATATTGCACTCTTCAGACCATCAATCCCTGTATGTTAACTCTAAATACTGTAACAGTTCATAAACCTGCACAAATATGACATGTTTGAACAAAAGGCTAAGAGATGACTCACTGCTATATAAACCAAAAGTCAAGAGAATAATTTCCACTCATTTAATGATTATATGTACATAATCACTGCTGCTTGGAGTGACATACTGAGTACAGTTTAGTAGAGGTTATGTTTACATGAACCACACCGGAACAACAGAGACATCAAAGTAACTAAGCAACTGTTGTCGGGTTTTAAACTCTATTACTATTAAGTTAACTTGCCAAGCAAAAGGCTAATATCCTTGCTCTT
This sequence comes from Gobio gobio, assembly GCF_949357685.1. Lineage (NCBI taxonomy): Eukaryota > Metazoa > Chordata > Actinopteri > Cypriniformes > Gobionidae > Gobio > Gobio gobio. The sequence goes on from NC_137103.1 coordinate 38,552,910, forward strand.
TAACAAGGACACAATATGGGGGAAAAGGTAAATCATCTGTATGTGTATATATATATATATATAATTTTTTTTTTTTTTTTTTTTTTTTAAGACGTCTCTTATGCTCACCAAGACTGGATTGTTTAGTAAAAAACAGTAATATTGTGTAACATTATTACAATTAATTGTTAATTGTTTTCTATTTTTATAAATTTAAAAATGTAATTAATTCCTGTGATGACAAGGCTGAATTTTCCAGTCTTCTGTGTCACATGATCCTTCAGAAATCATTCTAATATGCTTATTAGCTGCTCAAGATGTAAAATGTATTATTATCAATGTTGAAAACAGATATATGAACAGGTGATACAGGTATATTACAGGTTAAGTGAATAACACTGATTATCTCTTCATCGCAGCACCTGTTAGTGTGGGATATATTACGCAGCAAGTGAACATTTTGTCCTCAAAGTTCATCTCCAAAACGGCTCTTGTGGGGTTTTCCCATTCTGCAGTGGTCAGTATCTATATCAAAAGTGCTCCAAGGAAGGAACAGTGGTGAACCGGCGACAGGGCTGGCCTGTGTGTTCTGATCAAAACAGACGTGCTACTGTAGCTCAAATTGCTCAAGAAGTTAATACTGGTTCTGATAGAAAGGTCAGGGTGCCCATGCTGACCCCTGTCCACAGCCGAAAGTGCCAACAGTGGGCACGTGAGCATCAGAACTGGATCACGGAGCATTGGAGGAAGGTGGCGTGGTCTGATCATGAATCACGTTTTCTTTTACAACTCGTGGATAATGTTATGCCTTATCGGTGTATACTTGCTGATTTAAAATGATCACCCATATCTTAATCTCAGGTTCAGGTGTTGTTCAGCTACATGTCAAATGAATCACAAAAGCAGTGGAGGCTGCAATCTCCACTCTCTGTCCTTGGGATAGAAAACACAAAACATCACATAACACTAGCCTTTACTTGCATATGGACGCATATGAGATCTGTGCCACCCCATAAAAGGTTACATAAGATTAAAAGGTTGCTTAAATTATGTTGGGTTCACAGTATTTTAGAGGGCTTCCAGCTTTTCCATGCATGCTGCTCTGCTAAAACAACAGAGCCCTGCAGGACACAGAATATTCATATCGGACAAGGACACTATGTAGGCCAGCCTTTAAATGGGTGAGGGTGCCCTCTCAATGGTGTTGCTGGGTTAAACTTCTTAAGAAAGTTTGGATAGGAGGCAAAAGGCTGGCAAAGCCGTCTGGATGCATTTAGGAAAATAAGTGTTCATTAAACTGAATGAATGGGACCCATTTTACAGTGTCTCAGTGAGTATCATTTCTATAGCAAAGCTGCTTTTTCTTTCTGAATGGCTGCCATGGCAACAACCACATGACTGGCTCAAAACTCAAGCTGAACTCATATCACCGTTCATTGTGGTTTCGGGTGCAGGTGGATTCAGGCTACAACGAAGCAAAAAAATGCAACATCAAGCTTACCAACCTGTTTTGCCCTGTGTTAATAAATATCTGCAATACAGATGGGACAAAAACTGCTATGAGATGCACAGGAACAAGGTAAAAATGGAAAATTGATGGTTTATTTTGGACATGCAGTCCCATGGTAATGTATTTGAACTATCGTGGAGAACCATGTTGATACCATGTCAAAGTACCATGGTACATTTTTGTTTCCTATTAGCCAAAAAAAATAATATATATATAAAGTTCAATTTACTGAGATGCTTCTTTGAATAGTGTTATACATGATTTGGTTTGTCTGGGTTTTAGTTAGGCTATTAAAAATCTATAGCTGAAACTGTTATCATATGCATACTTCAAGGTTAAATCCGCACAATCAACTATCAACACTACTCCCCCGAAAACCTATGACCATCTGCTTGTCAAGTTTAAGAAAAGACAGGTAGGACTGAACTCCATCGTTTCATGGCCAGCAGATGTCGACATTTCCGTCGATAATTATCAAAGGAAATTCATTAAACATACGTAATTATCAAGGAAAGAAAACATACATTAACCTTGTCAGTACATATATATCAACCAGGCCTATCCTTCTCTTATCTATCACAACCAGCTTGAAGAAGAACGGGTTTCGAGAATCGTAAGAGAAAATCAGATGCTTCTAGATAAAATGTCCCATATAATGCAGACCAACGGGGGAGTTGACTGCAGAAATGACTATGTAAAGAAAAGGTAGGCCAATAAATTATCCAACAATATAATATTACATATTTAATAATTTATCTATTATATTGCAACGCCTGTTTCAGTCTTGGCTCAGATAAAAGACAGCTGGAGCTGCTTCGCATCGCCAAAGAAAATCAGAGTATGCTTCAGCGTTTGTCCACCTGCAGGCCACGGTACAGCGTTCACGTGTGGCACGAGCAGTGGCTTGAAAACCTTCAGCTCTTGGAGAATATAGGGAGATATCCGCGTCTGTACACCACACAGGTGAGCTAATTATTACTTAAAAATGTACAGTAGAACAGATATTTCCCATTTTGTCCTTACGTATGGAGGAGGAAACCTGCAAAGAAATAAATAATTCCACAAAATTTGACATAAATAGGCTAGCCTATATACATACATGTGCACATAAATAGGCTAGCCTACATACATCCACACATTCCTGCATAAATAAATAATAAAATTTGCGTGGAGATAAATAATTAAATAAATAAAACGAATGTTGGGGAAAATATAAACCGTTAAAAGAAACTGAAACCAATCAACCAATGTTTGCATACAGACCGCTTTCTGGAAAAGGGTCAACTTTCAGTTTAGTATTTCTTTTAAAACATTTATTTATTCCCCCCAACATTCGTTTTATTTATTTAATTATTTATCTCCTAGCACATTTAATTATCTATCTATCTAACTATCTATCTATCTATCTATCTATCTATCTATCTATCTATCTATCTATCTATCTATCTATCTATCTATCTATCTATCTATCTATCTATCTATATTTATTTATGTAGAATTTTGTGGATTTATAATTTTTTTGTTTGTTTATTTATTTGCGTATTTATTTTTTGTTTTTGTCCCCCATACACAAGCCTACTTTGGCTAATATTTTTTTGATGCATTTTTATCTACGCATTTACTTATTTATGCATATTCGTGTTCGTGCACATGCATACTCTGACTTGAATTTTTCCATATTCTGTGCTATTAAAGAGATCCTCATTGCCACCCATTTCAGCAGACAGACATGGGATGGTAGAGAAAACTGCAAGAAATGAGGATGAACGTCTGCTAACATAAGGAGTGAGAGGACAAGATCTGAACTCAAAGTTCTGAAGACGGAGTGTAATTAATTCAAGACAGAGTTTGAATCTTAAAGAGCTAATTTGTCAAGATGTTTTCTATATGTCTAGAAGACTATAATTAAATAGCCTTATTACAGTAACCCCAGATTTCACAGACAAGGCTTAAGCTAGCCCCAGACTAAAATGCATGTTTGAGACTGAAAGCAACTTGCACTGGCATATCTTAAAATATGTCAGTGCCATTGTTTTGTCTTAAGATACACACCACTAATGTTTTTCTAGGGCACATTTATAAAAGCTATACTTAAATGCCTTAATTACTCAAATCTAAGCCCTCTGTGAAACCGGGCCTATGCAATTACTTTGGACAAGTTAAATGATTTGGCTTATAAAATATCAATCATAACCACTAGGGGTCACTGTCAATGTTCTTAATATGTTTTCTTTCTTTTTTTCTTATTTGATAACTGATCTTTTTTTCCTCTTAATTGTGTGTTGTATGGGCTACTGGCTCTGTGTGATATACACATCCCCATGTCCAAGTTATAAATCTAAATAAAAGCATTAACCAATCATGTCTGATGGTGTATGACATATGACCAGATATGAACATAGGCTATGACTCCTATAAATTCACAAACAAATAAGACATGAGATTTCAGACATTTTATCAACACGTTCTGTCTGTTTATATGAAATATATAAGGTCTTAAATTCTAGTTATAAGATTAATTAAATGTTTAAAAGAATAATACATAATAAATAATATTTTAATATGACAGGCATAATGCTGCCTTCACGTGCTATCGGAATTAGGCTACCGTAAATACTAGTTTCCTAGTTAAAATAAAATTGGACATGAACCCTCTCAAGTCAAAATTTGAAGCTTGTAATCAAAACTTTTTTTATCTTTTTATTTTTTATTGAACACCAAGAACAAAACAAAATATACATCTATAAAGGCCATTATGAATACAAATAAACAAGTATTAAGCAAAGCACTTATTAGTTAAATATAGCCTACAAATAATCATAAAAAAGACATATATTTGACGAAAATAGAAAAATTAAAACAAGAAGGGGTCTCTTCATTCCTCTTAAGAGATCAAGGTATCTTAGCATTCCAACAAATTTCTGGGCCTTTTTAATTTTCATACAATCTAATGATGGGAAGTAGCTAATTACAAAAAAAGTCTCTTTTGAATACAGAAAAATACGGTTTCTTTTTCATACATTTGCATTTTAATCATCTGACAGCATTCCAAACATAATGTTTCCTATCAAAAGTGGGCAGTGAAGGATGTCTCCAACCAAAGACACATTTTCCCAGAAAATATTTGAAAACACACAAGAAAAAAAAAAAGATGATCTTTTCTGTCAACTTGACAGAAAATACAGACATTTTACCAAAGGTTTAGCATAAGCTTGCAAAATACCGTTATGATGGAAGTGTGTGTCGATATAATGTAGAGCGAATAAGTTTGTTGGGAAGCATTGCCCTGAGGTCAATAGTTGAAGAGAAAATTTGGGAGTTCACAAGATCCATCTGACTTGTTGACAGAAGTGTTATGTACTAGTTTATAAAACATTTTGGAATGGCATTTAAAACCTGTTCAAATTGTTCACAGTCACACTATAAATTATATTTAGTACAAAAATAAAAGTTCTAAAAGTTAACAGACTTCTTCATTAGTCTAAATGAAGAACTGACCAGACACCTTCAAGCCAATCAAGAATGCATTGAGGTAGTCACGACTTCAGAAGTGGGAAGTAGGACATTTCTGATAGCACGTGAAGGCAGCATAAGTACCCTGAAAATGTATCATTGTTTTTAGTCGATTAGCTATGCCTGAATTAACGATCACGAGAAGCGCTATCATAACACTAATCGAACTCTCTGTAATCGATTAAGAGGGTCTGATCAAGTCGCCGAACATCACAAGGGTGGAATTACGTTGACTGAAAATGTCTTTTGGTAAATGCATTAAGGATTAATGGCATCTCTAAACAGCTGACATTGACATGGTGTACAAAGAGACGGCACAGGTACGTATAACATTTATTTTATGCCATGATACATGTATGCTGTTATTAGTTTACCAGACAGCTAGCTTTGCTAACTTTACCGGGGCCTTTGATGGATGAAACAGGAAATTTGACGTTGTTGTCAGAAATAACCGTGTGTGTTAAATATATTATTGATATATTGTGTAAAATTACCGCGAGCAAAGCTGAATGTGTCTTAAGTATAAGCCTAGCAGATTAAATGAATGAAATAGCATCTAAGTTACAGCATCACATCTTAAATGTGACATACCGGTATCTCAGTATTCATCTGTATTTCATCCCAGTATTCATCTGTATTTCATCCCAGTATTCATCTGTATCCATTAGCTCTGTAGCATTATATTATGTGTTAGTATGTTCGCTAATGTACACTAAACCTATTTATAGTTTTTCTCATCCACTTCGCACATGATCTGTGTTTTGAGTTTGCTTACCTATAATAATGCTATGATTTGTAATAGTAATGTCAACGCTCTGCAACAGCTGTAAAATTAGCTCAACGTGTATATGATACAAGTATAATAAAGTAAACGCCACGGAATGCGAGTGTACTTTTCCTACTATGGCGAAGGCTGATTCACGCTTACCTGTTAGCGTGAAAGGCAGACGTTAGGACGTTGGCTTGGCACTAGTCAGGTGGGCAGATAGTTCATTGGACGCTGGTACCGCTAACGTCAGTATTGGCCTTCGCCGTAGTACAATTCTCCAGGAATCACATGACATATTGAAACATGTTTTCGTTTTCAGGCCTTTTTGAGCCATTACTCTAGTCTATTTTATACACATCACTTGGTCACATACAGTTACTCTAAAGTGCCCATCCTTGTTTTGAAATTAGTGCATTAGTAGCTGTAGTGATTTGCTTTCACTTTCTCACTGAGAAATTGTCTTAATTGACTGGGTGTTTTAACTGATAACACATTTTGTAGGTCTATTGTTATAAGATCAACTTCTCTTACAATCTTCCTTGTGATTTTTCTTAAGTTCAGCAATCCTGTGTAATCACATGTCCTCATTACTGTTTTAGTGAGGTTAACATTATATATTTCACATGACTGACTTCCCCATAAACTTGAGCTTTAACCTAGAGTTGTGTTGATATCAGAGAGGTTTTGTTTAGAATGCAATGCGGATTCATTGAGACATCAGAAGCATGAAACTGCAGCGATTTATCAAACCTGTACCTCTTCAGCAAAACTGTGCATAATTTATTTATTTCTGTGTTATTTAAGGATATTAGTGTAGCTAATTATTATTTTTGCAACAAGTTGCAACAGGATGTTTTTCCTTTTCCAATATGCACATGGGTTGTTGATGTGACATGGCATTTTCACTGTCACACAAGATAAAAATGAATATGATTAGTATTGTCATAATGTAAAATGCAGTAAATGCTTAAACATTTCTTTGTCTTACATGGACCTGTTGATATATATATATATATATATATAAAAATGCTTTTTAATTTTTGAGCCAAATCTCAAAATTGTCCTATGGTGTGGTTTGACTGTCTCAAGCATGGTTCAACTTTTATAAATGAAAAAGAAAAACATACAAATGTTAATAAATACCTCAGGTATAATTTTACATGTCTATTTTAGCAAAAAAAAAAAAAAATCATCCATATATTTCTAAAAGCGTAGGAACTTGATACATTTTGTCACTGAAAAAAACATGTCCTCCGGTGTGACACCATATCGTGTTTTTAAATTGTGCAATTCCACTGACAAGTTTAAATAGTTGAAGGACCCCATTCAAGGTCATGTTACTCTGAAGCCCATGACATGTACACATGGTAAGATTTTGTCTGAATTGTTAAAATATTTAACTTTTTTGGAACCACTATGAAAGTGTTCATTTCTGTTTCCTTTGGTGCGACAGACACCCCTATATTCTTAATTCTTTCTATGTCACACCATAGGAAACATTTCAGTAAAAACGTTAAAAAAAACAGTGAAAGAATTGACAAAGTTAGTGACCCCTTATATTTTCTCAAACATCAGACTTCACACTACTTAACAATATGAATTTTTTTCTTCAAAAGTGGTGTTAAAAAAAAAAGCCTTTTTTTACTGCTTATTTGTCAACCACCCACCTGTTTAAAAAGTGTTTGTAATAAAGCTCCAGTAAAGTAAATTATTAAGTAAAAGTAAACATTGAAACATGTAAATGTATGAAGATATTGTATAGCAGTTTATTATTTTTAAAAAACCTATTTATTCTTACCTATTTAGTTTGAATGAATTTTCAGTACATTCAAATAATAAATATTATTTTATGTTTTGGTATCTTAAACCCCCAAAATGTCAGGTGGTGCACCCGTCCGCACAAATGAAGAAAACTATTTAAAATGGTGTTTTAATAATAAGAAATTCCAAGTAAAATACTATGGCATAAATGTATGTTTGAAACCTTTCATATAAACGAATTATAAATATATAAATATAAATATCAGTAATTTTAAAGCTGAAAAATAGTCTGACAATTTTTATATTCTCAAATGTCAGGGTGGCACAAATTCAACTGGTCTTTTATTATGAATTGACAAAGTAATAACAGTAAGCGTGATATGGGTAGGTTGGTACACTCACGTCAGGTGATACAAACAATGTAAAACTAGGACAACGCTATTTTATCATAAACCTCTATTGTATTAAAATATTCTACGTGAACTTGCTAGCATAGGCAAAAGTTAATACAGGCATCCAAGAAGAAACATGTTCAATGTAAAATTGGTTGCAAAAGTCAGACTGTCCCTAGGCCTATATGAAATAAAAAGTATTGTTTATGCTAAATAAATAATACATTTAAGCTAAGGTTGTTTATTACTATAATTTTTTTATAATTTTTTATTATAATTTTTTAATAATGTTAGATTCCACTATCATATTAAGTAAATAAAAATATAAATCACACTTTATATTAGGTGTCTTTAACAACTATGTACTCACATCAAATCTGTTAGGTACGATGTACTTGTTCATGCTGTCTTGCACTTGTGCTGCTATTGAGGTGGAATATGGGTAAGGTGAGGACAGGTTTGGTGGTATGGGTAGGTTTAAGGGTGGGTTAAGGGTTAGTTCACCCAAAAATGAAAATTATCCCATAATTTACTCAAGCCATCCTGTGTGTATATTACTTTCTTCTTACAGTCGAAATCTGAGTTATTTAAAAAAAATATCCTGACTCTTCCAAGCTTTATAATGGGAGTGAGGCATAACGGCGGGGGGTTAATAAAGGCCTTCTGAAGCGAAGTGATGCGTTTTTAAAAATATCCATATTTAGAACTAACTATAGCTTCCGGTAACGGCCAAGAAGTCGAGTGACGGTGGAAGAGCGAACTCTGACCTGATGCATGACTTAGGATGTAGGAGTAGCATCAGCTTAGGTGATACTAGTAAACGCCTCTTGCGGTTCAAACAAATAGGGCTGGGCAACAAACTCAAGCTCATCTTGTAGCGAAATCCTCTGACATTTCTCTTTATTGCAGGGGCAGTAACATGGCAGCCGAAGACAAGACTTCCTCCTCGTCCTCTGCGATGGACTGGAGCTCTGAGCCGCCACTCTCGCCCACCAGTCCCTCCCATCTAACGCACTTCAAACCCCTGACCCCCGAGCAGGATGAGCCGCCCCTGCGCTCAGCTTACAGCTCTTTCGTCAGCCTGTTCCGATTCAACAAAGGTGAAACAGAATTATTTCACGCCATTATGCCGTAATCAACATTTGCACCTGCATTTCTTTTTTTTAAGTCTTCAGATCATTCATTTGGTTTCAAGTGTTCACATTTTGTTTTCTGTCATCAAACACTGATTCATTCATCGATATCTCCCTGATTTACGCAATTATGTGAATGTAGACATTTGGTGCTGTACACACCAAACCTTAACCGGAATATTTTTTTATCATTTGAGTAACTTTTGATTTCAAGGTTATGTAGTAGTCATTCTGCTTTTAGAGAGTGCTCAAAATAATTAATTGGTTTGAGTAGAGCCAACTCAAATTAAACAAATTAGTTCAAACAAAATAACTTTATTAGAGTATTTAGAACTTTCTTTTTCAACACATTTGATGTAATCTGAATTGTTTAATTGGTTTGAGTTTTATGAACTTGTTTCTTTTAATTTAGACTAACTTACATGTAACCAAAACTGGGTTGGGATTTCTATATCCCAGCATGCTTTGCCATGAAACTCAAAATGAAGTGTTATATTATGTTGTTTTTTTGTGCAAGATTAATGTTAAGTGAGAGATATAGTAGTGATTAATGTTTTGTTATGCTAGTTTAGAAGAGTTTCTGTTATGTTGTTTTTTGTTGCGTTACCATCATGGTGACGAGTGGAGCATGAGCTTAGTTTGAGAACAGATATATGTTAAATGTATTATATTGCTGTCCTTATTCTATACTAATGCTACCAAAACATTGTGTAACTGACCATTTAGTAAGGTGGCATTTGGTAGTTAAAGCTAGTCAAGTTTCCACAACTAAAAATTTGAGATTACATGATATTTTAAGTTAAATGTATGAATTAGCTTACTCAAATATTTCAAGTTCAGAGCAATTAAAATGTATGATTACAAAATAAAAATCTGCAAGTTCTGCTTACTTAATCTTTACATTTCTTAACTTAAAAAAAATTGAGGCAACTCCTTTTTTTGAGTTTTGCCAATTTATTTGGGTTTACAGTGAGTACAGGATTCTGCTCTGCTAAAAATTACAGAATACCAGACCAGGGAATTGATGTGAAGAGTCATGTGACAGTGCTTGAGATGTGCGAAGAACAGAGCGCATTCCACTCGACTACTTATTTTACTCTCATGTTGTTGTTTTTTGTCCCTATGTATAGTATCAACAGGCTATTCCTGCTGGAAGCATTGCAGTACAAGACTGAAAAGGGAATCATTAAAATGAAGTTATAAAAGAGTTTTACTCCAAACTGTTCATAGGGCTGACAGGAATAGATTATTGAATAAATACTCTCTATTAAAGAAGTAGTACACCCTAACTTGAGGGGTAAAAAGCTTATTGTGAGAAGAACACTTTAGAGAAGTGAGACTCTATACTGTATATGTGCTTAATTACAAAAAAAGAAAATCGAAGGGGTTTAACAAAAGTGCAGCCTTTATAAGTATGGAACACACAGTTTCTTTTTTTAGTCTGTTATAATGAAGTTGCATTTGTGTTGGACATAGTTATTTTTTAATTATTATTTTTAGGTCATATATTTGATCATCAAGTCAGTGGAGCTGAAGAAAACTCTGATGTACTACAAGAGAGAAGTTTCAGGAATTCAAATTACATTTCTTTAAATATTAGTCCTGATTTACAGTTAATCAATGTGATTATCTGTAAGATTTTAAATTCAAACCTCATTTATAGTCTCTCTAACCTCTCCCTTTCATCCCTTTTAGAAAAAACAGGTGCAAACATTGCACCAGCAAAAAAGCTTGCTAAGCTTGGTAAGTCTAGATTTTGTACAGAAATAAAAGTATAGCAAGTGATCAGGTAAATAAAAAAGTATAGGACTAATAAATGGGAAAAATGATTTCGAAGATTAAAAGAAGAAATGTCAACACAATGCAAATTCTTTCTTAAAATGGTACAATCACCACTAAATTTCTACCTAAATCCACTGTTTCCACCTAAATCTTCTATCTTTTAACCAAGCTTTTGTGTTGGTTTCAATTGCTCAGAGGAAGGACGGCCTCCTTCAGTGACAGAGAAAAGTCAATCGGCTTCATCATCACCGCAGGGGCCACGGCATAACTGGTCAAGTCCCTCTCATTCCGTACATGGCTCTGAAACCCACAGGAAACATCCGGAACTTTTTAGAAGAACATCCACTGCTTCAGGTACAAAAACACAGCTTTACATATACTTGTACCCATTTGTCTTTTATCTTGCCCACAATTATCATGCAGGTTTTAGAATGTTTTTACATGTATCGTTTGATTTTGGGGTGAAATAACCTATTCTTCTATAGACAAAAATGCTAAAATCATTTGTTCCTCCGTAGACAAAACCATTGAATTTGAATTCCTTAAAACATGCTCTTGCTAGAGTTAGAATAGACAAAACCATTGTTCTGAATTCCTTAAAACATGCTCTTGCTAGAGTTAGAAAAAGCAACCCTATCAGTGGTCTCTTTGATTGATGACTAGTCACTGGAGCCTGGTTCTTAAAAAGGGTTTATCATTTAAGATAACAGTTGATTCAGAGGCTAGACTCTGCCCTCATATGATCCATTCCACTCTCAGGAGGGCCACTGGACATTTAATGTAAGTGAAAATTCAGGCAGCTGTTCAGGAAATCCATGAAATTTAGTTTTTTTGTGTAACGCTATACCTGTAAAACTACTTTCTGGAGTTATGACAATAATTTGAGTGGTAAATGAGTATTGTTAACCGTCATTTCTTATTTGGAAGCTTCAAACAAGATGATTTTGGGAGTGTTGATTGCATTTTACAACGATAAACGTATTGCATGTGGAGAAATATTTTAGGCTAAAGTTGTGTGTATGTTCCTTTCTGTTCACAGTGGAGTGGGAAGGTGAGGATTCTTTATTTTATTTAATATGTGTGAAGTCAGTTTTATAAATCCCTGAAATGATCATCTGCTTGGATTCATCAGCACTGAGTTGGATTATATGTGTATACTGCAAAAAAATATATTTATCAGTATTTTTTAGTTTGTTTTAGAGATAAAAAATAATAAGATACATGTCCTTGAGAAACAAATAAACTACGGCTTGTTTTCAGAGAATATATCTTTAAATAGTTTTTTATTTTTTTATTTTTATCACACTGGCTTTATAAAAAAATACCAAAATAGCTAAACTACTGGCCAATTATGTCAAGGTAAACTTTTTATCTGAGTTCTTAGTTCTTAGAATCTTATCTTACTCTCAAGTAAATGTATCTTGTTTTAAAGATATTTAGATATGCTTACTGGAAAGTAATACAAAAATACTGATTAAGAAAATAGTTTTTGCAGTGTATAGTTTTAAAACAACCACATTTGTTGCATGTGAAAGGGTGTGCCAAACAAACTACCTGAAGTTCTTGCTCGACTCCTTTGGTGCTGTGATCTGAACATTTAGTTGCGGATCTTAGTAATTTCATATGCTTCTATTCATTCATAGTCTAGTTATTATCCTAAGAATACACCCTGGCCTAGGCTGGCTGACATAAGCAATCATTGACGGGATCAAGAGTATTTTTCATTGCAAGCTTTGGTTTTGAATGAGCATGTGTGCCATGTATTTTCATCTGCATATTGTACTTTGGAGTTGGTTTAACGTCTTTAATTTGTACATTACTGGTGCTTCTGTGTTTCTTTGCGTTTATAGAGGGTAGACGGAAATCAGAAGCCCCTCTGGGCAGCCACGACCCGCGAACAGCTGTCCAGCTACGCACAGCCCTCAAGAGACTCAAGGAGATCATGGAAGGGAAAAGTCAGGTATTGATTTTCAGTGAATTAGTTGGGAAAATTTCTATACCGATGACTCAAAGCTTATATACAAAAGAGGCAATGGTTCACATGTGAATGGAATCCAGATTACAACAGTGGTGTATTTGGTTGTTGTTGGATGTAAGAGATGTGAATCGTGTCTTTTTATTTATGTTCCAGGACAGTGATCTAAAACAGTACTGGATGCCGGACAGTCAGTGTAAAGAGTGCTATGACTGCAATGAGAAATTCACAACCTTCCGACGGCGTCACCATTGTCGACTCTGTGGCCAAATCTTCTGCAGCCGATGCTGCAACCAGGAAATTCCTGGCAAGTTCATGGGCTACACGGGTGAGTGTTGTTGGGGTGTTTGCTTTGGGGAGCGAGGGTCTCGTTCTGACCGCTGGTTTGTGGACGTAGCCTCTTTAAAGAGGCTTTCGACGAGGAGACAAGCAGCTATGTCAGATTAAGAGTAAGAGCACCTCTAGCATGCTGTGTGTGTTTGCAGTGAGTTTTGGCCTTTGATTTAAATGGGTTGTAGTGTGACTTTTGAACTTTGACTTGATCAACTTGACCAACTAGTGTGATTCTGAAAAAGGTAAGAATTTGTCTTTGCACTTTGACCTTTTAGGAGGAATCAGTACTTACTTTTCAAGGTTTTTTCTCAGATATTTTAATGCTGGAAACTCACCTTAACTATTCAGTTAAATCAGGTTGGTTTTGGACCCCAAACATTTAACCATAGACAGTTGTCAGAATACAGTAGTCCAGAGGTATACAAATGGAGACCCTCTGAGTAACAAGGGAGTCCATTATAGGAGGTCCATGGAAAATTTAAGCAAATAAGTAATATTTAAAATGACTTTTTAATGTAACAATTTACTAATTTTTATAGCATTCTATTCTCCCTGGTGACAGCCAAATCTGTGTTGTTTTTAAAAATGTAAAAAAGTAAAACTGGTTGAAATGGCAAATGTTGAATTTGTTTGAAAAAATTTGTTTTTGTTTTATTATAGTCTTTTATTAATATTTTTAATTAGCTTTTATTTTTTTTACTTTTAGCTTTCATGTTCTATTTTAGTCATTTTGTCATGTCCTTTTGTCCTTTTAAGGTTTTTTTTCTTCTTCTAAATATTGCTATTTAGGTAGATTTATTTTAATTTATTATTATTATTTATTTATTTCCAGTTAATCATTTTAGTGCCTCAACTTAAATGTATTTCAGTTTATTGCCAGAGCAACGTTTCTAATTTACCTTTAGTTTACATTTTATTTAAGCTTTATTTAAATTAACAGAATTTTTTTAGCTTTAACGATAATAGCTTTGGTTGGTTGTCTAACTTCTTGTCTCTTTTGGCTACTGCAGGTGATTTACGGGCATGTACGTACTGTCGTAAGATAGCGTTGAGCTACGCTCACTCAGCTGACTCAAGCTCCATCGGAGAAGATCTCAGCGCCCTGTCAGACTCAACTTGCTCCGTGTGTGTGCTAGAGCCCACCGAACCACGCACACCTGTGGGGGGCCGCAAAGCCAGCCGGAACATCTTCCTGGAAGAGGACCTTGCCTGGCAAAGGTGACACCACATAAAGGAGGCGGGGCATAAGGACATATCACTATCTATTCCATTGTTCCTGCTCACTTTACCTTATCCCGCTATGGCGTTTCTCTGCTCTGTTTTAACACTGCTTTCTTACCATAATCATTTATCTCACTGTTTATCTCTTTCACATAAGGATTGTAGGAGGATTGGGCCTCCTAGGTCCATCTAGTCAAGTATCTGCCTCGTAATCATCTTAAGCATTGAAGCAAATTGGTAGTTAACAAATAACATGGAATGTACAAAGAAAAGTGAACCTTAAGAAGTTTATCTCCATTAAAAATAGGTTGCTGTTGAAATAGTTTTAAATGGAGTAAAGCATGTTTCTCGGTAAAACCTGTCAAGAACATGTCTGGTTATGTTTCACATTAAAAAACAAAAACAAGAATAATACATTCGGTTGTTCTTAAAGATATTTTGCATGATGACATTATAATCATATTAATTTTACCAGGGAACCAATTCTCATTACTGTGATGTAATAAACAATGATAGATTCATTAAATTATTATTTTACTGTCTTTCATTTATGATTGAGTTGAGAGAACCATAGAGAAAAATTGTAATTACTACAACAACAAAAAAAGTAAATAATTGAATGCGTAATTGTCATGAAAGTAATTTTACAATGCAAAAAACTGTCCTAACTGTCCTAAAAGGCTTCATTTTCTTTATCCAAAATATAATCTTTTGGGGGTTTTTTTGGAGTGAAATATGAACTGGACATGTTTTGTGGGACATTTGACTAGCTTCTTGAAATAATTTGGAGCAAAGACTCACTCCTTGCTGTTTTTTTCCTACTGTAGTCAATGTTTAATCTTTTATGAACCATGCCATGTTTTGATCTGGTACATTATACCCCCCCAGTCACAGGACTATTATGATACAAATGAACTTCAACCCTATCTGCTCGCCTATATTCAATCAGCTTGCTCCTACTGCTCATGTGTTGTGAGTCTATCTCAATGCACATCTTTTCTCCTTTCTCTTTCCATGCATAGAAAAAATTCCATTGGGATGAGGAAGAAGTGAGTTTTAGTGTTACTTTTGTTTTGCATGACCTCTAAGAGAAGACATGCTGCTGCTCTTGAGTGTGACTGTTTCATGCAAAGCTTGACTGTCGTTTATTAACATTTGACTATTTCAAAGGGAAACGATTAAGCTATTGCTGACGTTTTCATGTATGTGTGTGATCACTCTAGTCATCAGGAATCTCAGAACAGTAGCCTCAGTTCCAGACTTACAGTAGTCCAAGAGGATATGGGCAAGTCACCAGCCAGGAAGAGGTGATTTATTTTGTATTTTGGTCAAAGATTCTTCACTCAATGCTTATGTTTACAGAGTATAAATTCAATGTTATCCATTTATTGCTTGTGTTAAGGTCAGCTAGTGTGACCAACCTGTCTTTGGACCGCTCCGTCTCAACCATTGTGCCTGCCTACGAGAGTTCAGTTAGTCCACAAAACAGCCGGACCCTATCCAAGACCGACCACAGTGAAGAGGAGCGAAAGATCCTTCTGGTATGAACTGTCTTACAGATTTCCCCTCAACTTTCCATAACTTTCTTGTCGTTTTATAGTGTGTTATAGTATGTTGTTATATAATTATAATAGCTGATTATCTTGTAGGATTCTTCTCAGCTTAAAGATCTATGGAAGAAGATTTGCCACAACAGTACAGGGATGGAGTTCCAGGACCATCGGTACTGGCTGCGTACTTACCCCAACTGCATTGTCGGTAAAGAGTTGGTCAACTGGCTCTTACGAAATGGCACTATTTCAAATAGGTAAGAACCAATAAAAATGGTTTTGACAAGCTTTTTTGGTTCATTGCATTTTCAAGTGTGGTCAGACATTAAACTGTTTTTTAAAGGGTTTTGTTTTCTTTGCGTTCTTCTGAGTCAAGTCACATTTATTTATATAGCACTACAGATAGTTTCAAAGCAGCTTCACATTAATAAACACTAAAATTACTGTGTTAATGTTGTTAAACTTTCAATTATTTGGACACAGGGCTCAGGCCATAGCTATTGGGCAGGCTTTGGTAGATGGCCGCTGGCTTGACTGCGTAACCCATCATGATCAGATCTTCCGTGATGAGTACGCCCTTTATCGCCCTCTCCAGGTGAGTAAAAGTATAAATGTGTGCTAGTTATGTTAAAGGCACAATTTGTACGATTTTTGCATTAAAATATCAAACAAAACACCAACACCGTGTTATATATTTTGTTCAATTGTGTACTTGCATTATCTCAAATGTTAAAATAATACATTTAAGTGATCAAATGTAACTGTGACATAGTTCAAGAACAGGGAAGAAGGAGACGGGAACTGGCAAACATTAAATTTAACTTTGATTGTAATAGACTGAAAGATTTTGAGTATTTTGAATCATCTTCAATCATTTTGTCAGATGCATTTGCATTGTGACTGTGCCTCAGATGCAATCAATTCTATCTGTGTCTGTAAAGGTGTGATGTATGGCCCATAAAACTGATGGGTGTGAAGAAACAGCATTGCTCAGAGTAGATTGCAGGGTAGTTGGTTCTCCTGTAGGAGGTCTTAACAGTTTTCTATTGTATGTAGCCCTTTTGTCTTCATGTATAAAGTTCTGTCCCACAGACAGAACTTTGGGTTAAGATTCTTTGAAGGCAGACAGTCTAACATTGTTGCAGAAGAACTGTGCTTCACTACTACCTTCAATAAATTATTTTCCCCACGAGAACTACTTATTTTATGTATTAGAGAAATCGAATACATTGGCGAGCCACCCAAACTTATATGCCAACTTTGGCATATAAGCATAATAAAACAGCAATGTGAAATGTCCCAGGCCTTGTCCTCTCTTGCCCTTCACTGCTGTCATTCCTTCTTATATATTTCCTGGCTCCTCCATGGGAATTGGGGAGAATTTGTCTCTCATTAGCATTCACTCGACCAGCCTCGTCCCGCTCCCAGGCTCTCGGCCCCACCCTGCTTAATACCACAGTAACGTTAATAAAACTGGAATTCATTAGCTCATCTAATGAACATGATTTCTGCCTTGAGTCCCGATGGATTGCTTTCCATCAGCTTTGATTCCACACTTATTCACGGCATCATCAAGCTACGCCTTTGTTATTGTTTTGAATAAGCGACCCAATTTGGATTGTTTATTGTAATGAGCACTATAAAAATAAAATGGAATCGGTTTGATTTCCTCTTTCGTCATATTACTAATATGTTTGTTGACTTTCAGAGCACAGAGTTCTCAGAAACCCCCTCTCCAGACAGTGACAGTGTGAATTCTGTAGAGGGACACTCTGAACCGTCATGGTTTAAAGACATCAAGTTTGATGACAGTGACACTGAGCAGCTAGCAGATGAAAATGACTATGTCACACCAAGTAAGTATCCCATGACTGCTGATATCCTATAGCAGTCAGTATGTCTTTCCTTTACCAACTTGCTGGCCCTCTCTCACAATTTTCCAGACTCGGCCAGCCCCAGCAAAAGAACATCCGTCAGCAGTTTCCATTCTGCAGTTGACAGTGACTCAGCCGCCTCCATCAACCTAAACATGGAGCAGGACAATGTCAATTTCCACATCAAGAAGCAGGCCAAGTACCCTCATGTGCCTCCTTACCCAGCCGAGCAAAAAAGTATGGAGCCCTATGACCCGTTCACCCCAGAAACCGACATCCATGCACCAAGTGAGGAGAGGCGGAGAGGCCCATTGGCCATCCTGGTTTGCCTCTGTCTGCTTCAAAAGCAGCACTAACTCACTGGCTTTGTTCCAAACCCTAGTGAGCTGCCTCACTATGTACTGTCTACTTAGGCAGCTACCTTGTAAGGCTACAAGCAAATGGCATCGAAACCTCAGTGATGACTTGTTAAAGGCACAGCAGTTTAATATTCAGGGTCAAAGAGTGGTGAAGAAAAACTAAATTATTGTGCAAAATCTTACTGACTAACAATTTAAGTGTCCATTAGGAAAAAAACAGAAATGAATACTTTGAAGCAAATTGGGTAAAAATAAGGGTGTGATTTCAAAGCATTTTGAAAGTGACACATTTTCTGCTGCCAGTTGGTGGCGCTATAACTTTGACTCACAATAGTCACACCCATGTGATTGCCCTTGTACAACGAACAGACAGATGAAGTTTCATCGATGTATGCCAGCACAAAACACATTTTATTATAATATTTTTATATTTATTTGAATAAATTATTTTTAAAATGTTTATTGTGTAACAAATGGTATCAGATAATTTTTTTAAAATCCACAGAAATCTCCACAATGCATTCTGGAATTGCTTTATCTTAAAAGAATAAATGTGCCACTGCCTTTTGACTTGAGATAAAATGAGGCATCTTATGAGACGGAATAATTTACTGCCTTATGTTATGTTTTGTATGAGGCTTTGCATCAGGATACATGAAAATCCTATCTAGGTAGGCAGCTCACTAGGGTTTGGAACAGAACCAATGCCTTGCTGATCTGAGACCCACCACTCAATACTAGCCCAACCCTTCAAAATATAATTAACAATTGAAGTAACAGCCCTAACTATGGCATACAGTCCTGCATGACTGATTTCTTCCTTCCCAGCCTCACATGATTTACCTTCCCAGTCCAACATTTACTATTAATGCATTTACAGTTTGTCATACTACCTCAAAAGCATGGCTTGCTTCTATGTCATGCGTGCCTCACAGTTACAAAGCAGTAACACTGACTTCCACTTCCTCAAAAAGACTTGTTGAAACTAATTCATTGTCATGTACTAGACTGAGGCATCGCCGTATGGCAACATTCACTCTGTCAAATCCATATAATCCAAAGTGTGTTCCGATGTCCACTCATGAGTGTCCTGTCTCACATGTACTCTCTCTCTCTACATCAGTGGAAGTCCTGCTTTCTGAAGATGGAGGTCAGCATATATCTATCAGTGATGCCTTCATTAAAGGTAATTGTTTCTTGCGTCCTTTATTGCAGTTTGTTTCAATACTTCCATTCAAAAGTTTAGAATCACTAAGACATGTGTTTTTGAAAGCTTGAAGTTTAATTTAAACCTAAAGATGGGCAAACGCCAATAAAAGAGTATTTTGAATAGATGAATCAAAGTTAGAACTGGTGAAATCATAAGGTTCCATCATAAGGACACCTATGGGAAGTGCAACAGAAAGCATAGAATGAAACTTCACCTAATTATCTTCCTAAACCGACTGCTTAAAACAGGCATAAGCTCTGCACAGCTGTCATTGAACAGAGAGTTTAAAGAACAGCATTAAATAGAAAAAGTCATTTGTAATTATGACTGTCTTTACTGCATTTTTACCAATTTAATGCATCCTTAATGAGTAAAAACATCAGTTTCTTTCCAAAACAGTGTACTCCACATGAACTATTGTCTTACCTATGCTGATGGGTTTCTCCTCCGTAGAGTCTTTGTTTAACCGGAGGGTTGAGGAAAAAGCTAAAGAAATGCTCTTCACTCCTCTCGGCTGGCATCACAGCTCCTTGGACCAGCTGCGGGAAGAGAATGGGGAAAAGAAAGCGATGGAGCGTTTACTGTAAGTCTTCTGAAAATTGCTATTTTAATGCATAAGATGTTATTTTTAGGTTGGTAACATATATTCATGAACAATTAGGAGCAATATACTTTAAAAAGAAAGTGTGGTTGAACAATTCCGTTATGACATGATATCATTAATACATGTGTATATGAATGATTACTGCTGTACTTTTATCCGCATGTAAAATACTACACTAATATAATATAATAAATACTAATATAAATGAAATCACTATTAGTAAATACTAAATATAAACAAGTGTCTAATGTATGGTCACACAAGCATCACATGTAAATGAGTTCAGGGACTTTTGGAAGCACACATCATGATTAATGCTTCCTCTTCAGGTCTGCTAATCACAGCCACATGATGGCGCTGCTGCAGCAGCTGCTGTACAGCGAATCGCTGTCTCTCTCCTGGCGTGACATCATCGTACCTGTGGTGAGGCAGGTGGTGCAGACGGTGCGACCGGATGTGCGCAGCTGTGACGATGACATGGATATCCGTCAGTTTGTCCACATCAAAAAAGTGAGGAACGCAAGTGGATCCAAAATCAATACATCTAGATTTACTAGATACATTTGTCTAATACTGGATATTTTGTAGATTCCAGGGGGAAAGAAATTTGACTCTGCTGTAGTGAATGGCTTTGTTTGCACAAAGAATATTGCACACAAAAAGGTTTGTATTGATTCAACATTATGCCACAGAGGAGGTCATATGATATTTGCGCTAACAGTGCTGGGTCTTTCTCAACAGATGAACCCTTACATCAAAAACCCCAAGATCCTTCTCCTCAAATGCTCCATCGAGTATCTGTACAGAGAAGAGACCAAGTTCACCTGCATTGACCCAATTGTGTTGCAGGTAACGACCACTAACCCCGCCCAAATGTTCTCTGTGAATGTGATTTCAAGACTTTTTATCTCCAGACAATATGCAATAAAAACCAAAAAAAATCATTTCATTTACAATTTGCTGTTTACAGGAGCATGAGTTTCTGAAGAACTATGTTCAGAGGATTGCTGATGTCCGACCAAACCTGGTGTTGGTGGAGAAGACTGTTTCTCGTATCGCTCAGGACATGCTACTGGAGCATGGCATTAGCCTTGTGATTAATGTCAAACCTGTGAGTACCATCTTTAAGGCATTGTCTGAACATTGTTTCCACATTGAACATTAATAATGCCGTAATTAAAGTTGTGAAGAGCTATTTTGGTCTGGTTTGGGGATGTTTCAAGTAATAACTCTCTTTAATCGCCACAGCAAGTCCTGGACCGTGTAAGTCGAATGACTCAGGGAGATTTAGTCATTTCAATGGATCAGCTTCTTACGAAACCTCGTCTGGGTACCTGCCACAAGTTTTACTTGCATTCCTTCCAGCTGCCAAATAGTGAGTCTTTATCTCTATCTCTATTTATGATGTTTGTCACTGTTTCCCCCGGTTTCACAGACAAGGCTCAAGTCTATCCCCAGATTAAAATGCATGTTTAAGCTGTTTTAACTGCTTAAAATATGTCAGTGCCATTGTGTTGTATCAAGATGCACACCAGTACCGTTTATAAAAGCTACCTAGATGTCCTAATTGAACTAAAGCCTAATCCTGGCTTAATCTAATTCCTGTCTGTGAAACCTGGCCTTTATGTTATTAATGAGGTTTAACTCGCTTCTCATTTTACTAAATGTTAACCGTATCAGCTTTTAATTTATCAGTATCTGTTCCTTTGACATCATCTAACACTCACTAAAAGCTAATCTTTAAAACCTCTTATAATTTAATAAAATAGCTCAGTTTAATCTTTAACTAATCTGTAAATGAATATCCATTTTTCATGCTGTACATCATAATGTTATGATGCTTGAATTCACTTGTTAAGGACAGTTTTGATGTTACTTTTCTAAGTGATCAGACCTAGGATTTGCACCAAATTAGTTTTATTTATAATTTACAGGCTTTTTTTTTGTTGTAATTTAAAAAAAGCTTTGTATAATTCACTTGATCCTTCTGTTTACAGATGAACTGAAGTCCCTGATGTTTTTTGAGGGCTGTCCTCCTCAGCTGGGCTGCACTATCAAGCTCCGCGGTGCCTCCGAGTATGAACTGGCCCGGGTGAAAGAAATTATTATTTTTATGGTGTGTGTGGCGTACCACTCACAGCTAGAGATCTCTTTTCTCATGGATGAGTTTGCAATGCCTCCCACCCTGGCTGAGAGTTCCTCATTCCCATGTCTGCTGGAAAGCACTACTTTAAAGGAAGAGGACGAGACTGGTGGGAGCCAAGATAATGATGGGTCCATGCTGGGGGATGACAATCTCACGCTTCTTCCAGAAGCGGACTTTGAGCCAGGACTTCAGGAGGTTATCGCACTCCACAGTAGAGAGTCTTCCATCTCTGAATCTTTTTATAAAGATGGAGAAAGCCCCAGAATAGACAAAAATGGATCAGTTGCTTCCTTCTCTGGAGGAGAGGATGACATTATAAAGACCTCCACACCCCTTCCCTCCTTTTCCAACCTTCCCCAGCCGGTGTCACCACCTTTCCTGAATTCAGACCTGAAAGAGATGTCAAAGGAAATGAACAAGGGGCCAGGTGAGGAGGAGAAGAAGAACAAAGAGCTGGAGGAGACTCTCATCCATCGGGACAGCACAAGCTCTGAGACCTCCCTTCCCCCAACCCGGCTCTTCAGGGATCCCTTACAGGATGACACAGACCTGTTTGTGACCGAGCATGTAGCTTCCTCAGATGACCGCCTCAAGTCCATCACATCGTTATTTAAACAGGAGCTAAAAGACATTATCCTGTGCATTTCACCTTTTATTACCTTTCGGGAGCCGTTTTTG
Organism: Gobio gobio; assembly: GCF_949357685.1. Taxonomy (NCBI): domain Eukaryota; kingdom Metazoa; phylum Chordata; class Actinopteri; order Cypriniformes; family Gobionidae; genus Gobio; species Gobio gobio. The sequence continues at coordinate 38,575,699 of NC_137103.1, forward strand.
CTCACAGCGGCTGGACTGCGTTGTCCTAGCCGGGATTATTTTCCAGAACAGGTTTACCTCTCACCTCTATTAAATAAGGACTCGAAAGAGCTGGATGGACGCCGCAAGAGGCAGCTGCTGAAAGAATCTGGCCCAAGTTCTGGCAGCCTGACTAACGGTACTGTGTCGCACCAACGGGCCATCCAGATTTTGCCCTGTCACAAACTCACAAGTGCCCGTATAGCAGAGCAGCTAGGCTGCAGTCAGAATCTGGCACGCATGCTGGCTGACTACCGAGCCCAGGGAGGACGCATTCGGCAAAGAGAAGGAATGCAATTTCGTGAAACACCGCCCACAAAGGCACCAATAAAGGCAGATAGTGAAGATGATAAAGGGGCAGGACAAAGTGAAATGACATGGGCTACTAAGGTGGGGGTCTATTACTTTATTCCACATTCTGAAAAGTGTGAGGCGCTTTACATGATTAGGGCCTAAAACTCTTCAAATTTTAACCTTGTTTTTAGTCAGTGAAATGAGGTGCTTAACCTTAAGACTTATATAATAAGACTATAAGTGCTATATTATTTTTATATTTTATGAGGTTTTCTGTGTTTGTAACTTTTTTCCAAAAGTTTTAATGCAGTGTAGAAGAAGTTTTATTAATTTATTTTTTATACTTGTTTGCATTAACATGGGTTGGAAATGTAACTAAAATTTAAAAAAAAATTACAAATAAATTGTTACTTTTTTGTAGTGATGGAAAATCATTCTGTAACAACATTTTGTTAGTAGTTAGTAAAAATGTGAGTTTTTTTGCTACAATTCATTGTTTTTCATTGTTTCAGTTGGACTGTTTAAATACAATCAACCATCAGAGGCTCTGTGTGCTGTTCAGTAGCTCATCAGCACAATCTAATAATGCACCAAACCCCTGCGTCAGTCCATGGTAAACTCTCTTAACACTTAACATTATTATCATATTAATTCAAGATGTATTAACATTAACATGACGGAGTGATGTTACTGACTGTATTCTGAATATGTCTATGTTTTTTAATGTATCTGCTATGTATTTACAGGATTGTAACAATGGAGTTTTATGGCAAGAATGATTTGACTCTTGGTGTATTCCTGGAGAGATACTGTTTTAGGTAATGTATTAATCCACGCATTTATTTTTGTTTGTATCCTTTTTTTTCTTCAGGAAAACGTGCATCATTCCAAGGGTTGTCACACAATACCAAAATTATTCAATACAAAAGTTCTGATACTACAGCAAAAAAATATTAACACGCACCTTAATTTAAATGTGTAATTTATATTTTTATAAATTTTTCTGATTATTTTTTTTTATATGGGTGCAATTCAGACCCTCTTACCAGTGCCCCAGCATGTACTGTGAGACCCCCATGGTGCACCACATCCGGCGCTTTGTGCACGGTAGCGGCTGTGTCCAGATTGTTCTGAAAGAGCTGGACTCGCCTGTACCCGGATATCAGCACACGATCCTCAACTACTCTTGGTGCCGTATCTGTAAACAGGTAACAGGGGATCTTTTGAATGAAAAAAAAATTAAACTCAGAACTAAAGTAAGCTGTTTTGTGCTACAGTAGGATTCATGTGAATTGTTACATATTTTGTTTCAGGTGACTCCCGTGGTCCCTTTGTCTAATGACTCCTGGTCCATGTCCTTCGCCAAGTATCTAGAGCTCCGTTTCTATGGTCACCAGTACACCCGCCGGGCCAACGCCGAGCCTTGTGGCCATTCCATCCATAAAGATTATCACCAGTACTTCTCTTACAACCAGATGGTGGCTTCCTTCAGGTGTGCATCTTCACAGTATAAATCTCATTTATTTGAATATGCAGAATGACTACCTGAGTACATTTTTATGAACTTTGTAATCCAAGCGTGTTTGTACTCTTCTGTCACCTGTAGCTACATCTCAGTGAGGCTTCTAGAGATCTGTCTGCCTCCTCCGAAGATCATCATCAAGAACCAGGGGCCCTCTAAAGCCAACTTGCAGCAGGATCTCAAAGACTTCTCCCAGAAGTAAGATTCTCGACTGGGCCTCTCTCACCCAGCCTCATTAAACTCCTTCGGATGCCAGCTAAATGAATTGTTTCTCCATCATTTGCAGGGCGGCTCAGGTGTACCTGGCCATAGATGACCGACTCACTTCTTTAAAAACGGACACTTTCAGCAAGACCAGAGAAGAAAAAATGGAGGACATGTTTGCACAGAAAGATGTAATTTCTTTTCACGACTTTACTCATTTTATCCAAAGTATTGACCGATGTCAAATTACTTTAAATGAATATTCTTCCGTCTTAGATGGAGGAATCCGAGCTTCGCGGTTGGATAGAGAAGCTACAAGTGCGTCTGCAGACCAGTGCGATGGACTTGCCACAACAACTACAAGCTGTTATGGAGTCAGTGGTGGTCAAAAAGCAGGGCTTGTGTGAGACCTTGCAGTCTTGGAATAACAGGTGAGGGCTGCAGTCGTACAGCCATAGAGAGATAGAGACTAAATATCTGCCATCAGAAAAGCTGAACTGTTGTTTTATCTTGTCTTCAGACTTCAGGACTTGTTCCAGCAGGAGAAAGGCAGGAAGCGTCTATCTGTCCCTCCCAGTCCTGGCAGACACAGACAAGCTACATCAGATGACAGCAAGGTCAGTCATTTATTTTGCAAATAGGTATTAATATCCAGGTAGTTTGTTGTTATGTTTTAATGTAGCATGTTAAAGCCTTCTCTGAGACGTTGCTTCTCTAAATTAATCGCCTTTAAAGCGCCTGCACTAAAAATATTGACCTTTAAAAATAAGGAAGAAAGATTTTTTTTTTTAGATAAATCCATTACCCGATTAGTCAATTATTGAACCACCAGTTGCCCTCCCTAATTCATCTGTAACTCAAACAATAGAGCGTAGCGCTAGCAACGCCAAGGTCATGGGTTTGATTCCCAGGGAAAACAAGAACTGACAAAATGTAAAATTTGTACCTTGAATGCAATGTAAGTCGCTTTGGATAAAAGCGTCTGTCAAATGCATAAATGTAAATCTGTACTGGGTGGATCTAGGGCTGGTAACCAAAAGGTAGTGGATTCGAACTCTGCAAGGGGTGATCCATGAACCATTTTGTGCTTAAGTAAGTCCTGGACTTATAAAAAAGCATATACTACATACTTTTGATCATTTATTTGTTGTTTTTGATTCATAGACTAGTGCTTTGGAGTCCTCTCCTCGTAACTCATCCCAAATAGATGGAGAAAAAGGTGAGTTCATTGGCCCTTTATTCATCTTAAAAGATCTCATTTTGATTGTTGCACACAGTCGACTCACAGCCTTTTCTCACAGAGGACCGTCATCTCAACACATTTCCGTCAAGTTCATCGTTACTACAGTTACCGTCTCCGACTGAGCAAGCTTCAGATGTCATTACGAGCGGACCATCTTTTCCTGATCAGGACTCTGTCAGCATCCCAGAGGGTAAACTTACTTTGAACACTTCTTGTTTGAATCCACACATAACCATCCCACCTGATTTTCTCTCTGTCTTCATATCTCTACTTCTTTTCTATTTAGACATGTTTGATGGACACTTAGTTGGCTCCAATGACAGTCAAGTAAAGTCAGAAAAGTCCACCATGAAAACCATCCTGGCCAACCTGTTACCGGGCAACAGCTACAATCCCATCCCTTTCCCTTTGTAAGGCTGTTGTGATATTATGGATACTAAAAAGCAAACCAATGCTCTACTCAAGCTGATAAAGTTCTTTTTTCTTTTTTTTGTATGTTAGTGACCCAGACAAGCACTATTTGATGTATGAGCATGAGAGAGTTCCTATAGCCGTGTGTGAGCGAGAGCCCAGCTCCATCATTGCCTTTGCACTCAGGTACAACTTTTAACACATTCGGCCAGATATACTAACAGCTTGCACCAGTGCAAACCTTCTTTTAGCATTAAAAAACTACTGTCAGGATTTACTAAAGACATGCAGTGAGAAATTAGCGCTGAAAAGGCATGGACAGTTATTTTTGAGGCTGACTTATTGCATATGCATTTAAATCAATCATGCAAGGTGATTTACTAAGGTTTGCGCTCGTCAATTTACTGGTGTTTGCGCCATTATTTAACGCCCAAAAAAAGCACATCTTAAATCAGACACTAACTGGTAGATTGTGTTGGCCATTATGGAAATGATCTGGCTGCGTCTGTGTTCTTCAATTTGTGTGTTGTCAGTAGATCATGCGCAGAACTTTACACTCCCATCGATGTGTTTTTGGAATTGCACTCACGCTAATTTGCCCTGTTTAGTCAATCTTGCCCACAATATTCTATATATCTAAAAAATAAAATAAAAAATTTAAATTTTAAAATGCTTTATTTTAATATATATTGTATATTTATTATTTTTTTGCTAATTTAGAGGAACTATCGTTTTAACTAAACAGACATTATCTCCAGGTAGATTCAGTGAGTTGGTTTACAACATTGATTTACTGAAGCAGACAGTTAAAAAAAAACTTCTCAGTAGTATTAGCATTTTAAATGAGACCGTTTTAAAATATTGTGTAAATGTTCTCATACTCATAAATTGTGAAACTGCCCTACTGGCATGGACTTAAAGTCATGTTAAATTCATTGTAATATTTATGATATTGATTCATTTTAATTTAGTCAACAAATCATATCAAATACTTTGTAAAAATTCAATATATATCTGAAATGTCACAGCAGGGTTGTTTCACTGATTGTACCCAGGTGTTTCTTAAACATTATCCACATTTTTCTATTTCCATCATCCAGCTGTAAAGAATATAAAACTGCCCTTGAAGAGCTTACAAAGACTACAGCAAAGAGCGGAGGTGATGACACATCTCAGGCCATTAGGTACATCAAACACTAATTTCCCTTATTTGCTGTATTTTCTCAGTGTGTAAAATGGCAAGCTAATTTCTTCTTCTTTTTTGCCGTCTATAGTGTTGGAGAGAGTAGAGCAAAGAACAGCCCTGCTAAACCTAGTGACAGCAGCATGTCACAACTGAGCCGCAGCAGCATTGATGCTGACCCACTCAGTAAGCCAAACCACAGTTTACTAAATACTAGCTACTTACAAATAGCATGTATAATTTTGTCTGTTTAATATGGATTTACATGAGACTAAAAGTTTATGGGATCTCTTTTGCAGAGGAGCCTGAAAGCGGAGACAAACAGAAGAAGCAGACCGGAAACCCACACATTGAGCTGCGTAAGTATCAGGCTCAAATGGCAGGCGGAAACATTCCTTATATTTAGGTCAATATTATTGACCCCATTGTGGGTCACACAGACTAATCAGTGTGTCAGTTGTCAAAGTTATGCTTTTTTGGATATTACGTTTCATGTAGTGTGTAATATAGCTGTTTGTTAATTTACAGTTGTGGACAGAATTATTGGCCCCCTTGGTAAATATGAACAAAGAAGTCTAAAAAATAAATCTGCATTGTTTATCCCTTTGATCTTTTATTTAAAATAAAAATCACAAAAATCTAACCTTTCATTGAAGTAAAATAATTGAAAATGTGGGGAAAATCTCCTCATGAAATAAATGTTTTTCTCCAAAACACATTGGACATAATTATTAGCACCCTTTTATTCAATACTTTTTCAACCTTCTTTTACTAAGATAACAGCTCTGAATTTTCTCCTATAATGCCTGATGAGTTTGGAGAACACCTGACAAGAGTTCAGAGACCATTCCTCCATACAGAATCTCTCCAGATCCTTCAGATTCCCAGCTCCATGTTGGTGCTTCTTCTCTTCAGTTTATACCACTCTTTTTCTATAGGGCTCAGGTCAGGGGACTAGGACGGCCATAGCAGAAGCTTCATTTTGTGCTTAGTTGACCCATTTTTGTGTTGATTTTGATGTTCGTTTTGTATCATTGGCCTGATGGAAGATCCAATCATGGCCCATTATAAGATTTATAGTAGAATTTTTATCTGCTGGATTTACTAGAATCTATGATACCATGTATCTGAACAAGATGTCCAGGACCTCCAGCAAAAAAATAGGCCAACAATTTCACAGATACATCAGTATATTTAACTCTGGGCATGGGGTTCCTGTCATGTCTTACAACTGAATATGCAGTTTGGTTTTTGATGAGCGAGGAGGATTTTTCTTGAAATTTGCTTTTTTCTTACAGCCACTTTCTATTTTGTGAAGCTCAACAATCTTTTACTGCACATCAGAACTATATTCTTTGGTTTTACTCATTCTGATGGATGATTAAGGAAATTTACCCTTTGTGTTTCCTCATATTTATACTCCTGTGGAACAAGAAGTCATAGCTGGACAATTTCATGTTCCTAGTCACCCTGGTGTGCTAAAATGAATGGGTATATACTTCAGAGATATTTTACTCATTACAAATTCTAGGGGTGCCAATAATTGTGTCCAATGTGTGTCCAAACATTAATTTTTTTTTATAATGTGATCCCACCCCCACCCCCCACTTTCAAATATTTGACTTCATTGAAAGGTTAGAATTTTTTTTAATTTTTTTTATGAAAGATCAAAAGGATAAACAATGCTGATTTTATTGCATTTTGCATTGCAATGCTGACATGTAAAAGGTCTGCAAAGTGTATGAAAAAAGTTATTCTCACCGATTCTGAACTGCCTAAAATGGGTCGTAAGTAATTCCTGCACCAACCTGAGTAGATTTGTAACTAATTTGCATAATGCCAGACTATGGTCTGTTCAGACTAAGGTGTTTTTGACCTTGGATGCATGTAAACCTATTGTAGGAGAACCTTTAAAATATCATAATAGGGACACTTAAATATTACTTAGACAAAGATTTGATTCATGAATAAATTAGCTGTTTGATTATAATAATAATAACAATGGGTATAAATATAAATATGAAGAACATAATTAATAATACATCTGAAAATTATACTTTTGATGCAGAGTTCTCAGATGCTAATGCCAAGTTTTACTGCCGGATCTACTACGCGGAAGAGTTTCATAAGATGCGGGAAGAGATTATGGAGAGCTCACAGGATGATTTTGTGCGATCGCTCTCCCACTGTGTCAACTGGCAGGCTCGTGGCGGGAAGTCCGGTGCAGTTTTCTACGCCACTGAAGGTGTGACTTGATCTAAGAGTGCAAGATGATTCTTTACTGAATGTTTTTTTTTCATGAAGCTAGTTGTCGTAAGCGAAGACTTGTAGGTTGTATTTTACTAAAGCTGCTGTTTCTCCTCAGATGACCGGTTTATTTTGAAGCAGATGCCCAGATTAGAGGTCCAGTCTTTCTTAGACTTTGCACCCCACTACTTTACTTACATCACAGGAGCAGTTCAGCAAAAGGTAAGCATATATTGTGTACGTACCTGTAAATATAGGTCTTGTCGTAGCTCTGTATGAGGCAGCAGGTTTTGGCCTGTTTTCGTTTTTTCTTTCTAAACTCATTGTTTTTGCATTTCACAGCGGCCCACAGCACTTGCTAAGATTCTGGGAGTGTACCGTATCGGCTACAAGAACTCTCAGAACAACACAGAGAAGAAACTGGACCTGTTGGTGATGGAAAACCTTTTTTATGGGAGAAAGATGGCACAGGTACATTTTATTTAAAGAAAAAGTGTACCCAAAAAGTAATCATTTACTCACCCTGGTGTTGTTGCAATGCCATATACCCTTCTTTCTTTTATGTACCAAAAAAGTAGAATTAAAAAATATATATATCCCGCTGGCGCTCGTCCACATAATGGCAGTGAGTGAATAGAGAACAGCACCTAGCTTTTTAAAAAAAGATGCATCACAGAATGATCCCATGCGACACGTGCCATGTTTTCCAAGTCTTCTTGAGGTATACTATAAGGTTTAGTGAAAAACAAACTGAAATGTAATGTATTATTTATCAAAATTCTTGACCTTGGCTGCTGGTCTTCGGTGCACAGCTGTGCATTTGCGAGACTCTAATAGTGCCGCAGTCTGTCTCGCTCAGAAAAAGCAAACAAGCTGAGAAATCAAGATTAACAAAAACACGAAAAACCAGGTCCATAAAAGAAAGAAAGGCATTAGAACAACAGGGTGGGTAAATGATGACTTCATTTTGATTTTAGGGTGAACTATCCCTTTAAGCCTTTAAAAATCTGCAGCTTATAACTGATTTGACATTGATTGGTGTTTCAGAAAAACTGTGACAGACAATTTAGGTCTTTTTATGCTCACATTTACGGTCCTCTTACCTGTGTTTGAGCAGGTGTTTGACCTGAAGGGATCCCTAAGGAACAGGAACGTGAAGACGGATCAGGGAAAAGAGAGCTGTGAGGTGGTGCTACTAGATGAGAATCTCCTGAAACTAGTGCATGACAATCCCCTTTATATTCGCTCCCACTGCAAGGCCATTCTGCGTGCTGCCATCCTCAGCGACGCCCACTTCCTGTCCAGCCACCTCATCATTGATTATTCCTTGCTGGTGGGACGTGATGATGCCACGGATGAGCTAGTCGTGGGGATAATAGGTGAGAAAATGTTATGTTATTGTAAAATCCATTTTGGACTTTTCTTTTAGTGGTTGTTAAGACTTCTGTTATATTTTAAGATTATATCCGGACTTTCACATGGGATAAAAAGCTGGAGATGGTGGTCAAATCTACTGGGATACTTGGAGGTCAAGGTACAGTTATGCCGTTTTAAATAAAACATTCATATTTCTGATATTTTCAGAAGAAGCTGAAACTTGTGTTATTGTCTTTCCATCCTGACAGGTAAAATGCCCACTGTGGTGTCACCAGAGCTGTACCGATCACGTTTCTGTGAGGCCATGGACAAATACTTCCTCATGGTCCCTGATCACTGGACGGGTCTTGGGCTCAACTGCTGATGGGCAAGCTGGAAATGGATATGCTGCTCTCTTATGTACTTTGCAGTGATTCATTGGAAAGGTGAACCCTCCTTTATCTGCAGTGGTGTCTGAAGCTGGGTGAAACTGAACCTCTGTTTTTATGCTGTGTACAGTTTGACCAAAACTGATGTGCCAAGACCCAGTTCCTGAAGATCCACTGAAAAGACTGAACTGAAATGGCATAACGTCACGTGTAGAACTCTGATATGCAGTAGTGTCTGTTTATAACCTATTAATCTGAACTGTGTATGATGTAAAAGTTTATAAATGTACAGAGATGTCTAATTAAAGATTATTAATACTGATAAAAGTGTCAGCCTTGTGTCACTGTCAATCTCTATGAGGATTCCGAGATGTTTCCTCAAATCTAAAGAAAAAATAAACTCAAAACACCTGCAAAGGTCTTTAAATGGTCTCTCAGTCTAGTTCTGTAGGCTACACAATCATGGGGAAGACTGCTGACTTGACAGATGTCCAAAAGATGACCATTGACACCTTGCACAAGGAGGGCAAGACACAAAAAGTCATTGCAAAAGAGGCTGGCTGTTCACAGAGCTCTGTGTCCAAGCACATTAATAGAGAGGCGAAGGGAATTTTGCATTTCCTTTGGAAATTAGGGTCCCAGAGTCTGGAGGAAGAGAGGCGAGGCACACAATCCACGTTGCTTGAGGTCCAGTGTAAAGTTTCCACACTCAGTGATGGTTTGGGGTGCCATGTCATCTGCTAGTGTTGGTCCACTGTGTTTTCTGACGTCCAAGATCAACACAGCCGTATACCAGGAAGTTTTAGAGCACTTCATGCTTCCTGCTGCTGACTAACTTTATGGAGATGCAGATTTCATTTTCCAACAGGACTGCGCACCTGCACGCAGTGCCAAAGCAACCAGTACCTGGTTTAAGGACCATGGTATCCCTGTTCTTAATTGTGAAGAGGAAGATGCGATATGCCAGACCCAACAATGCAGAAGAGCTGAAGGCCACTATCAGAGCAACCTGGGCTCTCATAACACCTGGGCAGTGCCACAGACAGATCGACTCCATGCCATGCCGCATCACTGCAGTAATTCAGGCAAAAGGAGCCCCAACTAAGTATTGAGTGCTGGACATGCTCATACTTTTCAGTTGGCCAAGATTTCTAAAAATCCTTTCTTTTTATTGGTCTTAAGTAATATTCTAATTTTCTGAGATACTGAATTTGGGATTTTCCTTAGTTGTCAGTTATAATCATCAAAATTAAAAGAAATAAACATTTGAAATATATCAGTCTGTGTGTAATGAATGAATATAATATACAAGTTTCACTTTTTGAATGGAATTAATGAAATAGATCAACTTTTTGATGATATTCTAATTATATTACCAGCACCTGTATGGTATGCTGGAAGCGGCTCAGTTAGTACATAATTCAGAGACCGGAAAACCTGAGTCTGAACAGCAGGGACCAGCAGAGGTACCAACAGAAGATCAGACAAAAGAGGAAGGTCAGAGTTTGGAGAGTTGTATCAATCCTCATCATCTCTTAGGATCTGGGAACAGTATTATTGTCAGTCCTCGACAGGTCTGTAGAATGTATAATCCATTTTCTATAATTTTCCTATCTTTAAAGGTACGCCAGTATGTACAGGTGCTGGTCATATAATTAGAATATCATCAAAAAGTGAAACTTGTATATTATATTCATTCATTACACACAGACTGATATATTTCAAATGTTTATTTCTTTTAATTTTGATGATTATAACTGACAACTACGGAAAATCCCAAATTCAGTATCTCAGAAAATTAGAATATTACTAAAGACCAATACAAAGAAAGAATTTTTAGAAATCTTGACCAACTGAAAAGCATGAACATGAAAAGTATGAGCATGTACAGCACTCGATACTTAGTTGGGGCTCCTTTTAGCCTGAATTACTGCAGCGATGCAGCGTGGCATGAAGTCGATCAGTCTGTGGCACTGCTCAGGTGTTATGAGAGCCCAGGTTGCTCTGATAGTGGCCTTCAGCTCTTCTGCATATTGCATCTTCCTCTTCACAATATCCCATAGATTTTCTATGGGGTTAAGGTCAGGCGAGTTTGCTGGCCAATTAAGAACAGGGATACCATGGTCCTTAAACCAGGTACTGGTTGTTTTGGCACAGTGTGCAGGTGCCAAGTCCTGTTGGAAAATGAAATCTGCATCTCCATAAAGTTGGTCAGCAGCAGGAAGCATGAAGTGCTATAAAACGTCCTGGTATACGGCTGCGTTGACCTTGGACCACAGAAAACACAGTGGACCAACACCAGCAGATGACATGGCACCCCAAACCATCACTGACTGTGGAAACTTTACACTGGACCTCAAGCAACGTGGATTGTGTGCCTCTGCTCTCTTCCTCCAGACTCTGGGACCCTGATTTCCAAAGGAAATGCTAAATTTACTTTCATCAGAGAACATAACTTTGGACCACTCAGCAGCAGTCCAGTCCTTTTTGTCTTTAGCACAGGCGAGACGCTTCTGACGCTGTCTGTTGTTCAAGAGTGGCTTGACACAAGGAATGCGACAGCTGAAACCCATGTCTTGCATACGTCTGTGCGTAGTGGTTCTTGAAGCACTGACTCCAGCTCCAGTCCACTCTTTGTGAATCTCCCCCACATTTTTGAATGGGTTTTGTTTCACAATCCTCTCCAGGGTGCGGTTATCCCTATTGCTTGTACACTTTTTTCTAGCACATCTTTTCCTTCCCTTCGCCTCTCTATTAATGTGCTTGGACACAGAGCTCTGTGAACAGCCAGCCTCTTTTGCAATGACCTTTTGTGTCTTGCCCTCCTTGTGCAAGGTGTCAATGGTCATCTTTTGGACAACTGTCAAGTCAGCAGTCTTCCCCATGAGTGTGTAGCCTACAGAACTAGACTGAGAGACCATTTAAAGACCTTTGCAGGTGTTTTGAGTTAATTAGCTGATTAGAGTGTGGCACCAGGTGTCTTCAATTTTGAACCTTTTAACAATATTCTAATTTTCTGAGATACTGAATTTGGGATTTTCCTTAGTTGTCAGTTATAATCATCAAAATTAAAAGAAATAAACATTTGAAATATATCAGTCTGTGTGTAATGAATGAAAATAATATACAAGTTTCACTTTTTGAATGGAATTAGCAAAATAAATCAACTTTTTGATGATATTCTAATTATATGACCAGCACCTGTATGTATATGTATGTATGTATATATATATATATATATATATATATATATATATATATATGTGAATCCATTACTTATTACACAGGTGAACGGGTGACTTGACAAGAGCGGCTCAGATCCCACTCCCCAAAACTTACCTGAACTTACCTGGTAATAATTGATCATCTATTTGTTATGCAAAATTATTTTAACTCAATACAATATTTAATTAGAGGCTATTAATATGTTTCCTTCCAGTGTGATTTGAAAAGAGGAAAGATAATGCTTTAGGTTTAACAGTAGGCCTACTGTTACTGTTTAGTGTTCATGCTGTAAATGTAAACTGGTTAAATTCAGTGCATTTCACTTAAGCATGAAATGTCCCCACATACTTATGAGTTCAGTCACTGAATGAAATTAATATTCAAATGGGTAAACAAAAACTCGACAGACTCGACAAAACTCTGTTAAAACATTTTATATAATAGTCATACAATTCATATATATAAAAAAACTTGAGCTGACAAAGAACCTTCAAATTCAGAATGGAGGAGGAAACCATGATCTAGATTGTCATATATTTCAAAGCTTTTTTTCTTTTATAATACTGTTTGACTCCATTCCTCTGCATTCTTCCAATCATAATCCATCTAATTTATGAAAAGAAAATCAACCATGTGCTTTTGTAATAAGACAGTTGTGTGCAATTTCTGCTCTGGGGATGATAATGTCCATGAGCTGATATGTACAAAGACTATTTTCTATTGTAAATCACACACTCGTAGGCACAAACATCAGGACATGGTAAGAAAAAAACATTGGTTTACAATTGGCAAGTGTGACCCAGACTTATCTTTACATCTTCAGACTCTTTCATTACACTCTAATACATACACACAAATGCACACTGATGTAATCTAACAAACTCTGAAAATGCAGAACAAGGCACTGGACACTGAGAAACTGGCACGTTGTGGACAAAGGCAAACAGACAAACGGTGGTTTACATTTTCGTTTAGAATTTTTAAGGAAAGTTTCTGACCAGCAAGATTTTAAAACACCATCTTCACTGAAAGCTCTTTATCTTTTGAAGCAAAATGGATTCAAATTTAAAAGTAAAGAAACACTCTTGGTGGCATCTCCCAAAAGCATGTTAGAAATCTGTTTAAAAAGGATTAATATTCAACCAGTGCAAAAGAATTTCCAAAGGGAAGAGAAAAGAAGACAGGGTAGGTTACTCATAGTTCTGGATTCAAATGTAAAATTAATAGTTAACCCCAAAATGCCAATTCTGCCATTATTTACTCCCACTCATGTCACTCCAAACCCCGGTGTTGTTTTTCTGTTCATGGAGCACAAAAGGAGAGGTCTTCTAAAGCCATACAATAATTGTGTAAGGGACAGACTGAAATTTAAGTCATTATTCACTCATAAACTTCCCTGTTAACTGTTGTGACCTTACCAATGAGTCAGTGAGTTCACTGGATCAGTCCATTAGTGAACAAATCGTTCTTTTGAACTGGTTCTTTTCAATGAAATGTTTGATTTGATTCACCAAACAAACTAAATGATTTGTTTTCATGATTCAGTTCTCGAGTTCAATTCACTGACGCAATGATCCAGTACCAACAGCTCACTGCAGAGGAAGATTTTCAGTGGTTAACAGCTTAATCTCATCCTCCTTCTCAGACAAAGCTTTCATTTGAATTCAGAAGACTTGGAATACAGTACATAGTCATTTTTGAAGATCGACAGACATTGGTCACCATGAACTGCCAATTAGGTTCTTCAAAAATGTAGCTTTTGTGCTTCACAAAAACAGCATGAGTAAATAATGACAGAATTTTAATTTAGGGGTGAACTATTCCTTTAAACACCCATTTACTCCTATACATAAGTGCATACAATTGTAGTACCATTGTTATCTAAATGTTAATAAATATTGGTACAGGCTTGAGAACGTCCTGGTTCACATAACATGCCATGTTCTGACTAGAACCTAAAATTCAACCTGAATAGAAGTATCATTGGAACACTGTCTCTATGTCTGAGAAGGAACAGAGGGACAAAGCCACTCTCCAAAAGCGTCAGACTTAACTTTAGACCATTAAGGCCTAGAAATCTACTTATCTCTATTGCATAAAAATGCTCTTCTTCACAATATAAATCTCAAGAGCCTTATATTCACAACGTGTCAAATTCAATATGTAAAGTACAAATGGTGTACGATCTGGACATGTAGAACTTGCATTGGATTTTTATCACATTACATTGGGTTTTATGGACTTACAGTCTTAAGGCTGGAATACGCTACACAACTTTTCAAATCTAAATAGATCTTAAAACATGAGGCGTTATACGCTTGCAGACTTTGTAGATGGTTACAAGGAAACACTGGGCATTATACAATAAACGACTCAGGATCACACACACACAAAGTCACTCCAAACACAACACAACAAACATGCGCCTTGTTGCTAGTAGATGAATGACAAATGAAAACAATATGTTGTAAAATCGGATATTGTTTGATATTCACCGACTGGATGGAATCTGGTTCCAGTAGGAACTTTTAACTGGAATGCCCCAAGTTGCGAATGGGAACACAGACAGCAACATAATGTCGGTCCAGATCTGGCCCATATCTGGTACATGTGGATTCCACATGTATCAGATGTGGGCTGGATCTGGGCCGTCACTATGTTGCTGTCTGGGAAACTCAGGGGAACCGCAACAACCCCGACTTCAGAATCCAATATGGCTGCTTAGTGCATCAACCATAGCGAAACATTTGTTTGTTAGTCTGTGTCTCAATAGTCAGTGGTGCACCCTTTTCCAAGTTAAATGGAATGCAGCAATAGTCTAAAATCAAATACTGTGTATATTGTGGTTCTCTGTGAATCTGTCAAGTCTAATCTGCAGATTGGCTCTGACTCTTGGCAAATATTGTTGACTTGTCCAGACTGTAAATCAGCAAAATCATGGCCAGTCATGTAGTTTATTCCAGCCTTTGCTCTTACTCACAAATAAATACTAAATGATGTTGGTAACAGTGATGGAAATTCCCCTGTTGGTCCAAAAATGTGATTTCTTGATTCCTGATTGGTCCCACAACGACAACAGGAGTGAAATGGCTGTGGCCTCACCTTGTGCAGGGTTTGTGCTTTCAAAAGTCCACAGATTAAGACCCACCCCACCCCACTATATCGTACTTCAAGCGTGACAAGTCGGTCAACATTTGGCGATCTCAATCAAGTGATTAAAATGGCTTTTCGAAAAAAATCTCCTGTGCAAACAAGTGTGGCAAAACAAAAGCGTACCAAGTGTGCCATGTCATGCTTCATAATCTCTTGTTATAGAGGCTGCGCTCCATAATCAAAAATCTGTACAACTTCTGTAAGGTTCATGACAATATGTACTTTGAAAACTACAACGGGCGCCTCTAGAAGGAGCCGGGGTCAAAATGTCTCTGAGTCCGAGTCGTTTTCAGTGGTCGTACCCTCGCTGGAGGGACCGGAGGGGTCCCTTGGACTGCGGGGGCCTTGGGGACTCTTGGCCTGGCGGGGCAGAGATTTCAGCAGGGCGCCTGGGGAAGGAGTTCCAGAGCTGCAAGGGGAGCAGAAAGGCATCATGGTAGCCAGAATGAGAGCCAGGCAGTCAGCCACTTCCCTGCTGGGAGCGCAAGCCAGAGCAGGGGTGAGACCTGCGTGGAAAGACAGCCAAAGAGCGAGAGAGACAGGATAGCAGAAAGAGGTGAAGGGAGGGACGGAGCAGTGGAACAAAAGGACAGTGGTGGGGAGGTGATGGACGAAAGCGGCATTCCATTAGTGCCTCGCTAGTCAGGAAGCCAAACACATGGTTGGGGGCAAAAGGGGACACGCATGACACTGTCAAAGCTTTGAAACACAGCCACTGCTTTGGCAAAAGCTTCTATGGCACTAATAAAAGAAGAGTACAACAGAGACTGGCATAGACAGATGCACAAACACTGACAATCTACGCATGAACCATCTCTGCTGAGATTTTAGTTTCAGGAGGACGCACCATTCTCATCAAGTACTTGAACGCTGGCCCCACGAGAGAGCAGCTCTTGCACTGTCTGCTTCATCCCGCTGCGAGCAGCCAAATGGAGAGGTCTGAGAAAGTCAACGAGAAACAAGTGAGCATCAATTGCTTTTTTAATAATACATAAGAGCATAGCAACGTCATAGGGTTTGAATTGTATGAAATGTATGAACTGATAAAATGTATTCCTTCAATGCAATGCAAGTGGCTTTGGATAAAAGCGTCCACCAAATGCATAAATGTAAACATAATATGTAATATAATGTGGAGGGGAACTCACGTTTGCAGTGCAGCGTTTGTAGCGACGAGGGCAGAGTCTGGAAGTTTTCCAAGAATGAGCAGTGCACATTCCTCCATTCCCTGGACACAAGCAGAAAGAACAGGACAAATCATCTTTGGAAGACATCAGGTAATCGATTCATATAAACATTCAAAAAAATTTGATTAAAAATTAAAAAGGGCACCACTTAGTTAACAATGCCACAATATGATTTTAGCATCAAATAAAGCTTAAGATCAATTTGCACAAATGGGACCATTTCCTGAGAATGACTTTGAAACCAATAACGTCAGGTCTGGGATTTTCTATATAACAAATTATGAAAGATCACTGCACCGCTGCTGAAACTATAGGGGAAACTATAAATTTATAGGGACTGATGAACCTTGCATGCAATGGGCTATACTTACATTATTGCAAGCTAGATGAAGTGCTGTATTGCCCTTCTGATCGGTCAGACTGAGGTTCACATTGGCACCAGTAAGCAGAGCTTCTGTTTAAAACACATGCCACATTTTGCATAAGTGAGCTCATTTTCATAACCCTTTTATACAAATGAACCGAGGCATAATGCAAAAGAGGAGACCTTGGTGATTCCTTACCTACAACCTCAACTCTTCCTTTCTCCGCTGCCATAATCAGTGCACTGTGCCCTGATTGGTCAACATCATCCACAGATGCATTATGGGCCAGGAGCAGCTGAACACAATCAATGTGGCCAGCAAATGCAGCAGCATGGAGAGGTGTCCTGATAAACAGAGAGAGCTCTTCTTTAAAAATAATTGCCAGTTGCCAATGTTTACTTTATTTGTTTAGATTTTGGAGCCACTGTAGTTACAAATCGATTATCTCTAGTATAGGAATGTCACAAACCTGCCCTTGGAGTCTTTGCAAGTTACAATCTTTGATCCTATGGCTTCTAATAAAAGGGTGGCACAAGTCTCATGGTCATTGACCCTGTAGGGCAGAGGATTCAGAGACAGACAAGTTAAAACGGAGAATAACAGATGAAAGAGATGAAGACAATCTCACAGCAGACATACACAGCACAATGCAGCGGAGTGAAGGGGTTCCCATCAAACTGACGAAAGTCTCTTTGTTCGAGGATGACCTCCACACAGCCTTCGTGACCTATAACACAGACAATGCTAGTCCACCATAATTCAAAAGCTACGTTCTGTTTACTGATAAATAAAAGCAACTTCTTAAACTCACAATGGAGACTGTTAAAACTAACCATAGTAACAGGCCCAGTGCAAGGGTGTGAATCCCTGGTTGTCTCGCAATGGGGGCATTGGGGGTTCAGAACATGCGATATTTAGCAATTCGCTCAACCAGGACGCGTGACCTCTCGCGGCGGCCATGTGGATGGCGGTCCGACCCCGGCAGTCCCCCAGTAACACTGATGCCTCCAGCTCCAACAGGGACTGAACACATTCCTCCTGTCCACACAAGAGCTGAGAGAGAGAGAAAGAGAGTTTAAATAAACTAATAAAATAACTATAAATGAACAAAATAACTCATAAGTCATGACAACCTAAAAATATTTAAGAGTACATGCTAAGATATGCAAAAATTTCCTTTTTTTAATCAAATTTATTCTATTGTTCTAAAGTTAAGGGTCAGTATGATTTTTTTTTTTTAATTAATACTTTTATTGAGATAGGATGTATTTTCAAAAGGTGACAGTAAAGACATTTATAATGTTAGAAAAGATTTCTATTTCAAATAAATGCTATTCTTTTAAAATAGCATTGAAGAATCCTAGAAAATATTCCGTGTTTCCTAAAAAATATTCAGTACCACAACTGTTTTTTACATTGAAAAGCAAAACTTATCTTTAAATTGTAATACATTTTTACAATATTACTGTATTTTTTTTTTTTTTTAATCTCACCGACCACAAACTTTTGAATGGCAGTGTGTAAAAATAGCAAAGAATCAATATGTCCGGAGTTTGTGCATCAAACATTAGCCCACTGCTCTAAATGTTTGCATACATTTTAAACTGTAGATTTAGTATTTTCTTTTATTAGCATTACTATCAACACCAAAATCAAGTGAAAGTCCTTGCATATGTTGAATTTGAACACAGTTGACAAGATCAGGTAACTCACCCCCAGGTGTAGAGCAGTCAGACCCTGATGATCAGCCATGTCTACAGTGGCCTCACGCTCCAACAGAAGAGACACAACATCCACATGACCCCCCATTACTGCCAGCATTAGAGGGGTCCTGCAAATACACACAGAATGAATGCTCATTTATGCACTCTTAAGGGCAAGAATGTCTCTCTCTCTCTCTCTCTCCAGTGCACTTTGATTTTGTTTAGATGGTTGATTTCAATTAAACATCACTTCAATCAATCGATAGTCTAAAATAAAAATAAAATACTGCGGTTTTTGATTTATTTACTGTCTATAAATTAGTGAGTTGATTAATTTTATTACTAGAATTGGTATGTAGTGTGTTGAAGTTTTATGTTTGCACCCCAATATTTATTTATTGCAGAAAAATATTTTGTTTAATGAATTTAATAACTGCATAGCAATTACATTTTTTTTACTAAATGTAGTTAGCACACAAAAAATTAAATTAGCCCATGATTTACTCACCCTCAAGTCATCCTAGGTGTGTATGACATTCTTCTTTCAGACGAACACAATCAGAGTTATCTTACAAAAGTTCAGGCTAATCCAAGCATTATAACTGCAATAATAGTTGCTCTGTTTTTGAAGTCCATAAAAAAATTCCCCTCTCCACCGAATAATGTGCTCCACGCGGCTCCGGGGTGTTAATAAAGACCTTCTGAAGCGAATCGATGCGTTTGTGTCAGAAAAATATCCATATTTAAAACTTTATCAGGTAAAGTTCCAACCGATCGCCTTCCATGGAAAAGTGTTGAAAGTTGAAAGTGAAACTCAAGATGTTTACGTGACGTCTTGAAGAGCGTACCTGGTCGCGTTTGTCTTTCGATCGGCAGAGGACCTTTCAACACTTTTTCCATAAATTGAACACGGAAAGCGGTCGGCCAAAACTTTACTTTATAAAGTTTTAAATATGGATATGTTTCTTACACAAACGCATCGATTCGCTTCAGAAGGCCTTTATTAACACCCCGGAGCCGCGTGGAGCACATTATTCGGTGGAGAGGGGAATTTTTTTATGGACTTCAAAAACAGAGCAACAGAGTAAATCATGGGCTAATTTTCATTTTTGGGTGAGCTATCCCTTTAAGGGTAACTCATTTATAAAAAGTTTAGCTTGAATGTAATTAACTACTTTAGCTTAACACTGTTGAGACACTCATTCCACTACAAAATCCTTGTGGTATTAAAATTAAAGACTATAAAATAAAAGACACGGAGATGCGTATCACTGTATACGTAAACATTTTTTATCGTATTGGCGTTTCGTCCACACGGATCCGGCGTTTTGGGAGACTGAAACTGCTATTTTTTGAAACCGGGTCCTAAAGTGGATAAATCTGAAAACGACACCCTTGTGGTTTCGTGTATACAGCCAATCCGTATATTTTGTGAAACGGTGATGTCATCACACCACGTCCTGCGCGGGGAAGACTTGAAGGGATACAACTATGGGCACTGGGCATGCGCACATCAATACTGCGTTGTTTAATTACTGTATTTGCATTATTGTAAGGGTATGTTTAGGGTTGGGGTAGGTGTATGCGTTAATAAAACACATCTGGTAAGTAGCAAATTTATTTATTGTTATTTTATTGTGAGATTTTACCTCACTTCCATCTGTTGCCGTACCCCTTCTAGCCACAACTCTTCTTCTCCATTTTTAGTGTATTTCTGTGGCAGAATCACAGTGCCATATACTGGCCTGGCATGTATACTACATCGTTTTGAGCCGTTTTCATGCTCTCGAGTGTACGCAGATATTTCTTGAAACGAGGAAAAAAAAAAAAGATCGGATAGGGAAAGTTCTGGCTTCGTGTGGACGGGGCCTAAGTTATTAAATGAATCACTCACTGTCCCTGAGAGTCAGCTGTGTCAACCAGATCTGCATTATCAGAGTCTTCCAGCAGGAGGCGCACACATGATGAATGACCATTCATTACTGGGGGGAAAAAAAACTGTATTTAAGTTTCAATAATAAAACAATGTTGCACAATTGTGTAATTTCCACCATACATAGGTGCAATACCTGCGAGGTGGATGGGTGTACGTTCTCGTGTAGTATCTCTGCTTCTCGGCGAGGCCCCGTGGTTCAGAAGTGTGAGAGCGCAGTCGGTGTGGCCCCTGAGGGCAGCGAGAGCCAATGGAGTCCGACCCACCTCATCCCCCTGATCCACCTCGCAGTGACCCTCCAAGAGCACTTCTAGAGCTTGTGCGTGACCATGGTATGCCTGAATACACACATAAGACCAGCTGTCTGAAAATGTCTTTACAAATATTGGTGTCTTATTGCTATCCCAGCTTACAAAAATATGTTTTCATTATTTCTGAACGTTCAAAACATCCTTTTTTTTTTTTTTTTTACGTTTTGGTTATATGAATGATGAGGGAACATTTCGTTTTATTATGTTGCAAACATTCAGTAAACATTCTGAAACAAGTAGTAACAATGTAAAAAAAAGTTAAACAAACATCCAACTAAAAAAAAGTTCCTTGACATGAATAATGTTTTTGTGCTAATGTTTTGAGAGTATTATTAAATACCTGAAAACTTCAAACAAATATTCTATCAATGATAATGGAATAATGTTTGTACATAACTTTAAGCCAAAGTTCTGAGAACATTCCCTGTTAGCTGGATGCCATTACTAAAGTGTTTTGTTTTTAGTATGTTGCTATGTGGATGTTCTTGGAATATACTAGGCAGTCTGCAGTATTTCTTTTAATCAATAACACTATGAACGATAGCAATTGAGATGCTAGTTTTGCCAAACACTGCTTAATCAGCTTCATTTACAATAAATTGTCAATTTTATAATATTTTTATTCAAGGATGCGTTAAATTGATCAAAAATCAATGTACACTGTACGTTTTATGTCTTTTTCTTTTGTAATGTTTGTGTTTTTGTTGATATTTGGAAGAAGAAAAAAATGTATCAAAAATTATTTTTCAAATAAATGCTGTTCGTTTTAACGGCAGTGTAAGTGAAAAGTGAAAAGGTGTTTGGACTTACAGCCAGATGCAATGGGCTTCTGGTTTGGCTGTCCTCCATCTCATCTGGATGGTTCTCATCTCTGTCCAAAAGCTGAAATCAAATGTAAACTGAATGACAGCTGTTCAAATTCAACGTAATTAAAAAACTAATCTAAATTTAACAGCAACACATTCTTGCACTGACAAGTTCAAAAGAATGAAACTTCAAACTGGACTAAATTAATTTGCATGTTAGGTTACACATTTAAATCTAATGTTGTTGTGAAGGTTGAGTAGAGATGGAGGAAGTGCCCTGAGGCACACACTGGAAATATTCGTTTCCTCACCAGTTTCAGACAGTGTCTGTGGCCGTACGCTGCAGCATAGTGAACGGCACTGTAGCCTTGCTTATCTTTAAGTGACGGGCCGGCACCGTGCTGCAACAGGAACTCAAGACACCTATACACAAATATAAATATATATTTAACAAACTGACAAACTCGTATAACAAACACACGTCTATATCTAACGTCTATATATTATATATATATATATATATATATATATATATATATATATATATATATATATATATATATATATATATATATATATATATATATATATATATATATATATATATATATATATATATATATATATATATATATATATATATATATATACACAAAAGTATTGGAACAAAAAAAATATACACACACACACACACACACACACACACACACAAAACAGTTAGTTCTGGTTCTCGAATCTGATTGGCAGAGAGGCTTTTCCAGCCATGCGATATACTGCTAATACCACATAGAAACGGTGTCGGGTGGTTCTTTGCTTCCATGTCGTGCATTAACATAATTTAATGCATAGCTAGCCGTGGATTATCCATTCCATGACCAATATCACACTCATAGTCATGCGATATGACACTATATCAGCACAGCTTTGATTGCCTATGGCCTAATAACAGTCGTACTGATTTGAAGCCTTATCACACACCTATTCGTATGATATTGTTCATATTCATATATACTGTATGTATGTATGTCTGTGCAGGCCAGTCAAGTTCCTCCACACCAAACTCGCTCATGTATTTATGGACCTTGCTTTGTGCACAGTTTTGTTGGAACCGGAAGAGGCCATCCCCAAACTGTTCCCACAAAGTTGGGAGCATGAAATTGTCCAAAATGTCTTGGTATGCTGAAGCATTAAGTGTTCCTTTCACTGGAACTAAGGGGCCAAGCCCAACCCCTGAAAAACAACCCCCACACCATAACCCCCAATTCAATGATTTGGCGGGGTGTTCCAATACTTTTAGCAATATAGTGTATAAATATATATATGTATATATTATATATATATGTATATATTATATATATATATATATATATATATATATATATATATATATATATATATATATATATATATATATATATATATATATATATATATTAGGGCTGCTCGATTATGGAAAAAATCATAATCACGATTATTTTGGTCAATATTGAAATCACGATTATGTAACACGATTATTTCACATGACTTTGGGAATGTGTTGTATTTATTAAAAATACACCTTTCAACAATTCAATTGAAATTGTAACATTTGTTGTACTTTTTGAACTATTAAAATAAATAATATAACATATATTCAAATCAAAGTATAAAAGTATTCACGTAAAAATGATAATCACAAATAAATAAGATCAACAATATGGTTCGGCTAGATATGCTTTTCAGGTACGTCTAACATTAGTTTTCAGGTACAGAAATGTCTCAAATGTAAAATAACATTGCATATTTGAGTGCATAAATTAAAGATTAATCCTATTAAACTTACAAAAGCTATTCAATCCGGATCGGATATGCGTCGTCTTTCTCGACTGTATAAAGTTCACTTAAGGCATATACAGACTATGTCTGCTAGGATACTCATCAAGATGGACATGTTGACATACGTTTTGTGTGAGTTTGTCCGTTTAAGAGCAAGACTTGAAAGAGAACTCAATATTTGCGCGCTGAGACGTGTGCGCGCTCTCGGATGAACGCACAGAGACACATTTTCTCACAGCGCGCGCGGCTTCTCATTCTAAACCTAAACCCTAAAGCACTAAACCCGGGTGATGACGGTGAAAACGACTGGTCATATTCAAACATACGGCAGCACTCGCATGCATTGAACAAAGTTTACAAAGAGAGAATTATTTGAAAAATATGAGGGGAAAAAAGGACGTTTACACGGCACCCCTGCTCTCGTCAGTTTTTGTTTCTTTATTAGATTGTCATCGGTCACTCTGTTTAATTTTCAAGTGGTTAAACAAATTCGTGATGTTCCCTTGCGTTGCAGACACTACATGTAGCAAATCTTGCACGCAGCATGTTTCTGATCGTCGTCTGATTCCTCGAAGCCAAACTGTTCCCAGACAACGGAGTTGGTTTTGCCTTTTTTGCTCACCAAACGCTGCTGTAACTGCCCTCCTTCTGCCATCTTTACTCGCGCAGAGTTTTTAAATTCCAGCGGATGATAGGCACACGAGACTCACGAACTGAGAGAGATTTGTGGCTTCGGGAGGGGCGGATGAGCGCGTGCGCGTTTCATTCAGAACGCAAGGCAAAATAATCGTTTTTTCTCGATTGTACTATTTTGGTGATCGTTGGGAGGCAAAATCGAAATCGAAATCGAAATTCGATTAATTGCACAGCCCTAATATATATATATATATATATATATATATATATATGTGTGTGTGTGTGTGTGTGTGTGTGTGTGTGTGTGTGTGTGTGTGTGTGTGTGTGTGTGTGTGTATATGTATAAGTATGTGTGAACACATAATGCATAATTGTGTATGTGTACTACTGTGGAAGCAGAGAGAGGGAAAGCACATTAAGGTTGTCATTCAAATTATGAGGTTACAGATGCACGCAGACACAAAAACCCAATAAATTGGCTTCAGAGCAGCACAAGTATAAACAGTGCGAGTGAAGGTGAGACATAGAGGGGGGAGAGAGAGATGAGTCTGAGCAGACATGGACCGTTCTGCTCTTCAACTCCAGAGACACTCACAGAGCTGCCTCCTTCTCCCTCTCAGCTTGAACACCATCACTCTCTGGTTCCAGGACCACACGCCGCCTTCAGAGAAAACAACATTTTAAACATAAACACTTCTCATTCAACAAAAATTAACAATAAATATTTTTTCCAAAAAAGCATCAAATAAATACAAAATAACTAATTGTACTGTAATATAAAATGTAATCAGGCATGTGATCAGCTAAATAATAATAATAAATATATAAATATATATATATATATATATATATATATATATATATATATATATATATATATATATATATATATATATATTTTTTTTTTTTTTTTTTTTTTTAGGATACTTTTAAGGTTGAAAAAACACTGAAATCTGTATAAATACGGAAGAAAAAAGAATCACATCCTGTTAATTCAATGTTAATCATACATATTTGTAATTAATAACAATAATATAAATAATTTTATGTCTGTGAAATAAAACTGTGGTATCTTAGTATTAATCAATCAAGTTACAATTTATTACAGTGTAATTATACATTTAAGTACTGAGTAATAATAATTTACATACACAACTACATGCACTTACTACAGGGTTAGGCTTATGGTTTGGTTTAGTGTTAGTTGCTTGTAATTATGCACAATTTATTAATTACTATATTAATTACTTTAGCAATTACTATAATAACTACATGTAATAATGTGTAACAAGGAAACGGTAAAATAAAGTGTTACCAAAAATAAACTATGATAATTAAAATGGTACTATGGTACTAGGTTAGTTATCAACTCATTATTCACAATCTTTTTTTTTTTGCCAATGAAATCTGGCAGCTAATCTAATTAAACTAAGCGCAAAGGTGTTTCCGCAACTTGACGTCAAACCCCTGTCTCTGCACACAAACTATCACAATGACATGAGACTTAAAAATAGCCTTTGGTTGCCATGGTAACACGGATATATGTTACTGTTGCTCCTAGCAGTCTCTAGAGATGAGGATTGGCAGTGCACTCGATTTCACCTGATGTTGGACTACAGCTGCTGGAGTCTACATCATTTAATTGTTAGACATTTGCTTGCCACAACTAGCTCCATTTGTGCACTGTAAAATATACATGTGGGGATGTTTTGACCCCAACGTTAAATGTACAAACTATGATTAGGATGAAGTATGATTTAGACTGATGAGCTGCAGTGTTTTGCATTTAAACATTTCAGAATATCAGGCCCCAAAAAGGCTCCATTATAAGTCTGTTACTGAAAACGCGATATTTGTTTATTTTTATAAACTCAGTGACAAAATCCATTTTTCAACTGAATCTTGGACGAGGAAAACACAGATGTTGCTGTTTATGTAAATGTGTATACCTCTTGTCGAGATCAGAAGCAGCAGCGTAGTGCACAGCAGAGCGCCCCCAATGGTCAGTGGCATTAATGCAGGTACCGCAGGACACCAGAGTCTCCAGGCACTGAAAGTGTCGACTAGCTGCCGCATAGTGGAGAGGGGTCCTGTCAACGGCCATGACAAAAGAGAGAGGAACAATAAAGTTGAACAAATTTAAGTATAATCTAAAAGTTTAGAGTACAAAAAAATTTGTACAAAAGGAATGATGTGAAGCAGGGGGGGTTTCTTCATTAGGGCGATAGGGCAACGCACCACCAAAGTGCGAAATGGACGGATTTTTCAATCATATTCAACCACAGAGTTAGGCTAGCTGTCACTATTTAAGACTGTTCTGCCTCTGGATATAAAGTCAAATTAGCATCAAGTCACGTTCTGTGAAGTACCGCCTCCTTTTTGACAATTTCACTCTGGCCGAGAATCGCCCAGACTGTTCTCATAGACCTCAATCCAAATAATGTTTTTTTTTAACTGCAGGCACTGCAATGCATTTTCTATGGGTTCCGGGAGGGCTAGCACTAACAAAGTGTATAGAAGAAGATACAATTTAAGTTATTTGGCACTAACCAGAGCCATAGAGAGATACACAGCTCTGGCACTAAAGTGCTTTCGTCATAATATGAAACCTTAACTTGTGCAGCGATTGGTGGGAACCAACATAATTTTATAAATAATCTTTAAGCTGAAGTGACATACAATCATTTCCTCAGTACACATAACATACATTTCACGGACATATTATCATCAGTAAATGTTAGAAAGTCAAGCAAATATTTCCATTTTGCTGTCAGAAGCGGACGAGCCCTCTCAAGCACAAACTTCTTTGCTTCCGTGAACAGGCGTCAAACAGACGGCAATATAATAGGAGCGCAATAATATATATAATATACTTTTTGCTAAAATATTTGTTGTTGTTGTTGTTGGTGAACAAAAATGTGCCATATGTAGGAATTCAAACTGTAAAGTGACTATTGTTAGTGGAATCAAAATAGCTAGTCTGTGAAACTAGTCTGTGCTTTTGTTTTTATTTATTTTCATTATTAGTTTAGCGAATTTAAATTCTGCTTTAAAAAGCTTGATTTTGTTTTTAGATTGTAATGTTACAATGTAAGAATGTAATGCGATTTACCCATTTTTTGCACATGAAAATTGTAGAATATACCATACATCGCCGGTCGCCCTTCAGCCCAAAAATACAGATATAATTTTCTGGCCATATCGCCCAGCCCTACTTTATGGCATGCTTTAAATGCTGAATTTTCCATATTTTAGCTAAGCAGTAGTCAAGTCAACTTTATTTGTATAGCGCATTTTACAATGCAGATTGTTTCAAAGCAGCTTCACAGTGTTAAACAGGAAAATAATGCAAAAGAATTTTATTCGGCCGTACAGCCGCTCCCGAGAAAACGGTGATGTCATCTAGCTCATTTCAATTATTATACAGTGACAATGTGGGCATTAGATCAGTAATTTAGTTTATATGGTTAATTAGTTTACTAGTTAGATTTATTTGGATTAGTTGAAAATTGAGTGTCCCCAACTGAGCAAGCCAAGCCAAAGGCGACATAGTAATGGCGACACAGTAATGATACATTATTATATCACTTGTTAAATGGTTATTTAAAAATTAGTACATTCAGTCCTGCATTAATAACTCGGTTTGTTGGCGCCCTCTCAAACATTTTTAGCACCAGCCACCACTGGTGTGTAGTGATATCTGTACTTGGAGTTTCTACAAACAAACCAGCTGAGAAAATGTAAAAAACAAACAAACATGAGATTTGAGTCTGAAAACGATTCATGAAAAATTATTTCATCTTTATCTATAATATATATGACACTAAAATCTGTACTATATTACTTAAAAATTATTTATATATAAATGATCAAGTTAAAAATGCTTAAATTGTTACTGTATTCCAAAAGTAACAGTTGTCCACTAAGCTAACCATTTAAAATACGTATTTATTTTTTTCGTAGTTTTTTTTTTGTTTTCTTAATGCAATTAAAATATTTAATAATTATTATTATTATTGTCTATGTAGAAGATTCAGTACTTAACTGCAGCTGAAGTGAGCACAGGCATGAAAAGTGAATGAGCAATTATCCTGATGTAAATGCATCACATTTACCAATAACTTACCTTCCATGTTTGTCCCTGCGGTTATAATCAGCTCCGCTGCTAAGCAGTAGCTTCACACATTCCACATTACTTGAGAGAGAGAGAGAGAGAGAGAGAGAGGAGAGAGAGAGAGAGAGAGAGAGAGAGAGAGAGAGAGAGAGAGAGAGAGAGAGAGAGAGAGAGAGAGAAGCCATGAGCTGGTATGCAGACACACAACAGGTCAAAACTACCGGCATTTGTCTGAACAATGGAAGACGGGATAGTCATTGGTTTTGGCATTGTAGTATGAATTTATAGGTATTGTATTTGAGTATATATATAAATCATTGACTTCTAAATTTTGTATCACGTTCCACATAATATAACTGTTGTTAGAAATGGTCCAATCAGAAACAGAATAAGGAAACAGACAGACCAATTGTAGAAAAACAAAAGGGAGAAATTGCAATGCTCAATAGGGCAGCTGTAGGAAAGGATGTCCCGCCTTTCAGTTAAAAGTTCCAGTCATCTTATTGCTTAAGACTCTACCTATTTGTATTGCTCTACAATGCGTTTAATTTCAGCTAAGCTAGATTTTTGAAATATGTTTTTGAAAAGTAAGCTTAGCCAACACCAGCACAACACCTGATCACAGGTATTTTTTCCCGCAGTCTAACAGGACTGTCTGCAAGACAGACAGACTCACCCGCCCGCAGCCGCGGCATGTAGACATGTCCTCCCGAGGTTGTCTGGCGTATCGATTTGAAAGCCTGCAGATAGGACCGAGTCATTATTGAGAGGGCACATTATGCTATACCTCCGTCCTGTAGAGGAATGGAAAGGTAGGGAGGAAGATGCAGTACACAGAAGAGGAAAGTGCCCCCACAACCAGACGCAGACAGCCACAGTGTCAGACCGCAGGAGGGGAAAAGAATGAAATGGGGAAAAAGGAGTCCAAAAAAAGAGACAATGTGAAAGAAAGAGAGACAGGGAGAGAAGGTATGTTAGTGCAGGAAAAAAACAAAGACGGTGCACACAAGACAAACACCCATCGATCACACAGGTGAGAACACACATGTGCAACCAAGCAGAACGGTTTAAAAGTACAGATCTACAGCATCTACAATCTAATGTTTTCTCTACAACAATCCCATGATCAAGAGTCCAAGTTAAGCAAGCACACGTAAATAAGGGCATCCCAGACGTCAGCAAAGACATTAGGAAAAAATCATGCCAATCAATTGCGAGACAAAAGATCTTCAACTCACAGAATAAACCTAATTACATAAGGAAGAGTTGCATTTAACACAAAAAGTCTTTTTTTTTTTTTAAAGATGAGGGGTGTCTGGGTCACATCAATTTGAGGGATACCACATGGCTCAGTACTTGGTCCCCTTCTCAACTCAATAAAGACAAAAACACTATATCGTCAAAATGATGTGGACCATAGACAGTGATTACTGAATATTTCATTTCAAAATGATGGGCATCAATAGTAACAACTTATAGTTTTCTGGGAATGTTTTTCACTAGATTATGGAACATGGCTGCAGGGATTTGCTCCCATTTAGGCACAAGAGCATGTAAGATCAGGAACTGATGATTTACAAATCAGATGACTTAAAATCATCCAGATAAGAAAACTTTCTCAGGGAAATGGATATCAAGGAGTGATCTTTTTAATTGCTTGAAAGAACATATAAAAGCCTCAATAATGAGTGCTCAGTCTCCCACACCTGGTGATTTGTGGTCAATGACATTAAATCTTTACAAATAATTTTATTCGGAAAGGATTAATTATTTCATTCAGCAAGAATGCATCAACTTGTTCAAAAGTGACAGTAAAGACATTTCTCATGATCACTCTTAGAGTATTTAACATGGTAATGGGTATGAGAATGCTGATATTTGCTCTTGGCGGAATAGCTCTGCTACGCTGCTGCTGCTACTATTACTGCTGCTGCTATTACTGCTGCTGCAGAGCAAGTACAGGACTTGCTATTGCCAATACATACACGACAAGCTGTTGTGAGCAAGTCAGACATGCTGCTGCTGTACAATATAGCGTACATTAATTACCCATAACAGATCTATACAGGTGGAGCTGGGGAAGGTGGAGGGTTTGTGAAAGCAGGCTGTAGTTGCACTACTAAGGCAAATGCTAACCAAGTATTGACAGGTTGAGCATGCAAGCTCATTGGTTACTGATACATCAGCTGTGCCCCATAGAGAATGATGTGATTGCAAGCAGGTTAAGGACCTATCAGCCATGTAAAGTTTCATGACAGAACTTTGTATTTATGATGTTTCAAAAGATTTCTATTTCAAATAAATGCTGTTCTTTTGAATGTTCAATTCATCGAGCAATCCTGACAAAAATGTTTGATAATAATAATTAGGCTATTAATCAAATAAGCATATTAGAATGATTTCTGAAGAATTATATGACACTGAAGACTGAAGTAATGGCTGCTGAAAATCCGCTTTGTCATGACAGGGATACATTACATTTTAAAATATATTTAAATAGAAAATAGTTCTTTAAAAACAGTTTTTACTGCATTTTGATCATATACGTGCAGCCTTGGTGAGCAAGCTTAAGATACTTATTTCAGTAGAGTAAAGTAAAGTTAAACACTATGGAGCAAACAGGAAATAATAAGGAGAAGTAAAAGGAACGGGATCAGGAAATGTCCAGAGCCAGATTCAAACTTGCATCTTCTGTCTTAATGTTTACATTTCATGCACATTTTAGGCAAAAAAGGTTTCCCCTAGGTTTGGAGTGTAATTGCAGTGCAACTAGTTTGATTCAGTGGCATAGTTAGTACCTGAGGAGAGGAGTTTACGGCAGCAGTCGGAATGAGCATTCAGAGCGGCCAGATGCAAAGGGAACATGCCGTGTACCCCTCTTCTGCAGGAGAATATAGGGGAGAAAGAAATAGTCTATCAGAGACAACAAGTAATGATGCTTTACCAAGATTTTAAACAAAGATCAAAATGCAGAGTCAAACCTGGTGCAGTCAGCTCCACTTGTGATTAGAGTGTTTATTAAAAGTTCATGGCCGTATCGAGCAGCGACATGCAGCGGAGTGTTTCCATCCTTATCGACACAGTCAATCTCTCCACCTGTATCAAAAACGCACAACTGTACTCACAGTGTACATGCAAATCAGTCGTTATCAGAAGCAGTTTAGATAGAGACATCTTAGGGGCCGTACACACAGAACAGGTTTTCCATTCCGCTGAGCTACTTTTCCATTGTTTTTTTGATGTAAACACGATAGACAGACATGTTTGACAGTTGAACTTGTCTTGCGTCTTTTGCATATTCTTGTGCATGACATGGCTTTCTAAGTTCATAAAAAAACATATCTCTAGACTTTGCTTTTTTTATTCCACTGTCTCGCATTTTAACCGCAATAACGCATTCTGTGTGAATGGTCCTTCAGCCAGTTAAAAACAGCTTTACCGTTTTGGATGAGCGTCTGGGAGCGTGTGAATCGTCCGTGCACTGCAGTCAAATGAAGAGGGCTTTTCCCATCTCGACTCTGAGGAAACATCCCAAAATGTTTATTGACAAAGCACACAGGATTTGGACTATCTGTCGATATTTAGTCGAAGTTGGGCATACCTGGACGTTGACATCAGCGCCACTGTTGACCAGGAACTCCAGACACAGAGCACCATGGGTGGACGCAGCAGCAAAGTGGAGAGGTGTGAAGCCCTTGTTATTTGGCTGACTGACATTAGCACCATAGTCGATCAGCTCGCTGACCACTGCGTCCTGCCCATTAAAACACGCCACATGCAGTGCTGTGTTCCCAAAGGCATTGGCTTCATCTATCTACGAGTGAAGAATACAATGTAATGGTCAGATATTTTTTCAATGACCCCATGCTCCCTTCCCTATATGTATCTATTTGCATCTGGGGTACCTCTACAGCCAGGCTGAGCAGGTGTTTCACCACAGCGATCTGACCGTTGGAAGCAGCAGCGTGTAGAGGTGTGTATCCCCTCTTGTCCTTGCAGCTGATCTCTGCCCCTTGACTCACCAGTAAACACACTACATCTAAGTGACCTGCAACAGTATAGAAAGGAGCTCATGAATGCATGTATAGCAAATTAAACAGTTCACTCCAAAATAAAAAAAACTGTTACTTTACTGTTACTGTTTAGTTACTCTTCATCATGTAATTTCAAACCATGTGGATTATGCTTCGGACTTTTCTTAAACCATTTGTTTGTCATTCTAACTGCATTCTAACCATAACTTGAAGATGTCAGCTTACACCCCATTAAAACAACAACTACAATATTACTGTAGAGTTAGTAGTAGTACTACATGAGTGGTGATTGTATGTCCTTTTTGGAGCTTATCAACCCCATCATAACTATTTTTCACATTTGAATGGAAGAGAGCAGCAACTCCTTTTGTGTTCCACTGAAAAAAAATAAAAGAAAACAAGGGCGTACAAGTCACAGTTTTTAATAGGACAGTTCCCTCACCCATATATGCTGCCCAGTGCAGTGCACGGCAGTCTTTCTTATCAAAGGCATTGATGTTGGCACCCTTGGCCAGGAGGAGGCTAACCATCTGAAGATAGAGATAAAGGAAAGTGAATAACAGTGACAAGATTGAGATGGAGAGAATGCATGTGTCAGTCTCAACAGGCAGTAAATCATGAGTCAGTAATGCGTCAGTAATTATGGGTCTCCAGAATCTCTTATTGTGTGCTGCGTGTTTGTGTCACAAGTCATATAATGACTTTCTAAACCATTCTGCATTGTTGAGAGCTCAAGAAATTTCTCTCTGTGTTGAGACTTTGTATCATAACCCAGTTGGATCGTCACTGCCTGAGTCCTTTGGACTTGCAACATTTATTTAGTTACACTGCAGCAAAATAAAATATGATCTAATTCCATATTGCTATGAATTAAAGGGATAGTTCACCCAAAAATGAAAATTACCCAATGATTTACTCACCCTCAAGCCATCCTATGTGTATATGACATTCTTCTTTCAGACGAATACAATTGGAGTTATATAAAAAAAAAATGTCCTGACTAATCCAAGCATTATAAATGGCGGTGAATGGGAGCCCAAAATTTGAAGCCCAAAAAAGTGCATCCATCCATTATAAAAGTAATCCTCCGGGGGGTTAATAAAGGCATTTTGCAGCAAAGCGATGCATTTTTGTACTAAAAATATCCATATTTATAACTTTATAAAGTAAAATATCCAGCTTCCCCAAGCCCTAGCCTGACAAGCCAGACCCACATCAAGATGTTGGGTCTGGGTACTCACCATTGGCAGGGCTCAATCTGAGGGGCGGGATAAACGGTTGTCTTTCAAATTCCCTCTGCACGCAATAGGATAGTGCTACTACCAACCAGAAGCGGAGCTAGTTGATAGATTAAACTTTCGCCGTATCCGGTCGGCAAAACTCCGAACACATATTCCTTTCTTAAGCATGACTTCAGTGCCTTTCTTTGTTCTTTTCTCAAAGAAAAGCTTAACTCCAAGTCTTCCAGAGTCGCGGCCAAAGCCGATTCAAAAGGCCGCTGTTCGCCAGCTTCTTTGTTTACAAGTAGCACGTGGAACCGTGTCAACTCTGCCGTCATTATGTTAAGCCCGCCCACTGACTCTATACACGATGTGATTGGCCTGACCAGAGTTTGGTTTTTCCAGCTCGCACGCCAACGGAGAGTAGCTAGACTACCCTGGATGCAAATTAGATTTGCTGCCACTAGGGTGCGTCTAGATTTCTAGGCTAACCCAGACCGCCTTCCGTATTCAACTTACGAAAAACACGTAATTGAACAACGTATGCCGTCAGATGGGTACTAGACATGCGTAAGCAGCTTGAACTGCGAGAGGCTTTACACTTTCTTCATAAGTTGAATATGGAAGACGTCTGGTGGAGGCTAGATATTTTATTTTAGTATGTTTTTTTTCTCTTTATTAACCCCCCAGAGCTGTGTGGAATACTTTTATAATGGATGGATGCACTTTTTTGGGCTTCAAATTTTGGGCTCCCATTCACTGCCATTATAAAGGGCTTTGGAATAACCAGGACATTTTTTAATATAACTGATTGTATTCGTCTGAAAGAAGAGTGTCATATACACCCAGGATGGCTTGAGCGTGAGTAAATCATGGGCTAATTTTAATTTTTGGGTGAACTGTCTCGACTAGCAATACCTCCGTGTGCCCATTGAGAGCGGCGTGGTGTAGGGCGGTGCGTCCCCCGCGATCTGAAACATTGACACTACTCAGGAGCGGGATGATGACTTCAGCACAGCGCAGGGCCTTGTTAGCGGCTGCGACATGCAGCGGAGTCTGCCAGTTCTTATCCCGTGCATTAACATCAGCAGACTGACGGATCAACACACGAACAGCCTCCTAGATTTGTGCAAAAGAAAACGATTGTTGACTACTGTGTCACTATATTGTGTACTTGAGCAGAGTAAAAATCTTTTTTCTAATCACACAAGAGTTGCTGCATATGATTAGCATTGTTTTAAAGGCATCCTGCCGCGTGACAACATCACACAGCATCTGTTTCTCATTCAAACATGTTTGCGTGTTTAACAACTAAGCCCACCTCGCTGCGTGATGCCACTGCCCTGTGGAGTGGAGTCAACCACATGTTGTCTTTGGCATTGACCCGAGCCCCTAAAATGAAGTAGTACAAGAGACATTAAACAATATTTTTTAAAGGAATAGTCTACCTAAAAAAAATTACATAGAAAACAGTAAATGATGACAGCATTTTTATTTTGGAGTAAACTATTCTTTTGAATTGGGTTTTGAACATGCATTTATTTTCTATGAGATGCTGTAAAGGTACCATGGAAGGGAGGTAGGGAAGGAAAGGAGGGAGGGAGGGAGAGAGAGAGAGAAAGAAAGAGAGCAGCTGTACCTGACACAATGAGGAGCTCTATGATCTCAGCATCTCCGAGGAAGGCTGCTGCATGAAGGGGAGCACGCTTCTCAGTGTCCTGAGAGAGATTGAGACACATAGAAAGAGGTGATGGAAAGATGATGTTAAAAATTAAATCAAATCAAGGTTTTTGTGGCTTTTACTACATGCCTGTAAGCTTTGAACCCATCTATATGCTACTGTAATCTCAAAAGCTGATACACGTTTAGGAACTACAGTCTTCCTTTACCAGGAATAAATATTCATGACTGTTGTTCAAACGTTTGGGGGTCTGTACATTTTTTAAAATGTTTTTAAAAGAAGTCTTGTGTTCACCAAGGCTGCATTTATGATCACAAGTACAGTAAAACAGTAATATTGTGAGGTATTATTGCAATTTAAAATAACAGTTTTAATATATTTGAAAGTCATTTATTCCTAATTTTCAGCAGTCATTACTCCAGTCTTCAGTGTCATATGATCCTTTATTAATCAAGAAACACTTTATTCTTATTATTATTATTATAACAATAATGAATATGATAAAATCAGTTGTGCTGCTTTTTTTTTTTTTGACCTAAACTCTGCAGGACATTGGCCCTCAAGGAACTGATTTTGACACCCCTGGTTTAAATGGTAGTGTATCTTGCACTTGGAGGTATACTTTTTTTGTCTAATAAAATGGACAAAATATTAATCAGATTCCATCTACAACCACATTGCAAGAGCAAGCAACAAATCATATGTTGCAAGCTGTGGCATAAAAAAAACTACTAGCTAATTAAAAAAAAGGATGAGCCATTCTATATGTCTTGCCCTAACTTCCTGTTTCAATAGGAAATCTACATCAACCCTAGAATGAAATATGAGTCATTCAAACCAGACTCATGTGATCTAAACAGTACATTCCACAATTTTCACACCTTAAAATCTTGTACATTTTTTAAAAACTGATTATGGACTGCAAAGCTTTCACAGAAAATTGGGCATAAACATGGTGACTTCTAAATGGAAGTTTGCTGATTGGGAGTCATAGCAAGGGATCCTCAACAAAGGAGCATTGACTGGCTTTCTACAATCACTGATGGAGATGTCAGTGTGTATTAATGCGTTCACACACTTGCTGTGGTGACATCTCAACGTGTGTATTGTCTGAACCTGTTTGCACATGCAGCCTGAAATCATGAATTTGTCCAGCGGCCCTTTCAAAAAAACATTCGGACAGCGAGCTAATTCTTGCTGGAGCCATTGGGGCGGACACAGACAGACAAGCAGAATAAATAAATATTCTGGAAGAAGAATGGCCTTGAAAACTGTTTTGTGTCCTGCCGTCTTTACTGAGACAAATGTATATAAATCTCTGGCGGTTTTCCATGGGGTTTCTCGACTATTGTGCTGCAGGAAACAAAGAGATAGAAGAATAGAAGAAACTGATTCATACCAGTGCATTGATGTCTTCAGATTTACATATGAGCACACGAATCTCATCAGGGTCTCCATTAAAGATGGCTTGGACGAGGGGTGGCTGTGAAAAACAAGAGATTATTTAAAGAAGAAAGGCATGAAGCATTGGTTTGAAATTGACTCTGTTGCTACACTATTGACTATAGATAAATAGACGATTCATACATTGGTACAGACGATAGATAATTGACATTCCTTGTGACTGCACCTTTAAGGTTACAAATTTAAACAAAGCCAAATGCTAGCAACCACCCAAAACACAGCAACCACATAGGAACACACTAAAAACCACTCAGAACACCTCCGCATCATACAGCAATGTCCTTGCAACCACTATAACATTGTAGCAGCAAGTTATGCAACGGTAAGCACCACATTTCCTTCAAAAAATACAACTATCTAGATTACCCTTGTGCTGAATACACAAACGCAATGTTTATATCTCCTGGAATAAATTTGTCGTTCAGTTCAAACGATAAGTTCTTCGAATCTGTTTCTCAGCATAAATCACTAACACAACCAGACAAGTAGGCTTTGAAACCACACAGCCTCACCATTTCCATAAAATGGAGTCATTACAGGGAGGCCAAATCGGGTCCCAAAGAGCCTCAAGGAAGCTTTGCACCACACAATGAATTAAAGTCATGCTTCCTCTACATAATTAACATCTTCAGTACGTGTGTATAGAGAGAGAGAGACTAAAGACTAAACTGATCTCAAATATATTTATAAACTCTATTTTCTTGAATTCAAAAGCCAACTTCCAAACATTAAGGGCAACGCAATGAAAACCACGATAATCTGACACATGCGTGGGATAAGAGGCACAGCGACACAGAGGTGGTTTGAGCCAAACTTTGCTGCATATACTTCCAGTGTCTCTATCTGCAATAACCCCCACATCTCACTTCCTGTTGCTTTTTTTCACCTTCTCAGAAGCAACACAGAGGAAGCGTGGAAAGCATTTTCACTTCCGCTATACAACAGAACACATGCAGTCAAGCCAACATGCAAATCAACACATACTGTGTTTCAGGGTTTAACACTAAGGACGAGGATTGTGTCACCTTTTAATGTCATACTAGTATATCAGCATACCATACATTGCAAATCCTATGAATTGATAGCTGTAGTGGCGTTACATTGTAAAGAAGTTTAATGAAAATTATAAATACATTTTTCATGCATGTTTCTAAGAAAAACTTATTTCACTCTTTGACTTTCTCTTTAACATGCATGCACGCAAACAACAGGAGATGTGTTGTTGAGATCTGCTCTATTTTCAGCTGCAGAAACAGGCCATCTAACACCCACTCACTTCAAACTCATTTCATCATCCATAAAAAACGATCTATGCTGTGCCAATTTGCCACAAGCCATCAGTCATTTCTGTTAGTCATTTCAAGTTACTCATCTCTCTAAAAGAACGCATAATGCACAAGAAGGCAGAATGCATTTCATTTTCATTGTCATGCATTTTAGCATATAATATACACTCACCTAAAGGATTATTAGGAACACCATACTAATACTGTGTTTGACCCCCTTTCATCTTCAGAACTGTCTTAATTCTACGTGGCATTGATTCAACAAGGTGCTGAAAGCATTCTTTAGAAATGTTGGCCCATATTGATAGGATAGCATCTTGCAGTTGATGGAGATTTGTGGGATGCACATCCAGGGCATGAAGCTCCCGTTCCACCACATCCCAAAGATGCTCTATTGGGTTGAGATCTGGTGACTGTGGGGGCCATTTTAGTACAGTGAACTCATTGTCATGTTCAAGAAACCAATTTGAAATTATTCGAGCTTTGTGACATGGTGCATTATCCTGCTGGAAGTAGCCATCAGAGGATGGGTACATGGTGGTCATAAAGGGATGGACATGGTCAGAAACAATGCTCAGGTAGGCCGTGGCATTTAAACGATGCCCAATTTGCACTAAGGGGCCTAAAGTGTGCCAAGAAAACATCCCCCACACCATTACACCACCACCACCAGCCTGCACAGTGGTAACAAGGCATGATGGATCCATGTTCTCATTCTGTTTACGCCAAATTCTGACTCTACCATCTGAATGTCTCAACAGAAATCGAGACTCATCAGACCAGGCAACATTTTTCCAGTCTTCAACTGTCCAATTTTGGTGAGCTCGTGCAAATTGTAGCCTCTTTTTCCTATTTGTAGTGGAGATGAGTGGTACCCGGTGGGGTCTTCTGCCGTTGTAGCCCATCCGCCTCAAGGTTGTGCGTGTTGTGCTTTGCTGCATACCTCGGTTGTAACGAGTCGTTATTTCAGTCAAAGTTGCTCTTCTATCAGCTTGAATCAGTCGGCCCATTCTCCTCTGACCTCTAGCATCAACAAGGCATTTTCGCCCACAGGACTGCCGCATACTGGATGTTTTTCCCTTTTCACACCATTCTTTGTAAACCCTAGAAATGGTTTGCGTGACTGAGCAGATTGTGAAATACTCAGACCGGCCCGTCTGGCACCAACAACCATGCCATGCTCAAAATTGCTTAAATCACCTTTCTTTCCCATTCTGACATTCAGTTTGGAGATTGTCTTGACCAGGACCACACCCCTAAATGCATTGAAGCAACTGCCATGTGATTGGTTGATTAGATAATTGCATTCATGAGAAATTGAACAGGTGTTCCTAATAATCCTTTAGGTGAGTGTATTATGTAATTATAAATGAGATCTCTTTACTATCTCAATTGTTTCCTCTACACAACAATGATATTAAATGTAGAGCAAATGGCAGTTAAAATGACAGATATTTCGAAATAAACTCAAACACCAAATTATCTGAGCAATGTGAAATATTTTACACAAAGCTCACACAAAGAAGTCACTTTTGAATCAAGCAGCTTTCTCAGCACGTGACAAATTTGAACCCGTTGCAAAATCTGAAATCCTTTGGATTTCTATTAAAATGGCCCAGATTTCACCTGCGAAAATTTGCCGGACAACAATAAATGTGACCTCATGTGATCTTTACTGCAAGTCAACCATTTGTCTCAATTCAGTTGTTTCTATTTTTATTCCTCTCAACAACAAAAAACAAAGCTGAAACATCTCCTGAGCGATGAAAGAGCAAAATCTGAGCAATTACACTTTCTTAGAGGATTTCATATTAAAAATACCCTTTAATAATTAGTTCCCCATTGAACCATCTTCTCTTGGTGACATTTAAATCAGCAGAACATTCAATAAATTCAATAAACCAAATATTTAAGTTTGCAAGGCATAAAAACACATGCACAAGATCAACAAATGTAAGATTTACAACACAGAATTGGCCCAAACTCTCTCACGCTGGCCCCAGGCCATCCTTATTTAGCTCTTTTATGAAAGCATTGAATCTATGAGAACACAATGTTGAATTCTCTTCACTATGAGATGTTGCCTCTGTTTTGATCGCATACACAAGCACACATCTCGTCTCTCCCTGGAAAGAGAACACAACAGCTGGTGACAACAGTGCTGTCTGTGTTATGGCACCGCAAAGTTTCAGGATGAGATTGCTGAGCGCTGGCACAAGCAGGGATCTGGACGGGGCTCATCACAAATGAGGACATTCCCCGACCTCCCAGCGCCACTCCATGCCAAAGCCAAACGCTTAAACACTGAAGCCATTGTTGACATGCATTAGGCTACACGGCCTCCCCCCCAACTCCTTGTTCCCATCATCTAACTTCACAACCAATAGAAGTGAGTTAAAAAAAGTCTTAGCCAATGAGGGCTGAGGTTTCTTCACTTTTGACACTGCAGGTTCTTCTTTAAAACAGCAGAAATGAGGAACTGCTGAGGACTCGTTATAAATGAACTGCGAAACTGAAATCTAGTTCCTTGTGACAGCGTTTTTCCCAGATGTGAAAAATCAGCATGAAATGGAACTTAACCCAATCTATTTTCTAAAAGCATGTTATCAATCTTATTGTGAACAATTCATCCCTGCATAGGTTTTGTTTTTTGAACTTGTAATTTTTAACCAAACTTGAACTTGTCCACTTAAACCCGCCCCTTTGTTACAACTGCAAACTCGCATTCAGATCTGCCTCGGTCCAAACAACAACTGATGGATAGAACCAAAGCTATAACTAAGATCATAATCTAAAGTGTAAAAATCAAAATCTATACTGTTTGTCATGAAGAGAATAACTGAACCATCTA
Source organism: Gobio gobio (assembly GCF_949357685.1). NCBI lineage: Eukaryota > Metazoa > Chordata > Actinopteri > Cypriniformes > Gobionidae > Gobio > Gobio gobio. Next base: position 38,616,350 of record NC_137103.1, read on the forward strand.
AAATCTTAAGCACTGATGTATAAGTAGCAAACACACTATCCTCTATTTCCTCCCTCTCGGCTCTCTGAACTTGTGTCATGTAACCCTCTGAGACTACAAAAAAGCATGAGAGAGGGGAATGTTGAGATTCAACAACTTCCTGTTCCTTTCCTCTTTGGGGCAAAGTATGGATATCAAACTGTACACAAGACCAAAATGACTGTAAACATTACTGACGCTCCGAACACTTAGTGTCACATATTAACTTTCTAAATAAATGTCATGGATTTAATGGAAGTTAAACTTTCTAGGGCATGGTGTCAATTACCACACAAAAAAATATTTGAAGTTTGTAAAAACAAACAAGACATGCGTTTACATTAATGCACTTTCAATGGAAGTCTAAGGGGAAAGGCAATGTGCCAGAATAAACGTTAAAATACACAGTTTTTATTGCCACAAGACTTAAACAACTTTACAACATTATACGCTTGAGATGTTCCTCATTTTAAACCGCCACAATGTCTGCTAAATAAATGAATGTAAAATCTAAATGTGTTAAAGTATTATCCAATATTTCAACTCTTGTCATGACACAGAAAAAAACTACTCTCCTCAGTAATTCCAGTACCTTTACACTTTATTTCTGAAGCATAAACGGAAGTACAAAAAAAACCAATTCACCAAAAAAGGTAGTACCACCACTAAAGATAAATTTCAAACTTTTTCATTCTAAGAACCCCCAAGTTCAACGATATCCTTGTGAGGGACCTCATTGATAAATAGAAATGCAACTGTATATATTTTTATGTATACAAAAATCAATTTACAGTATGATGAAAATATTAAATTTAATTAATATTAAAATTAAAAAAATTAAACAGTTAGCATTCATTATACTAAACAAAATATATTCTGGAAAAATAATTACTTGTTATTAAGTACATATCTGAGATTAGCACTTGACTTCTTTCCACAAATATTTTTTTTCTTTTTCCAAAAAAAAAAAACTGACTGAGAAAAACAAATTTAGTTTTTTTTTTTACTTTTTTTTTTTCAGTCAAAAATATCTTTTTTTAAATAAAATATTTGTGGAAAAAAAGTTAAGTGCTAATCTCAGATTTGTATCAAATGATGTATAATGTATAAAATTACTACAGTTAATGCCCTAATTTTTGACCAGTCTTTAGAAAGCAAACGTTTCAAACTAGTGAATGTAAAAAAAATACATTAAACATACTTCATTATTATCTTAACTGCATTTTGTAAAACATAAAAAAAAAAAAAATACAGCTCCAATATGGACATATACGAACAAATTAATTTAAGTTCTGTCAAATTTAAGTTCTGTCAAAAATATGATCTGAACACTTTAAATGTCCCATGACATGAAAATTTCACTTTATGAGTTTTTTTTTTAACATTAATATGAGTACCCCAAGCCTGTTTATGGTCCCCCAGTGGCTAGAAATTGTGATAGGTGTAAACCAAGCCCTGGGTATCCTGCTCTGCCTTTGAGAAAATGAAAGCTCAGCTGGGCCAATCTGGAATCTTCCCTATATGTCGTCATACAGGGAAATGTTTCTGCCCCTTTCTCTGCTTTTCCCGCCCAGAGAATTTGGAGAAAATGGATTCAGTTTATTTTTTTTACATTTAATTCAGTCGCAATGTCAGCACAGGCTTTACAAACAGACTTTTACGATATGGATTCGACAGCACCGCCACAAACAGTGAGTAACATTGTTCATTAAAGGTGAACTATGTAGGATTTTTGCAGTAAAATATCCAGAAACCACTAGGCCAGTGTTATATATTTTGTTCAGTTGAGTACTTAGAATATCCCAAATGTTTCCAACTATTTGTAAATCGTGAGAAATTGCTATTTTAACCAAGGAACCGGGACGTGTGAGCTATGCGTGTGAGGGAGTCGCCTGTCGATTGAGTCATATCTGCGTCACCCTCGGTTTCCGGTTTTATTCAGTGAAACACTTTACTCTCACTGCAGTGTGAACAAGTGTCATAGCAGCCGCCGAGCGAACGTCATAACTTCCTTTTCAACACACTCAGATATATCTAATACGATAAACAGAGTTGCATTACCTCATACTCATGACTGGAAAAGAGCAGTGGCGCCACCCCTGGCCGACTCCTGGCCACCCCATGGCCAGTATAAATTTTATTAGCATCAGTCATGCATTTCATCCCTAATGCATAGCCAGGCAGGCAAGCCGCTCTAGACCTTCGATCACACCTTATGGATCACACACAGCCCGCCCCGCCCCTCCCCCGATGCCGCTGTTACGCGCTCAGACAGCAACAGTACAGGTCAGCGCGTGCCCGTCAGTCAACAATTTCAAAAGAAGTAAGAAGACGAAGAAGACTACCGTAAATAAGTCAAAAAATATTCTTTAGTAAAAGAAGACGGGGAATTATGTGTCGTGACGTGCTTTTTAAGTGCCAAATGGTTACAGTATACTGTTACAGCAGCTTTTTGATGTGTCTTTGACACGTTTTGACAAGAGTTAACGTTACCTAGCTAACGTCGTTAGCTGGTGCATGTTATGTCAATTTTCAGACAATGAAGAGAAAGTCCACAGACATCTCTTCTTATTTTAAGAAGAAAAGTGCAGAAGGAGGAGTGAAAGAGATGGCAGGGGAGCAAGAGAGGCTTAGTAATAGTGAGGATGAGGAGGAGGATGCTTTTATTTGTATCTGCCAGTATCTGCTTTTCCCCAGTAACTGTTTTGTTTGCAATAAATGTACACCTTATGCCAAATATAATTGCAAAATAAAACAGAATTGTTGTGCAACTCAAAATGTTAACTGTACTGTTATTAGTCTATGCACATTATATAATTAGTAACATTAAATATAACACAATAAACCAAAGTATATCAGTAGGAGTTTCCTTAAGTCTTTCTGATAGTTTTCTACAGGCCGGTTTACTACACCAGTAGAATACAATTCTGAAATGATGGTTTCTAGTTTTGGTGTGCCACCCCAAGATTTTAAGTGGCCCCATCTGGCCACCCCTATGAAAAATTTCTGGAGGCGCCACTGGAAAAGAGGAAGTGGCGCCGGCAACCGTTTTCATAATAAAAGTCCCGCCGGCGATTATGCCATAATAACAGTCCCGCTCTTCAATCGCTCCTGCGGCCTTGCTCAGCTCCACAACACTCGGTCCTGCTCTGCTTCACTACAGTAACGTTAATAATCGCATCCATGAACATGATTTCTGCCCGAGTCCTATCCTGACTGTTTTCCACCGGCTGTGAGGTGAAGACCACATGTCCCAAGATTCTGCACTCAAACAAACTACGCCTTTGTTTTGAACAGGCGACCTCTAGTGGACGGAAAAGTTACATAGTGTAGCTTTAATGCCTGATCTGTGATCAGTGATTTCTGATAGATAATTATTCAAGTTCACACAGACTTTCTTTCTAAATCTTTTAATACTGTTCATGCATCAGTGAATCAAGCCAGGGACTAAACCATCAACTTCGCATTGTTTCTCTTAGTAGCATGAAACAAATGTTATTTAAATTGTGATTAGACTACAGAGAGCGATCAAAGAACACTCTCTTTATAATGTTCGGATCTGTCAATCACGTGTCACGAGTATATCTGCACACTTGCCCAAACTCCCATTATAATGAATGACGCTGTTATGCTGCACAACGAAGCTCTTACTGTATTCATATCAATGTCGTGTTTGCTGTTAGTTGTGGTAAAAGCATTTTGTGAGATAATTAGCGCTGCAATGACGAGATCACTGCATTCACGCGATAAACAGACTGTCTGTACTCAATGCTGATCACTGCAGCTTTTCATGTGATGGGGAAAGATCTAAAAATAATGCTATAATCAACATTTTTACGATTCGTTAATCTCGACAGCTGTAATAGTAAAACAACGTAGTATTCGAGAGGGGTTCCACATGTAATACGCATTTCAAATGCAAAGATGTCAGCCAATCACAACAGTGGGCGTTTACACTGAAGTCTCACAGCAGACACTCCCCTTCAAACAGAGCATTCAAGCCAGAGGGCTAAAATCAGGATAGAAAAATGCCTTTTATCTCTAAATTATGACATTTTATGATGTAAAAATCATACCAACAATATAAGTACACCTCAGAAAAAATCCACGTCATGGGAACTTTAAACCCTCTGGAATCTCTCACCCTTTTTTGTAAATGTTTTACTGTACACATCATTTTGTTTGTTATTACAAATTGAAGGACGAGTAGGTGTTATTTTCTGTGGCAATCGACAACATGAAGCTGTAGATAGATATACTTGTTTGAATCCAAAACATTCCTTTAATGGAATGTTTAGTGTGCAAAGATTTAGTACACACTTAGATTTAGTCTCTACAGTCTCACAGCTGAAAAATCTTCTTGACCTTGACATGAAGTCCATGGGGCCCCTGATAGACATCAAGTTACTTGTTGCAAGGACAACCTCCTAGAATATTTGCAATAGTGTCTAGATAATATGACGGCATCACATGACCGTTAGGGAAGTAGGTCTACTCGACACAAAAACTAAACCTTCTCACTTTTGGCCCACCAAATGACATAGGAAAAACTAACAATTAGTAGAGGTGACTAGACTCAAAAGACGTAACATGTCATTCCAAGTGTGTAATATAGCTTGCATGAATAAAGAAGCAGTACTCAATATATCACTGATAAAATCAGATGACAATGAAATCATTCTTTTACAAACAAAAAGCATTGTTGGAACCTAAATTACTGTCATTGTCACTAATGATTCAGTGAACAATCATGATGTTCATGAGAAAAAGGAACTTGACTATCTGAACTTTAGCTGGGTGGAGATAAACCATTGGTATTCAACTTACACTAGTTAAAACAGAAAACTGACAAGGTGGGCTGATGATGATATAATAGCTGTTTTATTCTCAAAACTCGGTGTGCAGATTAGATTTAAGAGCCATATCAACATCAGCATCACTACAGCAGACGGAAGTTTGTTCTCTAGATGAAAGCAGATCATTTTCCTTACACAAGTTATGCAATAAATGTGAACAACGACTTGCACGAATTGCTCAGGATGTTTTTGACTTTCAGGTAGACGTTAATCTCCCAACAAGAATAATGTCGTTTTAGCTAAATCAAATGCATGACCACAGAAACAGACTTGCATGTGCTGTCATGTTTTTTATATGCCTCATGCAATGCATATGCTGCTCATAAATCATGCAGTTTCTGCAGCAATCATATATGGAGCATCACATTATGCATTCATTGAAAATAACATTTAATCATGTGCAAACCCCTCAGTTAGATCCAAGCAGCATTTAGCAATCAAAAATATATTAATTCAAAAAACCTTGTGCAATTACCTGCTCGACTAGTTTAAGAACAGCCATATCATGTGAAACAGCACATCCAAACTCCTGAAAAGACCTAGAGGTGAAGATTAATAAAATCCAGACGAGCCTGTTCGCTTTTTTTCACGAGAGGATGATGCTGCACAATGATGTGGCATCAAAAGCTTGCTTCCTGCTTTTGATGTGGATCGCACCCTCCAGGGGCCCGTGGTGATGTGACGGCCGTGGCCGGGTCTGCAGGCGCTATCTTCGGTCAGCAGGAGCAGCTGTGGCCGCTGCCTCACCACCAGCGATCCGGGGCTCCGGGAAAGAGGAAAAGGGGAGGGAGGAAAGGATGCGGCGGCTGCTGTAAACAATCCGCATTTACAGCAGCGGCAACAACAGCGATACCGATTTCAGATATTATATCTCACTCGCTTATGTTCTGCGTTATGTATTCATTCGTTATAAGAAAATACAGGAAGTCAGCGTTTTTTGTACGCTTCCCCCTTGCTATTTTCGGGATCCTACTATGGCGAAGGCCTGACTCATGAATATTAATAACGTACCCAAATTTGCAACAGATTGGCTGAAAGACAGATCCTGTCAGAGTGGGCGCTGTTGAGATGACCAATTAAAGAATCCTTCTGCGAATTTATGAATTAACTACCGTTTCATGAATATTAATTAGAATGTGTGACTGGATGCTTCAGGGAGAATAGGAAGTAACGTCACCAAAACCTGATTGATATTCATGAACTATTCCGTCACCATAGTAGGTTTTGTAATTTCGTTTCTCTGAATCTGATGCACTGGATTGTTAGTTCTTCCGAGGGGCCATCATCATCATCATCATTGCCTCAATGATGCCCTCGCTGGTCTTACGAACGAATGAATCATTCTAATGAATCTTCTTTTTAATGATTCGTCCAGTGAGGGATGTCTCCAACGTATACGTGAATCGTTTTAGTGAACTTGAACTGTCCGAACGAACCGATTTGCTCAAATGAATCAGTTCTCAACGCTATTTCTCTCTGATTTCATCTGCGCACAGCATACAGCCATCCCATCTGAGTGAATATTGATTTGTTTTATAACGCAGATAATAAATTAGAATAGCCATTAATAACCCTGATTGGGTAATTAACGTCTTTTAACGGCTATGACCGGTTTTAATTACATTTGATTCTTATGAAATGCAAGTTGCTGTTAATTGTTAAAAACAGATCAATTACATTTTAAGGTGACCGCCTTTCATGAAGCTTGTACAGTTTGTAATTGTCATTAAACCCTTTGATTTACACTTTGTAAAAAAATGAACACTTGTTTTGCTTTGTCTTGTTACCTGTGTTGTTAATAAATTACAGCACTACATTCTTCAAGGAATGAAAAACAGGAACTTGCCCACAATGTCACTGGAAGCAAATATCAGTGATTGTTTGTGCTCTGCTGCATGACATCAGCTAACAGATTCTGTTACTGACTGATACCGAGTCTATATTTAAAGAGGCACGAGAGTTTGGCCTAACAGGTCAGGAGGAGACCACAGGAAGTAGCTGTTATGAATTCACAGGAGGATATAGTGAAATTAAAATGTTTTAGGAAATAATGAAAAAACTGAGTTAAAACATTGCAAAACTTAGTTTGTAATAAATATGCAGTCTTCCAAGTAAAAGGCATAAAGGGGACATTTTTGCCAAGGACCACGGACCAAGAAAAAGATGAGAGAATATTTCCAGTCAAGATCAGCTCAAACATATAGTACAGTCCATGATAAACTCAATTGTTTACAATTTCATGGAAAAGAGCAGATGTTATCAGAAAGGGTGGATGTATAAAAAATTCTTTTTTAAAAAGTGTCTGAAATTCTCTACTCGAGTATAGCCTCACAGTTTCAGACTGAGGAACTCCAGGACCCTCATGTTTGTGCAAAAGCACAAATGACAATCTTCCTTCCACGTCTGCTGTTATGTCTAAGAAGAATGCGGGAAATAATCAAACAAAACCTCATATAAATGGATGCATTTAACCAAGATCCTTCCACAAGGAAAATGTAAAAGATAAATATTGTACCAAAAGTCAAAATATGGTAAGCCTTTATTAAACAGGTTTAAAACGTCTTGCGATGAGCATTTAACTACAGGTAAAAGCTAGAAATATTCCTTGATTAAATGCCTTTGTTCACGCTACAGTGCAATTTGATTTGATTTTCAAATTCAAATGTTAGGAATGACTTTCCCAGATGTCATTTTGCAGGTGATGAAAAGTAATCAGTTTGTCCAGGCAACATTTGAAAGGATAAAAATTGTTTTTTTTTAAAAAGTAGAATTAAATCAGGACTTAATTTGGTTGTGCGTAACCATTAAAAACATCACAGAGGAGCTCAATGACTTTTAATACACAAACGTTTATTCAGCCAAACTAAGCAACATTATAATAAGAACAGATGTGACTGAGCAAGAATGAACTTGACAGACCAGCACAAGCCTCAAGTTAAAAGACTTACTAAAGATAAATCACATTCCTCAGAAACTCTGCTACTACCTTTACTGTCACTGTGCTTGGTGCCACGCCGTAAAAACAAACGTCTAATCCAAAGATCTAAAAGCGGCACGTTTGACAGATTCTTTTTTTTCGACATTTTCCTGTTCTTTAATAAGAAATTAATTTTAGACCACAGAATCTGCGGGACTGGTTGCAATCTACCAGAGAACATAAAAAAATGGACCAAGTCCTATAAACCAGGAATTAGACAGATATAGGTGGAGAGAGAGAGTGCACATGTAAGGGTAGACATATTCACAGGTAGTACTCCAGCTCATAGCGAACATATGAGTTCTTCTCATCGTTGAAGACAAGAGGATAGTGTGCGATCAGTGCGTCCTGGGAGCCGATATAGATGGAGTTGTAGATCTTCCAGTATACGTCACGCACTTTGCGAGCAGGATGGAACAAACCCTATTGAGGGAGAAAAACCATTGAGCCATTAGATAAGTCTTCATAACTAATAAATAGCAAACAAATGTGAAGATTCCATGCTGGAAGTGAAACGTACCTGTAAGCAATACTGCAGCATACGGCAGGGTCCGATTGCCACCCGCAGACCCTCGAGGGCCCCCATTACAGCTTGGATGACATGAGGAGACGTTTCAAAGACATTGGGCCAAACATAGTTGAGCAAATGATTGAGAGAATCTTCACAGCCAAAGCCATAAACTCCCAGAGACATATGCTGCACCACAGCACTGGCTGTTTGCCTGTGTACAAGATCCCTGAGACAGAGAGGAAAAAAAATACAGGAGGGTTAGAGAGTACTATTGGGAACAATCTGCATGCTTTAAGTGGCAACTGTCTTGTGAAAAGCAATAATCTACTTCCTTACCTATCCATCAGAGCATCCTCCAACAGAGGTGTGACGGCATAGATATAATCTTTGCCCATTTCACCAATGTACTCGAACAGGAAGGACAGAGACTTTAGGACACCGTTCTGAACATTAAGCTCAGGAACACGGTACTCATTCATCAACGCAGGGAGCACTGTGAATGGCGAACACGTCTCGGCCACGATAGCGATGGCTACCGTTGTGCACACACGGTTCTGACGCTCTTGCACCTTCAGATTGTTGAGCAACGTGGCCAGCACATCATGAGGACTAGAGAATTAAGAACAGGACAAATTAAAAACCAACATTTTCATACCTCTAATAACAGATTCTGAGAGAAGGATCGTCTTTTACCCAATGGCCTTGGCGATGTAGCCGAAAGTGTTGACAGTAGCTCTGCGGATGGCCTTCTTGTGGGCTTTCAACAACTCCAGCAATTCAAAACAGATACGCATCCATTCCCTGGCAGACACATACTCCGCACCCCTGGAAAGGACACGATGCGTTTAGGAGGCATTATCAAAATGTTTACATTTTTTAAATTCTGCGAAGAACTGTAGGACTGACCTGTCAGCGATTCTGCCCACTAGATCAATGCAGTTCTCCTGCACCTTCTCATGCCTGTTCTTCAAGATGGGAGTCAAACGTGGAAGCAGGTCTTTGATAGGTGGTGTCATCTTGTGCATACCTAAGAACGGGACATTTTAACATTTATTCAAAGTCAAAAAGCAAAGCAATAGAAACAACGTTCAAATTTATCAAACATTGATTAAAACAAAATGTAATGCACCAAAGTGTCCATTTAGCCGAAAACCAATACCAATTTTTTTGGGTAACTGAACTGGGTTACTATGCTGTTCAGGATGTTGTATTTTCAGTAAAAAAATTTAACCAATCACAGTAAAGTTCCGATGAGATGCCTCTCGATATTTCAGTTGAACACATTTTAAATACTGCTTTCGGCCCTTCAAAATGATTTTGGTGATTTGTGCTGCTCTGGATGAAAATTTGTGTTTGACAAATTGTTTTGGGTGCATCACTAAAAAGTTGAATACATTAGATTAATGCATAGATGCTAGCAAGCACAACTAATTAAGTGCTTTTGCCAACACTTACCAATGACATTGACGATAGCTTTAAGGGCTCCAAGAATGCTACCCAGCACTTCTGGGTATTCTTCTCCCAGATACTCATACAACACCACACCCAAATGGCCCATGAGCTTTTCCTAAAGGGAAATGTCAGAACAGGATATATATTACTAACTACAAATAGTTTCTTTTAACAAATATAAATATTTTCCAGTCCATAAATGAACATAAGGGCTTCTCTCACCTCTTGACATGTCTTCATGACCACCGCTGTGCGAGAAATTAGGTCAGCAGCCTGTTGGCGGACTTTGGCAGATTTGTTGTTGAGACGCCACAGTACTGTACCGCAGATCTGAGGCAAGTACGGTTTAACTCTCTTCCCCAGAGCATTCACCACCGTACCAAAGCCATTCAGCATCACAGAGTCCTGGAGATACAGGCAAAATGATGATGCAAGAAGAGTAACGGAGCAGGATTGTTTAACTGCAGCAAAGTCTGAAACTCACCTCAGTGGTCTGTTCCTGAAAAGCGTACAGGATGCCGTCAATAAGCTGCTCCTCCAGTTTGTGATCAATGTCAGCGGCGCCAAGGTTGCCCATGATTTTCTCAATGGTCTCCATCACCATCTTTCTGTACTGCTCAGCTTCATCCTTCAAGTCATCCACGATACGGGAAATAATCTCAGCTGCGCCTACCTTATTGGCAAGCTCTACTGTAGTGTCCACTAACTGTAAAGCGGGTAAAAAGACAAATGAAGTTAAAGGTGTATTGATCGTGGTTATAGTTATTCCTAATTAGGTGATGACCTCACAAACCTGTCTGTAGTTGCGTCTATCCAACGCCATTCTGTGCTGCCAGAAATGTTTAAAGAAGGGGGGCAAGATCTCAGTTTTAATGTAATTGGCTTCCACACCATCTGTGCCACAGCACTGCTTCACCACCTACAATGTATAAGAAAAAAAAGGTTAGTCTAAAATGTTCAGAAAGATCATGTTTTTAATGCTTCTGAATAGTTTTTCCCTGACGCACCTTGAGGACAATCTTCTTCATCTCCTCATCAGGAGACTGGAACTCTCTGATGAGGATAAGCATCACTTCTCTGGTGTAATAGTTGGCATATTCAGCATCCATAAGAGGAATCAAGTATCCAATAGCTTTTAAGAAAGCAGCAAGACCCTGAGAAGACACAAATAATAGTGTTACAAACATTTAGTAAAATAAGTTTGAAAGCATAATGACAGTACAAATAAAACACAACAACGTCAATTTTCCAATGATCAAACACATGCTCACCTTTCCTCTGTGTTGCCTGATACCTTTCCAAAGAGGTTTCAGCACAGAATCAAAGGACTCGATACCGTACGGTGTAGCAGCTTCAGCCAGGGCAGCGATAGCCAAAGCACTGATGGTTCGCACTTTCTGCTGCTCATCCACAAGACCTGAGGGAAACAACAGATTGAGACTGGCCCATATAGCAGACAATGTAAAATCAATTTTGTACACCCACATACAGATGGAGTCAAATAGACCGAAATGCCATACTAACCATGCTCTATAATCTCCACCAAGCTGCGGAGATGGGGCAGGATAGCACAGCCCATAAGAATAGCGATCTGCTGTACGATCTTGATTCCTGTGTGACGAGCCTGCCAGGATTTCTTGCTCTTACAAACAGCCTTAAGGAAAGGCAGGAGAGATGGAATGCCCAGGGCAGACGCCACGACGGCAAAAGCACGAGCTGTTGTATTTCTCACATACTCGTCCATGTTGTCAATGTCAGGCCTCATGGTGGAGATCATGGTGGCCAGACCAGCAGCCTGATAAAGAAATGTAGATTTGATTAAGGCCTAAATAATTTCCACTAATTCAAGAACTGTTAACAATGTGATACTGTTATCAACCAAAGATGATATTTGCTATTTGAAGTCAACAATTTTACCTTTGCCAAGTTGGAGATGATCTCTCTACCCTCTACTCTAGCATAGTAATCTTCATCAATCAGCAAAGGCTCAATCACCACAAGAATCTGCAAGAACAAATAGGTATGTTAGAAAAGACAAATTAATACATTTGTCCACTCCTATTTCAAAACTGACGCTTACAGGTAACTCAAACTTACCTTGTGGACGTATGGTCGAACCAAGTCGTCAAGTTTGTAGAGAATACGGTCGATGACTTTCACCAAGAGATGACGCTCTTGGTCCTCCAGTGTAGGAGACATCAGCAGTGGCAGGATCTGGTTAAATAGGGGTCCTGCACCAAACTCTCTGGCCTTATCTGTGATTTGACGAAGAGCAGCCTGAAAGGACAGAACTGGTTAAGAAATCATATTTGCAAGATTACATGTTACAGTCCATTAAGTTTGAGAAAGGATACTAACTTTTCTCATGGGAGGTGTTCCATTCTTGATCTTGAGGAGAAGCTTCATGATCTTACGCTCCTTCTGTTCTTCTGGACTGAGGGTGGACTCATCAACTTCAACCTGCAAACAGAGATGGGATAATCAGTCAAAAAAAAATTTTTTTTTTTTAAATATTTGTATTAATGTACTTAAAATAATAAAATAATTAATAATAATAATAAATTATGAAATTCTACCACTAGTGCTCATGCAGCTGCTACTACTGCTGCTAATTATTATTACTACTTTAAATATTACATTAATACAAAATATTTTATATATAAAATAAAAAAAATTCTTTTTAAAAAAGTATCCCAATATTTTACATAAGATATCCCTGGTGTACATGTGACTCACCAGCAGTTTGTCAAAGTACTGGATGTCATCTGGCTTGAGGAAGGGCAGGTTTCCAGAAGGCTGGTCATTGACTTGTTTCATAGATCTGTCTTCTGTTTGCATGTGGAAGCCAGTCATTCCTCCAATGGGGGTGGGAGTGGCGGCTAACTTACGAGCAGGGGTGCGGATGGGTACATAGCCTGCTGGTGGGGGCAGTACCTGAAGGAATTGTCAGATGAAAACCAATCAGCAACCAAGGAATGTCTAATTCATTTTCAGACAAACAAAAGGTGTTCTGTAAATGTTAATATAAATGACATACTTTGTATCCTTCTGGAAACATGGCATCAAGTTCCTCATCAGTCAATGGACGGTTCCTCTCATCAATCTCTCGCTCCCAGCGCCAAGCCTGCAGCTGTTCTGGAGTCATGCTCATCAGGTGACCTGCAAAATGAGAAAACGTTACAGGAACGTCCACAAATTGATGCAACAATAGAAATAAACAACAGCATTGGTCCGGTACCTGGAGTGGGCGTGGCCATATTCATGGCAGGTGTTCCCAGAGGGGTTTTTCCAGGGGTGAGCAGAGGAGTTGAAGAGCCCATCTGACTGGCTGGTGTTTCATCCCATCTTGACTTCCTCTTGCTTGCACCCGGGGTGGGCGTCTCACCCACTGACTCATCTCCTCTATCTGTACGTGGAGTCTCAGCCCAGCCACTGCCATGACCCGGTGTTTCTGAAACATAAAATAAAACAACTTCAAATCACTCTGCTTAAGTGTCTACTATTAGAAATTGTACCACAAAATGGACATAAAATAAAAGACCTCTCTCTGTCTTTGGCGTCTCATCCCAACGGTTCTTGCGCACGCTGGAAGAGGCCCCTCCATGTCCGGGAGTAGCATGTCCAGGGGTGTCTCGACCAGGTGTGGCAGCTCCAGCTGGAGTGTGACTCGGTGTGGGTTCCCACATACGGGTGCTCGGAGTGGCTCCAGGGGTCTCGCTACCTTTGGCACGGCCAGGTGTCTCGTCCCAACGACTGTTGGAAGGTGTGTGTCCTGGTGTATGTCCGGGTGTCTGGGTAAAGAGAAGATCATGATTAGTAATATTTCTGAGTAAGTGCCGTGGCCTTGTGATAATGTTGTTTGGAATGCAACAACTACTTGATAAAATCCATAAATCAATAATGAAAAAAAAAAAAAGGTTTTGATTATTCATCAAAAAACATCCACCAGTTATGTCACTTTACAGTAGTGAATAATGCATTTGTATGGACGAAACACAGCGAAGGACTGACTTTTCCATCTGCTGTGGGGAAGGTGCATGAACCAAGTTAACCAAATTTGAGAATGTTCTTTATACAAACTCGTAAGAATGTCTTACAGACGGAGCGCAACAAGTTGCAGCCCTAATATTGTTATAGAAAACAGACTCACTTCAGAACCTCCATCTGCCTGGTCCCAACTGGACATTTTTTTGGGTGTGGAGTTGGTGGGGGTTTGGTCAGCTGTCTGGTCCCAGCGACGTTTGCGTTTGGCCACAGCTGCCTGAGCAGCAGCAGAGCCGTTCACTGCTTTCAGCTCTCCAGATTTTGCTTTCTCTACCATCTGCAGCCTGATCTCTCTCTGTAGAAAGTAACATGGAAGGTTTTAGTCAAAGGAAAATCTCTTAATTTAACTTAAAGTTTCTTGTGACTTTTTTCAATCAGTAACATCTTATAAACAAGGTTTCACTAGAAGACAAGCACAAGGATGTAGAGAAACATTCACCTCTTCTTTGGACAGATGTTGCTCCTTCATAACATCCATGTACGTCCTGACCTGCATCTTGGGGTCCGGTGTTTTGCCTCCTATGCGAAAGAGCACCAACAAAATGCGAGACCGTCAGTCAAGTGAGTCTCAAAACCAGTGTTTTCACACACTACAGTCAACTGTCCCTGAATAGATGGCCTTAAATGTTTAAATTACTGTCCTCTCATAACACAAAACAACCCTAGACAATAAAAGCTAAGCACTCTTTACAGTCATACATTAAGAACAGGCAGGTACAAAGAGGTTTCTGTTGCTTTTAAGAGGAGATAAGGAGAGGATATAGCCATCACTGATGCAGGGTCCTGGGCTGCGCTCTCCAGAATACGTACACTTTCAGTGCCAAGGGTCCCTCTGCAGTCAGACTTCAACCGGCAGAAAAGAAGCCTAGAAAATTTCTCTTTACCATTAGTAACACTTTGGAAAAGGGTTTGAACTCACACACACAATTGCATACCACCTGTTCTGCTCTTGTCACTCATTTATAAACAAAAAAGGGAAAAAAACCTTGTAGTATTCAAACACCGACTTCTAAAATCATTTATTTTACTATACGTGTTGCAGCCAGAGACACTGAACACTTTGGGGAATTCTAATAAAATATTTAAAAAATATATCAAACAAATTAAGGCTTTAAAGGCACACTTGTGCGCATAATTGTGCATCTGGATTCATAATAAAAAAATGAAGCTGTGATGAATTGGTTAAAAAAGATGAAATGAGAAGGGAGGACATGAAGTTGAGAAAAATGTCCTTGATGAGGCTTTAAAAATAACATATAACTTCATAAAAGTAAAAAAAAAAAGGTTTCGTGAAACCATGGTGGATTCCCCTGAAAGGCCCTCTGGCCTCACACCAAAGCAAAACTACCAACTATGGTCTTGATTTATCTGATAAACACGCTTCTTTTTGTTGACCATAACCTACACAGGACGAGTTGCTGCACCCTTAAGAGAGTGCAGACAGGACTGGCATAGCAGTACTGCTGTAGGAGAGAAATTAAGGACAGTTAGTATGGGCCTGTGGAATCTTGGTACACAGATTCTTCAATAGATATATCTCTATTTTATGATAATAAAATAGAAATATATTTACACAACAGTTTTGTAAAGTTTCCTCTGTCTGGGACTACATGCAAGACGCTTTGCCTGATCCAGAATCAATTCCCTCCCATAATCTGATCCTGAATGTTGCAGTTTTGAGTGTGCAGCTTGTTTAAACATGTTCTGAACTTCCTAAACTCCTTGCGAATTTGTAGCAGTATGAGCACCCACAGGCCATAGGTTCAAAGATGCTAAATAGCTGGAAAACATTTCAATGGATGTTCAATTTGGTTTTGAAAACACACTACAACTGGTAAACAGTTAATTGTAAGGTTTGTCCACAGGTGGCTCAAGTTTATCTAGAGTTCCACTCGTTTGGAAATTTTGGGGTGTCTAGCAAACATGCCATTGGGCAAATATCTTGAATATATTATGGAACAAGAGAAAACGGAAAAGAAAACTGTAACTGCACAATGACAGTATGCTGCAGCCTCTTGTAATAATAAACTTTTACTTCAAAGTGTCTGTGTTGGAGGTGCCTGACTATTATATTGCCTGTTTCACACACAAAAAAATACATTAACCCTTCGAACAACACACCTACCTGCAACCTATGCCTTGATGGGACAGATGACACCACCCAACCAACTGTCTCCCAAAACCTTTGCTGCCCAACTCATTTATAACCATTAATCCATCGAAATTAGCTTTCAGTGCATTCCATTAAATGATCTGTGTTACTGAGACAGTCTTACAGGTTAGTTGAGTCCAGGGAGCAAGCTGTTGGGTGGTGTTCGAAGGGTTAAGCAGCAAAAAGGAACTTCATGGGCAGAGTAAATACTGATCGGCATGGACAGAGAAAATAAACAGAAGAGAATGATGGTGTGAAATTTACCATCAGCAAACGGGTCGTGACGCTCTGGGGAGATGATCATCTTTTGTCTGCGTTTCTTGTACTCGTCCTCACGGTCCGAAATCTTCTGTGGTCTGTGTTCAGCAAAGGGATCATACTGCAGGGTGGGCAAAAAAGAGAATATTGTATAATCAGTTTTCTATACTACAACAAATGCATTTGGGAAATACATAAAGTGAAGCTTCATTGAAGACTTAAAGCAAAACAAAAAGAATATTGGAACTTAAAGATGTTAATCTGTTAATTACCTGCTCATCTGACTGAGGGATGGAATTGAGTATTGCAACCGGTGCATGATATCCTGGTTTCTTCTGTCCAAGCAGACTAGTGGAAGAATCTTCATCATCATCCTAAAATAAAAATAGTAGGGATCAGAAACACCACCAGGCAGTACTTGCACATTCTGACATTGGTTCTTCTAAAACCATCAAGAGCATTAGGTCATCGCTTACTTCTTCCTGCTCGTTGGCAGCAATTGAAGTCACATATCCGGCAAAGCGGCTGTCACTTCCTCCGTAGATCTCCTGGTCATAATATCCAGTGGAATCAAGCCCAACCCCCTGGTCAGCTCCCTCTGCCAGGGCGGCTTTCATCCCCTGGATTTCCAGGATCTGAGCCTCTATGTCTAAGAAGAAAAAAAACAACAACCAGAGATCAGAACCCCAAAATACCTATAAACTGCTTAAACGATTTATAACCATCAAGAGAGCCTTAATTTCTATGACCCTGTATAATATACACATATATATATATATATATAATATACACACACACACACACACACACACACACACACACGGGTAGCAATCTACTAATATAAATAAGAGTGCGTGAACAAGTATACAATATTGTCGATTTTTCATAATATAAAGATCCATGCGTTTTACATAAGCATAGCAAATAACTTGACAATGAATACAATTCATATTTCTACAAAGTGATAGAAATAACCACACTCAATTTAAAGCTCTATGCAGATAACCACGTAATGGGAAAAGTTTTATTCGGTGTTTGATAATATGTTTGCAACGCCATTTTGGTTTCAATACATCAGCGTTTAGCCAGTGTATTTGAACATTTACACAGGAAAGGCAAATTACATACGAATGAATACGTATTTCTGCAAATGAATGTTAGCAATAACTCCGCTATATACCAAAATACAAATCTCCGGATGGAGGATTTGTTGATATGTCTCTTGTGCGCCACGGGCAGGGTTTTATTCAACGACCAGACGCCATATTCTATTCACCGCCTCAAACTGGTCTAATTCTGCTTATTTCTCGCTAATTCCACTTCTCTAGACTAGAAATTGCACCCCAAATACAATATATGTATATGAACTACAAAAATGCGATATATTCCTAAGAAATAATTGAATAAATTTACCGTCATGTGTTTTGGCGATCTGCGCCATTTTCGTGCTGTTGTGTGCGCCTCAGTACCGGAAGGCCTTTGACTGCACATCCGACTCCACTGCGGTCACAAGAACGCGCATGCGCAGAACACACACACACACACACACACACACACACACACACACACACACACACACACTAGGCGTCAACAAAGCTGGCAAATGTCAACATTGTTGTCTACCCCTCACTCTGCTTGAGAAATGTAGCCATAGTAGCTTTTGGAAAATTTCTGTGTGCGAGCATTTTTATTGCAGACTCCAAGATATAGGTTATCAAGATTAAATTCAACGAAGCTATTTATAACACACCTTAATTATTGAAATATGTATGTGGCAAAGACCACCATGTCATCAGGACATGTTATACTTTCTATTCAGAGATCCAACTGCAGTTTTAAAAAAGGATTATGGGGAATAAAGAATAACTTGTGGAGTATGTCTTGTGGAAAATCTTGTGGAGTAACTGGGATGCAAAACTTGAAAAACTGAATAAAAGAACAAATGCCAAAATCCAGCATTTTCTGATATAAACCAAATAACGGACCCGGAAGAATACATAATAATAATATAATATACAAAATATATTTTGTTTAAAATGGAAATATTCTAGTTATTCTAAATTAAGGTGAGGTCAGAGATCAGCTGCCAGGCAATGAACATTTTCTGAAATGTGATAGCTTAAAGGGGAACTTTTAAAGAGATACTGTAATAAAAAGGGGGAGACCGTCAACTTTGGAAAATACATCGTTTGGAAAAAGTGTTCCAAATTGGATCAGGGCTAACTTATATTATATCATTGATGTAATGACAAGCAGTCTAAGTCAATGTAGTTCAGTAGTATTTTTATAACAGCTATAATACGGGACAGACATGGGTGGATTCAGGTTGATTGGAACACTTTTTCCAAGTCAACTCAATGGCAAAAGAAGTGTCCCAATCACCCTGAATTCACCTCATGTCTTTTAGACTAAAGGAATTTTCCTCAAATGTATCCGTTTTTAATGTATTTTATTATTTTATTTTTTTCAGACTTATTAATGATTTTACATTGTGTCCTCAAACAAATTTAGCTGTAACCTTTACTAACTATGCACTGTAGGTCGCGCAGTCTGGGCAACCCAATCCCGCATCCCGTGACAATTCTGCGCACGCAAACCCTCTGCACAATTAAAACACTTACGTCAGTACACTCACTATGTGACGGACGGAAGACTGAACCAATCCGACGCCAAGAAAAACAGCCTCAGCCAATGAGATCCTAGGGCGGGTCTCTGAGAAGGCTGGTCTTCGAGACGGGAAAAGAGTTCTCTACGGGAGGCGAAAAAGAGGTGAAGTGAAGATGGCGAGAGGCTCCCGGTGTTTGAGGAGAGCGGTGGCGGAATGTATCAGAAACTTACCGTCCACAACCAGTCGAGAAACACCGGGCAGGAGTGGAGTGAGGTAATTAACGACATTTCTCACGTTCTGTGTGCGGTTATATGAAGATCGAAATGATTAGTGAGAGAACTCGCGAGCTGCTGACGATAGTTGGACGGTTAGTTTCGCTCTTACAAGTGGATACAATTGAAGGCCTACTTGACACGTTTGAGTTCATACAACCTTTATTTAGTGTCCAACAATGTATTAATGTATTTGACGTACTCAAATAAGTGTGTAAAAACCATACTAACTTTAGGTAGGGGGTGGTTGGGTGGGTGGGAGGGAGTCACATATCTGGTTGCCAGATAAGTGACAGTGGCAAGGTTAAGTAATTGATCAGGTGTAACTTATTTAACAAGAGCTTTCTTTTCATTTTTGGTTCAACTGATTATCAACTGCATGCAGTTGGTGTTTATTCGAGTTTATTTATTTTATTCATATAGCTCCAAGCTCAGATGCAACCAAGTGCTTTTATAAGGGGAAACAACAAAAAGTGTGATTTTGCTCTTTTTGGAAAATCTGGTCATCAACTGCATACACACAGTTGGTGTAAGTTAAGATGTAATTATTTAATATAATGCATATCAGATACAATCACATTTTTTTATTGGGGAAATAATAAAATACTAACAACATTTGGCACCCATCATGTAACCACATATGTATATAGTGCAACAAGAATTGAATTAGTAATTCTTTCCAGACACCTTTGCAGGTATGTGTTTAAATAATTCTGCAGAATGTGACGTCACAAGCCAAGCTGTGACGTTTATCACATGTGGCCAGGGACCTAATGTACCCATACCAAGTGCTGGGCAGCCAAGTGCTATGACTGCTTGGCATAAGGCCATCTGAAGTGTCTGTTCTGTCAGTGCTTGACAGCTCTTGCGCCGACATGAATACATTTTGGTGCCACTCTTTCCATTGAGATATTGTGCCATTTTTAGAGCAAAAGCCCCATCCACATGCGTTTCAGATATCTGTACGTAATTGGTCTGACACATTTTAATGGAATGGGGTGTTACTACTGCCCTTGACTTGGTTATAGTGGTCAGTGATCACGCTCTTCTTTTGATCTATGTCTTGACAAATAGAGGGCAGGTTAACATGTCATGGATTGCATAACCATGCTCCCACGGCATGAATGCGCAACTCCATAAGGTTTTATAGTTAGTGATGAACTATTTGAATCAAGAAGTACACTATCTAGTACACAACAGCTTTACGCAGCTTGTTTTGTGGATTGCTTGTGTGGTCTAATTTGTAAGGTTGGTTGCATCACAATTGGCATTTTTAAGCCCATCATTAGCATTTCAAAAGTTTGTCATTCAAAGCCTTTGTGAATTAAATTAGCCAGTGCATAACAATTAAAACAATACAGGGAACTCTTAAATGCCACATTTTTACACACAATTCCACATAAAATTTGTCACGATAGAGCATTGTACATAAATTCTGTGCAACCACATCTAGGCTACACGTACTTATCACATGTTGTTTGCATTTTGGAAAGGTTGTTGACAGCTGTTTGCTTTTTTTTTTTCAAATTCAAATCTTAGTAACAAAGAGTCTCCATAATTATAATATAATTTATTAACAATTGTTCAGTTGTTTGTTGATGCCTGCCTCAAGTAATTTAGTAATGTTGAGATTGACATCACTGAAAGTGATTCAGTGTGGTTATCAATGAAGGATTCGTCAGACTGCTAGCTCATAAGTTTGTGAATCTTACTGAATGATTTGTTAAAAGAACAGGCTTGAAAGAGTTGTGGTTGTGCTATATGTTTGTGTGCGGCCCTAGACTGGGGAAACCCAGGCTGATCTGCTGGCGATTTTGATTTCGCCCTGCAGCTCCGTCTGGAAACCTGTACATTCATCTATCCTGCTTCTGTTACACTTTTGCGGGAACCAATCACAGACTGACTTATCCACCTGGCGGGTTTAACACGATGACCGATAGAGAAGCGATGGGTCGTTGCCTGTTAATCACTCCTCTTGTGGTCTGATTGGTTGAAGGACTATCCAATTGCATACAGAGTCATTTGAATTATGCTCATTGAATTATTAGAAAATACATAGCAGACTCCCCAGACCAGTGTTCAATCTTAAATTGAGCTTGGTCTGGTGATAGCCAGACAAGTGTGGCCCACAAGGACAACTCAATTTTGCAGTAGTCTGTTTTTTTTTGTCTGAAAACGCATGTTATTGGGATTAGATTAAGGCGAGCGAGCAGTTGTTTTCACATTTCTTAATCAAGGCTCTGTCTTGCTAGAGAGTCCAAATCTTGTTAATTGCAAACAGCTATCTATGTAATTTATAGATACACTCTTATCTGACTTGTAGGAGTCGTCTGCTATCTTGACACATCCAACAAGCAGATAGTGCCTAAATTATCACACTAACAAAGTACACAAAGTCTTGAAGAATGCCACTACCTGTCTATGTATAGGTACTAATGACGTACTTTCACCCTGTTTTGTCAACAGATATCTGTCTTCATGTGGAATTCTGATGACCAGAGTGCCGCCCCTCTTCAGGGCTGTGTCAGGTCGTGCTGTGGTGGCACCTGCCCGGAGCTTCTTCAACTTCTCTGACTCCTTCAACAAGAGGAAGGAGTACTCTGAAAGACGTATCATTGGGTATGTTCCCAACCAAGTTGGATATGGGGCATGATCTGTTGCTATTTTTAGTTTTTATTGAGGTACATGATTACATTAGCCCCAGTGTCCTTGCAAATGTTGTTTATGTAACGGGGCATGGGAATATTTATTGTGTCAGCTTTCTAGATATCTGGAGTTATTGGAGTATGGATCTGTACTGGTTATCTCACGTCATCACAAATTACTTAGGAACCGCTTCTGACAACTGATGCCTGAAATTTTATAGCAGAGGATCAGCTGTCCTGCAGAATAGAGCCCCAGCACTAATGCAGCACGTGTACACATACTAAATTTGACGAAGAACTTGTCTACAGTCTATGAAGTATGTTCTGTAGGTATGCAGATATATAGTAAATGCATTCCAGGACACACTACATCTGCCATGCCATCCTCCTTTGACCCATGACATACTAACAACAACCTAAACAATTCACTTCGGTGTTACTTAAACTTTAAAAGAGCCACCTAGCTCTTTTCAAGTGTAAGTTAACCCCCCCCCCCCTTTATTTATTTATTCTGAAAAGCTGTTCAATTGTATTTAATACATTTGATGGTTTTCTTTATTTTTTTATTAAATTTGATAGTTCCATTGGCCTTATGGAATAGCTAAATGTCTATATGTTGCACACTTCACACTCTCAGAACATGCAGTGTGTTATCCAGGTATTGCTCACCTTTTGCATACCATGTAGGAGTAATGCTGCGTTCCAGACGAGGTTGGTCGTGGGAATATCCCAAATTAAATGTCCCACTTCAGACCCCAGTGAGTTCCAGGCAATCAGACGTCATGTTCACACGTTGACCGCATAATGTCTCCACCACTCAACAAGGGCATATTATGTTTTTGTGTCAACTAGGGAAAAAATAGAATACAAACAACATAAAATCGCTTTGAAAACAGCAGACGAAAAGCAAAAACAAAGGTATTATTACATAAACTTATGTCTAATGGTAAAGTTTGTTTTCACGTTTAAGCAGAACTTGCCGACATCTTGGAAGTGATGTCAAATGATGCGTCTTGCTGAGGTCGGGGTTGATTGATGGACCCCAAGTTTGAGTGCCATTCAAGACGTTATTACCAAGAACGAGGTGGGAAAAATCTAAATCTCGAGGTGTCTGGAACGCAGCATAATAACTAGTCTTAAGAACTAGTTGGTCCAACTAACAATTATCCAAGGAGTAATCAATACGGCTTACTTTTCGGATTCAAATTATACCAATCTTTTTATGACCAGTCTATATTCAGACTTCTAAAGGATGGTGGTTCTCCTGAGACATAGCATTGGCATCCAGAAGGCTGTAAGGAGTGAGCCATGTGAATCACGATTGTACCCTTGCAATGAACCATACATTGCTTCAGGGGAAGTCCTTGTAATAAATGTACCGTCAGTAGCTTTGGATAAAAGCATGTGCTAAATGATTATGTGAATATCCAGGAAATAAACTAAGCACCTGTTTAGTCTGTGCACTTTCAAGAGCATCATAATTGGTTAGATTGTAACTTCTTACAAGCGAATGCTGAGGGACATTTTGTCTTATCTTTCATCTTTAACTTGAAGGTCTTTATATGCTCTAGAATGAGACCTTAAAACCGAGGACGTGTCCACATTTACCTCTGATGGACCCTGTGTACAAAAAAGTGACTGTAAACAGTGTTTTAACCTTTCTTGATTCCATTTTGGAGTGACTCAATCCCACACTGATATCTGTGCCTTCATATCTGATTGGTTTTCTGAATCGCCCATTAGAAACACGTTTTAGTGACAGCACTAAATCCATCTTCGTCTTTAGCAATAACCTTTTGTTTAGGTCACACCTGTATGGTGATGAGTTATATTTAAATCATCCAAT
Source organism: Gobio gobio (assembly GCF_949357685.1). Lineage (NCBI taxonomy): Eukaryota > Metazoa > Chordata > Actinopteri > Cypriniformes > Gobionidae > Gobio > Gobio gobio. The sequence continues at coordinate 38,639,989 of NC_137103.1, forward strand.
CTCTCTTTCAGTGAGGTTATGAGCTGCCATGCCCCTATACTTAGATTTATAGGAAAGGTCATCGCACTCTTCAGACTATAACTGCAGATTCTGTGGTGTGACGTAATGGCTAAAGGAGCTCAGGGCTGGTAATCAGAAAGTTTATGAGCTATCACCATTGTGACTTTGAGCACTTAACCCTGGATTACTCCACTGTATTCAGTGTACTGTAAGTCACTTTGAGTTAAAGTGTCTGCTAAATTACTACTTACCTGTGTAGAAAGACCCCCCCCCCCCCACACACACACACACACCTAAGAGATATACTCCCAAAATAAAAACAAAACAATTGGTGTGATTTACATAGAACATTATTATATTATCTTGGCTAACTGACTTTTCTATGACATGCAGGTACTCAATGCAGGAAATGTATGAGGTTGTGGCCAAAGTAGAAGACTACCTGCTGTTCGTGCCCTGGTGCAAGCGCTCAGATGTTGTATTCCGCCGCACAGGATTTTGCAAGGCCAAGCTGACTGTGGGCTTCCCTCCTGTGGTAGAAAACTACACCTCTCTCATTACTACAGTCCGCCCTCATTTGGTAAAGGTATGTACATCTTAATTTTTCTTTAATATAGATCTGTTTTATGAATTGATGGCAGTGGTTTAGTGGCATATTCACTGTGTGCAGAATTATTAGGCACGTTGATTTTCTGATAATATTTTTTACAAGCACATTTTACCAATTCCAAACCACATTCATCTTAATAACTACGATTAATTTTGTATTTAATCATTTATAAGTGATATTTAATTGTTCATGAAGGCTGGAAATTAAAAACCCTTTATATTCAGGTGTGCAAAATGATTATGCACGTTTTCTTTTACAGATAAAATGAGCCAAAAAAGAGATTTAACTCTTTAAAATTATTAAATGCCCATGAGAAGGATGCAATACTAATGCAATACTAGACATTGCAATTAAGGCATGACCATTGGACAGTGAAATGCTTATTGGGTCAGACAAAAACAGGTGGCGAAGAAAAGACACATGTAAAAGGGATAGTTCACCCAAAAAAGAAAATTTGATGTTTTTCTGCTTACCCCTAAGGCATCCAAGATGTAGGTGTCTTCGTTTCTTTAGTAGAACACAAATTAAGATTTTTAACTACAACCGTTGCGGTGTGTCACTCATATAATGCTTGTCAATGGGGTCTAATTCTATTAGAGTAAAACATATGGACAGACAACTTCAAATTAAACCCCGCGGCTTGTGACGACACATTGATGTCTTAAGACACGAAACGATCGGTTTCTGAGAGAAACCGAACGGTATTTATGCTATTATTTCACCTCATATCAGACGAATGTCTTCAGCTCTCCAGACTGCTATCACTTCCTGTGAAATATATGATCCCGGTCAAATAGCAGCCGGGTCATAGATATATACATAGATTCCTCATTAGTGCCTGCGTGGATCGCTCGAATGAGGAATCTACGTATACATATCTATGACCCGGCCGGAATTTTGACCTCACTCACAGGAAGTGATGGCAGTCTGGAGAGCTGAAGACATTCGTCTGATATGAGGTGAAATAATTGCATAAATACCGTTCGGTTTCTCTCAGAAACTGATCGTTTCGTGTCTTAAGACATCAATGTGTCGTCACGAGCGGCAGGGTTTAATTTGAAGTTGTCTGTCCATGTTTTTTTTACTCTAATAGAATTAGACCCCATTGACAAGCATTATATGAGTGACACACCGCAACGGTTGGAGTTAAAAATCTTAATTTGTGTTCTACTGAAGAAAGGAAGACACCTATATCTTGGATGCCTTAGGGGTAAGCAGAAAAACATCAAATTTTCGTTTTTGGGTGAACTATCCCTTTAACTGTAAAATAATTCATAATTAAGTGTGAAACCATCAGGAACCCTTTAGTCTCCAGCACCACCATTTTTCAGAACTGCAACCTACCTGGAGTCTCCAGAAGTGCAAGGTGTCAGGATCTCAGAGACTTAAGTTAGGTAAAAATTCCTAAAAAGTGACCACAACTTAATAAGAATCACAAGCTGATGTGTTGTAAAATACATGAAGAAGTGTTGTGAATACAGAAGAACCAGCACCACATCCTCTTGTATCACAGTTTGAAGAATTCATCTTCCAGAATCTGGCAGTAAGTTTTGGGAGTTCATTTTTGTTCATCTCTGCAAAACAGACTTCAGGATAGGAGATGTACTAAAAATAACTCACAAAACTTACGGCCAGATTCTGGAAGATGAATTCTTCAAACAGTGGCGCTGGAGACTAAAGGGTTCCTGATGGTTTCACACTTAATTCTTCACCTTAATTCTTAATTATTTTACAGTTAACATGTCTTTTCATTTCCAGCCTTCATGAACAATTATATTTCACTTATAAATGATTAAATACAAAATTAATAGTAGTTATTAAGATTAATGTGGTTTGGAATTGGTCAAATGTGCCTGAAAAAAAAAATGATCAGAAAATCAACATGCCTAATAATTCTGCATGCAGTGTACAACAGTGTTATCATCAGACTTTGTTAATCTAGTGTGAGCTACAAGTAATTTCTGACTACTTCTGCTCTTAAGGCATCTTGCTCTGATGGGAAACTTTTCAATAACCTTGAGACGGTGTGGCGGTTCAGTCCTGGTCTTCCTGGCTACCCCCGTACATGCACCCTTGACTTTGCTGTGAGTATTACAAACACAAACTGGTTCATCATCCTCAGTTTAAGCTGCACTGTCTTTGGGAATGCTTTTGAAGCTAAATGCTACTGTTTTTCCGTTGCTTATACTTAAAGTAATATTATTCATTTCTTTCCCTCCATTGAAAGTTTGTTCAACTAAAACACTTCAGACTCTGTTGCTTTATATGATGAACAAATTTACTTTAGGCCTTTATTCACATGTAGACATTCATCAACACATACAAAATCAGTAAATACAATAAAATAAAAAAACACTGTACTTTGCTTCTATTAAGAGGAAATGAAAAATCCACTTATTCTATAAAGCACTGCGAAAAATGTAAATAAATAAGGTTGTGCCTTGATTATGGTATCCTACAGTGGCTTTGCTGAAATGCTGAAACCAGATCAACCAATCCGTTTTATTGCTTCTGGTGTTTGACAGAAGCACATTTTTGTAATTATTTTGTTTATAAGTCGTCTCGCTGACTTTTACACAAGCTTGTACCATCGTTTAACAACCATAGAGCTTATGTTAGGTCTCTCTGGAAAGGTTTATGGGTTTTACTTAAGGAACTTTACTTGTGAGCAGTCTGTGATTCCCTGCTTCTGTCTGTTCTTAGATTTCCTTTGAGTTCCGATCGCTCCTGCATTCTCAGTTGGCCACCGTTTTCTTCGATGAGGTCGTGAAGCAGATGGTGTCAGCCTTCGAGCGGCGGGCGTCCAAGATATACGGCCCAGAGACACAGATCCCACGCGAACTCATGTTCCATGAGGTCCACCACACGTAGTTCATTCCACAGCTTCAGATGGATGGGGAGGGGGTGTCGTTCAGGGAACTGGAGGGTTTTATTGAACGCATACATTTAGAGTATTATAAAGACAGTCGGGAGAATGTGAACGCTGTGTGCCTGAATATCGTCAGTGCCTGGTCCAAACAAAAGAGATGATTTAAAAAAAAGAATTATGCTAAAAAACATGTGGCTGGATCTTTTTATGGGGGGCTTGATTGTCCCCACTGAGCCCTGCCCCACTACCTCCATGTTAATTTTTTAAAACCCACTGTCAATATGGCGCCAGGAGCCGTATTTTTTTATATGAGGACCTTGACATGGTTTTAAAAACAGCTGCCAAAAACCATAAGGGCTTCCCGAATGGCACAGTAGACAAAGGTCATGGGTTTCTTCGAAAGGACATTATTTTGAGGTATTATGGAAAGATTGTCCCTCATGTTAGAAAGTTTATGTGACAGGTGAGTGATGTATTTATTTAAAAGCTTTTAGGTGATCCTTTAAGATTTCAAGAAAGGGATGAGGAGACTCAACTTGAGTGGATGCGTCACGTGCAGAAGACTGACACTAACTACAGCCAAATGCACACAAATCGCTATAAGGATATCAAGGCTGCACGCCGGACTCAGGTCTGTTGTATTCTTGCATACCAGCACAAACAAGGGCTTGAAAAACAAACGCTAAGAGGCTGACAAAAAACTACGCTGCCTTGCCGCTCCAGTTCACTCCTCCGATGGGAGCGAAGTCTCATATGATTTTAAGTGTCTATATTAAAGACTGCTTTTCTCTCCTAGAGGTGTGCAATATATTTGTATGTAGTTTTTAACAGACCGCTCACCCATCTACGATATCCACTTCTTCTAAAAGGGCCCAAACTCTGGGAACAGAGAACATACCGAATCTTTCCCAGAGCTCTCATCAGATTGTAGTGAGGTATCCGTCGCCACCGACCTTTAAAGATTCCAATCCCCACCCTGCTCGCATCCTCATGCTTACTGCCTTTTTACAGAGAAAGTTACATATTATTTATCCTTATCTTAAAAACATGTATGCGTGTATCCTATATTTATTTTGGTTATGGGTTAACCACGTGTACATATCTGATGCAAGATCACAGACTAAACTTCAGTGCACAATTGAGCTACAAAAAAAACAATTGAATAATCTTTTTTTTTTTCTTCATTTCTTTCTTTTTGGGATCTATTTTTTGTTTTGTTTTGTTTTAATTGAGGTGTTTTAATGAGTGTGTTGTGGGTGAATATGTATCCTGCCTGCATGGTTTATAAACTATTTTTATATGTAAAACCTAGCCTTGTGTCTGGTGTGGTTTGTGTGTTGTTTATCAACATATGGTTCTGACTAGTTTCTATACTTAAAATAGGTTGATCATGTGAGGGTTAATATTAGAATGCTTCCAAGTAACCCATTTTATGACCCCTAGTGGCCAGTGTCAGTGACGGCTCTAAAGATCGAATTACAACACACTGGCTGTGTTGCAATGGAATATTGGCGTCATGAGAATGTACAGAACACACAATATTTTTTCTTTTTAGGGAGTGTGTGTGAAATGGAATTAATTATGCAATGGTATAAATATCAAACTGTAGCATTTAACCTTTGTGTCAAGACATTTTACTCAGCAAGAAATGGTTATTATTTTGCACTGTTATAGTATTATTATTGCTCAGAAAATATGCAAGAAATACTGTTGTTTATTAGCAGCATTAGTATAATCGTATTATGTTATTCACAGACTTTGGGTCATTGAAGCAGTCATTTATTATCCTGAGAGAAGTTTTGGTAACAACAAGTGTATTTTACACTGTCCTTGTTACATGTTACAAGTACTAACTGTAGTAATAACAGGAAATCATGTATAATTACATGCAATTAACCCTAAATCCTAACCTTCACCATAAGTACCTTCTAAATTAATATCACTCCGTACTTAAATGTATAATTACACTGTAACAAGGACACCTTATATAAAGTGTAACTGAAGTTTTTTGCAAAGTACAGAAACATTCACAAAACTATTATTGGTAACTGATCACTGAAAGTTATTAAAACTATTAAATGTTATGTTATAAAGCTTGCGAATCGATTATTAATGTACATTCAGATAAAGTTATGAAGCTTACCATGGCAGCATTTATTTGATCAAAAATACAATATAAAACAAAATTACAATTTAAAATATCTTATTTAATAATATAATTTATTCCTGTGACTGCAAAACTGAATTTTCAGCATATTGTATGGTGAAAAAAATGTCAAAAGAATAAAAAGTTCAAAAGAAATAGAAAACTTGTAACATTATAAACGTATGTACTGTCATTTTTAAACAATTTGAAGCATCCTTGCTGAAAAAGTTTTACATTTCTTTAAAACAAAATTTTAAAACTCTTACTAAACCCAAACTTTTGAAAGGAAGTATGTAGCACTACTGAACTGGATCAAACCTGTTTTTTTAATGAAAAACCCTATTTTATGTTCTTCATGCAGCTCTTTTACACAATGTTAAATCAACTGTGACCATGTGCTGTCAAGCTCCAAAAGGACAAACAATTTACATAAATAAAAATAAAATACCTCTGTAGTGAAGTTTGGATTTCAAACCAGCATCTTTTCATGCAAATAATTACTTTAGGGACTGCTTGTTAAAGTCAAGACTCAACATGAAATCAGAATGAACAATTTCTTGTTCCTGATTTCTACCAATGTTCCTGGTTGCATCAGTGCATATTACAAAGGAAACAAATGTTTGTCTTTGTAATCATCAAAACATTATTTGCTTCATTCTGGTGTTTTGAGGGGTGTAGTCTAGTATGGAATACCCACTTTTCACAATCCATTTAATTCTTCAGTGGATGAAATCAAGTCTCAAGTCTTGAGTGCTGTTTTACATTGACTTGATAAAATATCTCAAGTTATTAGTCCTAGTCAGGCCAACGCTATACCAAGTTTATTACTATTTTAAGAGGATTATCTTCCTGACAAGGAAGCCACTGATAGGCTAGGACATTGACGGGACAAAAATGTATTTCTTTGTGAACACTGAATTTTATTAAATAAAAAATACAGAATTAATGACTATATTGTACAAAACATTGTTGGATGATTGTTGCACATTCATAGAGCATGTAGCTTTAAAAACACAAAAACAAACAAGTAATTCTCATTATCAACAGCAGTTTTTCAAACACGATTCTGTACCACTAGACTACTCAAGAGTTAGATCTTTAGAACGAATTCACACTAATTGTATTCAGTAAATTGTTGGGCATATGCTTGTATAGCTGTTTTAAAACTGCTGTGCAACAAGTTCACCCATCCCTCCACTCAACCTTCCTACCAAACTCTAGTCTTTACCAAAATATGTTTAACCCTCAGATTTTAAAAGAATAGTTCACCCACAAATAAAATGGTCATCACACACAGATAAAAAAATTGATATATTAACACATCTCTCAAGTTAATAGGGTCCAATATTGTTTTGCACCCCATTGACTTTCAAAGTATCAACTTTGCGTTTCACAGAAAATGAAAAAACAAAAAGACAAAGGTTTGGAACGACATGAGGGTGAATCAATGACTATTTTAATTTTTGGGTGAACTATCCCTTTATATATTAAACTAAAAAAAGGAAAACCACACAATTCTTCAAGATGAAGTATTTCTATTCAGTGGGAAAAATTGTAACAACGGAAAGGCAAAACAAGTACATGCTTTGTCAAGTTGTATAATCCTCAAACGAGGGTTTTATTTTTTCATATGAAACAATGAACAGTGTACAAAAAAAAAATGAACTGATCAATGAAGTGGAATTTTTTTTTTTTTTTTTTACAACTGGTCAAAGTTTCTACTATTTTCTTGCTCACGAAGGCAGGCTTTAACCTTAACACCTGGCTTTTTAAGCCCCTACAGATGGTCTGATTCAGAACCAGTTATATCACACAATACAACAGCATGACAATATGTAATTTGTTAAATGCATTTTCCCATTAGACATTGGTGAGCACAATGTTACAGAACAAAGGCAAACAGATTCATTATCCCTGGTCACATGATCAGAAACTTGTCTTTAAAGAAGTAGGGTAACATCTTCAGCCATGAGTAAAGAGATGAGATCAGACAAGGTGGTGGAAGGATGGGAGCCTGTAACGTCCATTTCTTTTGCTCCATGTTCAGACCACCAGCACTCGGTTTCGGCAGGTTTTTCCAAGTCGAAGGGGAGGGGCAAATCATGTCCCCTGCCCACAACCCTTCCACTAAAGTCAGTGCAGATCGGTTTAGAATCCCATGCCACCCATTCCGCCCATGCCGCCCATGCCACCCATTCCTCCAGCTGGCGCATCCTCCTTCTCCTTTGGTAGCTCGGTGACAACGGCCTCAGCAGTAGACAGCAGAGATGCAACACCTGCGGCGTCTAGCAATGCTGTCCTGACAACCTGCAGGGGGAGACAAATTACATTTTTTATAAAAGCATTATATTTTTATTATGGATGCACAGGGGTTACATTTCTGGCAGATACTACTAAGCCAATTACTTTCATGTTTTGGCCAATAACTGGTAAAAATAATCAATTTAAATGCTACAAATTAATTTTGGCAATACAAAAGAATGTATTAGGCATCACAATATTGTGATGCCTTATACATTCTATTGAATTGCCAAAAATCATTTGTAGCATTTAAATATTCTATCTATCCATCCATCTATCTATCCATCTTTTGAGCAAGGACTCATTAAAAACATCAAAAGTGACATTAAACACATATGACAAAAGATTGCTCATTTCAGATAAATGCTGTTCTTTTGAATCATCCAGAAAAAGAAAAAAAAATATCAGGAGTGCAGCACAACTGCGTTCAACATTGATAATAATAATAATAAATGTTTATTGAGCACTAAATCAGCATATTAGAATGATTTCTGAAGGATCATGTGACACTGAAGACTTGTGAAATGATGCTTTCATGACAGGGATAAATTACATTTTTAAAATGTTCAAATAGAACACTGCTATTTTAAATTGTAATATAAACAATATTACAGTTGTTCCTGCAATATTACTGCATTATTTTTACTGATCCAAATAAATGCAGTATGGATAAGCATAAAACACATTAAAAAAAAAATAGATTGACCCGAAGCTTTTGAACGGTAGTGTATATAATGTCACCCAATATGGTCACGATATATTGAACAGGTCATATTAATTTAGAAACCACACTGATAGATTTGTTACTTATTTAAACAAATAACTTCTAAATTTGTGAACCACACATACACACCTTTGTGGGGTCAATAATGCCTCTTTCGACCATGTTGACATATTCTCCAAGCATAGCATCATATCCAATCTCTGGAGTGCCCTGCAAGATCTTCTCCACCACCAGAGAGCCTTCAACTCCTGCATTCTTGGCAATGGTCATTGCAGGAATACGAAGAGCTCTGCGAATAATGTCGATACCTTGAAGAGCAAGAAAAAAAAAGTGTCAGTTTTAAGAAGTTAACACAGGGTGATTTCTAACAGGGTCTGTAGGATGAGATCCCCAGTCCCTACCAATCTTCTGATCGGAATTGGCTGGCTTGACGTTCTCCAGGGCTGGGATGCAGCGGAGTAGGGCGCATCCTCCTCCAGGAACAATTCCCTCCTCCACAGCAGCTCGTGTGGCATTCAGCGCATCAGTGACACGGTCTTTCTTCTCATTCACTTCAACGTCACTTGTTCCACCAACCTAACAAAGAGAATGGTGAGTTTTGATGACAGATACATGGCAGATAAATACATTACACTCAGCTACATGCTTCCTACTTTCATACCTTGATCACAGCCACTCCATCAGAGAGCTTGGCCAGACGCTCGTTGAGTTTCTCCTTCTCATAGTCACTGCTTGTGCTATCCAGCTGTTCAGCAATCTCATTCACACGCTTCTCAATGGCTGATGGATCACCGCGGCCTTTGAGGAGCATCGTGTCATCCTTGGTCACAATGACCTCGCCGACCTTGCCAAAGTCATGTAACTGGATATCCTCAAGGGCCACACCCATAGCTTCATCACCAAACACCTGAAAACAGTTTAGGTGTGTTAAAAGACTGGGCAATAGCAACTACCTCATGATATGATACACGTCACAATACAATATATGTTGATCCATCACATAAATGAGACGTTTGAAATAAAGTTAATTTATAATCATGAATACAGATGAAGACGAGATCTCAGGAACATACCGTGCCTCCAGTGGAAACTGCCATATCCTGCAGCTGGTTCTTCCGGTTGTCCCCGAATCCTGGAGCCTTGACTGCCACGACCTGTAGTCCAACCTTCAACCTGTTGGTGAGATTTAGCATTGACCTTTAACTCAGACCCTTTAAATAACAGGCTATTCTTAAACATCAAAATGACCATCCATTACAAAAAAGGGGTTTCCACCAAAATACTAACATTACTACAGTAGTTACATTTTTAATTATTTAGACATTTAGATAAAATATAAATATGGTAATGTATTAGTCAAAGTCATTAAAAGGTCCCATGGCATGAAATTTTCATTTTATGAGGTTTTTCAACATTAATATGAGTTCCCCTAGCCTGAATATTGTCCCCAAGTGGCTAGAAATTTTGATCGGTGTAAACCGAGTTCTGGCCGTCTTTCTCTGCCTTTGAGAAAATGACAGCCCAGACGAGCTGATCTTGAATTTTCCTGTAATGATGTCATAACAGGAACGGTTACCTCCCTTTCCTCCGCCCAGAGAATTTAGCACGCCCATGCGAGCGCCATATTTGTTTGTCCTCGAGAGATCATGGTTTGTGAACGAGTGAATGCTGGTAGTTTCTCAGTGTTTGGATGTACAAATGAAAACAAGTCTTTTTTCAGTTCCTTCTGATCTGTGATCAGTGATTTCTGATGTGTAGCTAATTATTCAAGTTCACACAGAACTTTATTATTCGTGCACACGCTGGGAGTCAGTGTTTTTATATGTCCTCGTCACGTCTATCTGTTCTAAAATGTGCATACAGTCGTGAGTTTCTGCTCAACATCAGCAGAGCCACATGTTTAGAGATAAACCTCACGCACGCCGAAGCTCGGGCCGCACTGACCGGTTGGCCTTCAACATCACCGACCCCCACTACTGCATCTCGCCCACAGCGGAGGGACCATACGCGGCGTGAGATTAAGCAGAAGGGGGGTAAGTGTGAGCATATCCGGGCTAGACTAGCCAGCTATCCCCACAATAAACTGGATTACATTCGATTACTGCGCTGTTGTGTCTTTGTTTGCGCTGTGTACTCAATGCGCTTCACTGACGCTTTTCATATGATAGGAAAATATCTAAAAATAATGTTAAATAATAAACTCGTAACTCGTTCCTCTCGACAGCTGTAATGGTACATTACATGTGTTACAAAGTTGGTAGAATAAGGAGGAAGATGGGCTCGGCATGACTGGGATTCGTGTTTATTCATATCTCTCAGATACAAACACAAACTCGCACTGACAGCGCGCTCAGAACTCAGTAGTTACAATATAACTTTGTTAGCAATTGCTCCTTCTCTGGTCAATTTGTGATGTTCGGTTCATGAACGAATTGTTCTTTTGAACCGGTTCTTTTTAGTGAACTGATCGAACCAGATCACCAAATCGGACTGAACCGTTCTAAACGATTCACGTCTCAAGTCAGCGCTGATCCATAATTTACTAAAGTTAGTGGGTGTTTTTACTGAAGTCTCACGGCAGACACGCCCCTTGAAACAGGGCATTCAGCCAGAGGGCAAACATCAGTATAGAAAAAATGCCTTTTATTTCTAAATTATGACATTTTATGATGTAAAAATCATACTAACAATATAAATACACCTCAGAATACATTATAAAATAAACTCCATGCCATGGGACCTTTAATAATATTTTAATAATTATATTATCTATTAAAAATAATGGTATAAATAATTTTAATTACAAAACTTTTTTGAAGAGGTCATGTATTCAACAACTTTTGAGAGAGCCAATGTCATTAAAAAAATAAATATATAAATAAACATATATTAATATTATTACTAATAATAATGTCAAAGATTCTGAAAACTGTTTAAAGGAGATCCCATAATCATTTATTAAACATCTAACACTATAACTAAATTATTTTATGAAAAAAAAAAATGAATGCAATTAACTTGGTATTATTTGTGTAAAAATCAATCAGTAAAATTACTTTTTGAAGTTCAGTTTTAATAAAACCTAGTTCTTTTTCACATTTATCCATTTAACAGATTTCTTGTGTACTTGTGGAACATGTTTGAGAAACAAACCTGTTGAGGACCAGAGTGCTGAGTGCCTCTCCGTCCACATCTTCAGCCACGATGACCAGAGGCTTGCGATGCTGGTTGGCAATTTCCAGAGCTGGTACGATGCTCTGTACGCTGGAGATTTTCTTCTCACTCAAAAGCACATAAGCATCCTGGAACTCACACTTCTGGCCTGAAGGCAGAGAATAAATTCCAGCCTATTGTCATTCCAGCCTTAATACTTCTACAAACACATGACCTTCTAATACCAAATACGCACCTTTAGAGGTGTTGATGAAGTAAGGAGAAATGTAGCCACGGTCAAACTTCATGCCCTCAATGATCTCAAGCTCATCATGTAGGGTTTTACCATCCTTTAAACAAGAATAACAATTCGAGTCTGAGATATTTTAAGGACCAAACCATCATTCCATCTGTACTAAATACTACTTTCATTGAAGCAACCTACCTTCACTGTAATAACACCCTTGCGTCCAACTTTCTTCATGGCATTGGAGATGATGTTACCAACTTCAACGTCTCCATTGGCAGAAATAGTGGCCACCTGTATCAAAGTAAGATTGACGGAAATTAAAAAGGTCCACATTTAAGGAATTGACAAGTCTTATTTCTGTCTGTTTTTATTATAAGTGATCTTTTTTAATTAATGTGCTTTAATCAAAATAACTTCCCCTCCCTCAGGCAACGACATCTCTTTACTGAAGATGTGTTCATCGCCGCAAGGGCAGGACAAATCAAGTCCCACTCTACATTTTTTCTTGTTTGAGAAGTTTCACTTTGATATACATTACAATAGGCAAGAAAAAAAACTATTGCAACTTCTATTTCAAGTCAAATTTAAGACAATTTTTAAGACCTTTTTACCTGAGCAATTTCCTCTGGTGTTGTGACTGGTTTGGAGAGTCTCTTGAGTTCATTGATGACTTCTTCCACCGCCATCATGACTCCTCTACGGATCTCCACAGGGTTTGCGCCTTTACTGATGGTGTCAAATCCCTCCTTGGCAATAGCACGGGCCAGTACCGTTGCGGTTGTAGTGCCATCTCCAGCCTCTTCGTTAGTGTTATTGGCCACGTCCTGTACCAGCCTGGCCCCGATGTTCTTATACCTATCTTTCAGGTCAATACTTTTGGCAACTGTGACACCATCTTTGGTGACTTTGGGGCTTCCCCAGCTCTGCTCAATGATAACGGTGCGACCCTGTGGGAAAGAGGCCAATCTAGTTGTGATGGTTCCATTAATGATTACAAACTTGACTTTCAGAGCAATACCATGTCTGTTGTTTATCTAGAAACGTATCAAACTTAGCATACCTTTGGTCCCATGGTGACAGCCACAGCATCAGCCAAAAGGTCAACGCCCTGAAGCATGAGGGCCCGGGCATCTGCTCCAAACTTGACGTCCTTGGCATATGCACGAGTCAGGTGTGGGGCCAGTGCCCTGCATACTGGCCTCATCTGTTTCATTACACTGGGTAAACGCAGCATTTCTAAGAGAACGAGAACAAAAGCATAACATTCAATATTCAAAAAATAAGATAAATCAATCAAGGTGTAAGTGACACCATTAAAATAGTTCAGAAACACTCCAATCCATTAGAAATCACACTTTCAGAATGAGGCTTCCACACACATCTAGGTTTTCCTAAATACTGTTTCTACAAATAAAAATAATTAATTAAAATATGAAATTTCAATTTTTAATTGTTTTGTCTTTGTTAGTCACCCTTGGCTTGGACTTTTACCTCGGCCCCCTGGTTCTCAAAGGGATAGTTCACCCAAAAATTTAAATTTGCTGTTAATTTATTCACCCTCAGGCTATCCAGATATGGGTGACTTTTTCTTCAGTAGTAGAGTAAAGATTTTTAGCTGAAACCGTGGTCATCTGTGATTCATATAATGAAAATCAATGGGTGCCATCACTTTGAGATTCAAAAAATCTGAAGGAAAAGAAAGTGTCACCTACATCTTGGATGGCCTGAGGGTTATTAAATTAACAGCAAATGTTCATTTTTGGGTGAACTACCATTCATTTTAGACAAACGGGTAGCCCCGCCCACAGCTCGCGGCATTGGTTGAGGTTGGCAGACAGCCGTTTCTGATTGGCAAACAGTCACCGACAGCACTCGGTTACTTTTTTGATTTACAGAGCCTCACATACTAGTGTGATTTGTCATAACTTTAGTGATATCTGTCACGCAGTAATGACATTATGCATGGTATTCAAAGAAAAGAAAAGAAAAAAAAAATCACATGTATTTTAAGTTTAATTACGCCAATGAAAAAAGTCTGTTGTCGAGGTCACATAACCCCAGACTCCAAAAACTAGACTTTGCCCCCGCTGGTCCTTGAATGGATTACAATGCCTGATTCATTCATTCGTTAACCTACTCTCCTTATACTTAATGCCCTAAATATCAAACTGTTAATTCCGTAAAATATTATAATTATGAGCTGGTAAATGTGGGGAGATAATCCCCAATTTTACAAATTTCATGGTTGTCATAGACAATGTTTCGAGAGAAAAAAAAAGTCAAAAGCGGAAAAAAGGTTTTAAAAAGCAGGGCCAAAAGGTAAAGCTACACTAAATGTGTTCATGCAAACGACGTGTCGGTACCATTCAAAGCTGTAGATGCAGCGAGTCCCTCATCTACCCCACGTGTGTTCAGGGCGTCCGTCACAAGGTCAAAATTACTCGCGTCACGACAGAGACGGAAACGATCCCTTTCATCTCCATGAGTTCGCGTTACTTCCCGGCGTATCCCTTCTATTTTATCAAAACTACCCATTGTAGCCCTGACACCGATTAATTGTTCCATACATATATAGTATCCTTAGGCCTCAACTTCATAGAATTTGCTACAGTTAGCATGCGAGCTATCATCACTATATTTCACTTAAGATTACGCTTTCCTTGTTTTGCTTGTAAAACAGTAGTCAAGGCAGCAGATATAACACTAATGCAGTATAATTGTTAAGCAGTAAGTTACATATGATGCACGAAACACGTTTGTTACTATAATGCCAGTCTGAGAAGCACAATCTGCAATTAACTATAAGTGTACTAAAAATATGCTTAAATGACAGCTAATTAGAAAATAAACATGCATGATGTTACATTCAACACCAAAAAACAAACTGACAGTTCTAGCATTACATGATGATGTTACGTGTTACGTATCCGCCTGTTTGATCTAATTAAGTTCTTCTTTATATTACCAGGCCAGTAAAAAAAAGCTTTACGCAATATCGTATGTTCATATGCTTTTATGAAGGAGTACAATGCTCTAAATGACTTACTGCAGAGTGGTCTGGAGGTTGAATGAAGGGATGCGCGTGGCCGTCAGTACAGAAGACTGAATGATATAAGAAGAGGAGCCGCTTTAGAGCTGCTGCAGTTACACTTTACGCACATGTGTTCTACATCCGGGTAACCGCCCCGCTGCCCTGACATCTGAATAACACAATACTCTCACGATAGACAGGCATTATTCTCTTTAAAATACATATGCGCTTTCATTTGCTTTTTGCCTCGATGTCATTGAATATATTTATTTGATACTGAGGGAAAATACAAATAAAATATACTGAAATTGGCCATTAAATTGTTATTATGCTCGTTCCTGGGTGTCAAGTTCGAGAAATTTCGTAGAGACTATTGGAGAAAAAAAGACGTCAGAGGTCAGGATTGTGCAACCACAGATTTTATTGCGTTTTACAAATGTCTATGAATTTGTTAATCGTCTTACAATATATTTGTATTTTGTATTATATAATTATCAGTGCTTATTATTATTTATTTGATTATATAGGCACTTTTACCATTTATTCAAAACCTTTATTTTGCTTTTTTACTATTTCTTTGGTTATTTGTAATCCACTTCAGTTTTGCATTTTTCATACCAAGTGTTTAAACACTCAATTTCTTAACCAAATGTGCAATTAAAAAAAATATATACTAAAATGTCTTTGTGTAACGATCGAGGAATATTCTAGAATCTAGATGGACGCAGGACGGGGTCGGTAAGGATCGTGTTTTGGCGCATGCGCAGTGGCCTTCCAGACATTTCTTCTTCACGTGGATCGCAGGAGTGAAGGGATCCATCCAGTGTGACTGTCTTATGCTGCTCTGTCGGACGCTCATTTCATAAAGATCAAACAAAATGGTAAGACGCGTAAGATAATTCATCTAGCTGCATCACATGAATGAGTTGTTTCAATAATTATTTGATCTTTGTGACAGAGATAGCGCAATGTTTTATAATCCTCCATCCTTTGCAACTGCAAGGTCACCGTTGGTAATTGTACTCGTGAGAATTTATACGAGATCATGATGTGATTCTAAGTATGTTATTTAGTGCATGTAAAGTACGGGAGAAATTGCTAATAAATAGTCGTTTTCTGTGTTCAGGATTGGTGATTTCGCAGGTCGCCCGGTTTGTTTAAAGAAAAGCTGAGCTTGTGGCTGGTTTATAGACAAGTATATGATCTTAGTATAGTATTGTTTAAATAGTGGTGTAATTATTTTACTGCATACATTTTTATATGACAGTCTGTAGTATGATAACTCCTGTTCACGCGTATAAAGTATTTGTCCTTCAGGTATCTGTCACATCTTGTTTTTGAAAACTGGACATATTTCCATTTTCATAACTAGATAACGTGAATCGGGTTTTCGCTAAGCTACACGACCAATAGCGTTTCAGCAAGATATGAACTTCCGGGTCATTTTGAATGGAGTGCACACGTGTGATTTGTGATGTACTGGGATGCTTTTGCCTTTAGTTAGATTGAGGCATAGAGATTCAAGTGTTCTCTTAAGCAGGGCCGACTGTTATTTGTATGTATTAACCCTTATAATAAACTTCCATGACATAATAAAGTGTGCTTATACTTCAGTAGCAAGAGTCATTTATGATCTGAATTATGAATTGCATTGAAATGTATTATGAGGCCAGGTGAAATGCACAGTTGATTCATTCTGGAATCTTCTACGTTCCCGACCGTTCAGCCTTGGGAGGGGGTTATCTTGTCGACCGTCCTTTTGTCCTTCACCAGGATGGTAAACATTTACAAAACCTCGAAACTTTTCTCCTCCCCTACAGGAACCCTCAACATCTCCTATGTCCCATCTACTCTCCCTCACACACGACCTTCTCTCAAGGTCACACACACACACACACACACACACACACACACACACACACACACACACACACACACACACACACACACACACACATCTGTTGTCAGACAAGCAGTTGCTCGTGTCTTTGAAACTTTGTGATACGGGATGATTGATGGCTAATTCTTTCTCTCAAGTTTTCTGCTTCATGTATGCGTCTAATTTAGTAGCCTAAAATTTGTCGTCTTTGAAAGAAGGTAAATAACCGAAGTCGAGAACTTAAAGGAAAGGGAAAGAAAAAGGCTTGTGATGAATGAAAACTAATGGTTTTCGTTTTGCTGGTCTGCAACGCCCCCTTGTGGAGGTCTTTTTTTTTTTTTTTGGAACGCTGCTTTGTGTTGCAAAACATGAATTGATTGACTATTTCTACACTGCACTAAGCATACCTTTGCCCCACAGCAGGCTTTCCGGAAATTCCTTCCCATGTTCGACCGTGTGTTGGTGGAGCGGGTTGCTGCAGAGACTGTTTCGAAAGGAGGCATCATGATTCCAGAAAAGGCTCAAGGCAAAGTGCAACAGGCTACAGTGGTAGCAGTAGGTCCAGGATCCACCAGAAAGGTAACCTAATCAAAGTCAATCATGTTTTATGATCAGATTGAAGCATCTTTTCAGTGTGTGTGATCTATAGGTTGTACTTCAGAGTTTAAATGATGTCTGTCTTTCAGGATGGGAAAGTATCCCCTGTCTGTGTCAATGTTGGGGATAAAGTTTTGCTGCCTGAGTACGGAGGAACTAAAGTTGTACTTGAGGATAAGGTTAGAACGTTTGCTGTGATTAGATCATCTTAGTTCTTTCATAATGTATTTTCTTATTAACAAACATCTATCCATTGTTTTGCCAATTTTGTAGCTCATGGGTTTTTAGTATAGAAGACATGTAAATAAAATTAATTTTTTATCATTTGTAAAAAAAAGTAACTTGATTTGACCATTTTCTTTTGCAGGACTACTTCCTTTTCCGGGATGGAGATATTCTTGGCAAATATGTAGAATGAAGTCTGCTTGTTCAACCTTGTTCAACTGCGTCATCCTGGAGTTCATAGAACGAAAGGCTGTTCCGTGTTTGTTTTCTTTTTTCTATGTCATTTGATTGTAAATAAGTATGATCATGTTTTGTTAAAATAAAGTGATCTTGATGCTTCATCTTTGTGTCTTCATGTCACAGAACAGTTTGGAATTGATCATGTGAATGAACTGTCTAAATTGTGTGTATTAGGAAACTGGACTATGACTTCGTAGTCCATATTCATGAACAGTACGCTTTTGAGTTTGGTCAAATATTAATTATGCTCTTTAATTCTTAACTTTGGGTGTTTGAACTGTGATTATAACTTCACTAGTGAATTACTAATTCTAGGGTTTGAAAATAAATTTGTTTTACTGAATATCTTTTATTTCCCTAATAATTTCCTTTCAATTATGAATATGTGATCAGAAGGTATAACTAAAAATAATTATTGTACAGTGCCTTCTGAAAGTAATCAGACTCCTGATTACAATATAAAATGTTTTCAACTGATATAACATTTTTATTCATTAAAAATTATTGAAAAATTCAAAGAATGGCTTTTTCTTATTTGACATGATATAGAATAATCAGTAACTAAGTACGCATATAATGTTAATGAATAGATTAAGAAAAATGGGTGAAAAACGTAGTGTACCATAGGCAGTTACATTTACCTAGGCTATAACTGAATTTCATTTAAAAGGAAAAGCACAAAATTCACCAAAATATGGATTTACCCAATGCTTTTTATTTGTATGAGAAGGGCTTTGAGTCATTCAAAAATAAAAAATAAATGGATGATAATCCTTGCAATACTCTTTTTATCTATCAGGTCTTTGTGGACTGGCTAGATGGAAGGAGTAAAAATCATGAGATGCCACCTGGAGTTTCCACACTAGGGCCAGTTTCATAAGCCTTAGTCATTAGCCATTAGTCATTCATCATTTTTTTAAGACATTTAAAAATTGTCAAATTTGATAATGAAATGTTCATTGGTTAACCGTTAGTTGGTCAGATTAGTACTTCTAAACGCATAATGGCTGTGTTAAAGGGATAGTTCACCCAAAAATGTAAATTCTGTCACTAATTACTCACCCTCAAGTTGTTCCAAACCTGTGTGGGAAGATACAAAAATCTGCTTGGTTACAAACATTCTTCCAAGCAGAACATATAAATGTATTCATACACGTTTGGAACAACTTGAGCGTGACTAAAAGATGACAGAATTTTCATTTTTGGGTAAACTATTCCTTTAATGCAACTGCCTCCAGGTCAGTTAAAACCTGAGAGTATCAGTGCACAATGGCCTTCTCAACAGCAAGGACTAGAACACTAGAAAGGTTTTAAAATAATTACAAATTGGTTTTGAGATGCAATGCAATGACATACGTTTTGTCCAATATTTGCTGGGGACACTGTATCTGAGCTCTTCCTGTAGTAGTTCTACTCGTCCATTGGGGGCGCGCGCTGTCAATCAAACTCTAAATCTGTCGAGATGGTCATGGCGGAGGGCACAGCTGTTCTGAGGAGGAATAGACCAGGCACCAAGGCGAAGGTAAAATGAACAGCGAATAATAATTCAAAGCGTTTTCCAAGCTCAAATTATTTCGCAAGGTATATTGTAATGTAATAATAACATAAAAACGATTTGTTCTCCTGGTAGCGGAAGCCGCAGATATGCTAAAGAGCTAAGCTAGCAGTTATCCGAGAAGACTAATGATTCTCAAATGTAGGGTTGTAAGAGAATATTATGTAATATTTATCGGGTCACGATAGGATTTATTTTCTTTTTTTGAAAATAGGTGAATATGCAGTGAAATGAGAATCAGAAGGTGTCCGAAATGGCAGGTTTTCATGATCTAGTTATTTGGCTAACAGCAGTCAGCTAGCAGCCATTTGAAAGTACCCGGATGGAACTGCTGATTTTCTTATAACTACATTTAAATTATTGTATTTAAAACGCTGTTAAGGTAATATACCATTATATAGCCGAGTCGTGAAGCGTTCTATTATTATAAACTGCTGCTTTGACACCAATACTTCATGGAATTCACATTCACTTCATGGGTTTACTATAGATATAAATTATGGTTGCAACGTAAGAACTGTAGTAAATTGTTCAAAAGTCCCTAGGCGGGTATATCTAACAAACGTACTGTCAACTGCAACTACTTCTACAGAATACAGTTGTATTGATTATTCGAGTGCTGGCCCTATTTTTAAAACAGTGTTTTTGTTTTAATCCTTAGGACTTCTATAACTGGTCTGATGAGTCTTTTGAAGAGATGGACAGCACCCTGGCAGTGCAACAGGTGAGAGTATTTTCTTACTTAAGTAGATCACAAAAGTAGATTTGTGAGAGGTGCTCTTTCCATACAGTGACCCTGGCTTCCAAGCTCCAAAAGAGCACTGTAAAAGTTGTCACTATATATGATTATTGACTTTGGTTATACTATATTCTAAGTCTTTTTAGCAGTACAGTAAGTTTACACGAGGAACAGGGTTATTTGCTGCCGCTCCCATTTTTTAACCGGCGCAAGGGCAGGGCAACCTGTCTCTCACACAAGTTTGCAGCAATAGAAACAACAATCCAACAAAACAATCAATTCCTGATGGACAAAAATCAAGTTCTGTCCTACATTGATTCTTGTTCAAGAAGCTGTTCACTTGTGTATTTATAAAGAAAACACATGCATCTTCCATTTCTTGCTGATTTTAAAATGTTATTGATAGTCTTTTTTTCTCTCTCAGTATATTCAGCAGAACATCCGCTCCGATTGTTCCAACATAGAGAAGATTATGGAGCCCCCAGAGGGACAGGATGAGGGGGTGTGGAAATATGAACATCTCAGGTATATTTTTAGTCTGAATGTCAACTGTTTGATCATTTCATCCTTCACATCGTCTAGTGTCATAATGACTCATCACAATGTACTTATGTTAGGGCTGTGCGATATTGAAGAAAAATGCGATATTCGATATGCGATACGATATTGCTTTAAGTGTGTAAAATCTATTTCTTTCCCCAACTGATATCTTTCACTTAAAGCATAACCGACTGTGTTTACATGAATACTCATCAAGACAGCCATTTTGACACAACTGTGTGTGTATTTGACAGTTCGAGTGTGTAACAAGACACACAAAAAGAACGGCTTGTGCGCACGTTTCGGTGTGTGTGTGTGTGTGTGTGTGTGTGTGTCAGACAGCACGAGACTGCAAGGACTTGTTTTTTGCAAGTTGTTGCGTTTCATAACTCTTTTTCACGTCAAGCAATTCACATAAATATCAGTGTGCTCAGTCTGTTCTGTTATATGTGTCAACCTAAAACGTACACTTTTCACAATGTTGAAGTAGCCTATTAAAATCATTCAGATATTCCGTGCCCTTGCGATTATGCCTATTGCGATATGTACATTTGCGATATTTCGATATATTGCGCAGCCCTAACTTATATTCTAATTGTTTTTGATAACAAAATGGTCCTACTTTATATTAAGTGTACTTATTGTGTTCTATGTTGTATTGTAAAACATGTTTTCTGCTATTGAGGTGGAAATGAATACGGCTATGATTACATGCTGTTTTTTTTAATTATAAGTACAACATAAACATCTATGTACACAAGTGCATTGTATCAAATTAGTCATTTAGATGTTAGTACATAATAGTTAAAGACATTTAATATAAAGTGGGTCTACAAAATGTTACCATATACTCGTTGTTGCAGTGTCCCTGGGAATTATATTAATGTTAATATTATGTGCTTTTTATTTATATAGACAGTTCTGTTTGGAGCTCAATGGCTTAGCAGTTAAACTGCAGGTAATTATCTTTCCTACATCTACTACTGTTATCTCACTGATAATCCAAGCAATCTGTATTGCACTATTAATTTAATTTAATGTCTCCTTGTCATACCCGATTGTTTTAGTTGACAGCCTTTACCAACATTTTAAAATGGTATTTATGAAGACAATGATGTCTGATGCCTTTGCTCCATAGAATGAGTGTCATCCGGACACATGTACCCAGATGACGGCCACTGAGCAGTGGATCTTTCTGTGTGCTGCCCATAAGACTCCCAAAGAGGTGAGTGTCCTCTAGGGTTGGAGAAATGAAAATCGATTCCAATTCTGGAATTGAATACTTATGGTCAGGAATCGGATACTTGTTATAAAATGTAAATTTTGATTCCACTTATTGATTCCTGTTATTTGAGGGTGAGTAATAAATTACATTATTTAAATTTTTGGGTGAACTTAACCCTTTAAGGATTAATGTATATTTTATTTATAAAAAGGAAACTAATCATTGTTATTTTTACATTTGATTTCAATTTCTGAACTTTGTTCAGTTGTATTTATTTGTGCTATTGCTAATTTGCTTATTTGTTCTTATTATATTACTGACTGTATACTTGTCTTAAATAATGTTTGAAATATATTTTAGTTAATCCAATTTAGTCGTTCGTTAGGCTACTGATTATTGTTCATGCTATTCAGCTGCAACAGAATGTTTTGCAAAAAGACAGAATAAATATGTTGGATATCTAAATGTTTGATTTTTTTTATTTTTTAATCATATTGGAATCAAACTGGAAATCGATTAGCAGAATCAGAATTGGAATCTAAACAAAAAAATAATCAGTTGATTATGTCTTCAATTATTCGGATAAAAAGGCCATATTTTATTTGTAAAATACAGAATGTGATTAATCAATTGACATTAGTTGTTGGTTATTTTTTATTATTGATTAGTTACAGTGGGGAGAACAAGTATTTGATACACTGTCGATTTTGCAGGTTTTCCTACTTCAGAATCAGAATCAGACTTCTTACAAAGCATGTAAAAGTCTGTAACTTTTATCATTTTATCAAGTGTGAGTGACAGAATCTAAAACAAAAATCCAGAAAATCACATTGTATGATTTTTAAGTAATTAATTAGCATTTTATTGCATGACATAAGTATTTGATACATCAGAAAAGCAGAACTTAATATTTGGTAAAGAAACCTCTGTTTGCAATCACAGAGATCATACGTTTCCTGTAGTTCTTGACCAGGTTTGCACACACTGCAGCAGGGATTTTGGCCCACTCCTCCATACAGACCTTC
Source organism: Gobio gobio (assembly GCF_949357685.1). Classification (NCBI taxonomy): domain Eukaryota; kingdom Metazoa; phylum Chordata; class Actinopteri; order Cypriniformes; family Gobionidae; genus Gobio; species Gobio gobio. Next base: position 38,663,098 of record NC_137103.1, read on the forward strand.
TCCAGATTCTTCAGGTTTCGGGGCTGTCGCTGGGCAATACTGACTTTCAGCTCCCTCCAAAGATTTTCTATTGGGTTCAGGTCTGGAGACTGGCTAGGCAACTCCAGGACCTTGAGATGCTTCTTACTGAGCCACTCCTTAGTTGCCCTGGCTGTGTGTCTCGGGTCGTTGTCATACTGGAAGACCCTGCCATGACCCGTCTTCAATGCTCTTACTGAGGAAAGGAGGTTGTTGGCCAAGATCTTGCGATACATGGCCCCATCCATCCTCCCCTCAATACGGTGCAATCGTCCTGTCCCCTTTTCAGAATAGCATCCTCAAAGAATGATGTTTCCACCTCCATGCTTCACGGTTGGGATGGTGTTCTTGGGGTTGTACTCATCCTTCTTCTCCTTCCAAACACGGCAAGTGGAGTTTAGACCAAAAAGCTCTATTTTTGTCTCATCAGACGACATGACCTTCTCCCATTCCTCCTCTGGATCATCCAGATGATCATTGGCAAACTTCAGAGGGGCCTGGACATGCGCTGGCTTGAGCAGGGGGACCTTGCGTGCGCTGCAGGATTTTAATCCATGACGGTGTAGTGTGTTACTAATGGTTTTCTTTGAGACTGTGGTCCCAGCTCTCTTCAGGTCATGGACCAGGTCCTGCCATGTAGTTCTGGGCTGATCCCTCACCTTCCTCATGATCATTGATGCCCCACGAGGTGAGATCTTGCATGGACCAGACCGAGGGAGATTGACCATCATCTTGAACTTCTTCCATTTTCTAATAATTGCAGCAACAGTTGTTGCCTTCTCACCAAGCTGCTTGCCTATTGTGCTGTAGCCCATCCCAGCCTTGTGCAGGTCTACAATTTTATCCCTGATGTCCTTACACAGCTCTCTGGTCTTGGCCATTGTGGAGAGGTTGGAGTCTGTTTGATTGAGTGTGTCGACAGGTGTCTTATACAGGTAACAAGTTCAAACAGGTGCAGTTAATACAGGTAATGAGTGGAGAACAGGATAGCTTCTTAAAGAAAAACTAACAGGTCTGTGAGAGCCGGAATTCTTACTGGTTTGTAGATGATCAAATACTTATGTCATGCAATAAAATGCAAATTAATTATTTGAAAAATCATTCAATGTGATTTTCTGGATTTTTGTTTTAGATTCCGTCTCTCACAGTTGAAGTGTACCTATGATAAAAAATTACAGACCGCTACATGCTTTGTAAGTAGGAAAACCTGCAAAATCGGCAGTGTATCAAAAATTTGTTCTCCCCACTGTTGTTGTTGCAGCCTTAATGAATTTTGTGAACAGACTGAGCTGGAGAAGCTAAAATATAGATGATTGTGTCTTATGTTGATTTGTTTGTTTACTGTGGATCACAGTGCCCTGCCATTGACTACACAAGGCACACCCTCGATGGAGCTGCGTGTCTTCTCAACAGCAACAAGTATTTTCCCAGCCGGTGAGTTATTGAACATCTAATCCAGGGTTATTCAAATCTTGCCCTGGAGGGCCAATGCGCTGCAGAGTTTAGCTCCAACCCTGATCAAACTCACCTACCTGTGATTTTCTAATGAACCTGAAGACATTGATTAGCCTGTTCAGGTGTGTTTGATTAGGGTTGGAGCTAAACTCTGCAGTGCATTGGCCCTCCAGGGCAAGATTTGAATAGCCCTGATTTAATCCATTAAAGCAGGGGTGTTCAGTGTTCCTCCTGGTGACATGTCTTCCTGCAGGGTTTAGTTCAAACACTGCTGGAACACACCGGATAAGCTTTTATTCAACCGAAAAACCATTATTAGTTAGGGGATGGTGATATAGCCATAGGTGAAACATTTTCTACCCTGTCATTTATATGCATAATTTAATTGTGGCAGTAATGCACATCACAAAATTGTAATAATGCTTGTTGTTACTACACAAATTTTTTGTTGTTGTAATTAAACAATCTTACAGAGCTCAGACCTCAAATTCAAAACCGATTTCCTTATCACTAATAAATGAACAGCTTGCTCCAACTAATATAAATATATCCAGCTTTATCCGTATACATGCAGTACACTCACATAAAGCGCTATATACTGTATAGCAAAATCTAATGAAAACTATCCTATCGCTCAGCTAATCTGCAAAATGTGACAAGTAATCATATTACAAACATTAATATCATCAATTTCTAAAAAGATGCTGGGAAACTATTTATAATGTAAGAAATACTATACAAATAAAATTCAGGTTTATACAAATGAAGTTAATACAAATCAGGCTATACAAATTAAGTTACAGGTGAGAGTTGGATCTAAACTACCTAACAAGGAAGTTCTCTATGAGCAGATTTGAGCATCCCTGCATTACTATGTTCATGCTTAGGAATTTCTAGCTGTAAACAAGCCATTGATGTTTTGTTTGTGTAGCCACTGATCCTCTCAATGCTTTCCGTATATAGTGTCAGCATTAAGGAATCATCTGTGGCCAAACTGGGATCGGTTTGCCGTCGCATCTATAGGATCTTCTCCCATGCTTACTTTCACCACCGCCAGATTTTTGACAAGTATGAGGTAAGCAGAATTATTTCTTACAATTCATAAGCGCATACATTTTATAAAACAGAATATCGGCTCTGCACTACCTATTTAAGCATCATTTCACACTTGGAAAAATAGGAAAACATACTTCAATCATGCAACTATTTTACCCAATATTTGTGCACTGTATTTTTATGCTCAGAGCAATTTTGAATTAGTGGACCACAACAGGAATTGCTGCCTATTAGGAAAGTTTCCAGTTGGTCACTTAGGCGATTTCAATGGAAGCTTCTTTCCGTCACTGAATAAAAACGCCCATATTTATGAAGAGGTGCATGAATTATTGAACCACAATATATATGAAATTAATGATCAATTTATTCGATTTAACTATATTTTCATGCAAAACTAATGCTGCAGCCTGTCTGATATTGATATAAAGACATTTCACATGACTATACATTTGATATTGCTCATATAAATATCCAAGTATGTTATACAGCTTTCATTGTTTAGGTCAATAATATATTCATGAGGGAAAAAATAAGGAAAGGGATATCTTCGGCATAGTATCCTTTCAGTGGTTAAAGTTGCCAGTCATTGCATGTGCTGCACTTCATTTGTACCATTTTGTTTTATTAGTATATTATTAATCATTTTTGTTTGTTTTGTTTTTAGAATTTGAAAGACAAAGATATTGTTTGATAAGCGAGATCTGATTCTTAAAACCAAAAAAGTAGTGCTTGAAAAGTCCTGGAATTCATTTTACAGTATCTATGAACCCTGCAATTATCATCTTTTTTTTTTTGTGACGGAAACAGGCTTCCATAGATTTCTATGAGGTTTCTGTCTTAGACGTTTTGGAGCCATTACTTTAAATTAAAGTGAATATGATATGATAATGACAGTGCTCATGACAAAACAACTGCTGATCATGCAAGCAACATTTCCGGCTATTGTCAGTAGGAGGCATCTTCAGACAGTTTCCTAAAAAGGAGTGACATTTTACTCTCCCACAGAATGAGACTTTCTTGTGTCACCGCTTCACTCGCTTCGTGATGAAGTACAACCTCATGTCTAAGGACAACCTCATCGTGCCCATCCTGGAAGAGGAAGTCCAGAGTGCCACTGCTGGGGAGAGTGACGCCTGAGCTGTATCTTGTGCATTTTCAGCCTCTAGCATCCAGACAGCAGAGGCATACAACTTTAGTCATTTGTTACTTTTCCACTCACTAATGCTTTGTTTGATCCAAATCTCATCATTCAGCTGTAACAATCAAATGTAACATCAGCAGCTCCTTGTACATAGCTCACTCTATCCCCATTGTAAATCCTGCTTAACCAATAAGAATTTCCTTTCTTTCCCTCTCTCGACTATAACAGGTCTGGTGATATTCACCCTGTCTTTTCCCTTGTTGTTAAGTTATTACATGGGTGGAGGGCTCTTATCTGGCCCACTTTGTCCTTTTTTTTAAATGAACTCAAATGTATGGTATTTTCATTATGTCAATTGTTAATAAAAGACTTGTACCTATTTTACGCTTATGCGTTAGCTTTTTATGTCATGTGCTAAGTGACAACACAAACAGCAACTTTAATACGAGGTAAATACCCATTTAATAAAACATTACAAAAATGGTCTGAATCGTTCAAATACTACAGTTGGTAAATAATACTGATCAGTTCTGGCATATTAGAATATAATGTTAAATATCCGAGTTCAGCTTCTGGAGTGAAGAAACATCTTATTCGATTCTCCGTGGCATCAAACGTTTACAGCAGCTTGATAGTCTGTTTTGTAAGCTAAAGTGTGCTTATTCTATTCTGCCATTCCTCAAAGAGGGATAAACATTGTCAAGGCAATAAAAGACATAAAAATTATAACGCTTAACCCAGTTAAAATCCTACAACTTACAAATGAATAAGGTGGCACAAGCAGCACCATTGCAGCTCAATTTGAAAAATCCAGCCAGATAAATCGAATTTGATCACCGGCTGGGGAGAAATACAGTCAGATTATACTGAACAAGAGGAAGTACCCTGCTCATAGTCCCATAGCAGTTCTTGTAAAAATGAAATACTGCCACTTAATTAACATGCAAATCTGAGTGTATCACATTTCCCTTTTGGATAGCAGAAATTCCTAGGAGATTTACATACAAATTCAACTCTAGCACCACTTGAGCTCATGGCGCAGATCAGATAAACCAAACTACAGCATCAAGTCCAGTATTTAGTAGTACAGGCTAATTCATGGGGTCCACCCTGCAGCGTTGTACGTGTACAGTGTACACTTCCCCTAAACACAGACGTCCCAAGCTGTATTGAACATTCCTGATGTTTTGACTCGAAGGCCTGGAAAATATTCAAAAGAAAATCTAAGCATGTCCCAAATATGCACACCATATAAACGTCTGCGTCCTGCAGAGGCTGTTTGGACACTCAGTTCCTGCGTTCGTCACACTGAACCATTGCAGGTGGTAGAACAAAACTCAATTGTCAGCTGGTTTGAAGTAAAAAAAGGAACAGGAAAATGAACAGCAAAAAATGAACAGTGAGGAAGGACACTGTGATAAGAAAAAAAAAAGATTTGTTAAGGCGTTGGAGCCCGTACATGTAGTGTGTGTGTGTTGTGCGAGTGCTGTGAAATACTGCGTTGCAAATAACAGTGACTTTCAGTGCTGTTTGTGATACTTTGTGTCAAAATAGGGTAGGATTGCACATACATTGTGCTTTCAGTTTAAAACAAAAGGGTAACTGACCTCTAAAACGTTATGGCTTGTTAAAAAAATAAGTTACAAAAAGTTAAAAGTGCTAGGAGTCCGTTTTTAATACAAGAATGCCAATCTCTTCGTCCTTGGGATGTAAATTCTAGGGCATTGCTGCAGCTCGTAACCATCTGTTTTAAGGTGACAGCTTGTCTTTGAGTTGGTGTGTCACATACAGGTGACTTCTGCAGCCCCATCGTCTGGCTCAAATCCTCCCTCGTCTAGATGGGAGAGTGCACTGGGATACCCTCCTCCAAACACAGGGAAACCGCCGATCCCCCCTGAACATGGAGACGACAGATCTGTGTTTGTAACCTCCACACCTCGACTCACAGAGTGACTGGACACCTCTCGCCGCGTGGATCCCTTGAAGGGAAAACAAAAGGGTTTTAAAAAACAGTTGTGATATAAAGCTAAATTACAATAAAATAAATATTAGATGAAAAACTTAAACAATGTTGTCATTTTAGTATCATAGATATACTATGATATTTTGTATTTGACTTTATATTTTCTAGTTTCACTTTAATTTGAGTTAAAGTTTTAGTAATTTTGTAAGTTTTTGTCATTTTATTAGTTTGTGGGTTTTTTGTTAACACTTTACAATGTCTAATTTGTCAACATTTGTTAATGCATTAACTTTTAATGTAAAATTGTTGGTCATTTAAGCTTGTCATTTTATTAGTTATTTTTAAATATTACTTTGTAGGTTTCATTTATTTACAGTGAATAATTGTATTGCTTTGGCGTTAACTTAAACTAAAACCATTAAAAAAATAATGGTTAAATAAAATAACTTGTATTTATTTTATTTAACCTTTCTTTATATATAATATAACTTTTTTTATTTCAGATAGTTGCCATGGCAACATTTCTTATTTATTTGAACTTGAAGTAGGCCTATTAACATAACTAAAATTACATAAACTAATAAATAAATATTATTTAAAAACTATATAGACATAAGGTTTCATTTGTTAACATTAACTGCATTAATGTTCATTTCAACATTTACTTAATACATTTTTAATATCAAAAGGAGTATTTATTAACGTTAGTTAATGCTGTAAAAACCTATTTGGTAACACTTTACAATAAGGTCTCATTTGTTAACATTAGTTAATGTATTAACTAACATGAACTAACCATGAGCAATACATTTATTAATATTTGTTGATGTTAGTTAAAGGGGTGGTTGCATGCGATTTCACTTTTTTAACTTTAGTTAGTGTGTAATGTTGCTGCTTGAGCATAAACAGTATCTGCAAAGTTACAGTGCTGAAAGTTCAATGCAAAAGGAGATATTGTCTTTTAAAGTTCTGGCAGTTTATTGCCTACAAAAACGGCCGGTTTGGACTACAACAAGCTTCTTCCCGGGTTGGTGACATCATAAACCCTTGCTATTAACATAAACACTGCCCCCGCGAACACGCAACAAAGTGGGCGAGGCCACGACGCAGTCATTACGAAAGAGAGAGAGGGCTGTTGCCGAACTACAAACTACATTTGGTCATCTAACCAATCTAAGACCATTGCGTTTTTTCGGAGGGATGGGCTTCATAGAAGCAGGAAGCAAACGAGCCGTTCAAAGGACAGTGGAGACAGCGGTGTGGAATAAAGGTAAAATATAAGAAAAATACGGCGTATTAATACGGCGGAAGTATTAAGACATGTTATACTGCAACCAAGCCTAGAAAAAAAAACACGGAACCACCCCTTTAATGAAAATCCAGTTGTTCATTGTTTGTTCATGTTAGGTCACAGTGCATTAACTAATGTTAACAAATACAACATTTGATTTTAATAATGTTGAAATTAACATTAACTAAGATTAATAAATGCTGCATAAGTGCAGTTCATTATTAGTGCATGTTAACTAAAATAGTTAAATAATGTTATCTAATGAAACCTTATTGTAAAGTGTTGCCATATATTTCTATATAAAATATCATTGTTAGTTCATGCTAGTTAATGCATTAACAAATGTTAACAAATTAGACATTGTAAAGTGTTAACAAAAATTACACTTATGCAGCATTTATTAATCTTAGTTAATGTTAATTTCAACATTATTAAAATCAAATGTTGTATTTGTTAACATTAGTTAATGCACTGTGACCTAACATGAACAAACAATGAACAACTGGATTTTCATTAACTAACATCAACAAATATTAATAAATGTATTGCTCATGGTTAGTTCATGTTAGTTGATACATTAACTAATGTTAACAAATTATTATTGTAAAGTGTTACCAAATAGGTTTTTACAGCATTAACTAACGTTAATAAATACTCCTTTTGATATTAAAAATGTAATTAAGTAAATGTTGAAATTAACATTAATGCAGTTAATGTTAACAAATGAAACCTTATTGGAAAATTGTTACCTTTTATTAAATGTCTATATATTTTTTAAATAATATTTATTTATTAGTTTATGTAATTTTAGTTATGTTAATAGGCCTACTTCAAGTTCAAATAAATGAGAAATGTTGCCTTGGCAACTATCTGAAATAAAATAAGTTATATTATATATAAAGAAAGGTTAAATAAAATAAATACAAGTCATTTTATTTAACCATTATTTTTTATGGTTTTAGTTTAAGTTAACGCCAAAGCAAAAAAATGATTCACTGTAAATAAATAAAAATTAAAACAAAAATAAATTAAACCTACAAAGTAATATTTAAAAATAACTAATAAAATGACAAGCTTAAATGACCAACAATTTTACATTGAAATGAAAACGAAAAATTTAAAAATAAAAGCTAATTGTTAATAAATACAATAATGCTATATAAATAACACTGGCTTGTTTGAAAATAAAAAAAGTCTCTCACAAAAATAGACTGTAAACAATGGCATTTAATTATTTCTGACAGACGGTGTTACAAGAAAAGAAATGGATTTGCCAATGTAATTGATTGAGGTGACACTGTTAAACGGGTACTGTACCTGGTTGTGCTGTGGTACCGATTGGCCTTTGACAGGTCTTTGTAGAAAAACAACTTGCTTAGTGGCAAGATTCCCTTCGCTGCAGGAAAGGAAAAACAGTCAGCTTTGGAAACGGTGATGGGGTGTAAATAAACATAATCATCCTGCTTGTACTTTGAGGGTCCCACCTGTCATGGCGAATAATTGGGGTGGGCAGCACACAGGTGAGAAGCCAGCCGAAATCTGCTAATGTGTGGAGCAGAGGACCATAGTCGGTCTTCACATCTGAACCCTGAGACACAAACCATCAAGGAGAACATAAAAATGCCATTCACAACACACTTAATGTGATAATGTAAAACCTTTCAGACATTTCATACATGCAGTCACACCTCTATAACAGTCCACTGTTCCACTACAATCGTGTCATTGGCAGGTGGCGCTGTGCTTTTCTCCTCATAGACAAACAGCCCCTCTAGAGACCTGGGCACTGGCTCACCTGTAAAAAAGACAGGATACTGTAAGAAATAGTATATGACAAATCACAGCTAGATTTGACATTATGTTTGTACATGTATACCTGTATATTCATTTAATTGTTCAAATACCTAACCTAAAGCATGAGCAGTATTAATGATTTCCTTTTAGCATGATTACTCAGATCTGAACGTTATAAGAGAGCAATAATTTGTAGGTCTCATTTAGCCAGTGCTGGAAGTGTGTCAATGACCTACAAAAGATAATGAAACTGAACTACTTTAGGACAGCAAGACAAATCCATGTGCACCAACATGTATGAGAGGACAAAGAGAGAGTGAATGAGATTATAGAGCCAACACTGAGAACATGCATTTAAACATTTTCTGTATTTTTGCAACTAAACTAAATAAATAGTTCATTACATTTTCGAATATTCCCTTTCACATAGTGCATGTTTGTGAATGTAAATGTTCTGCAAAGTCGAAAGTAAACGATAAATAAAGTGACTGTCTCCCAAAAGAAAGAATCGACTGTGAACTGTCAATACGAGTTGTTTGTATTTAGAATCACACTTCGTGATGGTTCTACGCCACTAGAAAAGACATTCGCATAATGCCCGTCAATGTTGTATGTCGTCAGCCCGTGAACAACTTGACCATCCCTCAAAAACGTCATTTTACTGACGACTTGCACTTGAAAGATAGGTCAGTACTCAGTTCATTTGGACCAACTTTCTCCTCAGAATCACAACCTGTAAGTATGAATAATTATTGATGTATATAGTTTCTACTGGTAAGCAGCTGTGGACTTGTCTGGCTAGTCTGGATAGTCCTTCAACCAATCAGACCCCAAGAGGCGTAATCAACGAGCATAATTCAAATGACTCTGTATACAATTGGATAGTCCTTCAACCAATCAGACTACAAGAGGCGTGATCAACGGGCAACAACCCATCACTTCTCTATCCGTCATCGTGTTAAACCCGCCAATAGCGCGCCAGGTGGATAAGCCAGTCTGTGATTGGTTCCCTCAAAAGTGTAACAGAAGCAGTAGAAATGAATGTACAGGTTGCAGGGCGAAATCAAATCGCCGGCAGATCAGGCTGGGTTTACCCAGTCTAGCTGTGGGCCACCATTACCTAAAAACTGTGTCTATTAATGCAGACTGATTGTCATTCTTACTAATTTGAGTAAAGATAAAGGATGGAGCAAGATTTGTTTTGCAAACTTTAATGTTACATCAGTCATTCAAGTTAGTGCTCGGCTAACGTACTGTATGTGCTGTTATTGATACAGTTCCTGCATATGCACCGCAATAAATTAGAAATCGTCCATGGGTTTATTGATGGACATACACTTGTTAATGCTGATGGTGAGGAATTACGGCAGCAACATCTCATAATGTACCTCAAACTGAGTAGCGCATCACTGAGAAACGTCCTGCTCAAGTTACACTTGTGATGGAGGTTCTGGTTGAAAAAGTTCTTCCAATGTTTCATCATCAGACTCGCGCTCGGATTGATATGGTAAAATTGAAGTCATTGTTACTGTCAGTGTGTACAATCGCTGAGGACTGAGGAAGCCCCCGGATGCAGCTGAAGTTCAGTTATGATAATGGGCGTTAACTTCTGACACGCGCTGTAACCAATCGTAACAGACTGGGCCATCTGGCCGAGCAGAGCAAGCTCACGGAAAGGAGGGATTTAGAGAGACAGATTCATCCATCAAGTCTGTTTTTTGACCTTTGATGCATGTAAACCTGTTGTAGGAGACCTCCAAAACAAAATTAGGAAACTTTAAAATAGCGTAATAGGGGCACTTTAAAATAAAGAGTTTTGAATTGTAATAATATATTTCACAATATTGCTTAATTTATATTTTTTAAACAAATAAATGCAGAGCCACATGCAGAAAAAGGTATATTGTGGCCACAAATTAAGAATTAGTTCCCATGATTTATTAATTAATTCCCTCATTTAAGTAAATCATGGCCAAACTAATTTGTTACCTCATTTCGATTTAACTAAAACAAAAGAACAAACTAGAACAACGTGGCCAAGATTTAGTAAATCGAGGGAACGAATGGTCAATTAGTGGCCACGATATACACCCCCCCCCCCTGCATTTTATATGCGGGGCTACGTAGAAAAGAGACTTCTTTCAAACATATCGAAAAAAACCTCTAAATGTTTTAATTGTAGCGCATGTATGCATGCATGTGTATTTATGTATATGTGTACACAGAACACACACACACAGTACATACAGAGGGTATAGAAAGAGTGAGCCCAGATGTCACAAACACCCACACACAAACACACATCTGATTTAGCTCCTATTAGCCTGGTGTGAAACAGGAAGCACGGTCGTGAGGTTAGGGACGCGAGACTCTAAATTTAGTTCTGGTGGGAGACGGGAGAAGGGAAACATGGCTTTAGTTAAAGACAGAGAGATGTGGAGGGTTTCAAAAGATGAGGATGAAGAACATGACTTCTGAGAGTGAAAAGATGTACTTGGAGAAAATGTCCTTGGGAAGAGCTAAAGAGGATGTTAACATCTTTCTTTCGCAATCAGAGAAATTAAACATGGCAGCCAGATGAACAACCAGCTCAAGGAACCACTCAAACGACAGTCAAAAATAACTACCTTTAGGTGTGTCCCAGTATACAAAGGAGTCGACCAGTGACCATCCCTTGCGGTAGTAAGCTGCGGTCAGTTCCAGCCAATCAGCTTCCAGGGCACTGACCACTTGGCCCTTTCTGGACACGCGCATGGACAGCGCCCCCTGGTGGTAACAGCAGGCGAGAGAGTCCAGCGGTGCACAGCCCGGGGCCCAGGAGTGAAACAGCACCAACAATCTCAGGTCTGAAAACGACAGTGACAGTTCATGCAAACTAGAATGCAAGCTCAAACTTACTGGCATATTTCAATAAAATAAGTCAATGATCATTTGTCTGGCTGTCAACAGACCAAGCTCAATTTAACATTGAACATTGGTCTGGGAAGTCTGCTATGTATTTTCTATTGCACAGGAGGCGTGATAAACGAGCTTAAATTAAATGACTCTGTATGCAATTGGATAGTCCTAGGCAACGACCCATCGCTTCTCTATCCGTCATCATGTTAAACCCGCCAATAGCGCGCCAGGTGGATAAGCCAGTCTGTGATTGGTTCCCGCAAAAGTGTAACAGAAGCATAAGAAACGAATGTACAGGTTTCCAGACTGAGTTGCAGGGCGAAATCAAATCGCAGGCAGATCAGTCTGGGTTTACCCAGTCTAAATGATCATTGCTTTAGGAACCATTTTTATTAGGTCAAACTAGCAGTCCATCTACCATAAATGATACGTCTAACGGGGCAGAGAAATGAGGTACAGTACTCGTGTTAAGACGCTAACAGCGTCTGACAGATCTTAATCTCACTTCACTTGTGGCCCCAAAATGGTTGACATGGAGAATCGAGCGGCTGGTATGATGCCCAGAGGGTGAGGAGGCACTGCGGCTCCACAGAGGGCAAAGATATTACAGGGTTAAACCAAATTTAAACTGACACCACTAAAACTGAAAAGGGGGGGAAGAAAAAGACTCTTCATTAATCTGAATAAGGTTACATATAGGTTATACAGATTGGTTATAATTTTAACAATGCTATATTTTTGTCATTATGGTAAAAAGAAACTTCACTTAAATTTAATTTAGCTTTTTGATTTAAGGCTAAAATGTGAACAATTATTCCAATCATGCATTATTGGGTGAATCTCAAAGCATTTACAGTTCATCCGTGCAGTCAAACATCATTGTATCTGATTTAAAAGTATATATATATATATATATGAATGATTGAGACTTCAGATGGTACATAATGAGGTTAGAGGAGAATCTCACCTGGGCTGTAGCTACGGCCTTCTAGATCTCCGTCTCCGGGCGGTGTGCGAGGTGGGGTGCGGGACGGGGACCGGCAGCCCCTCCTGGGACTGGGCACTCTACCATTACACCCCCCTCCTCCAGCCTGTTGAAGCACTGATCCCACAAACCTCACACCACCCCGGGCATAGCTGTTCACCTGAGGATGCACACACAACAAAACATATGGTTAGCATTAATATGCATGTCTAAACCCTCCCTGAGGAATTGAAATTTATAATTTTTTGCAGAAAGAGACCAATGAACCTTAAAGTCTGAATGAAATGAAAATTCAGTTCTTTTTTTAGCTCATCATTTTAATCAAAATGTCATAATTCAATATAAATGGACATAGCTTCTCCAATCATTTAGCCAGCGTAAACCCCGCCCCTTTCATACAATTAACTGCAAACTCACAATCAGATCTGCCTCCAACCAATCAACAACCAAGAGATAAAACGTCCCCACCCTACATTTTCTGCTTTTCCAATACTCTGTTATTCTTGGATGTACATCACAATACAGAAGAGAAAAAAAATTGTCACTTCAAATTTGCCAGACATGCATTTTTGGGCACTAATATTACTATGGTCAATATTACTTTTTGCCAAATCTGATTGTGAGTTTGCAAGAAATTGGACTGTGATTATCATAATTGTGCAGCCCTATTAAATATAACTAGCACTATATATATATATATATATACACATGAGGTTGTAAATTCTTTAAATTTTGTTTTGTGCATTTTTTCAACCCATTTATTTTTATAAAAGCAACTTTATAAACCTCATTCAATGGAAAAAGTAAACAATATTTCTAGTAAATATAAAAATACATGGCTAAAATAAACGTTTGTTTTGTGGTTGGGAAAAAACGGACCCTGTCTATGAGCAGTTTCACTGTGTCACTGGTCAGAGATTCTCCGGGCAGTGGCCACTCCTCCACTCGCAGCACAGGCAAGCTGTCAATCATCGGCACTGCATGATTACTGCAACCACACAACACAAACAAAAACACATCAGTTGAGGCAGTTGTGTTTTAAACTCGCTGCATGAAAACATTATGCATATTTTATAACTGTTGACATTTGCTATTCTTCACATGCCCTCCATTAGCAAAGTACAAATTTGCTTAGAGGTTTAACCCTTCTGCCCCTAACTGACCGCATCAGCGGAGTTTGAAAATCAATGATTTAACAGACAGCTATTCTTTATGAAGCCAACCCTAAAACTGATTTCAGACATCACAGCACCATAACACCACATTTAATGATCTGGAACTGATTCAAGTGAGCTTTAGATGCAAGCAAACATTTAATGACTACAATGCTTACTTCTTGGCAGAAATAGGATCATTAAAAAGCCATATATAAATAACTTCCTATTAAGCCTATTTCTAGCCCATCAGACAGCATTTTATTCTTTCAAGCAACCACTGAATCACACCGACAGTACTGATGGATATCACAGGATGCAAAAATACTTCTTTGCTGCTTTCCTACAAGAAATTACAGCATTTAGGCATCTTTGTAGACAGGAAGTTAAGCAAACAATGGATGTAGATATGTCTGGATGCCACTGCCTGAGAAGGCAGCTTTTTGCGGGTTTCATTGCCATAGTCTCTGCTTGAAAGCGCATTCAAGCTTATGCTGACTGGATGCAGACATCATTCATACAGTATTCACAGGAGTTGGCATTACACAGCTCAGTGTTTTTCACACCACAATACTGATAACACACTACAACTGTCCCAGACTTAACTTTTGAATAATTTATTGTCACCTAAAGCATCATAGTTGAAATTAGCCTGTCCTGTTCATCCACTGCTGCTTTGCAGGTTCTCATTGGTTGCTGAAAAACTACACTGTTGTCAGGGCATTTTTATAACTTAAATTTAACCCACATCTGCACCCTAGTCTGACTTCACACAAGCCCCGCCCACTCTAGCTAGACTGTCTGACCTCCCACTACTGATCTCATTAAATATTCATGCTGACTCATTAAAAGTTAATTATTATTTACTTGGAAGGAGCTGGTCTGGGTTTTTGGGGGTCCAGAATAGGCGGTGCAATGATGAGGTATGCACATGGTGAACATTACCTTGATCGTGGGCGGAACAGAATGGCCCTGTAGAGCAGGCTGCAGGGCAAAGAGCGGGTCCGGCCCACTGAGAGGATGATGGGATGCAGGGCGGCCAGTACATAGCCTTGGGTGTAGTAGGACTGCAGGGCATGGGGCAGCTCGCACAGCGAGGACAGATACTGCACTGTAGGCCGACTGCCTGTGGAACACAGTAGAACTAAAACTTACAATACACTCAGCGAAAACCACCACCATATAATGCTAAAAGACATTGGCAGAATACCACAAGCTGTGTTAATATCGCCAAGAGCCGCCCTTTTAGAGAGCAAAGGTTTATCTGATAGACATGTAAAGTGGCAAATCACAGTTTATTTTATTATCTGTGTGGGTAGTTAATTTTTTATGGGTGGGCAAATGTGAAATTGGATCTAACATTTTTCCAACTCCTGAAAATTGTGTGAAGAACAAGAACACTCTTTAGAAAGCACCCTGTCAGTGTGTCCAATATACAGTTCATATGAGGTTCATCTGAGTCTGACGGTTCTCCACAGCTGATATTATATTACATGCATTGTTCTAAATGTGGCATGCACATTACTGTTTAAACATATGGGGTCTGAAAAACTATTAAATGTTTTTGAAAGAAGTCTCTAATGCTCACCAAGGCTGCATATATTTGATCAAAAATACAGTAAAAACAGTAATATTGTGAAATATTATTACAATTAAAAATAACTTTTACTTGAAATAAATATAAATGTAATTTATTAGCTGAATTTTCAGAAGCCATTACTCCAGTCTTTAGTGTCACATCATCCTATAAGGTGTGTGTGCGTGCGCCCTTATTATTATCAACGTTTAAAATAGTTTTACTGCTAATATTTTGTGGAAACCATGATACTTTTTTTCAGGATTCTTTGATAAATAGCAAATTTAAATAAACAGCATTTATTTCAATGTATCCAATTTAATGTGTCCTGGCAACATATAAAGCAAGTTTTAATTTCTTTTCATTTCAATTTGATTACAATTAGCTAAATTTACTATGTGAAAATGTAAGTTTTATTGAATCCAAATCATTGAATACCTTAAAGTAGTAATAAAATCATTATAATTACTTATTATATTTTACCTAATATTTGTGCAAATCGTTATGCTAAATATTTTGATTTTGGGGTGAAATATATAACACCACCATGCTGTCGTAATGCATTTCTGGAATATTTGCCACATTTCCTTCACACTCTCAAAATGCTTACTTCCATACACAAGACCTCTTTTTCCCCCAAACCCTTTCTGGGTCATAAAATATCCCATAAATTCCTTTCCTCTACCTCCTCTTTCTCCCTCCCATATCCCAGTCTATCTGTTTCTCATTTTCCCTCTGCAGCTTTCACACCTTCAAACTCTTCTTTTCATTCTCAGTTTTCTCCATGTCTTCTTCTCACCCTTTCCTTTTTATTCATCCATTCTGCTTTTTCTCTTTTTTTTTATAACCGACACACACAGTCTCTATGGAGAACAGAGGCCTCTGTGTGAGAGGTGACAGGAGGGGGGGGGGTTCAAGGGTCTGGGACAAATTGCAGGCCTTTCTAAGGTCTGTGTCTCTGTGAACGAGCCACCGCTCTCCCCAGCCCCTGGGGGTCGTTGTGTCCGTGGTGTGTCTCTGAAGCTCAGATGTGAAGGACGGACATGTATACGTGCCTGTTAAAGCCCTTTAATGGCCACAGACACTGGGATGGGGAAACGTTCAGTATAGCTGCCAAATCAGACTTGGATGAGAATTGAAAACTCAATCCCGCTCATATTTGCTGTTTGAGAAAGTTTTCAGAGAGTAGATATTAGAGATGCTCCGATCAGCATTTTTGGGGCCGATCACCGATCACCAAGATCATGATCTGCCGATTGCCGATCACTGCCGATCACAGAATGGCAATCTTTTATCTATAATCTTGCAGAGTTTGCACCATTTGTAGAAATGAAACTAACTCTAAATTAACTGAGTCAAGATCTTGAAGAACCACCAAGTGTTTATTTTAGAAAATGAGATAACTTAAGACTATTGTAGGCCATCTTTCCCAAATAAATGTATATAATAAATGTATATAATTCTCACCTAAATATTTGATCATGCAGTGCATTTTTGTTTTTAAAAACAATTTTTCAGGTAGGTCTAACATTAGTATTGAGGTAAGAAATACTAAAGACATTTAATAAGAAATCAAATGTAAATTAATATTGGTCTTCCCTGAATAAATTAAATTAGATTCATCCTTACACTTAAGGTTGCAAAAGTTAGTCATTCAAGAGCAGTGGGTGTCATAAAGGTTCAACACAAGACAAAGAGAAACTCAGAGACAGCAGCAGTTTATTCGACAGCTGTCACTTTAAGAGTGAACACGGTTACGGTTACATGCAGTTGCACAAATGTTCACTCGCGAGTCACGACGGGGTTTACGTGCATACTCGTCAAGACGGTCATTTAGTACATACATATGTGTGTATCTGACCATTTCAGCGCACTTTGTACTCGCAAGCTTTTTGTGAGATGGCCTGTGTGTGTGTGTGTGTGTGTGTGTGTGTGTGTGTGTGTGTGTGTGTGTGTGTGTGTGTGTCCAGACCGTGCGCGCGAGTGCGGTTTGAACACTGGCAAGACTTAAAAATAAATGCAAATGATAAACTTTAGTGACAATGCGACACTGCCTCGATTGTGCAAAGTGGCAAATCCTGTGTCAACTGAGCACCTCGATTTTAGTGCAGATGCGATGCGCTGATGTGAAGCCATTTGAGCATTTTGAAAGGGAGAGAGAGCGCGCGCGCACGCTGTGATTCACGCGCGCTGTTTGTGAACTTATGTCCCACAGAACGTTTTCAAATGACTGCGAAAGTTATCTAATATAGAAATATGAATTGTACCTCACCTTCAGCATTATAATTATTTTACCCGCACTGGAAAGAGAATGAGACGGTGTCGCTGCATATTATGCCCTAGCTCTCACAGCAGGCGCGGGGTTTATGTGTCGTCAGCATGCGATCGGTTCATGAGATCGGCCTTTTTGGAGACCGCCGATCAACCATCCCAAAGCGATTATCGACCGATCATGATCGGTTGCCGATCGATCGGAGCACCCCTAGTAGATATGTGGTCCAAGAGATCGTCTCTCATGTGAATTTTAAAATTCGGGTCTGCTCCAGTGTGGGAACCGAAAGACTGAATGTTTGCGTGAGTATGTTTGTGTTGTGTGTCTGGTGGAATGTTGTGTTTGCGAGGCTGAGTGTGTGTGGCATGGGGCCAGGCCTCCCTGTGAACAGCAGCTCTTTGTGGACACAGGAAGTGTGTTGGGGGGGTTGGGGGAGAGGAGGGAGACGTCAGGGTGATCTTCTGTAAGAGGCTGCAGACAGGAGGAAGAGAAGCCAACTAAACGGTAGCACGCTATTGAAGAGCCGCTTGGAGAAACCTTAACATGGGCTCTGTTCCAAAACCTAGTGGCCGGCCTTGCTGTTTGCTGCCTACATAGGCAGCATCCTAAGTGGAATGGAACTTGGAAATGTAATGCTGTACATGAGCAGCAACAGTTTGCATCATAGAAATAGCACTTGACTAAAATTGTCTTCAGTAACCTTTTTTAATAGTTATTTATAAAAGTTATAATAAAAGATTTTGTTTTGCATTAATTTAAGAAGAGAAAGCATCTTGGTAGTATTTACGATACTGAATTTTGTGCTGAATCTGATATAATTTTCTAAAAATGTGCACCCTTCCATCCAAAAATAATGTTGCAATGCAATAAATTATTTATGGCCTAAAAATAGGATATATTTTACATTATGCAAAAAAAATCTCTCTTTTATTGTTTATTTTGGTGTAAAAGACCAAGGTGTGCAAGGTCATACTACCGGTAGTTAATTTCAGTTACAGGCCTTGAGATAACTTCTTATTCGGGTTTTGCTAGATTAAACTACATTGACCTTCAAATCATTTTAATACTCATAAATCCATCAACATGCCAGTATGAGATTAACCAAAAGGGAGATTACACCAACATACCTTACATGGAGTATCCAATTCAATGCTCTGACAATAATGTTGTATGCTTTCATTTAAAGGAATATTTCACTCAATTTTAATTGTCATCATATACTTATGCACACTTATGGAGAAGGTGAGAACATTATGAATTTCCATTTTTGGTTGAACTATCCCTATAAGAATATTAAAGACTCCTAAATGGACAGGAAAATTGATGAAGGTTCTTCAAATGGTGATTTAAGGCCAAAATGAGACATTGAAACTAATCCCGTTTTCGACCTGACAGCAATGAAACTGATCCAATGCAGAGATTAAGGCCACTCTTAATTCTGTCTGCTTCCTCTGCAACATGAACATCTGGCTTCAAGCATCAAGCAAGCTCCTGTGCATGCCAATAGCCTCACTGATGTATAAAATGTCATATTCATTTCTAAATCTGACATTTTTTTCATTTTATTTTTAATAAATGGTCTTTTTAGGGGTAGGGGAGGTTGTAAACATTACAGTACTTTACATACAGTCTTTGTTTTCTTGATATGTGACTCCTTTAGCACATGATCAAA
Organism: Gobio gobio; assembly: GCF_949357685.1. Taxonomy (NCBI): domain Eukaryota; kingdom Metazoa; phylum Chordata; class Actinopteri; order Cypriniformes; family Gobionidae; genus Gobio; species Gobio gobio. The sequence continues at coordinate 38,682,373 of NC_137103.1, forward strand.
AGTCATTCACCAAGTCTCATCCAAATGATACGTAATCGAGTATCCACGAGAGCCACGCACACAGAGCACACCAAACTTTGGACCTTCCCAGCAGCACCCAAGTAAGAGGAAGCAGTACCCTGGAGGAATATCCTTTAGCTTCCCTCTTGCACAACAGACAAGACTTCTAAGATTATCTGACAAAACAGTTTACACATTACAGCCTTACTTAAAAATGAATGTTCTTTATTTGGCATCTATGGGTCCATGAAGACCATCAATGGAACCATATATATATTCTCCAAAAGGTTCTTTATAGTGGAAAAAAGTTCTTTAGATTATTAAAATGTTCTTCAAAGTAACACTAAGACAAATCCATAGGAATCCAAATGGTTCAATAGCTGTGAAAACCTGTTTTGTTTTTACGAGTGTAGAAACCAGCATTGTGCCTGTCCTGACATGAGATGCAGGACAAGACAGGTCCAAGTGAAGAGTGCATGCATGGAGTATGCAAGCTAACAACAACAGTGGGATTTTTTTTTACAAGTGATACAGTTCTACCGTGATTTTAGGTAGAGATGGGTGTACTTGCAAAGATTAGGTCTTGCAAATGGCTTCAAAGAAGAACCGTGTTGAAAGGTATAGCCACATCATCTCGTAACCCTTCAAACACTCACAGACACACAGCCGAGCAAGAGTTTCCACAGGTTACATTCGATTTGCAGATAGAGCAAGGCAAAGAAGCCTGTGATGCAGATCTGTCTAAATAATGCGAGCGCTCCGGTGAGCAGTGTCAGACACCGTCGCTTCAGGCATCTGTATACCAGGTGTTCTCAGGAATGAAAGGCTAGAACAAAGGGGGTTCTGACATGCCAATTGACTTTTTTCTCAAATCTCTCACTACCGCACTGCAGACAAGTTTATGTTTAGATTTTAAAAAAGTCCAACATCTGGCTGAAGATGTGTTGTACAACCCCATATCAGAAAAAGTTGGGACAGTATGGAAAACGCAAATAAAAAAAAGAAGAAGTGATTTCTAAATGTACTTTGACTTGTATTTCATTGCAGACAATATGAACACAAAATATTTCATGTTTTGTCTGGTCAACTTAATGTAATTTGTAAATATGCATCCTTTCCTGTCATTCAGACCTGCAACACATTTCAAAAAAAGTTGGGACAGGAGCAATTTAGGGCTAGTAATGAGGTAAAATGGTTAAATAATGATGTGATTTGAAACAGGTGATGTCAACAGGTGATTGTAATTATGATTTGGTACAAAAGCAGCATCCAAGAAAGGTCTAATCCTTTAGGAGCAAAGATGGGCCGAGGATCGCCAGTTTGCCAACAAATACGTGAGAAAATTATTGAAATAGGGTAGGGTTGGGCGATGTCCCCTAAATTGGCAGTTGACGATGTTTACAGTAAAACATCGTGATGGTCGATGATATCGTCGTTTGGGGGGGGGGGGGGTAATTAGGTAAATAGGTAGATAATATACTATATCTATATCTCTTTACATAAATACTATTTTCTACTTAAAACTATCATTTCGTTATTTTTACTGACCCAAATAATGACTCGTCCGCTAGATTGCATGTGAGGGGGAAAAATAGCTTCCTTCCACTTAAGAGTTGAGCTCTTTATATTTTAATATATCTCTTTACATAAATACTATTTTCTACTTTTAAAAATTAATTTCGTTATTTTACTAACCCAGTGTTTTGTATGTGAATGCTGTGTCACGTGAATATTACCACAGGAGTGAAGCACAAAGCTTTGTTTAGCCTACAAAGGAAATAATGGTCAGAGAGCTCTTTTTCATTCCGTTTTGTGATCTGGATCTGGTCAATCGAATTTCCGTGAATTTTAACAATAGGCCTAGTCCATTTTATCCCAATGGACATGGACATCTCGTTTCTTTTCCCAAATCTTCACTCACGTCGCACCCATTTTCGCAGGGGATTATAAACGTTTCTTCCTTTTCGTTTGCTTATAATTAAGTATATTATAACTATTCACATCTTTTACTGTGGGAAAGTATAACAAAACACTGTGGGACGAATACTTTTTTACTTCAAATTTTATTTAACACAGTTTGTTCTTGTTATTAAACTTAGTAAGGCGCGTCAAGTTTGGTTTATTTGAATAGCGCATTTCAAACACACGCCGGTGATTTTGGTTTCGTTTTCTCTGGCAGTGAATAATCAAACATTGCCTAAATGTCTTGACCTTGTGGAAGATAAAATCCGCTCTTCAGACATTTTACAAACAGTGTTGCCTTGCAACATCAGGAGAAAACATGAAGATGAAGATATTCGAGAAGTTGTCTATCCAGCTTGTGTCCCATTCCTCTCAAAGCGCAGAGCAGTAGGCTATATGACGCATCTTTGCGGGGAAATAGTATGAATCAAATATTATTCTAACTAATATTTAATTTTCTTATATTCTTGAGGTAACCATTATTTACTGAAAATCGTTTAAATGTTTTATAGGCTGTGTTGTTTCACTGACGGAAGTGCTGAAATAAACACGCATGCTTATGGATGTTTCAGCCTCAAATTATTTCAAAATGTAGGCTATATATATCTGGCATAGACTACAGTATTTAAAATGGCATATATGCATTAGTTACATTCTCAATTTAATTTACAGAGCATCCCTGCTAAGTTTTTAGTTTAACTAATAATATAGAAGCGGATTAGTGTGTGTCGCACTCGCAACGGGGGCGTGGCATCACGATGGTCGTCCATCGGCACAACCCTATATTGAAATGTTTACAAACAATGTTCCTCAAAGAAAGATAGGAAGAGATTTGGATATTTCACATTCAACAGTGCATAACATAATTAAAAGATTCAAGGAATCTGGAGGAATTTCAGTGCGTAAAGGACAAGGGCGCAAGCCTAAGCTGAACAACCGTGATCTCCGATCCCTCAGGCGGCACTGCATCAAGAATCGTCATTCATCTATAAGCGATATCACCACATGGGCTCAGGACTACTTTGGCAAACCTTTGTCAAGTACCACAATACGTAGTTACATCCACAAATGCCAGTTAAAACTGTACTGTGCCAAAAGGAAGCCCTATGTTAACAGTGTCCAGAAGCGCCGTCGACTTCTCTGGGCTCGGAGGCATCTGGGATGGACCATCACACAGTGGAAACGTGTACTGTGGTCAGATGAATCAGTATTTCAGGTATTTTTTGGGAGGAATGGAAGCCGTGTGCTCCGGACCAAAGAAGAAAAGGATCATCCAGACTGTTACCAGCAACAAGTCCAAAAGCCAGGGTCTGTCATGGTATGGGGTTGTGTCAGTGCCCTTGGCAAAGGTAACTTACACTTCTGTGAAGGCACCATTAATGCTGAAAAGTACATAGAGATTTGGGAGCATAATATGCTGCCTTCAAGAAGACATCTTTTCCAGGGACGTCCATGCATATTTCAACAAGACAATGCAAATCCACATTCTGCACACATTACAAAGTCCTGGCTGCGGAGGAAGAGGGTACGGGTACTTGACTGGCCTGCCTGCAGTCCCGACCTGTCTCCAATAGAGAATGTGTGGCGCATTTTGAAGCGCAAAATGCGACAACGAAGACCCCGTACTGTTGCCCACCTTAAGACTTGTTTGCAGGAAGAATGGGACAAAATTACACCTGAAACACTTCATCACTTGGTGTCTTCAGTCCCTAAACATCTTTAAGTGTTGTGAAAAGGAATGGCAACATTACAAAGTGGTAAATGCTTTTCTGTCCCAACTTTTTTTTAAATGTGTTGCAGGTCTGAATGACAGGAAAGGATGCATGCATATTTACAAATTACATGAAGTTGGCCAGACAAAACATGAAATATTTTGTGTTCATATTGTCTGCAATGAAATACAAGTCAAAGTAAATTTAGAAATCACTTCTTTTTTCTTTTTTTTTGCGTTTTCCATACTGTCCCAACTTTTTCTGATTTGGGGTTGTATATAAAAATATGACTTATTGTTCTGTTATATTGAGGCTTTTCACGTTGACCAGATGAAAACAAGCCAGGTAGCCTACAGATTTAGCTCAGTTTCAGGGAGAGCAAATAATTTGCTTCTTAATCTTCTAAAGTGGTGGATTTGAGGCCTGGGCAGGTGGAGACACGTGACCTGCATACTCAACATAGACTACCATTACAAAAAGCACCCTCACAAGCACCTTTCTTTAATCTTAAATGACGAATGGGACACCCTACGGTCTTGTGGACTTAACGGACACGCAGCGACCATTGTAAGTCCACAAGACCGAAAGTGCACATGAAGTGTGCCATTTGGGACAGGGCCTTAGGGTCGATATGCGCCCTCGATGCGCACTTCTGCCGAGCCCGCACTGGTGTGAGCTACGCAGCCGACTTCTTCCCGGCAGTCAAAGTGGCATAACGTCGTGAAAGTGCGGACTCAGACGAAGACCGTGAGGGTTTAGGGTGCCATTTGGGACAGGACCTTAGTAATCCTGAAGACCTTGATTAGCTTCAGGTGTATGGCTAGGAGTTATAGCCTAGTCTCATTCCTGCATAATGATCAAGGAACTTTACTGCCGTACCATGGGTGCAGCGGCGCAATGATATTATGGTGCGTTCAAGTCCTTCTGGGATATTCGTATTTACAAGGTGAGAAGTCGTGTTTACGAAATCATGTGCGTTCAAGTCTCTTTGGTCGGCGCAAGATGGCAGTGTACCTTCTTGTAATGAATTTCACGAAAATACAGCAAGGTTTGTTAACTCTGCTTATAGAAAATGAAGAACAAAGAATGCGCATCAGCTGAGTTTTAATCTTTTACGTTTTTTAATTAAAGGTCCCGTTTTTCGTGTTTTTTTGAAGCTTTGATTGTGTTTACAGTGTGCAATATAACATGTGTTCATGTTTCATGTGTAAAAAAACACAGTATTTTTCACACAATTTACTTATCTGTATACTGCTGTTTTCACTGTCCTCAAAACGGCTTGAAAGATTTCCCTGTTCTATGAAGTCCCTCCTTCAGAAATACGTAACGAGTTCTGATTGTGCCAGCGGTTCCCGTGTTGTGATTCGACAGCAGCTTACACACGTTGCCCGGGAAGGTCACGCCTCTTACCATAACGGGGAGATGAACGCGCTCAAACTACAGCCCCTGAAGGCCAAACAAAGGTTATTTGACTCCGGGATGAAAATAACAGCGTCTGAACGACATGGCGACAAACGCAACCGAACCGAACGCAACACTTCCTCTTCTCCACGAGGGAGCAACAAGACCACGCCCCCTTTTTCCGCGTATTCTTGTGGGCGGAGGTTAGTCATCAAACTGTTCTACTGACGTCATTAAAGCAGGGAGTACAGGGATGTAGTCCAAACCGGCCGTTCGCTGTAGGCTTTGAAAGGGAACTTCTGTTAAATAAAATATCTCGCTTGGCATTGAACTTTGAGCTTTATAATTTTACAGGTATTATATATGCTCTAACAGCAACATTACACACTAACTAAAGTTTGAAAAATGGGATCACGAAGAACGGGACCTTTAATATATGAAGCCACTGTAAACTGTACCGTTATATATTAGGCTAATTGTTATATTACAACGCTAGCTTACTTTGTTGTAAATGACAAAGCCTGACAGTGTCACTGCTAAATACCCGTTATTCAACTACAGACATTGCATCCATTGATTCCTCCATGTTTCTCACTGACACGCCCCCAACTCGTACAGATCGGGGCTAAAAGAAAATCCCGAACTTCCCACTGGTATTTACGACTTCGTGGTGGCGTTCATGTGCGTAAATACGATATTTACGACATGACTTGAATGCACCATTACTCAGCGCCTGAAAATAATAGGCTAACTTCTGTCAACATAACCAACGTGACAACCTGCTTGCACAGAGAGCATACTGGGGACTATTTTCAGGCGCTGCGTGATATCATTACGCCGCTGCACCCATGGTACGGCAGCAAAGTTCCTTGATCGTTACGCAGGAATGAGAGAATAGTTCCTAGCCATATCGGTCTAGAAATTCGCAACCTTTTATTTTCTGTCTGTCTTAGTACATGATGTAACTATACACATCACAACATATATATAGGAAAATGTTGGCGTTACTTTGTCACTTATTGAGCAGTAGGCTAGCTGGAGCCATTTACCTCCAGTCTTTGTGCTAAGCTAGGCTAGTGGTGGGTGCGTCAGAGAGTTATGGCACACACGGAGGTGAGAATGGGATGTATGGACTTATCTAACTCTGGGGATATGGTGAGTAAGCTAAAGTCCCAAAAAGTTGCCGTGTCCCTTTAAACGACATCACGCCGAACAGGAAGGCTAAGCTCATTCCTCTTTTACAGCCTCGTTATGCTTATAATTGTGCTCTTATAAACTATTCTATCTCAATCTTTCTGGGAAAATGTTTTTAGATAAAAACTGAAAGAGTTGTAGAAAGCTTAGTGGTGGTGACGTTGAAGTCGTGTGACTGTGGTGTAGTTCATTATAGTCTACCTTTAGCTTTTCACTTCTGGCAACTGCATTTTTAATGTGATAAATATCTTGATGGACAAAACGTGCAAGTATCATGAACTTTTGTTGATCACAGAATTCAACAATCCAAAAGTCTATGGACAAATCCTATTGGGTTTTTGACGAGGGACCAGTGTGATGCTAACTGCTTGTTGGCCTAAGTGACGTCATACCTGCACCACTCTATTCACATTTAAATATTGTTCAGCACACATAAACAGATAGCCTAGAAATCTAGACGCACCCTAGCGGCAGCAAATCTAATCTGCCGTGAGTGTAGTCTAGCAACTCTCGGTAGACCTGCGAGCTGGAAAAAACAAACTCTGGTCAGGCCAATCACATCATGTAAAGAGTCGGTGGGCGGGCTTAACATAATGACGGCACGTCACGGCAGAGTTGCGGCGGTTCCGACCGCTAACGGGGTGCTACTTGTAAAAAGCAAAGAAGCTGGCGAACGGCGGTCTTTCGAATCGGCTTTGGCCGCGACTCTGGAAGACTTTGAGTTAAAGGGGTCATAGAATGATACATGCACTTTTACAAGTTGATTATACAGAAATGTGTGTTGGCAGTGCCTGTACACAACCATCCTATAATGATAAAAATACATCCAGTGTATTTTTTTAATATCCTTATATATTTTTCCCTGTCTCAAATCGAGCCGTCTGATCGTGTGACGTTACACGGTGTACGCCCCTCCTAAGATTGTTGATTGACAGCAGCTTTTCAACACAGACCCGCCCTGAGCGAGCTGTCATCAAGGCGTCTAAGCGATTGTGGTGTTGTGTTGTTGGGTGTAATAACGAACACAGCAGTCATTTTGATGTTCCTAAATCCGAACCACTGAAGACCCAGTGGCTGCTGAGTTTTGTTTTAGAAGGGAATATTCCCCCCGATCAACGTCAATGTTTGCGCGAATCATTTCTCAGCAGACTGCTTTATAAACGATCGTCAGTATAAAGCAGATTTTGCTTATAAGCTGCTCTTGAAAAAAGGATCGTGTTCCTGCTGCACCTCAGGCAGATGTGAGTGTAACGATTTATTAACCTTTATATTAATCTTTGCAAATCGCTTGCACGCTTCACGATGAATGAGGCTAAAGTTTACAGGGTAAGTTACATTACGGCATGCTTTCTGTGTATGACGTTCTCAATATAATTCATAATCCCACGTTTATAATGAACAACGCGTTATGTTTGTTATTACAAACTGTGTAAGTTACTCGGGTGATAAAGTTAACGTGGTAACACTACACTAAGCTTACTTTTGTACATGGTTTATAACGGTGTCTGTTACTGATTAAGAAGTAATGTAAAAAAAAAAATCTTATAACATAACATCAATCTGTCAATGAACTAATACATCAGTAAACACATAGCAACTACGCTACTCTGCCAGTACAAAGATAGATCAAAGTGACATGACGTTAACCAACCATTCAGAAACGTCCTGTTCGAACTTCGTTGGGTTCGTCATCTGTTCCTGGTCCGACTCCGGTTCAAAATGATAAGGTTGCTCAGATGTGTCCTCAGAGACTCCCGTTGCCATTATTTCTCGAAAATATACCCTCAAATGTGGTCAAGGCAAAACTCCACGTGTGTTGTGGTGTTGTGTCGGGTCGAACCGAACGCCCCACAGAGCAGAGGGGGCGGGGTGAGCAAAGCTCATTATCATTTAAAGTCACATACACTGAAATGACTTGCCTAAAACTAAGCTGGTTTTGACCAGGTAAAATGAGTGTTTTCTTACAATACTAATGAGAATTTTTAATTAAAGTATATTACAAACTTTTCATTTAGACACTAAAGAATCATATTAACTTGTACAAAAATGTCATTCTATGACCCCTTTAAGCTTTTCTTTGAGAAAAGAACGAAGAACGGCACTGAAGTCATTCTTAAGAAAGGAATATGTCTTTGGAGTTTTGCCGACTGGATACGGCGAACGTTTAATCCATCAACTAGCTTCACTTCACGTTGCTCTCTGGTTGGTTGTAGCGCTATCCAATTGCATGCAGAGGGAATTTGAAAGACAACCGTTTGTCCCGCCCCTCGGATTGAGCCCTGCCAATGGTGAGTTCCCAGACCCAACATCTTGATGTGGGTCTGGCTTGTCAGGCTAATAAACAGAAGCTCAACCGAACATACTTGTCACGCAAGAACAAACTTCATTGTTTGCGGTGTAACACGCGAGAATGAACCTCATTGGTTCTCACCATAGACAGTAAAAGAAATGGACAGAGCGAGCCCATAGACTTCAACGGAGATAATTGAAGTCAGATAGAAGCACTCACTTCCTGATGGCTGAGCGTACTGCGCAGCCTCAGACTGAGCTTGACGACGTAGATGTGACGTGAGCAACCTGTCCGACAGTGGCAAGTCTTCTAGTAGTTGTGCAACGTAAATCTGAATCACCGAATCTTGCAGAGACAGAGAGGGTGAGCAGGAGCAACTTTTGATGAATAAAGCAGGATCTGCAACATCTCTATCTGCGTTTATGCCTCCACGACCCCCCGATTGCCTCATAGACAGTAAAGGATTGCCTACAGGCTTCTCCTCGGGTCTATACGGTAATTTGCTAAACAACGCGACACAGTCGCGTGGTTATGACGCAATCGTTAGCCTATATTTTACAAAAACAGCTTCAACGGGGCGATAGTGTAAGATACAAGGTAATGGAGCCTTTTATACATTGTCGTGTTTGTTTAGAAATAAACAATGGACGAATAGAGTCTTTAAACGCCTCAGATGTAAAGATATTCACTGTCAAAGTGAGGCCAAAATGAATGGGAGTCAATGGGATGCTAACAGCAGGTGATGGCTTGGTTAGCAATGGCCGCGCCATATGGAAGGTACGGTTTCCGGGAGCTGGATTACCCCCTTGGTTCTCACATGTCAAGTGAACATGCTTGAGCTTCCGTTTACCACCTAACTTAAGGGGCATGTTTATGAATGTTTATATGTGAATAAAAGCCTAAATTCAATCTTCAAATCATATGGATTCGTTTTTCGATCTCTTAATGAACTTGTTGAAGCTTCAAAGTGGTAGTTGCTGAGTAGGCTATAGAAAGCGCTCAGATTTGATCAAAAAGTTCTTAATTTGTGTTCCGAGGATGAAGTCTACGGGTTTGGAACGACTTGAGGGCGAGTAATAATGACAGAATGTGCATTTTTGGGTGAACTAACCATTCAACGAAAATATAGTCAACGCACATAGGCCTACTGAAATACGGTCTGGAGCAGAGCACGTGAATGAAATGGAGCAAATGAAGTCTCCATGCTCAAAGCGTCAATCTGTAAATCATTCCAGGTTTTCAAAATCCATTACGTAGATTTCATTTCCCGCTCCCGGCTAGCTAGCGAGAAACTAGTTCCGCACCCACTATAAAACAATCCGCAACTTCTCCAGGCAAAATAACACTCCAATACACTGACTATACTATACTAATTTGATAAATGTGGGCAGTACTGTCCTGACTGAGTAAGAATGCACATGGTTCCTTCAAACCAATAAAAAGGCGCTTGTGGGAAATTCAGATAGTGGAAACTGTTGCACGGAGGGAGTCATGAATGTCATCTTGTGCTGCCGGTTGTGTGTCTCAGACGCCGTTAATGAAGGTAAAAAAAACCACTGACCTATTTCCACGTGTTATGAGGCTTCAGCGCTGTTGCTGGGTAAAACGGTATAAGCTCTCACGAACTCCAGGACACATAACGTTACCAGTTTTCATGTTTATTCAGACTAAACCTATCGGTCTTTACACTTTTTTTTTAATATCGGTTATTCTTAAATGAATAACGTTATGTGTCTTGTTATATTTATATGTGACTGGAAGCTCCAATAAGGTAAATTCCTTGTGTGTGCAAGCACACTTGGCATTAAAGCTCTTTCTGATCATGCAAGTTTGAAAGTGAAAATATGGTATTTGCTCAAATCCTAGTGAGCTGCCTGCCTAGGGAGCATTTTTGGGCATCACTGGCACGTGCCACTATTATCTAGGCAGATTACGTTACTAGATTGTGTGAGGCAGCCGAAAGAACAACAGCTCTTCTCATTCATTACTCCCTTGCAAAATGAAAAAGTACCATGGAAGGCGTAAGTTTAAGCAAAACATACCATTCTTACTTCTTGTTAGTACTCTAAAAAGCTTTCAGAAGTTTATTTGGCGGCTAATACCAAGTTAATGCAGTTGTATTGTATTAAGAATAACGGAAATAACTACTATTTTAATGGAAACTATGGTTACCATGCCATTTTTTGTAATCGAACTTCACATCCAAACTTTTGTTTACCTTCCAAACTGAAGTCCAGAAGCACATACTCGTACGCGGTGTCTGTTTTGGTCTCAACCTGTGGTCTTTTTAAAGTGGAGTAGATTTTCCCCGGGCTGCTGTCCTCCGGGTCCTCCAGTTTCCGTAGTCCGCATCCCATTATAACGGGATCTCCAGCACACGCAAGACCGGACACGGGGCGACCCACTCGGCCACACAGACAGTGGACTCCCGTTCCTGTGCTTAGTGAGTTTGCTCCATATTCCTACAACTTAATCCTTTGGGAGTGGCGCTGAAGCGAGGATGACGTGCAGTGTGTCCGATCCCCTTTAAGAAAACGGCTTAAGTCTCAATGAACAAGCAAAGATCACCAAGTCCTGCTGCGAGAGGGTTTATGAAACAAAATATTTCTGAAGTTGATGTGCTGTAAAGAAATCCAGATTGTTTTCTTTAAAATCGCTACCAGAAAAACCACATCGCACCCAGTCTCCCTAAATGGCTGCGAAATATTAAAGCAAAAGTTGTAGTGGGCTGGAAGCGTGCTGAAATTAATGAAGGGGCGTGGCGAAGGAAGAACGGGATTGCTGAATAATTAATCAGGGTGGTGCTGCATATTAATAAGGAGGAGGGGCATGCATAAATCATAAATGTTAAGGCCTACTAACTACATACAGTACGGTTGCGTTTGGATATTCTGGTAACCAACACATTTTTTTTTGGAGCATTTTTTAAAACACAAATTAATATGTTCAGTGATGGAGATTAAGAAAGAAAAACGATAACTATAACACATTAAAACACTTTGAGACTCACTATTTTGTCCTCAAATGGTTCTCTTAAATTGGCTATTTTTATTCTATAAATATTAAAATCACCTTTTCTATAATTATAATTTTTATTAATAATTACTATAAAAGAATGGAATAGTCCTTTTTTTCTCCAACAATAATTAATTCATCCAGACCGCTTTAATCCTTTGTGCAGGGTCACAGGAATGCTGGAGCTAATTCATATTAATAATTTTAAAATGAATTGGTGAATAATTCATAATAAATTCAGCAATGAAGCAAATGGCTTTTAGGCCACTTTCTGGCACTTTAACAATAAAGCAGGCATGGAAACTCTATAAAGTGACTTGAAACCACTTTAAGTGAAGACCATAGCACTAGAAACATCTGTTTAAACTAAGCGGTGAGCTAAATTTGTTCACCATACCAAACTTGTGGAGCTGAGTAGAAAATTATATGTATGAGCATGAGCGATAGACTATTTTATTTTAAAGATGAATGTCTAAAATACTTGATTTACTAACCACATGGCTATTTAGGCCTATTTAAAGAAGTTTATTTTAAGCGTTATTGTATTTTATATATGCTCATGGCTTTCATAATTTCAGTTACCTGTTTGAAGTCTACAGACTTGGGAGTGAGATATTGTGTCATTTGTGGGCCTTACTGTGTGTCGGCAGCCGTAATGCAGTCCTAATGTTGACGGGGTGTTTACAGGGCATCTGGATCTTATTTGTGCATTTAATAAGTAGCACACAACTGAAGCACAAACATAGACACCACTGTGGCTGAAAAACAAAGATAGTACATTTTCTCTTACATAAGAAATAAGAGCATTTTGTTAATAAAACAGAACAAAAGAGAGAGAAGGAAGGAAGGGGGCCTCTAAATAGGGGGAGCAGAGGAAAGCTAAGAGACAACTCAAATCCATTAACGTGTGTATTATGTGGCTCTATTTTTACACATTTCTGTGAGTCAGAATTCACCCAGGCTAAAGCGGAACAAAAACAAAACATGAAACTACCAAAGTAGCTCACTACTGTACCACCTGTCAACCTTACAGCTGAAAACAATACCCACCTGCTGGCCGTGACCACCATGCTGAACAACAGTCACATTAACCAGCCACAAAGCGGCATATTTTAGTGGCTTTGTGTCGCTTTATTGTTTTGGCTCTTGCCGTTCACGACACAATAGTTTTGATTAGGGATTAGTTTCCATAGTATTCAAAAATCAATCCTTCAAAAACATCTTTGTGTCAAATTTCCTGTAATTCTTTTTAGATTATGTGGCCTTGGGTTGGCCTGCAACACAACAGACATCTGATGCATTTTATTAAGAGCCAAATCCAAAGGTGGAATAATGGACAATATGTGTTAATCTTTCATAGAAATGGAGAATCCAAATTGTATTTTTCGGCAGTACGTCACACATCTGTCTGCCCATGTGCCTCTTAGTCAGTGCTCAGAAATAACACAGAAAAACCAAGTCTGGGTCGTAGACCGGAAACCACTGTCATTCTGAGACCACACCCAGAGGACACTGGGAAGGAAACCCGTGCCTTCTTTAGACACACAGCATTGGAAGGAAACAAATATAGGTAGTTAAGCCGTAACACAAAACACAAAACCTTATGCAATAAACCTCCTGTGAAGCACAAATGCATTATTTAATTTTAAACTAGTACTTCTGAAAATCACATTCACTATTCATGTCTCATCTGTCTCTACATTTTCATCCCAAAACGAATCCAGACATCTCCTCCATCTGATACAAATTACTCCACATTATAATCCCATCTCTGTGGGATTGAACTGGCCTACATCAATCGCTCTGACAGATAATCCGGACTCTACACAACCTATTCATCTATTCCTGAACTTCAGTGAGATCACATCTGATGAGAATCAAGTGTAACTTTTTACAGTCATTTTCAACAGTGGGGAACTGTCGCTTCACAGCAAGAAGCTTCCCACGGTTTGATTGATTTCAACATTTATACTGACAATTCTTTGTATTTGATTTTGTGACTTATTTCATCTTGTAAATTAATTAAAAGGCACGTAACTACATAAGGAGACCAGGAGTGTTGTAACAAGATCTGAGTTGTAATAAGAAATGTGTTTACGGTGGTGTTGTAGTCAAGACCACCTAATCCGTGACCAAGTCGAGACCAAGACCAATGTGTGTTGAGACCAAGACTAAGACTTTGAGGAGTTGAGACCAAGACCAAGAACAGACCAGCACTCTTTAAATTCATAAAGACCCACATTATACAGCCTGAGAAATTATTTATTTCTTATAGATATAGCTGCTACCAATCAAATTAAATCATTAAGAACAAAATTCATCTTTGCACAGCAGAGGTTGTACAGAACATGCATCTAAATATAGGTAAATTAGCATACAAATGCATAAATAACGTTGAGAATGTTTTATTTATTTATTTTTTTTATTGAATGTTTGTATGAAAGTAATGTCATGCTCAAATTTGTGAAAACAGCTCTCTTGCTCTTGTGATATTGCTTAATTATGTCATGTTATAATATACAAATCCAGATCTCATAAGTACTTTTTTGCAACAATATCTTGAATTTTGTGAGCATTTGTATTCATTTTGGTGACATTTTTGACACAATCCCTCCTTAAATTTATAATTCACAATAAATAAGTCTAATAATTAGAAATAAATGATTGCATCTAAAGCAGTAAGTTGTACATCCAATCACACTGCTAAAAAAATAAACCAGGCAATGCATCGGCAATTTATTAATATCCCAGCAGTTGTGGTCTTGACCGGTCTTGAAACAAAATCCAGAGTCCTGTAGGAGTCTTGGACCGAGACAAGACCGAGTACAAATGTAGTTGAGGCCAAGACAAGACCAAGACCTTCAAAAATGGTCTTAAAGGCACACTATGTAGTTTTTCACTGCTAGAGGTCACCAATTCAAAACAAAGGCGTAGCTTGATGACGCCGAGATTGAGAGCGGATTCTTGGGAGGGGTAGTCTTCACCTCACAGCCGGTGGAAAAGAATCAGGATGGGATGCGAGCAGAAATCATGTTCATGAATGAGATTATTAATGTTACTGTAGTATGAAGCAGAGCAGGGCTGAGTGCTGTGGAAGCTGAACGAGGTCGCTGAAGCGATTGCTAATGAGAGACAAGCGTGACACACGGCTCGACGACAGCATAGCTTTTATTAAAACCGCTTCCGCTTCTTCTGGTCAAGCGTATATGTGGGGTAACCCAGCGCTGTTGATCACATTAGATACATTTGACTGTGTTGAAAATGATGTTAAAACGTTACTCTGTGTGTAACAGAGTCCAGCTAGTAGTCGCTGTGCGAGTAAACCTCACTCGTCTGATCTGAAGAGACGCTCTAGCAACTGACGCTAGAGGTTGCAGCCTTTAGCCTCCTTGTTAGAGCGTCCGACTCTCATGCTGGGGCCGGACCTGGGTTCAAGTCCCACTTAGAGTGGGGCGGTTCGAAAAGTATGTGCGTTTGCTCCTCGGCTGCTATGAGACACTTGTTGCGCACTGCAGTAAGCTAGATCGATATTAGAATATCATATTAATAAATGCTGGATGGCTTGCTAAATGGCATGCAATTCATTTTAAAACATATTGTAAGACGGAGAAAATGCTGTACAACTGTACAATAATTAGTTTTCTGTCTATAAATGTCTGTTCCCTTGTCTAATAAAATAGCCTATGGTTTACGAAGCCTATAGCCTATACGAAGGGACACGGCCCGTGCCCTGGTTAAAATTTCGTCTTTCTCTGTATTTAAACATTCTTGGAAACATTTGGTATAATGCAAGTACACAAGTCATATATAAAGGTAATGATACATGGGGCAACTTTTTTGAGAAATGTTGCTGGGCAATGTTACAAAGCAATGTTGCTTGGCCACTTCATTGGGAATGGGCAACAAATTTCTATCGGGATACTTTAGATCGGTCATGGGCCCAGTGTCTTACCTGGTTGCCCGTTGACGGCAACATTGCTCAAAAAGTTGCCCTGTGTATCATCACCATAACACTGTTCTAGTGGTTTTTGGTATTGTGCCTTTATGACCGGTCTCAAGTGAAAGAAAGACCGGTCTCGAGTACTACAACACTAGTTTACAGGGTGAAATCACTATCAGACATGACCACCACCATACTAATGTGGCTGTACTGTAGAAGTTTTAAGACTTAAGAAATGTGTGGAACAAAATGTGAAACACTCCCCATTCTCTCCAATACTAATTTGCCTTATTGAGAAAAGATCTTACAAGAAAATGTAAATATGAATGGTATAATATTGCTTCGCTCTGATCACAAATTCAAACTGAACTGGGCTCATGCATGCGAGTCGGTTACAAAGGATCAGCGCACAGTTCTTCTTCAATATTTGTGACACAGTGCCATCTACCGTTCAACACATGTAGTATTCTTATATTTAATAGTGTCATTATGTAGATGCAAAATAACAAGTGGCAATCATATCGATTAGATCTTTTTTTATCTATCTCATTTTGTAATACTGTTTGTTGTGGATATTTTGCCACTCATTACATTTTGTCAAACAGTGGTTGTCCGACTGTGATAAATAATTAAAATATATTATAAATATTTTTTGCAACTGGTTATCACGCTTATAGAATAAATTTATAAACCAAATATAACTCTGATTTGTTTATCATGTTGCCTGTCTGTAAGTTAAACATGACATGCAACCCCTTTTTAATTTTATTTATTTATGGTTTTTGGAATTTGTAGCAACTCATAATATAATAACTGCACACAATGTAAAAACTGCACATAGTGTAATAAGTATTACATTATTATTATTATTTTTATAATAAATTATTCATAATGTAGTAATTTTCCTAAAATGTAATACAATATTGTAATAACAATTTTTACATTGAGAAAATTATTACATTATAAACTCACCAAAAACATGTCATATTTTCATTATTGTAATAGCTTTTAAACCATAAAAATATTTGTATTCCCTTACAGTACATTTTTTTAAAAATTCTAAAGTCTTATACATACGAAGTGCAACATTTAAATATTCATGTTTCACAATATTCAATATTCATTCAATTATTATTTAAATCGGTTGCATTTCGAAGGTAGTTTAAGACTGGATTTAGATTTTTAAAAATGTACTGTAAGGGTAAATTGTACTGTAATTTTTAAAAAAAAGCTATTACAAAAATCAAAATTACATGTTTTTGGTGAGTTTATGATGTAATGCATTTCTCATAATGTAAATGTTTTTATTACATTATGAGCTCAAGATTTTATTACGTTTTGAGATAATTATTACATTATGAACATTTTATTACAATAATATGGTAATACTTATAACATTTTGCGCAGTTATTACATTGCGAGTTGCTACAGCATCTTTCTTCTGGTGAAAATGAGAGAGAATGTAACCAGCTGCTCCTAGTCTTTTCATTACTTGAGAGTGTTTTCAACACTGATCCAACACAAGAGAAAATCAATTCAATTTTGAATGATGTGAAGAGATGTAGAGTGCAGATAGAAAAGACAGAGCAATCTGAAATAGGTCTGAGATAAGAGGATGGAAATAAACAGAGCTGACAGAAACTAAGAACCTCTGTAGAAGAAAAGAAGCAATGACGTAAAGATCGTTTTAGATAATGTAGCATTTCAAATAGGCCTACTTTTTAACCTTCAAAACACAGAGTTTAGTGCAGTGAGTGACCCCTTTTGTTCAAAACTTCTTATAATGCATTGTGAACATTTGATTTAGACTTTGTTTTGAAATACAATTGAGGCACTATAGGCCTACTAAAGACACAAATACTCCCTGCACCTGCAGTTACCACATTCTTCATCAAAAAGGGAGCGAAGAAGCAGAGCAGAAGAGTGAAGGACACAGAGATAAGAGCAACACGACCCTGACACACCCTACTTGCACTCGCCTGCTCTCTCCGGCAATAACAAGCTCTTGTTTTGGAGTGCATTACCTACATAACTTCACTTATAAAAAGCAGAAACATTGTAGCAACATTTTAAAGCTGGTTTAAGGTGGCTACTAGATAAACAATCAGTTTAGGGTCCATAAATCACAAAAGCATATAAGATGTACCATATTTTCAAAGTAAGCTCTATATTTGTTGTTAAAATAGTCTGAGGTATGTCTGACGTCGGAAAATATACTAGGCCTACCAAAAGTTCATGTTAAAGGGATAGTTCACCCAAAAATGAAAAATTCTGTCATGGTTTACTGTTTAGATATTCTTCAAAATATCTTATTTTGTGTTCAGCAGAATAAAAAAATTCATACATGTTTGGAACAACTTGAGGGTGAGCAAATAATGACAGAATTTTTATTTTTGGGTGAACAATCCCTTTAAGGGTCTTAAATTGTACTTCACCTCATACACTTGAGGGCGCTGTTGCTAGTTTCTTAGTGAAACCCCGCATTTATAATTACACTTCACTGAAAACTGCTGTATGTTTTGTAATATTTTAAGGTATGAATGTACACAGATTTAAATACTGGACATCGTTATTTATGTAACGTTTGCTGAGTTAAATGTTATTATTCTGGTTCTAAAATATATACATATGAAAGAAAACAGATAGGCCTGAACATAGTCTTGTGATAGTGAAAGAATATAAGACTAAATAAATATAATTTTTCCCAGAAATCCTCCATATATTGCTCATATAATTCATAAATATAAAGTGGCGGATGTTGTGGAGTTGAACTTTGCTATGAGATCTTGTTTTCAAACCTCTTTGCCTCGTAAACTGTTAACTCAAACACACACATTCAACATCTTACACCAACTGTCTACTTTTGGCTGAACAGGCTGACTAAAACGGACCCCATTCTTACACTGTTGTTTTTCTTGTTCAAAGTTATTTCTTATTTTTCATTTGAAGAACATTTCATAACCCTCCTGTGCCACCCAATGTCCTAAACATTTAAGGTGTGGCAAAGCAAAGTATGATGTTAAAACACTACTCAGTCTTAAAGTGTATATTAGAGCTCTCCTTAATGACAGTGTTCTCATAGAGAGGCTTTAGTTTAACTATGGCAACCTGACGCTAAGGGAAAAGCTGCAGAGAGGTGTTAGAGTTTTTAGTCCTGCGCTAATGACCCTCGGGTTCTGTCTACTTTTCACAGAGGGCTTGCATCTCGAGCAACCTCTCATTCGTCTGGTACATCAGTTGGCTCGTCACAAGAGCTTCACAATGTTCTTTTACTCGGCATTTCTGTGTGAGTTTTATGAACCGTATTCACACAGTTTTGTCACGAGTTCTACACATACATCAGGCACATAGAGGGCAGTCCAGGTATCATTTAGGATTACATTCATCATTTAGGTGTTAAAGGCCTCATCTCAGTGTGGTTCTGCTGTCTATTTTTAACAAATAGGCAATGTCTAATGATGGAGGATATTAATATAGCAAAACCTGCTATAAAGGCATTTGAAAGACATTCGTTTTGTCAGGGACGGTCATTGAGAAATAATAAAAACTCACTAACTTTTACAGGCTCAGGGACTACGATTTTCTTGGATAATGATTATATTATGAATTGCAAATTCATCCTATAAAAATTCTTTAAAAATAAGAAAAATAAACCCTTTTTTATGAAGTGGAGTTTTATTTTGGCTCCTCAATATTCATGAAGAATAAACATTAAATTACTGAAATTACTAAAAAAAAACTTGGAATTACACCATTTTTGCTTTATGAATAATGCATTTTATGTAACTTACTTTACATTTACTTATTTTATGCTTTTCATGTGTCTGCTCAGCTGTGTTATTTGAGTATCATCAAAATTCGTTTTTATGTTTATATTTTCATTTTAAAGCTTTTGCAGTTTTGACATCTTTAATATGCATCTATCCATACATTTTGCTAACATAGTTGGAAAAAAATGCTCTTAGGCTACTTGTTTGTCATTAGAGCAAGAGCCACAAAATTAAAAATTCAAGGTTTGTTGAACTATCAAATCTTTCATTTAGAATTCAAATGTCATAAACAACAGAGCATGTGCTAATTCAATGACTGCAAACTAGTAAGTGAAGATGTGGTCTACTATTAAGTATCTTATTTGGATCTTAAATGATATAGGCTACCCTTTTGATACACAACACAGATGTCAATATTGTCGGACTATCCCAATTTTTCTACCCCCAAATCGGCTACTTCGGAAAAGTGTACCCCAAGATTCGTTTCTCCCAAACATCTGGTAAACTCAAATGAGTAACATTCCTGAGGCTCATACGCATGGCTCCTCCTCTTTGAAAGAAGAGCGATTAGAGTTTGTGAAAATTTGAGAGTGTTTGATTGGTCACGACACCAGTCAATCACGAGCTCACGGACGCGAGGGGCGGGTTTAGCGGATCTAAGGGGTTGTGCCAGTGTCAGTGGCGTTCCTCATTCTCGACTAACCAAACAACACACAGTGAGATGAGGCGATCAACATCCACTAACCATTACTCCGGCGTTTCTTTTCCATCATGCTGATACAGAGCGCGCACATTTGGGGTTGTTTTGATGCCCGTTAGAATCTGATGACCCGCAGTCCCTCCGTTCTTCTGCATATCTGTAAACAATTGTGCATTTTTGCACGTGTCAGATTGTTTGGCGCACACTGGATCAGTGAGAGAAGTTAGGTACTGGCGGCGCTTTTTAACTTGTTGCGCGGTGATGCAAGTGTCCTATTGTGCAAGAGAATGATTCATGAGTCAGTTATTATACATATCATTTGTTCTTCGAGCTATTTGACGGGCAAAAGTTCCTTTAGGATGGACTCAAGGAACGAGATCCATTCTCAACCTGCCGTACAGTCTGCGCAATTAAGTTAAATTGGACTACCGGGGCTACCCAAAGACGCAAATCAAGAGTTGGATGTGGACGTTCTTGGGTCCAATACGTGCGTCTTTATCAGGGTAAAAATTATATTTATTTCCTAACCAACACATTCTTGAGATGTCGGAGTCTTACGAGGACGGGGTGTGCGGAGATGGAGCTCCGGAGTTCATCCCACCGAGAGCGATTCGATCAGGCCGGCGGAGTGGAGTCGCCGTGCCGCTGGTGGAGCGCGATGAGGCGGCTCTCCTGGAGTCGGTGAAAACGGCACCGAGGAGGAGCAGCATCATTAAGGTAATGGCAGAAACACGCCTGAGTTGTCAAGAGTTTGGTAGTGTGAATCGTACATGTCTGTTCAAATGAAACCATAATAATAATAATTCAGATTGTATATATATCAACATGTATAAGAAACAGCCCGTATCCTTGTAGTTCATACAAGTTATGACAGGTTCAGTTCTCGTGGAGTTGCCTTAAGCCACGGTTTGTGACTTGATCAAGGACGCAATGTTAAAACTTGTGGGGTTGGTATACAGGATGTAGCCCAGTGGTTCTCAGCTAGTTTTGCTTCAGGACCCAGACGTCACATTAAGAGCAACCCAAACTCGGTACCAAAACTGCTCTTAACAAAAAGGTTCTTAAAATCGGACATTGAAATTTTTTAATATTACGCTTCTGGTAAAAAGTCATTTCTGGCTAAATAGAGTATGACTGACTGAATGAACAACATTTGATATTAACAACATTGGTCCCACTTTATATCAAGTGTCTTTAACTACTAAATTAATCATTTGATACAATGCACTTATTGTGTACCTGCAATACCTGCATTTAATAACAGCTGTAAATAATGTCTGTAACTACTTTGTTGAGTTACACCTTACACCTTAACCCACTCTTAAACCTACCCATACCACCAAACCCGTCCCTAACCTTACCCGTATCCCACCTCAATAGCAGAACAAGTGTTTTGCAATACATCAACACAATAATTCCTTATTGTACTTATTTTTTTATGCAAGTACATAGTAGTTAAGGACACTTAATATAAAGTGTGACCACAACACATTTTTTATTGAAAAGTTAACTATAAATGATATGGTTAATTACATGTTAATAACTTATTTTTAGTATTGTTTTTCTCTGCTGTCTGTGACCCAGAACAGACCTGTAATCCATTTAGCAACCATTGTTGTAGATTCACACCCAGAAAACTGATATTAGCATTCCTTATGAATAGAAATAATGTTAAGTATATCCATAAATATAACTGTTGCAGTTGAACCTTTAACTTGATATTTCTTGTTTCTTGCTGAATTCACACATCCTCACCTGATGACAGTAGGAATTTAACTACAAGAGAAATACTGTCATGCCTTTAAGTAATTGTGATATTGCCATGAGTTAATGTTCTTAAAGACCTTCACAGATTTTAATGGCATTTACTTGTCTATCATCCACATAGGGTCAAAAGCATTAGTTTTTTTTTAGTGCAGGTAAGATTTTGCAAGTCACTAGATCGCTAATCATTAAGTAACGTCTGCTTTACTTGGATGGAAGCATTTTTGTCCCCTTTTACAAAAAAAAATAAAAAATCAGTGAAACGAAACGTGCCAGAGGCCGTTTTCCACTCAATGGTTGTTACAGTATGTAAACTGCAAGACCATTGTGACCTAAAGGCTGGCCTGAAACACTTCCATTTTTGTAAGAATAAACCAGAAAATGGCTAAACAGAGGTATTATGTAAGAACTTTCTCAGCATTTACAAGGATCCCTGAATAAAATGACATGTCAAGAGGTCAGATCAACAGCCAGACATGTTTGAAACACACAAATGCCCTTAGGGTCTTGGGTTTACTAATGCTTTAGATAATAATGGATCCAGTGTTATGGACTAATGCATCAATGGCTCTCCATCAGTACTTTGCAGTGAAGGTCAGCCAATTATCTTCAGCATGATTAGGGAGAAGGATTACGAAGCAAGCCAACGGGGCCAGTGACTGACTGAGGGGCCTCCAGCTATGAGTCTCTGCATACGTAACATTTATAAAACACCTCTGCAAGTAACTGTCGCCACATCTGTGACACAAAATGTTATCTGTGTGTTTTGTGGTCATAATTGCAACTTTTTTGCAATGTTATTTCTAGTTTTGACATAAAATGTTGCATTTGCGACAATAAGGGCCTCCAGCAAAGCTGGTGCCACTGTAACTCACAAGACTGTAATTCGTGTGCTACCCATAACCAATTTAAGAACACTCTTAAAAATAAAGGTTCTAAAAGAGGGATTTCACAGCAATGCCACAGAAGAACCATTTTTGGTTCCTCAAAGAAACTTTCAGTATGCAGTTCCTTTAACCTTACAACCTTTTTTCCACTATTAAGAACCTTTTGTGTAATAGAAAGTTATATGGATGTGAAAGGCTCTTCATGGAACCATAGAACCAGTAAAGAACGTTAAGACTGCACTCACAGGTCTTGAATAGGCTCTCTTAGTTCAGTGAGCAGGAAGTGGCTCAGGATAATTGACAGATGGCAAAGGAGCTGATGATGTCAGTGACAGGCACTGTCGATAGAGCGGAGAGAGGGGGCAGCGTTCATATGTGACTCATCCCAGACCGGGTTCTTGGTTCAGTTTGTTTCACATCCAGAATGTGAGTAATGTTCCCTGTCCCTCAGCCAATGTACGCAGCCCTCCAAGACAATGTCCAGAGCTATCATTGGTTTTTAAATGGATGTAGAACTTACACCTATTTAATACAGACTTGAGAACTTGTTGCTTGCCTGATATCTACAGTGATCTCGCCGCGCAGTAGTGCATGAGTAAGAGTGCACATCAGTGTGGAGTTGAACCTGAGCAGGCAATGATAATAGTACAAACTAATTGATTTGGGATGTAACTAATTGATAAATGATGTAAAGTTTCCCATATTAATTTGCTATACATGTGTTCTTGGATTGCTGACAGAGTTTGCATTTGTTAACAGTATATTAATGTGTTGCTCAAGAGACAATCTGGATAATAGCCACTTGTTGACCTGCTGATTTTGAAGGTACTTGCTTTCTTGTGTTTGAATAAAAGAAATTAAGGGCCTACATACATTTCATTGTGTGTGGAAAATGGAAGAGGTGTTAAGTAGGAGTGCGAGTACTTGCTGCCCACTGTCCAAATTTGACACTATATTAGTCCATTATAAGTATCCATTCATAAACAAAGTGCATGCAAAATGTTGAATTTACTTTTACTTAATTATTTAAAATGAAAATGTTTTTGTTAGCTCTAGAAATCAATCAACAGATTTTCAACAATCAACGTGACCCTCATGGCATGGTTCGATACATACTGTATATCTGTATAAGACACTGAACTCACAATAAGATTTTATTGCGATACTCCAAGATATGGTAAAAGGTTAAAATGCTAAATTTGGTATTACATTGGTTAGAAATTAACAGGATTGGACTTGGTGCTGATAACCCAATGCACAGGACAATGGTGAAACCATAATAAAAATATTCATGATTCTGAAGCTGAAAATACAAAATTATTTTAGACTAATATGCTTTCACTCTGTCACTGACGACTAGATATATTTAAAATAATGTAGGCCACTTTTTACTGGTAACATAAGACATTTGGCATTATCAGGACCCACACATATCCCCCCCATTGCATTTTTACATTATATTCAACATTGTATATAGTAGTTTAGTGTAGTACTACTGACACTAAAACTGTAAACTTGAATTTTTTCTCTCACAGTAACAGATTCTCACTATCCACGATACATATTGTTGCATTTTTGTATTGCAATATATTGTAACACAATATATTGTTACACCCCTAATATTCTGCAGTACTTGAATAAAGGAAATTTCACAGAAAATGCATAATAGTACTTGATTAGTTCACTTTAAAATGAAAATTACTCCATGATTTACTCACCCTCAAACTTTATAATGGCAGTGAACGGGGCCCACGAGTTTGAAGCTCAAAAAAGTGCATCCATCCATAATAAACGTACCCCACACAGAAGGCGGTCTGGCGGAAGCTAGATATTTTACTTTATAATGTGTTAAATATGGATATTTTTCTTACACATATGCATCGCTTCGCTTCAGAAGGCCTTTATTAACCCCCCGGAACCTTGTGGAGTATGTTTATGATGGATGGATGCACTTCTTTGAGCATCAAACTCGTGAGTCCCATCCTCTGCCATTATAAAGCTTGGAAACATCAGGATATTTATTCATATGACTCCAATTGTGTTCATCAGAAAGAAGAAAGTCATATACAGCTAGGGTGTCTTGAGGGTGAGTAAATCGTGGGGTAATTTTCATTTTAAAGTGAACTAATCTTTTAAGAATAGTATGAAGTACAGTTACTCGGTTACTTTAAAGTTTAAACCGTGTGTTTTGATGTGATTTTCATGTGGAAATAGGAAACCACTCTGTAAATTTCAGAGGAGCTTTAGTGAGTTTTGACAGTTGAGCAGAAAAACAAACTTGGGGAAGCTCAAGTACAGAACCCTGGGGAACACCTTGCTCGTTTTCTCAGCCTCGTGAGCACTTTCCATTTTAATCAGTGCTGTCTGACCACGGCTAAGTATTGTGTGTCCATTACAGTCTTCCATATAATCTCTACCTCACATTTCACCTTATTTGCTGTATTTCAAGATTCTCTCTCATTTCCTTTTCGTTCTTGCCAATCTCTGCCCCACTTTTTACTCCCTTCCCCCTCCATGTTTTTCTCTCCCCACAGTTTTCTCATGCAAACAAAAATAAAAAATACATCTCTCACTCGAAGATGGGTTCATCCAAAAATGTTAATTCTGTCATCACTTCCCCTCATGTTGTTCCACAACAGAATGACTTTCTTCTGTGGAACACAAAAGGAGAGGTTTTGAAGAATGAACTAGTCAGAATTTAACAACATCTAAATTCTATTATGATATTAAACACTTTGTAAAATACTTGCTGTGAAGAAACCCTCAGGCCCCACCGTAGGATCCATTATTCATTGTTGTCCAATTTAGTAATTTGACATGTTTTTTGATCTTTTTGATCACAGTAAACTTTGTTCTGCATTGTTGCGCTCTGTTCTGGACAGTGATTGTTTAAAATGCGTCACTGGCTGCTAGTCAAGATCAATGACAATGTAGCTGCTATGACACTGTGTGGCTGACTTTGTGTGACTGACTTTGTGGTTAAGTAGGCCTGTGTATGTGAGTTTGACGATGTCCTGAAGGCAGACTGGACTCTCTGTCCTCTAGTGTCACTCAGATACTGGTGCCACAATCCACTGAATGCTGTTATCCTTCCTATCTGACACAAGTGCTCATCTAAGTCTCTGGGGCCTCTCTTGTGATCATGTGGTCTAGTGTGTGTTTTTTGTGTGTCTGTTATACAAGTTGGTTTATGATCCAAATCTATGTGGAAAACTAGATGAGTATGGCGACCACTATCGCGGTCTAGGTGTCAATTGGAAAGTATACACATTCTTTTATTAGAGGGTGCAAATTTGGACTTTTCTTTGTGTGTATTTCAGTGAACTTGGCTCTGTTTCCTAGAAGTACCTCAGGTGCCTGCACCCTGAAGACTATGGGCCCTATCATACACTTGGTGCAATGCAACGGCAGGCAGTTATCATTTTCACGTCCAGCGCCACATTGTTTAAATAGCAAACACACTCTTGCCCATCTGTTCGCCCATGGGGTGTGTTCGAGATGTGCTCGGGCGTATTGTTGGCACGTTGCTATTTTGAAGCATTAAAGGTAGGGTAGGTAGGATTTGGTTAAAAAACTTTTTTTCCAAATTTGTTTAAACTTTCTTTATATATCAATACATAATTAAAATGTAAGTACTCAGAAAAAGAAAGTATAAAAATTGAGTGTCTGTAGACCTCTCACGACTGTTTTAAAGACAGCTCATTATTTCCATTCACTCCACCTTCTCCCTTCTAGGTTCTTTCCAAAGCCACGCCCCCAAAACACATGAACGCGCTACGCCGACCACGATCAGCTCAGCTGAAAGACGCATTATTTACCTGAGGCGAGCGGAGAAGAAGTGCATGTAGTGACATCATGTCAGAATCACATGTAATAAAAAATCTAACTTTATCATTAACATTGGTAGAGTATATAAAAACAAACCAAGGGCCGAAATAAACGTGCAGGTAAAGTTCCCGGTGAACATGGTAAAAGAGTTTAGACAGAGGGTAGTAGCTAAATCTAACTTAGTTCTAAAAAAAGTTCCTGGATGCGGTGTACTAGCTTTTACACATGCATTTTGTTATCTAAAGTTACATTTTGCGAAATTCAACACGACAGTGATCAACTTGAGCTAAGCATATTGAGTATTTATCATCTCTACTAATGGTTCGCTAAGTGTATAACATTGTAACTTTATGCTAGGTAATGTTATGTTAGCTATATTAGGCAGCTACGTGTACCTACTTTTTGGTAGGGCTGCCTGCTAAAATTCGCAAATCCCGGGGCAAAATATCACATAATTGGGGTCGCTTCAACCCGCGGACATGAAAAACAGCCCGCGGCAACAGTGTTTGAAGTAGCCCGACTTGGCAACACTGGGGCGCACGCATGTGGGCAGATCCTGGAGCAAAAGCGGCGGTAGCCATGGTAGCGAGAGAGAGAGTGACAGTCGCCCAAGCCAATCACTTGTTTCGGCCCGAACGAAAATAATGAGCGGTGTTTATTGCAGATCAAAAAGTCTAGAGTCACTCGATTTTTATACTCTCTTTTTCAGAGTACTTAAATTTTAATTATGTATTGACATATAAAGAAATTTTAAACAAAATTGGACAAGTGTTTTAGATCATTCTTACCTACCCGACCTTTAACCAACAAAAACCTGGTCTAAAGTCAATAGCGCTGTATTTTTTGTTATTTAAAGCACAACGTGCGTACACTCTGCTTATCACACACACAGAGACACACGCAGCAGCACACAAACATGTATAAATATTAAAAATAAAAAGATTCCTCTCTGGAGAAGTGTTCAGTCTTTCCGCTCGCAAATTCTGCCATGTAAATAGCGAATCCGCCATGGTGCAAAACTAGCTTTTAAAGGGATTGGGAGATGGTTTACTGCACGTTACGCCCAAAACACACCCATGACTCATTAAGAGACTAGGTACAACCCTTTCAGACCATGCTCCTGGCGCACCAACCTTTTTTTCCGTCGTTAAACTAGCAAAAGTGGATTCGGACACGCCCTAAGTGCACCTGCACCATGCGCTTCAGACCATGCACTCAGATCGTTAAAATAGGGCCCTTTGTCTCATTAACATTTTTTTTTTTTTTTTCAGTGCCAGATGAAAACTGGGCAGAAAGTTTTCCTTGTTTGGCCACTCTGTTTGAGTCGAGGCTTGTGAAGAAAAGGCAAAGTAATGCCAAAATTTGTTTTTAGACAAATTGCCAAAAGCTGAAGACTATTGTGAAGTTCAAAACATCATTACCCAAATTTTGAAGCTAGCTGCCCTTGGTTGTTGTGTCAGCATTTGATAATTTCAAGTAGCATTTTTTTTACGGTTATCATCACTACTTGGTGTGGAGCCAGCTGGAATGCAAAGACGTCAGGAGGTGATACAAAAAATTAATGGAGAGATTCTCAGGGGTGAAGGAGTGTGATAGCTGAAGGAACTATCTGTTTATAGCTTCCTGTTTAGTAACACCCAAACCACAGCTGATGTTGAGCTTGTCTAGTGCACCCTTTTAGTTACATCTGCAATCTGCACTGTACTTCATTGTATGTTCCCATTATGATAACAACAATATTTAAAAAGGGGACTTTAGGGGGTGGAGCAAGGCAAAGGTATACTACAAATGTCAGAGTGTGACTCTAAACAGGAGTGACAAGGGAAAGCCATGCGTGCTTAGGCGTAGACAGGAAATAGAGAACAACAGATCGTATGATAGCATGAAAATATGAAGAAGCTGAATGAGAAGGAGGGGTGTTGAAATAGATGGTTAGTAAATTTAATCTCTAGAGCACGCTTTAGGGTGGAGCTCGGCATGTGGGTACTCAACTGAGAGCAGCCGAATTAGAACTTCTCCCATGGTCAACCACAGCCTACAGAGAAGTGAGCTTTGGCGGTAGGGGGATGTTTGGCGAGTGTTAGATGTTTGGGGCTAACACACAGAGATATGGTCACAAACATGTCTTCCGTGATGCATGGTAAACAAATGAGGGATGAGGTGACTCGAAAAGGACAAGTGTATCTGTTCAGGTTCTTTACATTGTTGTGTATGCACCTCTTGGATGAAGTTCTCAGCCTGACAGGGTGAAATTTACTCTGTTATTCGAGCCTGCAGTTTGTCATAGAAGTTCCCCAGCCCTCCCTGGGCATGGCGCACAGGGTACAAGCAAATGTCTGAGAAGACTGACTGAGACCCTAGAGACAAATGTTCTCAGCATGCTAGATGACATGCTCATCAAATGTTCAGTGGTTTTGGTCAGTGAAGCACAAATTAGTTATTTTTTTTGTTTCCAAATTAGAATTCAGCAAAAAATCACACCCATCTCATTATAACATTTGTAATGTGTCTAAATGGCGTGTCTTTTATGAACATTTGTGACATGCTATGTTTTGGCCCATAGACTTCTATTATAAACTTTACAGTAAAATTCATGCTTGTCTGATTTTATAGTTAACATATAGTACAAGTTTGTAATATGTTGTTTGCTTGTCGTTTCATTTACCATTAAAGCGATTGTTGTGTCTAGTGCATGTGTTGTACAGTCTTTCCGCAAGAGTGTGCCCAAGAATATAAAGGGCAGGCCAGCAAGAATGTAATCTTGGATTCTGAATTGCGATGATTTCACTCCAACTCGCCAAGGAAATCACTGGCACACACAGTTGGGCTACCATGGCAACCGATGGGCCTGACACAATCCACCTCAGTGTTCATTGACATGCAGAAAGCGGTTTTGTAGTCTGGGGTGTGGTCACAACTGTGTCAGCTGAGGTCTACCCAACATGCTCTCATGTTCTTGTTCCTCTCTTTAAAGCAAAGCCTGGCGTGTGTCTCTGTGGGAATGTGATATTTCACTTTGGAAGAATTACAAGGAACACTTAAGAGTTCCGCTGAGTTTCACCCAAATGCTCTCCCTGCGAATAACAACATTATTCTCTCCATTGTGCATGGAGAGATTCTCCATGCACAAGCACTAATTTCCTACTTTAAATTCTTATTTTCATTCCTCCTTCCGCAGATAAAAGCAGCGTTTGGTCCTTTGACAGTTGAGAGAGTATGTTTAGATACAATATGGCATGCTATGAGAGATAGTTCCTGAACGCAGTTTCTGTAACAGGATTACATTTCTAATCTTCTCCTCATCTACTCACAGTCTCTGAGTAGCAGTGAAAGGGTAAACAAGATGAAAAGGTGGACAACCAGAGGCAGACATTAGAATATTCCAGGTTAAATACAATTTAATACAATTTGGCATGCAGTGGATTACCATGGTCTTGTCCCTCAGCCTTTAAAAACATACAATCATTGTGTGTACAGTAATGCACTTACAATGTACGGGTAGGACAGATATTACAACAAAAAAAGGACATTTGTGTTCGCCCTGTTTGGGTTTATTTTTTGATAATCTAAGGAATCTACAGAAATGTAGAAATAATGCTATCAGTCAAAATCACCTTTAATCTTTTCTTTTTGTTTTTTCTCTTTTTGTCCAAGGACGCACACTCATACGAGTGTAGGGAGAAGGAGAACCATTTTTTTTAACAGAATCCAACAAATTCCTACACTGTAGAGCTGCACGATCGCTTAAAGATGCGATCTTATTCTTAAATTCAGCTTTGTCTATTAGACCTTTGACATTCAGATCTGTTTTGGTTAGAATTTATATTAAACGATATGTTAATTTGTTTAATAATAATAATTTGTTACATTTATATAGCGCTTTTCTGGGTACTCAAAGAAGAGAAGGGGGGAATCTCCTCAACCCCCACCAATGTGCAGCATCCACCTGGATGATGCGACAGCAGCCATATTGCGCCAGAATGCCCACCACACACCAGCTGATTGGTGGAAAGGAGACAGTTGTCTATTCAGAATCGTGGTCTGCCAATTTAACAAACAAAAAAATTGTGATTCTCAATTTATCCAGAATCTTGCAGCTTCACTACACTGGTGACATTTCTCAGGTGTGGGTAGAGTGTCTTGTTTTCATTTGTCATTTCCTCCTACATGATTTTGTGTGGCAGTTGTATCTACATGCTGCCTCTTCTTCCATTTTTGTTTTATGACCTGTGGCAACCACCGTTAAGGTGAAATACCGCCACCTACTTATGCTGTCAACCAGAAGGTTACTGGTCTTGGATTATTTACGATATTATTATGTGTAGTATCAACATGATATCTATATAAATGTTTTTAAGTATCATGGTTATCAAATCAGTATCCTGCGACATCTCTAGTGATCACATTTGTTAACGTAACATGTCTGTTTGAAGGTATATTGAGTATTTAAGCTTCTGGCATGACCATCACAGGCTTTCTAAATGTTTTAGGCAAATTTTGAATCACATAAAATTTCAATGTGAAATGCTTGAAATGCAAAAAACAAACAAACCCCTGAATAAAATGATATATTTTTTGGAATTGTGCATAAATCAAAATTCACATTTAATTTGATGGAAACCTTTTTTTCCCCCTATAAAATGTTCCTTGTTTTATCCACCTAAATGAGTAGAACATTTTACAGCTTAAATGACAAGCATTATTTAACTGAAAACATTCATCTACCGGTAAAAGCAAAATAATGAGCTGCACATATCTGTTTTTAACCCCCCGGCCTGCTTGCTCATTTTCCATTGTAAGTGCATTACTGTAAACCAATTTTTTCTGTTTATATATATATATTTGAAGGATGAGTTGGAATTATTTTCTGTGGAAACCGACAGCAGGCCACAGAACTGTTGCATTTATCCTGGAATATTCCTTCAATTGAGCAGATGGTTAAATGTGAAATTTTTGTGTGTTTTGCTTCATTTTGTGCGTGTAAAGCTAGCCATTGTCTTAGCTGGGGGAACCGACAAAATAATTAAAAGACCGTGAAACAGATGGAAAATTTGGGAAGACGAAAGTACATCCACTTGTGCTTGAATTCTGAAAGTGTGTTGTAATCGCACTTATAATATGTATCTTTTTGGTCTAATTCTTTCCATGTCTTTCCAGACTCTTCCAGTTCAAAACCTCAAACCGAACCCAGTTACAAGTCTGTCCTTGTATCCAAAACAAAACTTTGTTGACTATTATATCTGATTACTCATAATGCCACTATACTCATGCATGTCTGATTTTGGCTTGAACATTTCAATTGGCAGTTTTTAGTCTTCATGCAGTTGTTCTCCCCTCATTTTCCCATCATTTGTTCTTTTGTTGTTTTGGCTGAGGTTCATTCGCTCACTTTCACATTTCTTCTTCTCCATCAGTGAAGCTTGTAAGTCGCAGAGTAGACATTTCCTGCTCCGCACCAGGATTGAAAGTGCCAGTGACTCTGTGATCTTTGACTCTTAAAAGAGGCAGGTTGGGCAGTTTCCATAGTAATAAATAGGAAATATCTGCTTTTTTTAGCTTTATCCATCTCTCCCTTCGTGTCTCTCTGTCTCTATTGCTGGATCTCCATCTCTGCACACTCCCTGCTATCCAAGAACGCTCCTATGAGAACTTCAGTTTGACACGTTACAAATCACCACGGCCAAGAACACAGGCTTATCTCTCTCTTTTGGCCTCGGTTTCTCCATCTCTCTTGCTCTGATTTATCTGATCCCTATAGTTTTTTTCAGGGAGGGATGTAGACAAACAGACAAACAGGATGAAACCAAAACAGGCATGGCAGAAAGGATCAGGCCTGCAGACATGCATAGATTTATCAGATAAACTAGAGAGCGATGGAGGCAGACAGTTTTGCATCATTAACCCTTTGACGTGTACAATGACACAAGACAGATCACACCGGTGTGATTAGAATGTTCCGTGCATCACGTGATCATCTGGATCAGCTAGAATATTTTAAACTTGCATGTGAAAGTTTTAATAAAAGCAACCATTCAAAATCAGATTGTTAACCTTTTATGAGTAACTGCATACTACTGGATGCATAGATTAAATTTCTTTTTCTGTCAGATATCCATCTACCTCTGTCTAGCACATGGCTTGTCTGTCTAGCACATGGCTTTGCATTCTGAGTGATTGTTGATATTGTCATTTTCAAAAGACCTTATGAGATCAGTCTGTCATAAATGCCATTGAGCATCTGATATTTCTTCTATTGATAAATGTTTGCTTACAAATATAGAGCCTGATATTTATTTTATTCAATGATGAAACCTTATAGTCTGAGTGAATCTGTGTTCTCAGTTGTTTTGAGCATAACCTTTCCCTCTGGGCTCTTTATATCGTCATAATTTCATTGAACTCAACCAAATCTGGGTTAATGCCCCCAATTCTGGGTTAAACACCCTATGTTTCACACTTGTAATTTTGCTAGAACAGCATTTAACCGTTGAAACTTCATCTCAATGCAGTAACTATTATTAACAAATACCTTTACGTAATACCTGTTACCTTTTTATTAAGCTAAAAAATGCCCTATTTGCCATAATTTCCCCCTAGAATAGATTTCCTGGGGCATTTTTAACCCTTTTTTACCATATGAAAAACATACCGTATAAAGCACATGGTCCATTAAATAGCAATCTGAATGGCTGTTAATTATGAAGTTGTGTGACTTCTTGGAATATTTGTCATTTTAAACTTTTATTACTCAGCAGGACCATTTAACATTAGGCAAAAATTAGATTAAAATGGTTGAAATGGTTACCAAATGGAATGGAAAATGGTTATCAAAATCAGAATTCAGGTTAATTTCTGACCCTGAGATGGTGTGAGAATTACTTACTCATGGTAAATGATGAACAATGTGAAAGTATGAAAAGGCGCTTTAGATTTTCTGTGCAGTATAGATGACACCCACCCCTCTGTAACAGACTCTGAGCTGCAGGCAAGAAACACACATATACACAAGCACAGCGACATACACATGCCTGTACACCGCAAACATGCAGCAAAACAAAAACAACCCTGGGCCTGCATTCAAATACAAACAGGGACTAATTAAACTAATTAGTGTTGTAGTAGTGTATTTGGTGCTGTGGTTTTTCTGTTGTGGCTTTTTTCATTTTGCCCCCAGGCTCTTACCCATATTATGGACCACTTCAACTTCATAGCTTTGTTGGAGGGGGAGAACCATTAGAAGTTCACGTCCGGCCTGTTGTCATACCCCTTCCCTCTCTGCAATATGTAAAATACATGCTTCAGTTCAGTTATTTAATATATTTTTTTTAAATATTGATATAAATGTTATTTTTATTTTGTAGTTTTTTCCCCCAATCAGATTTCTGTGTGTTTGTTCCTGCTTCAGTCTGTACAGCTGGTTTACCAACATACACTATACATATGGTGTTGTGGTAGCTCGACTTTTGAGCGATGCTAGTAACCGAAAGGTAGTTAGTTTCCCAGGAAACATGCAGACTGATCAAATCTATACTGCACTTTGAATTTGAATTGTATTGCACTGTAAGTTGCTTTGGACAAAGTGTCTACCAGGCAATTAAGTACACATGCATACATTAACATAAAAACAACATTTATTTAAAAAGAAAATCTGCCTTTTAGTGCAGAACATGCCTGCTGTCTGTAATTTACCTCCATCAGTGGAATTTAAATGTGTGGCTTAGTTTTTTTTCTCTCCAAGATTTCCATGAATCATGTAGTTCCAATAAACTAAACATTTTACATTGAATAATTTAGCTGCAAAGTGACTTACAAATGAGGAATGCACAAGTGATTCTAACACAGAAACGTACAAAGTTAAAAAATAACAAATTTGTCCAGAAGAGAAAAAGTACACTCCATTAGCATAGCGTAGTGCTGGAGATTAATCCTGAGCTAATGACAGAATGCTAATCTCATTATTCATAATCCAACCGAAGCACTACAACAAAGAGAGATTAACACTAGCTTTAAAGCAAAATACAGAGAAGGAAACTTGTTATAGTTTGAATATTGCTGTGTGTGTAAATATACACAATTACATACACATTGTGCAAGAAAATAAAATTTATCTATTTTTTTTTAAAGTCCTGATTGACTTTGACTGTGTATTTATTTATTTGTTATACACACTATCAAATGTTTGGTCACACCATATTTGTTTCCCATAGTCCTACATTTTTGCTCAACAGTTTTATGTTTGATTTAGTTTATTTATAAACATGCATATTTATGTATTTATTTTACACACTACATATCAAATGTTTGAATTAATGAATTTCTTTTTTTACAAACTATATATTAAATGTTTGTCCTGACTTGATGGAATTTGTTTCCCATAATCTTAAATATTTGCTCTACAGTTTTACATTTATTTATATGAGAAAACATGCATACTTTGCATCCCAATTTTCCTTAATAACCCATTTTAAAAGAAAGCAAGCAAGATGTTTGTAAACCACCACTACCACCATAATCATGTTTTAATTCTTATTTTTCAGAGTAGATTGAATGTGTTGTGCTGTAAGTGGCTTTGAGTCAGTGCCAATCAGCTGACCTGTAAATAAACACAGCAAGGCATTGTGCTTCACCTTTCACCTGCCCTCCGCTGATCTCAAATCAGATTACCAGTACAGCCTTCCATTGATGACTTCCTAATGCATCTACTGCAGTAATCTTTCGCCCTATTTTAGCTGCCAAGTTGTGCAACTGAGAAGGCCTCCCAGAGAGAAGAAATAACAGCATACACTGAAAAAAAGTTTTTGTACACATATTTTAAAGTAAATTTCACACATGGCATTAAGTAAATTCCACTTAACTAAGTTAAGTAATTTTAATTTGGCCAGTAAAAGGTTGAGTTATTTCTACTTAGTTGAAGTTTCCTTTGCAATACGTTTTACTCAAACAATATAACTGAATTATACCATGCTTTTAAAGTGTCTGCTTTACTTAGAAACATCTAAGTAAATAATACAGTAGATATATCTACATAATAGTAAACTTACCAACCTGAACACAGAGACTTAAATTCTTAAAAGTGTAATTTTGAGCAAAAAATTAACTCCAAATGTCACAAAAAAATTATAAAACAGTGTGAATAGAGCCCCAGTGCATGATGGGAACACCAGTTTCAGAAAAGTTTTACTTAATTTTATAATGTTGATATTTACGCTTTAATTTCTAGAAGCCTGAATTGAAAATATAGAATTTACTTCGTTTTTTGAATTCTTGCCTGAACTAACTTTTTTAGTTTGTTTTTTTCTGTAGTATTTACTTGCCCACAGAATCATTTTTTATCAGTGTAGAAAGCTTTTTACAGTTATATCTTACATTTTCAGAGTGCACCTTGCCTGTGCAAAACCGTAGCCATGATGTTTTGAGTGGTTGCCAGGGTGTTGCTATGCCGTTAAGGTATTCTGAGTGATTCTGAGTTAAGGGTGCTCTGTAGAGGCCGATATTATCGGCCGATATTAGGCATTTTCCAAACTATCGGTATCGGCATTTATGATGGCCGATTTAAATTAATATTTAAAAAAATAATAACAACAACGGACGAAACACCGCTCAACCACATTATGAGTGTTGGCATTTCATAGTTTTTATACATTTTATTTATCAGAACTTTAATATATTTTTATGTTCCTCTGTTGTGACAATAAAACAAACAAGTTTATTTTTAAACTGCATTATCATATTATTTTAGAGAGGCTAAGGGATCATGAATAACTACAAATAACTAATGTAATGGAAATCTATATATGCGCTTCTGTTAGTTTTTATATATATATATATATAATATATCGGCCGATATATCGGATTTTTAAATCACCAAATATTTGTATCAACCGTATCAGCCTTAAATCCTTTATTCGTCGGGCTCTAGTGTTCTGAATGGTCTCTTACAAACCAAAGGAGCCCATGACCATGTCTCTATGATATTCAGGTCTCTAAATATGACTCCTTCAATATAAGTGTCATATGTATTTGCAAAGGACCCCCTACCCACACATCTCAGTGTTTCTATAGTTACCCAGTTTGTCCGTCAAAGTCACGTATACAGTCTCTGAAAGAGTATCCTCTCTGTATCTATGGTTACCCCAGCTGTCAATCACCCTCTTACTAAGCCTCCACACAGGGCTAGAATTGCCGGAAAAGAGCTCAGGGTAAAAAGGAGGGCATGTGGCTCTTCCTGCTGGATCTGGTGTGGAGTTTCAGGTCTAGACAGGAGCCTTCTTGAAAGCGTAATCAACCATATGTTCCTCTTGTAATTGTAAGGAATAATTATAAAGTACCTGCGGCCCAGTCTATTATTTGGCTCCGTGTGATTGGTATAATTAAAACAGCATTTATTTGATTGTTTTAAAAATAGTTCTCCTTTATATGCATTTACAGTAATTCAACAACTTTGTGGTGGCACATGTCAAACAATTACAAACAAAATCACTGGATTAAATTACATTTTAAAATAGAAAAGTGTTATATTAAATAGTAATAATGGTTTATAATAATACTGTTTTACTGTATTTTTCATTGGTGACTTTAAAAAGATCTTACTGACCTCAAACTTTTGAATGAGTGTATACTACATTTTTTGCAGCAATTTACTTGGTTTCCTTTTTTTGAGCTAGTGTACTTGTTGTTGTTTGTATATGCCATTTTGTACTTGTATTTCACACTCTTTCCCCCTGAATTCTATTATATAATATCCTAAATATTGATGTATATTGCATAAAATTCTCATAATTACATTTTTATCCCTTCTGCCATAGTCGGATGGGCCTATCACTTCCTCACATTTGCTTTCTCTATCCCCCATGATGTTGACGTATCATAAACATTTCAGTCATACTTAGTCACAGCGCTGGCTGATTTATTACGTTTCTGTGCGTCCGCCTGCTCTCTAATCGTCCTGCTCCATCTTGGTCTCTGCCTGTCACTATATTATGTGTCTGCACACTCCCGTCTCTCCTTCCCCTGTCCATCCGTCCTCCTCTTTGCCTCATCTTACTGCCTGGCTGTCCTGTTTACCACTCGATTCATCATCTTTGTGCCTGTGTCCATGTGTCGCCTCCTTCCAGATCTCCTTTAACATCCGCCCATCGCTTCCGTTGAAAACATTTTGTCACACTTAACTTGTGTGTCTTCAATCCTTGAGTGAGTCTATGTGTTCTCCTGTCATCCACCTCTCTTTCTATTACACTTTCTCTTGTCACCACGTCCCCATCTGCCGTTCCCACTCCTCTATTTCTGTGTCCTCTTTGATGTGTCCTTCCTCCTCCTCTTCCTGCTTGTTTCGTTTCATTGAGCTGTCTCCCACCTGTCCATCCTTCGCTCTCGCTCGCTCTCATTTTCTCTCTCTTTCTCACCCACTCCCACCATTCCTTCCCTCTTTGGCCTCATTTCTATTCACAGTTTCATCACTCTGTCATTAATCCTGCTGGCCTCTCCATTAGTGAATTCTGAGACATTCTCCTCACAACCTTTTCCAATCTTATCTTCTGGTTACACAATCTAATTTTTAAGTTTTAAAGGTGAAGTGTGTGTTTGTTTGTTTTTTGTGTTAAAAGGATGGTTAATCCCAAAAATGATGATTCTGTCATCATTTACTCTATGTATGACTTTCGTCTGTCAAGTGCAAAAGGAGAAATTATGATGACTCTGCTAGACTCTTATCCATATAAAAATGTTGTTTGGACTACTTTTTATGTTTTTATTTACAGTATACACCGATCAGGCATAACATTATGAGGTGAAGTGAATAACACTGATTAGTGGGTGGGATATATTAGGCAGCAAGTGAACATTTTGTCCTCAAAGTTGACGTGCTAGAAGCAGGAAAAATGGAGCATAAGGATTTGAGCGAGTTTGACAAGGGCCAATTTGTGATGGCTAGACGACTGGGTCAGAGCATCTCCAAAACTGCAGCTCTTGTGGGGTGTTCCAAGTCTGCAGTGCTCAGTATCTATCAAAAGTGGTCCAAGGAAGGAACAGTGGTTAACCGGTGACAGGGGCATGGGGGGCCAAGGCTCATTCATGCACGTGTGGAGCGAAGGCTGGCCCGTGTGGTCCGATCAAACAGACGATCTACTGTAGCTCAAATTCCTCAAGAAGTTAATGCTGGTTCTGATAGAAAGGTGTCAAAATACACACTCACACATTTATGTACACGATATACTGATTCACCACCTATGAAGCTAGGGAGCTAATCGAGGGACACCCTGACACGCACACACACACTCGCACGCGCCAGTCTCATGCACACATTGAGATCTCTTTCGCTCTTGAACAAAAAATAACAACAACACAGAGAATTTAGCCAAAATGCCAGTTTTGTAGAGTATTCTCATATTAGGAGTCTTAAATTAGTTAAATAACGTCTTAAATGAACTTGGGAGAAAATGAGATGCACGGGACAGCGCGTCAGATTGGCTTCATGTTTGGCAGCGGCCGATCTTAAAGTGACCGCAGCACTGATGATGTCTGTCATTAATGTTCATCAAAGAACAACGGGAACAGAATTTTTTTTTAGTTTTAATGATGATTAATCTATATTTCATTTATTATTTATGCAGTTAAGAAAGGTGTTGATAACTTTATTCAATTTCTGTGCAGACTATGTCTAACAGGGAAGGCCATGGGTAAATATAACATTTATTATAATGTTTATATAATGGGTTATGTAAAGATTGTTTTAAGTTCAATTAAATGAAAAGTTGTTGTTTTTTAATAATAGCCTAATACATTTTGAAATTGGTTGCTTTCAGTTATACTGTAATGTAACGTCATTAATGTTTCATAGAGACATTAGTATCAGTAATACTGGCCTTCATTCATAAAAAGATGCCATTACAACAAATATTTAAAATATGCTGTCTTTAAATTGTTTCTTCATTAATTTGGAGAGTAACTGAAATTATTACAATATCAAAATATTAAAAACTCCAATGTTTTTTAGTTGCGATTTAATCACGATTAATTACAGAAAAAAATTGAATTAATTTGTTCATTTTTTTAAAATCGATTCACAGCACTAATATTATATATATATGTATGTGTGTGTATATGTATATGTATATGTGTATTTATGTCTAAACATGTGCACTATATTCTTTTTAGTGTTAAATATAGTTAGAATTGTTTGTTTTGACTACTTTTATATTTATATATAAACATTAAATTAAATATATACAGTCTAAACAATGAGTGCTCTATATTCTAGTTATGTTTTACCCCAAATAAATATTTTCAATGTTAAATATACAGTTGTTTAGTCTACTTATTATTTATAGATGGCTAGTAGATCAATAAATTATATCTGGCCACATTTGGTGTTTAAGGGGTACTTGACCCTTACTGATGTGACTTTAGAGGGTGCTTAAGAATTTGTGATTCATTCGAAGGAACAAAAAATGAATATAACCTCTCCTATCTTTTGTCCCAGCTCTGCCCTTGCTCCTCTCTCCGTTCCTCCGATATCCTCTGACTGTGTCTAGACTTCTTATTAATGTCATTTGGACTGTGCACTGTACTAAATTGGCCTGGAGCATGAAGCAAGAGTAGGTCATCATTTGTTCTTGGAGATTCTGTATACATTGCTTTTGTCTAGAATATAATGTGTACGCATGCACACTAAGCTT
The DNA here is from genome assembly GCF_949357685.1 of Gobio gobio. Taxonomy (NCBI): domain Eukaryota; kingdom Metazoa; phylum Chordata; class Actinopteri; order Cypriniformes; family Gobionidae; genus Gobio; species Gobio gobio. The sequence goes on from NC_137103.1 coordinate 38,722,509, forward strand.
AAGTGTACGCTCATGTATGTTCAGGTTATCTTGTTATGAATGCAGTTTATATTTGTATATGCGTACACGTGTGTGTGTGTGTGTGTGTGTGTGCAAATGTAAATAAATGGTTATTGACTGAGAGGCAGGTTTTGTTTGTAAGCAGAGTTTAGCACCGGAGCATGACAATGCAAATAGCACCGTGACTTTACATGCAGACGCTCATTTGTTTATGTCTCTATTTGCAAACATTGTATAAATGCAAAATCAGTGTTAGAGTAACATATCAAATGCACAGAGAGCTTGAAAGCCGTCTGATTGAACTGTGCCCCATCAGCACTTAAATTTCACTGTAGTTGTTGTGGCATCTGAACCCTCTGTTTTGTTCCTGTGACTGGTTAAAGCGCATTAAAAAGGTATTTCCTATCCTATATACTTTCAAAGAGAAGTTCAGTCGCACACTTAAATTGTGACACTTGTTTACATCTCTCAGAAGAACGTTTATAGGCTACAGCTTACAGTTCACTTAGTGTAGGGTCAGTCTTCCTGGAGCTTCAACCTTCAGTTGAGTGTCTTTCCCATAAGCACACTGGTAAGAAAGAATACCTGTAATTCCTTATTTAATTGCCATTAAATGAGGAGCCGTGTTGACTTCTACCCAGGCATCCCACCAGAACACTTCTTATCATGGTCAAAAAGACCCTGTCACTTTTCTTTTCCATTTCCTTCTAGATTATCATCTTTTCTATTTCAGATGTCATTCTTTATTCTCAGACAGCATTCTATCATGTCAGCATGCCCTAAAGCAATCATTCCTTTTCTTCCATTTTTCTGTTCTCCTTATTATCTCAATAATCTGTTGTTTTCAGCCATGGAAGTGTCTCATTGGCTTTCTTCCGAACCCTAGGGAGTTGTCTACCTTGACAGCATTTTAAATATCAAGTTATTTCAGAGACTAGGCAGCAAAATGATGCTGCTCGTTTCTGCCAGAAACGATAGCAGCATCACATGTATCCTTCAAAGATAAGGCAATCCCTTATGAGATGAGCGCAGGGAAATTAAATTCAAGGTGCTGAGAAGGACACATAAAAGTAGTTCTGTATAATAAAATATTAACTTGCGATTTATGTGTATTATGAGTATCGAGTTAGCTTGACAGCATGCTAATATAAGACTGACAGGGTCAGAATGTTTCGCAAATATACTAAAGTTTGGAGTCAGTAAGATTTTTTTAAATGTTTTTTAATCTCTAATTTATTTGATAAAAATATATAGTAAAAACAGTAATATTTAAAGTAATAAAACAATACAATTTTAAGTAACCATCTGCTATATTAATATATTTTTAAATGTTTCATTTGAATTTATTCCTTCGATGGCAAAGCAAAATTTTCAGCATGATTGCTCCAGTCTTCAGTGATCCTTCAGAAATAATTTAAATATGATAACTTGGTGCTCAAGAATTAAAAAAAAAATTATCATCAATGTTGAAAACAGTTGTGCTGCTTAATATTTTTGTGGAAACCATGATGACTTTTTTCATGAATAGAAAGTTCAAAAGAACAGCATTTATTTGAAATAGACATCTTTTGTATCATTACGATTGTCTTTACCATCACTTTTGATCAATTTAATTCATCCCTGCTGAATAAAAGTATTCATTTCTTAAAAAAAGAAAATCTTACTGACCCTAAAACTTTAGATAGTAGTCTATATGTGCAAAAGACTTTACTAACATTATAATTGAAACTTTTGGAACATTAAAATTCCACTTTTTGCTTTTTTGAACATGGTGAGCGTGTGTTAGAAATCAGGAATGGTGAGAGAACATTGTGCTTGGTACGTTTTTCGTCTTCAAACCAAACTTGGGTCATCAAACAAAGTTTAAATCACGTCTGGCTAGCGCGCTTTCCATAATGTTTATGCATTAGGGCAGTAGGCGGGCAGTCTTTTGCGGCTGTTTGAAAGCATTGGACCACATGAGCGTTTACATTATGAGAGCAATCTGGTCAAATGTGTTTTTGACTACCTCTGGAAGTGGACAAGCTCAAAATGTTTTAGACCCCGTTTGTACCTGTGTTTAGCGTCATCCACTTGTGATCCAATCAACCAAAACGCATCTTAACACCATAAACGGGGCCTTTCTGTTTTTCAGTCTCATTGTTACAGTGTTTTAAACACAAAGCGTCCTGTTTGAACGGTAGCTTCATATGTGGACAGTAGAAACAGCTCTCTTGGGGTTCGTAACAGAGCCTTTGTTTTCAGTCGTCCTGTTAAACTTGTTTCCTGAGACCTTCTAGCACTTTCTCGCCAATTTCACACCCTGACTGAGAACCTTATTTTCTCTCTATGTCAGACAGTCATCTGACCTTCACACCTGAGCAGCAGGTCATGGCTGGCTGCTTATGGATTTCTAGAGAGAGAAGCAGTTTGGGACATTTTTAAGGAGCTTGTTATTATATCTACTTTTGCTATCATACAAAAATTATCGCTGACAGCAGGTGTGTGCAATAATTTGAATGTGATAGTTGGCTGCGTGGCCCTGATTCAGGAATTAGTTGCATATTGATTTTCATAGCACATGCAATCCGTGTAGGCCACCGCAGGTCATCTGTTCACCGGCATGGTCTTTATTATAAGTTGATAAGCATTTGAAATGGAATAAATTTGCTCTTTGTGTTTCATTTAGGCCGACCGGAGCATCTGTGCCCCTATGTGCCGTAGCCCCCATTGCCATGGTAACCATTACCCAGCAGCACTGATGAAAGCGTGTCTCCTGCAGACGCCTCTGTAGGTCCTCATTACCTCACCATGTGTGTCTGCCACCGACAGGGAGAGTGTGAGTGAGAATGTCTATGTGCGTAAAAAAGAGAGAACGAGGTGAAAGCGGAGAGAAAAAAATTAGGAATATTTATTGCGCTTAGATGAACAGAAGGGTGATTTGATTATGGAGCGTTATGCATTCTGAGTGCAGGCATATCTTGATTATTATTTCTCTTCAAACTATGTGTACATTTTGTTCCCATGTAATTACTCCGCTGTCAATCATCTGATCTTATTTAGCTGAACTGATCTGTATAAAATTGTTTGAACATGAACAAAATTGGACAGGAACAGAAAGGAGGAGGACGCAAATCGTTCCTTTCCTCTCTCTCGGTTGGCCTTTAATCATTTCTCTCAAATTACCTCTTATAATTGCCTCAGATGTCACACTGACAGACCGCCCATGAATGGCTCGTAGCGTCTAATGCATATTGCACGTCAAGATGGCAAAAGCTTTTCGTAACGTCAAGCTCCAATATGATTGAATGGCTTAATGCAATTTTTGGGTGTCAGGGTTCACAGGTTTTCACCAGCATGCTCATGTTTACAAGGGGTTGTTGGTTTGCAGGGTTCATGGCATTAAATCGGTCAGTTTAGTTTGAGACACTTTAGCAAGTAAACTATCCTTGAATACACCTTAATACAGTTATATTAGATTAAATCTGATTGTCCTATATTTAAATTAACAAATTTGTCCCAATACCCTTACACCTTGTCCATTAATTGAAAATAAAGTTGAAATAAAATAAAATATAAATAGTACATGAAAAACTTAAAAAAAAAATGGAAACTAACTGAAATAAGTTTAAGTTCTAAAAGTGGTAACAATTTCGATAAGTCCACTTTAGACATCATACTAACTATAAGTAACTTTGCAACTACTAGTCATTAGAGTATTAGTAGACTATGTTTAATATCTGCTAACACTTTGGACCTTATCATACACCCGGCGCGATGCAAGTGTTTTTTTGTTAGTTTCAGCCTGACGCAGTTATCATTTTCACGTCCTGCGCCACGTTGTTTAAATAGCAAATGCATTTGCGCCCATTTATACACCCATGAGCATGCTGGTCTGAAAACGAGGTGTGTTTAGGCTCATTGTTGGTGTGTTGCTATTTTGAGGCAACTGAAATAGACTGCACCATTGACCAACAAAAACCAGGTCGAAAGTCAATAGTGCAATACTTTTTTTGTTATTTAAAGAGCGCGTTAGTAATATGCGCCTACAGGTGGGTCCACAATGCGCATACACTTAATGTACACTTTGCTTATTACACACACGGGAACGCACAGCAGCACACAAACATTTTTAAGAATGAAAAATTAATGAAAAATTAATTAATGTAAAAGATTATTATTGTGTTCATAAATATAAAAATGGATATAATATATAATGTCTAGCTGTGGACTATCAAGATGGTGTAACCAATAAATTAATAGATGTAAAAATGGATGCTAAATAGATGTAATAAAACAAAAAACTAAATGAAAATAATAACAAAGAAAAACGCACATAACAAAATGATTAAAGCTTAAAGTTCACCCAAAAATGAAAATTCTGTCATCATTTACTCACCCTCAAGTTGTTCCAAACCTGTATGAGTTTCTTTGTTCTGCTGAACACAAAAGAAGATATTTTGAAGAATGTTTGTAACCAAGCAGAGAGCAACCATTGACTACCGTAGTAGGGAAAAAAATACTATGGTAGTCAATGGTTGCTCTATCTGCTTTGAAACAATCATTCTTCAAAATATCTTCTTTTGTGTTCAGCAGAACAAAGAAACTCATACAGGTTTGGAACAACTTGAGGGTGAGTAAATGATGACAGAATTTCCATTTTTGGGTGAACTATCCCTTTAAACTAAAATTAAAAGGAAAACTGGAAATATAAAAATAAAAGCCATTCGGTGGCAATAAATGCTAATATATTACTAAAATAACACTGGTTTTAACTGGGAACTGTTTCCAGCATCATGTCCTTTTTTTAAGGATGAAAACACACAGGAACTACTGATGAAAATTAGCCTGTATGGATAAACCTGGCACATTTACATGATGATCTTCAGTGTTCAAGTTAATTAATGTGCATTCGTTGTCTCTTTTAAAATAAAAAGAATAAAGATTAACATGGAAGAGATGAGCTTTATCACCTGATGGTTTGCGAAACGTAAGAATTCGGTAACACTTTACAATAAGGTTTCATTAGTTAACATTAGTTAATGTATTAATTAACATGAACTAACCACGAGCAATAGGCTACATTTATTACTGTATTTGTTAATCTTCGTTAACGTTAGTTAATAAAAATACAGCTGGTCATACTTTGTTCATGTTAGTTCACAGTGCATTAACTAATGTTAACAAGATTTTAATAAAGTATTAGTAAATGTTGAAATTAACATTAACAAAGATAAATAAATGCTTTATAAGTGCAGTTCATTATTAGTTCATGTTAGCTTATGTAGTTAACTAATGAACTTTATTGTAAAGTGTTACCAAGAATTCTTAGCTATAGCCACTATTCACCCAAATAAATCTAACTATAAACACTTTTTTTATGCAAGCAAAGGTACATCAGAAAGCTTTTATAGGGGTTTATTGTGGGATATTTATGAAGGCTCTGGCCTCATGTGGTTTTATGTGCTACAGTTTGAGGCGTAAGGCAGACTTTATAGAGATACGAAAGTAAATAACACCTGTCAGATGAGCTGTCTCTATATGTGTTTTATGTGTGCTGGTCTAACACCTCTTGTATTGCTTTGAAAAAGTCTGGAGAGGACGTTTTTGCATAGCAAAAGCACCATGAGATTATTGATATTATTTGGTACTTTAAAATTCATTACAGTGACAATCAATCTCTTGAGCTAATCACTAAAACCACAACAGACTCCACGAAATAAACTCAATTCCACCTCCTCTCACCTCACCCATTGGCCTGTGTTCTTATTACTTTGTTTTGATACTTGTTTCATCGATGCTGGAGAGACAATGGCTCGTTAGCCAATCATACATCCCGCGGCGACAGTTGTCATCTCGGGTCGATATGGTTACAGTGATGACCTCACGCTGTGACTGTAATCAACAGGACGAACAAGAGACGATTGGACGTTATTATAAACTCGCTGAACAAGAAGCCCTTCAGACTGAGTGGTTATTATGGACCTGTCCAATTTAATTGTGATTGGACTGGTCTCTGAGGACAGGGACGAGTGAAGTCTGCATGTGTGTGCCTATTACTTGAACAGTTTCGTCGATCTGGCTGATTGGTCCAGTGGGTGTATTAGCAGGAAACTGCACAGGAAAAGCTCAATGCTGGCTATATGAACTGGAATAGTTCAGATCATGCTTGGTTGGACCAGTGAAATCATGTGGAAGAACATACGAGAGGGAATTACAGACTCATACAGAGATACTTGTGCTCAAGAAATATCCCCAAAATATATATATTTTGGATGTGTGTGTGTGTGTGTGTGTGTGTGTGTGTGTGCGTGTGTGTCTTCAGACTGAATATTGTTTTCCCTTTGAAATGAACGTTGTGCCCAGTTTAACCCTTGACTGCGACCCACGGTGTGTGACATGCTGTTGACGTTTGCAACTTTGCATGAAGCTTGTGCAGTCTGCCCTGAAGCTCATGACCTGTGCGGGTTTTTTAGAGCCATCCGGGTTGCCGTAGTTTAGTTGACACAGTGTGGGAACTCGATGCAGTGTCTCTCCCTCTGCCCTGTTCCCACGTCGATCTTTGAGCGCTGCTCCCATAAACACACACCACACACTCATAGATACACATCTGGCTTTAGTCCTCAGCTAAGCATTGGGCTATTATGCGTGTGTGAAAAAGAGATTGAGGATTTCAGAACATGCACAGCATGTAGGCGTGAAGAGGCATATTCATATTTTGGTAGCATTACCCCTTGATCTGTTAAAATCAGTCTTTTTAGCAAATAGCACAGTGTTTATTTACTCAACATGGGCTTATTGAATGTGTGTATGTGCATTTATTGTGTAGGTTTGTTTGTGTGCACACCCTACACAGTACAATAACAAAAAAGTACCATGGTGTCATATTTTTGGGCATTTTTGTCTTTATTGGAAAGGACAGTCAAGGAGAGACAGGAAGCGATAGGAGACAGGATGTTTATGTATGTATTGGAAAGTTTATTTTCATGATCACGAAATTAATAATGTTAATGCTAAGTACCCTAGATTAATAACAGCCGTAAAACGTAGTACAGTACACTTAATTGCTTTTTAATGTGTTCATTTGTTCACCTGAACAAACTGATTCACTAGAATGAAATGAACATTCCAATGCTACAGAGCCGATTCACTTGAATGAATCAATTAATATTTAAAGGTCCCATGGCATGAAATTTTCATTTTATGAGGTTTTTCAACATTAATATGAGTTCCCCTAGCCTGAATATTGTCCCCAAGTGGATAGAAATGTTGATCGGTGTAAAACCGAGTTGTGGCTGTCTTTCTCTGCCTTTGAGAAAATGACAGGCCAGACTAGCCAATCCTGAAGTCTCCTGGTTTGACGTCCAAGCAGGCACGGTTTCCTCCCTTTCCTCCGCCCAGAGAATCTGGCACGCCCATGCAAACGCTCGTCGAGAGATCATTGCATCATTGCTTGTGAACGAGTGAACGCTGGCAGTTTCTCAGTGTTTGGATGTACAAATGAAAACAGAAGTCTTTTTTCAGTTCCTTCTGATCTGTGATCAGTGATTTCTGATGTGTAGCTAATTATTTATTATTCGTGCACACAATGCGGCTTCTCTCTCTCCAGACAGAACGGTGTTTTCGTGTTTTATATCTTGTGAGTCAGTGTTTTTGTACGTCCTCGTCGCGTCTATCGGTTCTAAAATGTGCATACAGTCATGAGTTTCTGCTCAACATCAGCAGAGATAAACCTCACACACGCCGAAGCTCGGCCTTCAACATCCCCGACCCACAGTACTGCATCTGGCCCACAGCGGAGGCACCAAACGCGGCGTGAGATTAAGCAGAAGGGGGGTAAGCTTGAGCATATCCGGGCTAGCCAGCCTAGCCCCACAATAAACTGGATTACATCCGATTACTGCTGTTGTGTCTTTGTTTGCGCTGTGTACTCAACGCGCGTCACTGACGCTTTTATTTTATTTTAAAAATAATGCTATTATCAACACTTACTTTTAACTCGTTCATCTCGACAGCTGTAATGGTACTTTGCATGTGTTACAAAGTTGGTAGAATAATGATGAAGAGACGGACTCGGTGTGACTGTTTATTCAGAACTCTCAGATACAAGCACAATAAACTCGCGCTGACTGACAGCGCTCTCATAACTCAGTAGTTACTATAAATAACTTTGTTAGCAATCGCTGAGCTCAGTCTCTGATACATTAGTGATGTCCGGTTCGCGAACGATCTTTCTTTTGAACCAGTTCTTTTTAGTGAACCGAATCAGTTCACCAAATCGGACTGAATCGTTCTAAACGGTTCGCGTCTCCAGTCAGCGCTGATCCATAATTTACTAAAGTTACTAACTTTCTGACATGAGTGACAGTCCCTCCGACTAGAAATAGACTAATAACCTAAAGTATATGCTGTAACTAAAACAGTTCAGACATGCTGAGAGAACTGATGAGAAGTGAACACAGGTCCATCCGTCTCCCTGGCAGACTCGTGCCTGCTCGTGCCTCGATAAACCACGCCCCCTCCGCTCATATAAAATGCAAAGATGTCAGCCAATCACAACAGTGGGTGTTTTTACTGAAGTCTCACAGCAGACACGCCTCTTGAAGCAGGGCATTCAGCCACAGGGCAAACAGCAGTATAGAAAAAATGCCTTTTATTTCTAAATTATGACATTTTATGATGTAAAAGTCATACTAACAATATAAGTACAGCTCAGGAAACATTATAAAATAATAGAAAAATGCCATGCCATGGGACCTTTAATGCATAATTCCAGGACTCAAGCGGTTTTTTTTTATCTTTTCATTTACATGATTCATTATGGTTTCATAGGGTGCCTAAATAAAAATTTTTTATATGGTTGTGTATGAGATAGTTGTTTGTCTGTTTATATGCGAGTCTGTTTATATACTCCCCGTGATGGCTGGTGTGTGAGAATGAAATAGTTTGTCAGCGTCTGTATATGTTTGTCTATGATGGCCCCCCAGAGCTGTTCTGTCATTCATTTGTTTATATGTATTTGTGAGGTTGTGTGAATGACGTGTGCAGAGGAGGTCATCTCTCAGAGGAGCGAGAGGCACAGAGAACAGGAGCGGAGGGTGGGGATGGATGCTGTGCTCTCTCGTATGTTGCATAAGCAGATTATATTATGTAAGAGCTTTTTTTTGCCCCAAAGAGGGGCAGACAAACGCTTTTGCATTAATTTATGTTTTGGCTCCATCCACCATTCTGACTTTCTGCCCCAGTGCCCCCACACACACACTTCAGTTCCCAGAATTCATTTGTATGTGTTGGGGAGTAGCTAACTAAAAGTATCAATGCTGCTAATGTAACCACATCAGTAGCCTGTCAGTAGCTCAGCTGCTAAAAATAGTTGAGCTTTTACAGCGGCCAGCTACTTTTGCCAACAAGTAGCATTGTGGCGTGACAAAATGCTATATCACTGTTGAATTGTGTAAGCAGCCTTTTAGCTGACTGAGCTGAGTCAGTAATTGGATGTCCTAAACTGCCCTCTCTTAAATATAACATTGGGAAGTCTTTTTTTTTTAAGTTCTTTTGGAAATTTCATCTTAACAAAAATAAATAATAATTCACAGCAGTATTTTAAATGCTGCTATACTCACCATGTTTATTAGGCCTTTTTATTCATTTGGTTGGTTGGTTATTTTGTTGGTTAGTTAGTATTTAATTTATTTCTTTGACCATAATTTACTAATTCTTTCTTTCACAAAGTAAATACACTACTGTTCAAAATTGTGGGGTCGGCAATATATTTTAAAATGTTTTTGAAAGAAGTATTTTCTGCTCAGAGAGGCTTCATATACTTGACCAAAAATACAGTAAAATAGTAGTATTGTGAAATATTATTACCATTTTAAATAATTGCTTTAATACATGTTTTATGTTATCCCTGTGATGGCAAAACTGAATTTTCAGCATCATTACTCCAGTCTTCAGTATCACTTCAGAAATCATTCTAATATGCTGATTTGATGCTCATGAAACATTTATTATTCTTATCAGTGTTGAAAACAGCTGCTTAATTTGGTGAAACCTATGATGCATTTTTTCTTCTTCAGGATTCTTTGATGAATAGAAATTCAAAGAACAGCATTTTTTGTTACATTATAAATGACTTTACTGCCACGTATGATCATTTTAATGCATCCTTGCAAGTATTAATTGAAAAAAAAATCTTACTGAACTTAAACCTTTGAACTGTAGTTGTATGTGTTTGGGTGTGTATATAGCAACTTTATCTCTACCTTTATCTCTGTCGCTCTACTTCTCTTCATTCCGACCTTGCAGTAACTCTATTCAACATCCACTGAGGACCTACATGCGTGGCGGTGTATGAGCAGGCTATATTGAGCAGCAGAGAGATATCTGCTTCCATCCCACTCCTCTATACATAGCTTTAGATATTCCACCCTCACGTTCTTCAGTACTCATCCACAGAGTTTCCCTCACCTTTCACTTGCTTTGTTCTCACTGATCGATAGAATACTTTTAGAATATACTTTTTTTATAGACTTCACACCAGCCCACTCTAAACTTACCGGTATGTGTCTTCTTAAAAGATTGTGACATTGTTAAGAATTTTGGCATCCTGAAACAACTACTTCTGTTTTTATCTTTTGTAAATGATTGGATGGATGGCTCAGTTACATGGTTGATTAACTTGTGTTTTTGCATTGAAGCTCATTTACTCTTTATCAGCAAGTCAAAGCAGAGATCAGTGGACTCAAAACCAGTCAAGATTAAAATTGGCAGACAGTCCTTTTTTTTTTTGTCTCAGGGTTTAAAGTCCCAGTGAACCGGAAGTTGCAACTGATTTTATTTCAGAGATGTGACGTATTTTCAAGTGAAACGGAATATTGAATAGAGGGCAGGGTTTTACTTCAGCTATCCTTCTCTCCATCTCTTGCTCATAGCAGATTAACGGTTGGAGGGGAGTGTTTAAGGATAAGACCTGTAATGTGTGCTAAAAAAGTAAATAAGATCGATTTTGATTTCATGAGGACTTTATTTTTTATTTATTATTTTCTACTTTTCAATAATCTTTCTTTATGCATAGATTTATGTATATGTGTATATGTAAAATGTTATATAAAATGTCAATCTAATTATACCTAAATATGTGTATTGTATGATACGTTTATAATTATCAAAATTAGCAAGAGTCATTTCCACCACATATTATAAAACAAAGGACATACTTTAATTTGAGATGGAAATGTTCATGAAAAATTCAAAAGTTTGGGGTCAGTAAGATTTTGAAAAATGTTTTTGAAAAATTATCTATTGCTCACAGAGGCTGCATTTATTCAAAAATACAGTTAAAAACAGTAATTGTGAAATATTACTTTGATAACAGTTTTGTCTTTCTAGAAAACAAAATCTCTCTGACCCCAAACTTATGAACAGTAGTGTATCAACTTGGATATTGTTAGAAGACAAATGAATCTAGTGAGAACATGATTTTTATGTTTATTTTGTAAAAGTCTACAGGGCCAAAAGTGACCATAGAATCAGAAACGTCCAGCAGTGGATTTCACGTATGTTTTGCATTAGAATTCATCGGATGAAATCACTGGTATGTTTAAGCTTATAGTATATATTTTGACACACTGCCCTATCCTTTTACAATGTCCTGATGATTGAGTGCGTTTCTCTGAACCTTGCGTGCTCCGCTGACCTCTTCCCTTAGGCGATCATTCTGCCCTCGATTTTCATCTTGATGCTTGCCAAAGCTGGAAAATAATGACATCAGTCATAATCTCTGCCATTCCCCTCCCCACTCCGTTTATTTTGTGCCTCTGTACATCTGCTTTTCAATCAACCTAGGGCCACTCCCCTGATTCTTTTTTTGTCCCTTTATCTTTTATCTGCAATGTGCTTTTTATAAAAAGTCGACTTGAATGATAGACCAATACTTCAGCAACATGACAACTCGTCAGTAAGTGTCATCAATCTTTTTTTGAACCGGTTTGACTTTTGTTTTGTTTTGTCCGTATAATGGTATTTCGGACCCCATTGACTTTAATTGCATAGGCAAATCTTGTTTTGTGTTCGACTGAAGAAATGAAAGGTTTGGAACAACATGAGGGTGAGTTAATGAAGTCATCATTTTAATTTGAAAGTACATGGCTCCACTGGAAGCACAGCTTACCATCCTTGCGTTCTCCATGAGTCATGCTGTTAGCATTTAACCTCCTCAGATGTCAACCCCTCAGTGTCCTAGCTCAGATGAGGCCCTCAGTGGTCTTTAGGTGCCCTCCCTCTGCGCCCGCCCCATTCCTGCTGGCACCCAGCCATTCACACACAGCTGCCAGTGGACAGACGTTTCCAAACACACGAGCAGAGAGAAAAATACAGTGTGTGCCCAGCTAAAGTACACATTGACTTTCACACACAGACCTGTGATAGCACAATGTTTTGATGCACAGTATGCGTGCCACTGTATTAACACAATCAACACAAGCTATTTGCATAATACACACACAGAGGCATCTTTCTGTCTGTAGCTATGACCCCACTCTCTTCATGTCTTATGCCTTTTCCAAGGCCCTCTTATCTTTCGATTGGTA